>NW_026693571.1:30335000-31535000 GCF_021218885.2 Marmota monax
GCTTAATTTAATATTTGTTAGGCCAGTGCACTTGTGGAACATTTTTAGAAGCACTTCTACATCTTAATGTCTTAATGAAGACATTATTATTATTTTTACTGTCCCCCACCAATGGTGTATGCAGCTGAGTTTAAAACAATATGATTCGATTGCCTTCTGACTTTCACAGTTTCTACTAAAACAATAGCTCTAATCTTATAAAAGGTAATTATTCTTGTTATTCACTCATGCCTGTTTCTCTGATTTTTTTCTTTACTTAACTATGAGATTTCAAAGTTTGATTTTTCTTGCGTTTATATACTTGAAATTCTTATATCTCTGGGTTAAAGGTTTTGTCAGTATCAGAAAAATTTTAATTGTTGGATCTTTTAATATTCCTGTTTTGCCATATTCTACCAACCCCTTTTTTATTTTTCAACTTCAGTTATGATTTTACAGTCTTTGACTTTATCTCGTGTGTCTCAAAATATTTTCCTTCTCTCCTTTCTCCTTGCTTCTCCTCTCCTTCCCATTTTCTTTCTTCCTTCCATCCATCTTTCCTTTTCATACTTATTTCTTTTCAACATTTTCTTTTTACTTGTTTTTTTCTACTTATGCATGACAGTAGAATCTATTTGACATAATTATAAAAGCATGGGATGTATCTTGTTCTATGTCGGACTTCATTACCTGCCCTTCACCTTCCCTCTCCAGATCTCTTTTCCCTTTTCTCTATTCATCTTTATATTTACCTGATTCTTCAAGTCATTAATTCTATTTTAAGGTGTCACTAATATGTCATTAAACTTATTCAAATAATATCTAGTTTCAGACAGTCAATGTTTTCTGTTTTATATTATCCAAAATATTTTACATAATTGAAATTTATGTTGAAATTCTAGTTAATTTCATCTAACTTCTTCATCTTTTTCTCTATTTTTTATAACATTAATAATGGATGGATTCAAGCTACCCTGTATACGTAAAGGCTTCTTCCCTTCTTATATTTTTGTGATTTAAAGTAAGATGTTCTAATTTACTAAGAAAAAAGTTAAGACTTCAAACTGACTTCTTCTGACATCTAGCTTCTGACATTTAGCTTTACACTAAATCATCCTGATTCTATGTAGGATTGATTGTAAGTTTCATAAACACTGGCCATTTTCTATTAAAATTGGACTTTGTACCTTGTTATTATTTCAAAGAAAATGAAATGTTGACTACCATTTGGCCTTATCCCTATGACTCTTCAACCTGTTTTCTCATTACCATGTGTGTGACAGATTCTCTACTCAGATGTACAAAACCTCAGTAATATTTTTACTATAATCTTAGACTACCAACCTATGCATACCTTGATTTTGACCTCTCTGTATTCAAATATAACTGCCACTTTTTGGTTGAATTCTATTCCCTTCTAACTCATTAATGGTAAAATCAGATGAATATGAGATACAATTTAGCTAAAATGGTACTTTTATTTCCAAATTGAGGTAATAATTGCATTGGGATAAAGCCTCAAACGAGTTTAATAATGTTTTATTATTTTCTAAGATTTATAGGTGATATTGGTGAGATATTTATTCAGGCATAATCTGAAACAATATATCCTGAGAGATTTCTTTTCCATTCAATATTTGAGTGTTTCTAATAATGCAAAAATAATAAGGAAATTATTCAAGTTTTGAGAAAGCTTTGTATTATGCAAAATGTTTGAGTTTCATTATCCATTTCATGAAAAATATTCTTTTGCTTGATCACTGAATAATTTTTATGTCACAGAATATTTTGTAAACTACATTGTTTTATATAATGATCTTGAAGAACATTACAGTAATTACCAAATATATTTTAAATATTGCCAAATTTGCTGATCTTCATTACTTTCTAATTTCACATCATTTTGACTAATTATTATTCTCACAATTTTTTTGCTTTCAGAGCTTTGGTTGATTATTTTAATTTTTGAACTTATTGTAATAGAAATTAATACCTAGAATGATTATTCTATACAAATTAGGAAATGGACCAATATATATCAGATGTCTTATGTGTCTTGGGACCTACATCTTATATTTTCCTGATCTGTTGGTTAATAACTAACCCTGAATTGTGTAGTAGGTCATACATAATTATATTTTAAGTCCCAAAAATATGGGCAGACAATTTTATGAATCCCATTATATCAGGAATTCAGAATAAATCTGCATCTTGCTAAGTGTGTCTGTGATTATTAGCATTAGCAACTGGATATATGCACAGGCTGGTTAATAGCTTTCTTAGGGAATAGAATCTGTTTGTTTAGTGACTAGCGAGACCTCACAATTCCCTAGAGCTACTGATGAAAAGTTTCCTCATTAAAAGAACAGAGTTCATTCCACATAAGAATGCTAACTATAGTGTAAGTATTCTGATTTTAATGTTATGAAAATTAACTGTTGTCCATGTATTATGATTAAATAATGCCTACTGCAAAGTACTTGGGCTCAATTTCAAACATTTAATTGCAGATATATATTTTACATTAAACATAATAAATTTAAAGTGCAATTTTACAAATGATAACACTTCAACTCTTAGATTAAAAGATACCATTATGTTTCCTTTTTTTTTTTTTTTTTTTGAAAATCAAAGGGGTTTATTTGATAGGAAAATAAAGAGGATTTCTTCCAATTACTTTTTATTATGTAGTTATTTACTCTAAACTTTACAGAAGATGTTTTATTTTTCTGAATATCTTAATGTATCTAATAATAAATAATCTTTTGGAGGGTAAAATAGTCACAGATGTTGGGATTTTTCTTCTCTATACTGGATCAATTTTAAAGAATATTTCCACCAATATTGAACTATTTTAAATATAAATTTCCAAAAAGCAAAATAGTTTATAGTTGGGGTCACTAGACTATGTAGAGTATTTCAAATGTTGAAATGTTAAAGTAAAAAATAACACTCTAAAATTAAGCAAGAAATCAGTATTGTAATGTGAATTTCCTGAACAAAATTACCCCTAATTAACATCACTGTTCCAACATTAAAATTCATACTAGAAAGTTAAAGAGCACTAACATGGAGAGTCCCTTATTAAGCTAACTTATCAAAATGCACCAAAGTCTAAAAAAATCATTGTGATTTCCACTCACACTCTCACTTCTAGCTAAAGCAAACATGATTATCTTAAACATTCCATTTTGACTCAGTAAATGATCAAGATTAAACTGAATAAAATACAAAATGATCATCAATAAATAAAAATAATAAATTTAGAAGAAATTAACACCAAAAAGGCAATACTTTTACTTGTCATTAATTGGTGACAGATACATTAAAAAAAAACCTGCATCAAAATCAACATGCATTCTCTCTACTTTCTGTTCATGATTGTGAGCTGCTTCCCTCTGCCACACTCTTCTGCCATGAAGTTCTGCCTTATCTCAAACTCTGAGGAATGGTGCTGGCATTCTATGGACTAAGACCTCTGAACCCCTTGCTTGCTGACCACCACCAACTGTTTACTGTTTACCCTTTTGCCCATATTTTTGCCTGCCCACTGTCTGCTGCTTGCCATCCACTGGCTGATCACCAGCCATTTGCAGGCAGACCTCCTATAGACCACCCACCGATTGCCTGCTGGGCCCTGCTGCTGCCTGGGAGTCCATTGTCAGGGTCCCAGCAGGTTTGCTTACATGTGGCCACTGCCATCTTGGAACACCAGGAGGGCCTGCAGGTTTGCCACCCCAAAAACATACACTGGAGAAAAGATAGCCTATTCAACAAATTGAGCTGAGAAAACTGGAAATCCATATGTAGCAAAATGAAATTAAACCTCTATTTCTCACTCTGCACAAAAATCACCTCAAAGAGGATCAAAGATTTACCACTGAGACAGAGACCTGACCCAATAGAAGAAAAAGTAAGCTGAAATATTTACCATTTTGGCTTAGGGACTGAATTCCTTAACAACATGCCTGAAGCATAACAAGTAGAATAAAAAAAAAATAATAAGTGGGATAGATTCAAACTAAAATGCTTCTTCTGAGCAATGAAAATAATCAATAAGGTGAAGAGAGAGACTCCAGAATGGGAGAAAATCTTTACCACATGCACCTCAGATAGAGCACAAATCTCCAGGATACATAAAGAACTAAATGAACCACTATGAAAACAAATAACCCAATCAATAAATGGGCTAAGAAATTGAAGACACCTCACAGGAAAAAAAAAAAAAAAACACATGAAAAAAAAATGTACATCATCCATAGCAATTAGAGAATTGCAAATCAAAACTACTCTAAGATATCATCTCACTTCAGTTAGAATGGCAATTATCAAGAATATGAGCAACAGTAAGTGTTGGAGAGGATGTGGAGATAAAGGTACATTCATACGTTGCTGGTGGGACTGCATATTGGTGCAGCCACTTTGGAAAGCAGTATGGTGATTCCTCAGAAAACTTGGAATGAAACCACAATTTGACCCCTCTATCTCACTCCTTGGTTTACCCAGAGTACTTAAAATCAGCATACTACAGTGTTGCAGACACATCAATATTTATAGCAGCTCAACTCACAATAGCTGAACTATGTAACCAATCTAGATGCCTCTCAACAGATGAATGGATTTAAAAATGTGATACACATACACAATGAATTATTCCTTAAACTTAAATATTAAGAATGGAATTATGGCATTTACAGAAAATGGATGGCACTGGGTAATAAAATGCTAAGTGAAATAAGCCAAACCCAAAAAACCAAAAGCTGAATGTTTTCTCTGATACATTGATGCCGATCCATAATGGCAAGTGGGTAGGGAAGAATGAAGTGCAGAAGGGTGTAAGGGGAGGAGTAGAGGGTGTGAGAATGGGAAGGACAGTGTCATGAGATGGACATTATTATCCTATATACATGTATGATTACACTACCAGTGTGAATGCACATATAAAGGCAGAAGAATGAGAAGTCATGCTCCATTTGTGTAAAATGTGTCAAAATGTTTTCTATTGTCATGTATAACTAACAAGAATGAATTTTTAAAAATCAATATTCAGATTTCCAGAAATCATATTGGCAAGAAACTCCCTTGAACAGTTTAGTTTTGGGCTCTGACTATTTGATATTTTGACATTAATATTAAACTATAAACTATATAAGAAGCTATTTCAGTGAAGGTAAAAGAACTTTTCAAAAGTTGGAGATTTTCATGAAAAAAGAATTATTAAAGCATTGAGAATTACATGAAATACATGCTTTTAAATGTGTAATCAGCTAATACTATATTTCTAAAATTTTAAACAACTACTCAAAGAACTATAGTTACCTCTTTATTATATATTTATGTTATAGAATATTTGAAATAATGTGTGAAGGAATAACTGAAACACACAGATCCTAGGCTTATTGCTATTTTCTTTTTCTGTCTAGCTTCCACTTTGGATTCATTTCTTCAAAATTATTTACATACTAATATTATTCATGGCTGTGGTTTTGCCTGCTTATTCCACTTCAAATACTGTACTTATAGCATCTTAAAATGCTTTCTATTAGGATCTCTAACTCAACATGTTAAGGATAATTTGATAAAGATGATGAAGCTTATTTAATGGGTCTATTTACTGTAATATTTATATTTAAAATTAAAGTAGTAACAGTCTTGAAAATTATCATACCATGTGTGAAAACATTTAAATTAATTAAATTCTGACACTTAATATATTAATAATAATATTTGTCCACTTTATTCCTATTTTTTCTACAATATGCATCTGTACATAATTTGGAGTGATGTTAGAGAGGTACTATTCAGACTCTTATTACTTATACATTTTCTAATAGTGTTTAATTAACAATTTGCCATATCTCTTAAGATACAAATTGTACCAAATTAAAGATAGTTCAATATACAATTTTACAATGTTTTAATGAATGATATTGAAAAAGTATACTCAAATGACCATTCTACTGATCATATTCAATAAATTTAATGATAAATTTAAAACATTGTAATAAAATAGGCATCATGATAATTATTTTTTTCAACAACAGGCTAAAACAAGTCTCCTAAGCATATTTAGGAAGTTATGATGTTCAGTAGGCTAGATATACTAAATGAATTTTCACTGATGGTAGCTTTTATTGGTGCACATTATCTTTTACAAAAAGGTGTGTTTAATTTGTATATAATCATATATACTTAAAAATGTAATTTGATCAATTTGATTCATGATATTTTCAACCTCTCAGGATATAACCCTATTGTAAGTCAAGGTGCATCTGCCCTACAGAAGTCATTGTAAGGTTCTTGGCATGTATTTTATAGACAATTTATTCAATTACTTGTTTATTATTCAGCATCAATCTTCCCATCAGTTTTCCAATATTTCAGTACTTTAATACATATTCTTACAATGAAATTCTAGAAGAGATGCATGGTAATTTCCTTATAATGCACCTATGTTGAGCCTCTGCTTAAGGAATATTAATAATGTGTTTGGATCTATGGCAAATAATAAAATATGTTTTCCTATAAATGTTGAAATAATTGACTAGATGTATAATCCCACTAGCTGTATATAAATGTGCTGATTTGTACCTGTACTTGTTCAATACAGATTTACTCAAATATTATTGGTTAATATGAAATGTTAAAAAAAAAGTAGCTCAGGTATCATAGCTTACCATTCTTCCCCTTCTTTCTATACTTCAGCTACAGTAAACTGCTTAAACTGCTTATCAGAATCTCCAGTATGAAAAAAATATATCTGTACATATTCATAAACATATATCTATAATATTATAAATGATAAATAAAATTATATATATATATAATTTTATTTATCATTTATACAGAGAAAAAAACTGTATTCATATTCATTATTCAGCACAATTGTTTAAACCCCATCAAATGTTCACAATTGTCAGCCAAAAAATATCAGTTTCTCTAGGAATTTTGGATTTTTGTGACATTTATATTAAAGAATTAACTTATTTATTACCATTATTAGTTCAACTGCCTGTGTTTGCACTGATGAGACACTTAAGGGTCATACTTTATTTTTACATAATCCCAAATTAACATAGCCTCAGATCTATGCCATTGTCTCAACGTATTCTTTTTAATGTTTTTATTTGTTCTTTTTATATATACATGGCAAGTATTATTTAAATTAGAGATAAGAAGGAGGGGAGAATCAATAGTGTTCTATTTTATAATTTTTGTTTTAGTTAGCTCTTTTGCTGTTCTGAAAAAAAGACCTGACAAGAACAGTTGTGGATGAGGAAAAGTTTATTCAAGGGCTTAGTGTTTTAGAGGTCTCAGTCTATAGACATTTGGTTCCTTTCCTCTGGGTTTCAGGTGAGGCAGAACATCATGGCAGCAGAGTCTGGCTAAGGGAAGTGGCTTACATAAGATCAGGCAGCAAAGAGACTCTGCTCATCAGATACAAAATATATACCCCAAAGGCAGCCCCCCAATGTCTCACCACCCATCTTCTGTTACCACCCAGTTAATTCCATCAGATAATTAATTCACTGATTGGATTAAGGCTCTCATACTCCAATCATTTTTTTCTAAACCTTGGATTTTCTCACATGAACCACACTTATGCTTTATAGAAGAAATGAAGAGGAAGCACACAGAGATGCACATTTATATGACATATGTAAGAAAAGAAGAACAAAGAGAACTGTCTGTTTAGGAAAAGTTTGTTGTGTGAATTTTTTACATCTAGGACAAAGTTACTACCCAGGAGAAAATTATATGGAAGAAAGCTTTGTTTTCAGATCAATTTAAGGAACACATGTTTCCTTATTTCAGATTTGTTCCTTATTTCACAAAAACTTGATACAAATTGAAGATCAGCTAAAACTGGCTATGATTGTGACCACAAATTTGTAGTAATTTTGCTAAATTATGATAAACAGTGCCTTTTTTCCTGAAACCATAAATTATCAAACACATAGTTTTTCAATTAAAACTATGTATTCTTATTATGTAATTATTTGTATTGAAATAATCAAATTTGAAGTTCAAATTTAAAGAATTATAAAATAGTACTTTATAAGTGGAACATATGGTTTAACAATTTTTGTTGTTCATGGAAAGGCATTTGTTTTGTTTTAGCTGATACAGGTAAGAAACAAAGCCAAAGAAATATTGCTTGTTAAAATTTGAACAACATTTATGCAGCTGGGAAAAAGGTTTCAGAAATATTAACTAAAAATATATTGTAACATAAATTTGATACATCAGTAATTTCTTTGAGGCGAATGGATTATCTAAATTACAAATTCTGCTTCACATAAATAAGGTATAACTTTTACAGTGAGCAGGCTGAAAAAATATAGAATCAAAAAATAACTAAGGTAAATGTTAACACCACATAGAAGGTGTGACTTGTGAGGCAAAAAGTCAAAAAAAAAAAAAAGAAGGAAAAAGAAAAAAGAAAGAAGAGAAAATGAAATAGCTAAACTATGTATCTAAAGAAGCTGGGTGTGGGGCTGGGATTGTTGGTCAGTGGAAGCTTGCTTGCCTAGCATGCATGACACACTGGGTTTGATTCTAAGCACCACATACAAATAAATAAAATAAAGGTCCATCATCAACTAAAAAATATTTAAAAAGGAAGAAGAAGAAGAAGAAGAAGAAGAAGAAGAAGAAGAAGAAGAAGAAGAAGAAGAAGAAGAAGAAGAAGAAGAAGAAGAAGAAGAAGAAGAAGAAGAAGAAGAAGAAGAAGAAGAAGAAGAAGAAGAAGAAGAAGAAGAAGAAGAAGAAGAAGAAGAAGAAGAAGAAGAAGAAGAAGAAGAAGAAGAAGAAGAAGAAAACAGCATCTAGGTGGGGGAAACCTTAAAAGGGAATTGGAAAAAAAGAAAGAAGCCAGTTGCACTTTAGAATAAAACAGATTTTGGGAGAAAACTAAGAGTTGAAATAATAGCATTGAGTAAACTAATGGAGTTTTGGGGTTTGTTTCTCAATCCTTGGGTATCATTTTTCTAAAATTAGGCAGTTACCCCAGCACAGACACAGAAGTGTATAAGGAGGTAGAGATAGACCGTATTTAAGGCAGGTTTTCTGTATGGTGAGGGAAAGGAAAGAGAAAGGGATATTCACCCTAGAGAGAAAGGCGTGAACAGATAGGCCAAGGACTGTAATGCACACAAAAGACCAAGCTCTTTGCTTTTGTTGATGTGGGAGTTGGAGACTTTGAATAACACAAAATTCTGGCCATGCCTCTTTGGGCCCCATGCTTTGTGTAGCTGCTGTCCATTTAGGAAAATCATGGGCCTGTACTGTTAAAATTGAGGGCATGGACCCTGTAACTGGGTCATTTCGACCTTTCTATCCTAGGCTCACCAGGGGAAGGTCACATAGCATTCAACTGGCCCTCAGAGCAGCCTGTGTGTGATGTGTGATTTTGGGAACATGATGTATGCCTTAAATCTCTACAAGAGAGTGTTGGATCTCTTTCTAGAAGAAGACTGGTATCCCTGGGTCAATTTCTGGCCAAAGAAATTATTCATCTCCATTGTCTCATTCCTGCTTATTTTTTGCTGACTACCTATGCTAGCATAAAGAAATAGAAAAAATAAAGAGGAATATATACGTGATATTAATGCATTATAAGAAAGTTATACATTCACTCATCTAACAGATTATGAGCAATAACATCAGATCTTGTCTAGACACATAGAATGCCAAATAAGAGAACTCAAGAAACTAACTCTGAGAAAGCACTAGTACACAAAGAATATTTGGTATGGTATAAGGAGCAGGTTACTTAAATAGAAAGGTGCACAAGATTTTAAATTGGAAGAAAATTAACTTTCAAAAGCAATAGCAACAACAGAAAGGAGGGTTGAAAACTCAATCAAAAACATCAAATGAACAACAAATTCTAGTTACATTTTTTTTAACCACAAAAGTAGGAAGTTGATAAATCATATAGATTGTGCATTTGCAAAAAAATTATTTTAGCAAAATTATTATCAGAGTTTCTCTAAAAGAGATAGAAAATATGAAAAGTTTTGGATGATCAGAAGAGTATAGGAGACACAGATTTAAATTAATGTAATCAAAGAGTACTTCCCATATTATGAAACAGAAATAGAAGAAAAAAATTTAATTTTTGTAACCTAAGACCTTGATTTAATATGTTTTCTTTCCTAGAGATATGTAGAATTAATTGAAGACCACACAAATGAGAACAAACAGGTTTTTTACTCAGAGCTTGCTATAATGAGAGAATCATCCATCATAACTTTCGTTTGGCAGAAGAATGAAGACAGTAAAGTAGGAAATGTTTATACTACAGAAGAAATACCGCTCCCCCACCAAAAAAAAAAAAAAATGGCAAAGCTTCAGGTACAAACTGATTGGAGCTTGTTGAAGTGAGACAGTTTGAGGAAGACTTACTATAACAGAATCCGACTTCATAATTGAAAAACAATAGAAGTTTTTTTGTTTCAGAATTCTGGAGGCTGCTGAATCTAGGATGGATGGGCCACATAAGGCAAGGGCCTTCTGGTTGTACAATTATATGATGAACGGTATCACATGGTAAAAGAATATGCAATAGAACAATAAAGTAAATGTTTGGCCTCAAGCCCTTTTATAATTGTCATTAGTTCGTTCATGAGGACAAAACCCTCATGACCTAATAAGCTCTCAGCAGTCCCACCTCTTAACACTGTTGCATAGGGAATTAAATAAACAACACATGCTTTGGGGGGGACACATTCAAACTATAATATTCTACTTCAGCACCCTTCTCACATGCAAGATATATTCATTTCATCTCTGTAGTTCCAAAAGTTTTAACTTGTTCTAGATCAACTCATAAATGCAAAGCTCAGAATGTTATGTCAATTAGATATGGATAGGACAGGAGTTGTAGCTCAGTGGTAGACCTCTTACCTAGCATGTGTGAGGCCTTGGGCTCAAGTCCCAAGCACTACAAAAAAAAAGAAAATACAAGAAGACATAAGGGTGAGATTCAAGGAAGGATTTATCTTGTGATTAGTTATTTTCAGCTGTGAGCTAACAAAAATCAAATAAATTACCAACTCCAAAATGCAATAGTGAGACAGCATAGAACAAATATTCTCATTCTAAAAATGATAAATAGACATGAAAAAATGAGTAACTAGTCCTAAGTGTAACCAAAAACAAGCAAGAAAAGCAATATTAAATTTTAGTACACCATCATAATGCTTTTTCATTCTACATGCTGCACCCTAGGCACACTGGGATGGAGGTTGGATCCCTAAGACTTCAAGAAGACTGCCCCTATAGCTTTTCTTAGCTTGGTCCACCAAAAAAAGCTCCTATGGGGTTGGAGTTTCATGTCTGCAGCATTTCCAGCTTAGAGTTGCATGCTGGTAACTCTATACTTTTGTGGTATTAATAAAGCTGTTCCACTCCCATGGATCCACCTGATACTGCCCTAATCAAAGCACTCTACAGTAGCTCAACTATAATTATCACTTTTTGTTGAAGATCCCAAGCTGCTATTGCACACTTTGAGACCTAGGTGGCAGCCCCTGTGTCCCCACAGCTTTTGTGTTCTGCATTCCTGCAGAACAAACATCAAGTTGACATTGCCAAGGTTCAGAGCTTGTACTTCTTAGAGCAATGGCCATACTGGTCATGGATGTGGTAGCAAAGAGGGGCTGTGCTGAAGTTAAGTGAGCAGAGTCTCAAGGCAATTAAGGGCAGTGAATTCTGTGGTTCTGTGTTCATCTTTGTGGAAACCTTGTCCTCAAGGTCATGGCTTACTTCACAGATCTCTGAAATGTTTTCCAGGTCATTCACTTTTGTCTTGAATAAAACCTGACTTCCATCTGTTTATATTAATCTCTTTAGCAAATAACAAGGCCACATCCTTAGTTTTCTATTTGAATATAATTTTTTATTCTTTATTTGGCCAGGCTGATCAAAATTTTCCAATTTTCTTCCTTTTAATTATAATTAAAATCTGAGACTGTCAAAGCGGTTAATGTCAAAGTGTAGAAATGGGAAACAGTTGTGTAATATATGCATAGTTATTTGTATAATCCCCATGATTATACAATACATTGGTTCCATATGTTAGCTGTTGTGAATTGAGCTGCTATAAACATTGATGTGGCTGTGTCACTGTCGTATGGTGATTTTAAATCCTTTGTGTGTATATATATATATATATATATATATATATATATATATATATACACACACATACTGAGGAGTGGGATAAATGGGTCAAATGGTTCCATTCCTAGTTATTCCTAGTTGTCTGCTTTCCAGAGTGCTATACTGCTTTTCAGAGTGGTTACACCAAAAAGAAAAAAAAAAGTTGAATGTTTTATATGTGGAAGTGAACCCACAATAAGAGAGGATCATAATTAGAATAAGATATATTCCAAGCTTTTATAATTATATCAAAATGGATTCTACTATTAGATATAACTATAAGAACAAATACAAAATTTATTAGAAAAGAAGAATAAATCTCTCCCTGACCAGTAAGGAGCCCTCACTGAAATTATTTTTATTGCTGACTCATGGCAATTTATGCTTATTCTAGCTTGCCCCTTCTAATTTTACAGTCTCTACCAATTATCAAGCTTAACCACTTTGACATTCTCAGATTTTGTTATAGAAATACCTCCACTTCTTAGTACAAATTTTCTTCCTTCACTTACTTTCTGAAACTATAACATAATGCCACAGACTGGATAATTTGCAATGATAGAAGTCAATTTAATTCACTAGTCTGAAGTCTTGGAAGGCCAAGATCAAGGAATCACATCTGGTGAGGGCTTTCTTGCAGCATCACAACATGGTAGAAAGCATCACATGGGAAGAGTATAAGACAGGAAGATACCAAATGTTCAGCCTCAGTTCCTACTGTAATTGGCATTATTCCATCCAGGAAGGCAAGCAAACTTCACCCCTCAAATTAATTATTAAGAAAAAAGGAATAGAAAAGGATATTCTGTTTACAGAGCCCAGGGAAATTATTCAAATTGTTAAGATTTTTAAAACACAGGGAGTATTTTTGCAGTTCTACTTTGAAGGCCAATTTCTGTTTCTGTGTATATGTTGAATACAGGTGCCATTGTAGAAATGGGAAAGAGTTGTGTAATGCATGCATAGTTATTTGTATAATCCCCATGATTTCAAACACTTTTAGTTCAATTAAGCATGCTTTTATGATGGTTCCTTTATTAGAAACACCTGCTTTCATATGGTTGCATTGTCCTGCATGTACTCAAAGAAGGCATTCTCTCTACTTTGATTTTTATATCTATATAACCTCACAATGATACATCTTTTTCAAATGTATTATAATAATAAAACTATGTTACCTTTTGATCCTTTCAGTCTATTTATGTTTGCACCTGTTCACTGTCATGCAATAGGTTTTCAAGAGGCAGGGGAAGTGAAAATGAGACGTGAAAGTACCTTGAGACAAAAATGTTATTTCTGTAATTAAAGGCAGACTATTCAAATATCAGTGATTGTAGATGGCATTGATACACCATGGTTTTGTGTGTGTGTGTATACATGTAAGAAATGAGAATATATGAATATATGATTATATAAAACCCAAGTCTTTTGTGTTCTTTTTTATTAATTGAAGGCTATCTAGCAATCTTACCAGACAGGAATATTTCTGTCTGTTAACAGGAATATAGCTGATTATGTGTGTGGGAGTGGACTTGCCTGCTAGGAGAAATGGAGAAGTAGAACAAAAGACAAAATACTTTGTAGAATTATAGAAGTGATTTAGGAAATATGGCATATGGACTGAGATTAAATGATTTTTAAAGGTTCTTGAGGGTGGTGAGAATAAGTCTAGGGTTTAAAGAACTTGCTGGGAGTCCAAATGAGAATTTTAAGATGTTCAAAGTCTATAAGTGACTTAATACATAAATGAGCAATTTTGTAGTTGATCCCAAATAGACACAATTTTTTTTTTAGTAAAGGAATATATCATTCACTTCTGTGGTTCTGTTTTAGCATAGATTTCTATTAATCAGAGAAATGTGAGGCCAGAGAACCTGGGGAAGCGAGAGGAGAAATGATGAGGTGCTCACAAAGGACACTGTCTTTGTAATGAATGTAAAGGCACAATATCAAAATCATTTTGAGAGAGGCAACCAAAGTTAAATATATGTGCTGTTTGTAAAGAATTTCATTAGCACATTTTTTTCTATAATATACATATATATATGTATATATATAATTTTATGTATATCTCTCTATATATATATCATTAATAAAAAAATCAATTAAAGGAGTATTTCAAAATAGATTTTGTTATTGGATAACCAAGTTTACATGAAGAAAGTTTTGTCATAGTGAAAAGATGAAGAGAGACATAACTAATTACATTATTATTTTATTTTTGTTTTGTTTTATGTATATCAAATGTCACTGTAAATACATATTAAAATTGTAATCTAAAAATGATAATTCCACAAGTTACTAAGTACCTGATTTTAATATACTGCAAAGAAGAGAATTCAGGGTTCTATGTACAATATATTGTATACTTATTATTAAAAATATGTCTATGTTACTATGAATACACTGCAACAATTCTCTATAATATGCCCTTATATAGCTCCAATTTATTTCAGTCTGTTGTCATATATAGATTTATAGAAACTGATGCAATATTATGATGCTTTCATAACAATTACAATTTTTCTGTATTATAAAAGGTTTTGTTACTGTTGATATTTAGAAATTGTTAGAATATTTATCTTAAATTCTAACACAGAATTCTGCAGACCTTCAGAAATCAGCACTTATATAAATTATAATTATTTCTACCTAACTATGCAATTCTTAAAAATAATAGTGTTTTTGAAATGCCAGACTTAAAATCACATATGTGAAATAAATACAAAGTACCTATTTTATGAAACATTCAGTGGTGTATTTGGACATAATGTTATGAAGCTATAACAATAATTTTGGCAAAAATTTGCTCTCTAGAACAACTTTTTACTATTCTCAAGTGATTTAAGCTGCATAGACCTATGTACCTGATTACTACCTCTAAAACTTGATCAATTTTGCTAAAAACAAATTTAGACCATTGCACTTATTAAAGTTCAGAAAGAAACTTCATTGGGGTTACATTTTCTTGTATTCTCATTTCATTTTGGCCAATGGAAATAATGAAAACGTATAACAAAACCATATAAAGTCTTAGCATTTCTAAGTGTAACTGATATTAGCTAAAGCATGTGACTTTGTTCTCAGGAAAATGTTATGGTGTTAATTGTAAGACATCAATATTCCTGAGGATTTTATTTATTGCAATATTCATAGATTGTAAAATAATATGTGATCATAAATACTATCTGATGCATATATTTAAATAAATATTTCTAACTAAATGAATACAATTATCAGATGATAGTTGTACATCTTGATAAACTGTATAGGAAAAACTTCCCAAGAATACTTGCTAAATATTGTAATAAACATAGCCAAATTCCCACATACCTATTTAACATCTTGCAATTTAAGCAGTAAGAATATTAAAGACATTTGTGTGTTTCTTTGCAAACAGCACTCTAATAATTTAATACTTTAAGATAATCAACTAATGCTCTTTTTTCCACTCAGAAGATAACTTCACTCATTTTCAGTCAAGTATATCACATACCTTTGTTTAAAAATGAATAATTTTGTATTTATATCTGTTAGGAACTTGAAGTCCCCATGAGAAATCAGATATATTTTTTTAAATTTATGTATTATTATGCTTTTTTAAATAAGGAATATGAGGAAGGAGCTGGGGCTATGGTTTAGCAGTAGTGTACTTGCCTGGCATACATGAGGCACTGGGTTTGATTCTCAGCACCACATATAAATAAATAAATAAATAAATAAATAAATAAATAAATAAATAAATTGATAAAGGTCAATCAGCAACATATATATTAAAAAATAAGTAATATGAGGAAAACAGATTATAAATTCAAAGAAGGTAAAAGTTTAAGTAATAATAGGATTAAAAATTCCTATTCTATTCACTCTAGCCATTGATTCATGCCATCATCCTCATTTACTCTTGGTTTATAGACACTTAAGTATTTTGTTAACTGAAAAATAGAGAAACACTGTCAAAGTCTACAATCCTAACCCCTTTTTTTCTGAAGGCTTGACAAACTGGCTTTGGCAGTTTTCTACTCCTAAATACTCAGCAGCAGAGTAGGCAGAAATTGCTTCATGGATTTAGTATATTGTATTCATCTGTCCCTTGAATCTCTTAGTAATTTCTACATTGTGACTACACTATATCTCTGTTCCTGTGCTCTATGATATATGCTTGCTTTCTTTTTCCTCATATTCTCTTCTTCTATACTTGAAAGATGAAAGATTTATAGATTCTTATGAAATCACAATTATCAAAATCCTTGTCGTCATATATTACATCTATCAAACATATCCAGAGGCCAATTACTCACTGTAACACATTATAAAGTCCTAACCTATCACTGCTCTTCTAACAAAAATCTGTAAAACCCATTTCCTGACTACTAGTCTTTAAAACTCTTCTAAGATAGTCTTAATTTTTAACCTACTTTTCTAGAGAACAATTTTTTCAATACCAGTATAGTTTCACAACATGCTCTCTTTGTAACTTCTTATGCATGAAGAAAATCATAAGTTGTGACCCTCCAAATATGCTACCCCTAAGACATAAAAATTAAATAAAGTTAGTATATTGTGAATTATTGGAATTACACAGAATATTTAAGAAAAGTAGATATGGATTTACCTAAACTGAATTAGCAGTGCAACCTTGCATCTTACATCTTATTTCTTCTTTGGAAATTTAGACACTAACTTAACCGTCAATAAATTCATCTGGGATATGAAATAAACCAGATAGTTCACAAAATTATTTTCAATATTAAATTTGAAGATACATGATATTAGTTAACAACATTTAATAATCTTTACATATTATTGTAAAGACATATTTTTGTTCTCAAGTAAAATATGTGTAAAAGGGCTATAATTTGAAACAAATTAAAATGTTTAGGTAACTGGCAACAGATGAATAGACAAAGAAAATATGATATATACACAATAGAATTTTACTCAGCCATAAAAAATGAAAGTATGCAATTTGCTAGTAAATAGAACTGAAGAACATAATGTTAAGCAAAATAAGCCAGATTCAGAAAGTCAAGGATCAAATGTTTTATTTTATATTCATAAACTAGAAAGAAAAAGGGAATTAAAAAGTAATCGTACAAAATAGAAAGGAAATTGGTATAGTAGAGGGAAGGGAGAGGAAGAAGGAAAGGAGACTTACAGGGGAACGAAATTGACCTAATTAAGCTATGTATAGGTATGAGCATGTCATAATGAATACCACTCTCATGTATAATTATCTCATGCCAAAAAATATTTGTTTTTAGAAGACTATACAATTTTAGAGAAATTCCAAAGTACAGGATAACAGAATAGTGGAGAAAGAAAAGAGATTTTGGAATGTCTAGCCTTTTAAACAAACTTCCAAGGAAGGAAGGAAGTTGGAAACAATGATGAATAGTTCAAAAATTTTTTAAATATGACAGTATTAATGTAATCAATGACAAACAATTTTGTTTGCACAGAGTGGAGGCAGTAAAAATAAACACTTATGGTGAAAAGCAATTGACAACTTTCTCAAGGAAAATATACTTTTGTGTGTGTGTGCGCACGCACGCGTACGTATGTATTTGTGTGTGTCTATTTGTAGGGGTAGAGAAGAAAGTGAATATTCTACTGGGAATATATTTCAGCAACATTTCTATATTCAATATCAGAATAAGGACAGAAAGCAGAATATTTACCTAAAATGATAGATCTCAGCTTTAATTTCACTTCATAGTAGCCTCTCATGAAAAATGAAGGCATTACATGCAGTCTGTGAAATGATTTTTTAAAAAAGACAAATAAATGCAAGTAGCCTTTTGGGAAAAAAAAAACATAAAGGAACATACTTCTAATGGTTATTATTTTTTTATTTATTACTCGTCAGTGGAACCTGACACAATAATATTGTAATTTATTAATATTGATTTTATAACTAGATTGTAATGATTGAATCAATGATATTTAGACTCCCTTCTTAAATTTAGGTAGAAGTTGAGCAAAAGAAAACTATATTCTTTTTTTTTAAAGAGAGAGAGAGAGAGAATTTTTAATATTTATTTTTTAGTTTTCGGCGGACATAACATCTTTGTTTGTATGTGGTGGTGAGGATTGAACCCGGGCCGCACGCATGCCAGGCAAGCGCACTACCGCTTGAGCCACATCCCCAGCCCGAAAACTATATTCTTATTGTCTTAAGAATGGTTATTATCAAATAATTAATCCTGATTTATTGGAGATTATCTATGTGAGAAGAAGTAATAGAGAAATTAAGAACACTAGACTTAGTTTGTCACTGATATAATTATTTTTATAAACATCTTGTTTTAAGTATTACAATAAATATTCATATTTGTACCTATAAATAGAATACTTGTTCAAGCACAGAAAAAGAAATCAACTGTGGTATAGTTGAAGCAACTATCATTATCTGTATGTTCTACAACAGTGCATAAAAAAAAAACACATCAAAAAATGTGTAAACTCTGATATTATTCCAGTGAGTTTAAAATTCAAATAAAATTTCACCAATTTCTTGGGTTACTGTATACATACCAATCAAGGCCAAGTGCAAATTATATTAAATTAAAGTTTTAAAAAGAAAACAAAAGTGAATGATATATATTTATTCTTAACAGGCAAAATTGATCTTTGCAAGACTTGTGTGGAAGTTGCCTCTTTAGAAATGCTCTACAACAATGACAGTATTTGAGTTGAACATAAACTTTTGAAAAAATTTATGTGACTACTAAAGTATATCCAAACAAGGAAGACTCTAGAAGACCAAAAAACATAACAACAGATAAAAGAAAAAAACAAATATGGAAACCTAAGAAAAATCATTAACACTGAATGTTTGAGAAGACTGAAGCCACAAGTTGAAACTAAGCAAATTAGTTACCAATTATAATAACAGCAGCAATCCATGGGCAACAGCAATAAAATTGCAGAAACATTCAAATATATTATATGCAATGTTCAATTTTTCAAATAAAATTTTTATTAACTTATAGTAGAAAAATATCTGTTCAACAACATCTGATTCCAATTAGGTCTAGCTATTTGAGTGAAGATAGAATGTAAATATATATAAGTGTGAATATATACATGTAAATAGATAGATATATATATATATATAAATCCTGTTTGAATAACTAAAGAAAATATGACAATAATGCATGAAATTATATAGAATATAAACTTACAATTGAAAATAAATACAATAAATATTCTAGAGGTGAAAACTAAAATAGTTGAAAAAAATTAATAGCCTCCACAGCTGCTTTGAGATGGCAGACATGAACTGTGAGACAAAACAATAAGACATACTGAGCCTAAAAGTCTGAGAGCAATTGATTAAAATTAAAATGAACAAAACCTCACAGACCTATGAAATAATATTAAAAATTTGTAGCATATATATTTAAGTCCCATAAATATGCAAGTGAGAAAAGTAAGAAAAAATAGTAATAAAAATAGTGACTAAATGTCGCGACCCCTTGCCCGCAAGGAAGACGCAACTCAGGAATCTTCTTTCAGCAGTTTATTCAGGCCCTTGATATTTCTTCTTCTCCCTCTCGGATGCCCTTCCCAGCCTTAATAAAGCATCTCAAGCCCCAATGCGAAGCTGCCACGTGGAGCTTTCTCATAGGGTGGTGAAAAACCGTGCGCCAACTCTCCCAAATAAGGAGTTGTTTGTCACAGACCACAGCGGAGCCAGCGCCATCTTGTAATGGCGACCATAGTCTGCAGAAACGGCAGAAGCGGCTCACCACAGTTCCCCCTTTCTGTTTTCTTAAAACAATACAGGCGAGAGTAGAGGTCCTATCCCACTGTGCAGAAGTGGCTGCATAGTATGGCTCAGTCCTAAGGAGGGCCCTTCCCCAGATCTGAAGCCATATCAGCCGACGCCTTTTTTCGTGGGGCGGGGCGTGGACGCGTCTAACCCGCATGCAATAGGACATGCTCTCCTTGAGGTCCACGTCAAGGATCACTCAAGTGCAGTGCCTTGCCTCACATCCTGTATCGTGACGATGGTGGATGAAGGGGGATAGCTGAGGCTGAACTGTGGCTGTTTATAACGACAAACAAGTTGACAGCACCCTGAAAGAAAGGCACGGACTTTAAGGCGATAGAAAAGCACTAGTGTGGAAACCCATCTGCGTGCAATGGCAGTAAGACCGGCAGAGTGCAAGGGCTTTCCAACACTAAGAGAATAACAAGGAAAGTCATGTTGATCCCAGTGCAATGTTATAATAACTTGGGGTGTAACGACCATGTCAAAGGTTTACTGTTTAAGATGCGCAAGCCAGACTTGAGGTGAGTAGCCATTTTCTAAAGCTGCAAGAGCTTGTATGATCATAGTCTTATCGTGAGCACTGCGGGCCTTAAGGCGACAGAGAAACCACAAACAGAGGAACATACCGAAGCAACACATTGCACCAAAAATTCCTACCCCCACCCACTCTTTGAAGAAGGAAAAAGCAGAAGATATCCAATCGGTGAATTGACCCAAAGTCACGGGATCGACACGGGTACTGTTCAAGACAGCTATCTGGGTTAGTTGAGACTGGATCATGTCTTCCGCTGCCATGGACCAATTTCCGGCCAAATATTCGCCAATGATGCGGGAGGCATTCCTGGAATCATTAAATCTGACAGAGGTTATGCATAAATGTGCACGTTGGTCAACACAACCCAAAAGCACCAAGTCAGCCAATTCTTCTATCTGAGCTTGGAGTAAATCTATTCTTTGGTTGGCAGCTAAAATCCCTGACAAAATATGTTGATTAATTGTATTTTGGGATTCAAGTATGGTGGATGTTTGTTGAATAACCTGATTAATAGTGGCAGCAGTTTGTACCTGGCTGGCCATGGCTACTCCAGCTGTAACTGCTGCAGCAGCAGATACCGCCACAGCTGTCACTATAGCTGCCGTAATTCCAAAATCTCTACGGGCTCTAATCAGTTCAACAATAGGAAAAGATTCTGGATCTGCAGTAACCGGGATCGGGACAAAAGTTGGAATTTTCATAATCACTGCCGTAGTCCAGGAGCCATTCCAACACTCAGACAAATAACAGGTGATATTAGAACAATTAAGCATCCCCTGTAATGTAACATTAGCCAAAAGAAACAGTAACGGAGATTGGAGACAGACTGCTGCGGAGGGTAATGTAGCATTAAACAATTGTGAATTGTGTGAAGTAATTTTAAGTCTCCTACCTAGCTCCGAGTCTTGGGTACTGCCAGAAACATTAAACAGCCAACTTTGGACTCCTAATATTTCCCTGGGGAAACACAAGCGCGGACTAGACTAGCCCAATCTGAGGGAGTCATGCAAAATCTAGTAAGTCCCTCCACCTGAGTGAGAGTGAAAGTGGCATCTATGCCATAAGTGCGGACAGATTCTGCCAAGGTTTTAATTATCTTAAAGTCTAAAGGCTCATGATATCTTCCCCTGTTATTGTCCTGAAATACAGGGTATGCAAGACCCATCTCAGCGTTAACAGCCCTCCATGTTTGGGCATGGAAAGCTCTCCCCGAAACACCCCCACCATACGGCGGTGGATCCAGGGGATCCGGGGGATCGCTTTTCTTGAGCCCCTGTTTATTTCTGTTCCCTTCTCCTATAGCTAAACTGTCTAGCTGATGAGACAGCCTCCCGAGCTCTTCCTCCTCATCCTCCTCTTCCTCTGACCCACTTTCACATGGGGGTGTGCGCAGCGTACTGAGATCTGGATACAATTGTCTCCTCCCCTGTTTCACACTCCGCACACTCCCATCCTTCTGAGATACCTCACTTCTTGCCGGAGACAATCGTCTCCTCCCCTGTTTCACGCTCCGCACACTCCCATCCTCCTGAGGCACCTCACTTCCTGCCGTCTCCGATTTCTCCTCATGTAATTGCTCTAGAACTTCCTGTCCTTTAGTAAGTGCTTCCTGACATCTGCCATCTGTAAGGCAACTACGGACCATTTTCCAAAGGGGTATCACCCCACCCTCTAATATGCCCTGCTCAGAAGCAAAGTCAAGATCTTTGACTAATTTATCCCAACTAGGTACAGTAAGGCTGCCCGAAAATGCAAACCACGGTGCAGCGATATCTATCTTCTGTAAAAATCTCTGTAAAGTACTATGTTTCACTTCCAGGCCCTTGGAACGTAACAGGCCATCTAGGGCCAGGAGAAGTGGACTTGAAGATGCGGCACCCATGACACAACAACAAAAGAAGCACAAAAAACAAAAGCGAAATGACACAACAAAAGAAACACAGAAAACAAAAGCGAAAGTAGAAGCGAAAGTACACAGTGCAGCTGCAATAAAATGTAATGCTCTCTCTTTCTTTACAGAGGAGCTGCCCCGCTTTGGTCGCGGATCCCACTTACCTGGAACTAACCGGTGCACCACCCCTGACTGCTGAAAGTTCTGGTTCCCGGGTTTCGGCACCACTTGTCGCGACCCCTTGCCCGCAAGGAAGACGCAACTCAGGAATCTTCTTTCAGCAGTTTATTCAGGCCCTTGATATTTCTTCTTCTCCCTCTCGGATGCCCCTCCCAGCATTAATAAAGCATCTCAAGCCCCAATGCGAAGCTGCCACGTGGAGCTTTCTCATAGGGTGGTGAAAAACCATGTGCCAACTCTCCCAAATAAGGAGTTGTTTGTCACAGACCACAGCGGAGCCAGCGCCATCTTGTAATGGCGACCATAATCTGCAGAAACGGCAGAAGCGGCTCACCACAACTAAAAACTTCTTAAATTGCAGTAAAAATATCAATTTTTAGTTTCAAATTCAACAAAACCTGAAAAAAAATGAGAAAAATACGAGAAAGTCAAAAGAAGAATGCATTTTATTCATGATAACAATGGTGCATTTAAAAACTGGATTCTCATCAGAAATAATACAGCTGTTCAAAGCTAGGAAGATTCATCAAAAGCATTGAAAAAAAACAGGATTTTTTATTCGTAATAATACTTTCTAAAATTAGAGACAGATTAAATATATTTCCATATTAAAGAAAGCAACAACTCTAAATATTTGCTGACAGGATACATATACTAAAAAAAATACAATAACATAAAAAATGTGATCAATTTGGAGGAAAATTATGATAGATAACAATCTGCATATAGAGGAGGGAATTGTTATGGTTTCAATGTTTGCTTTCTCTTTTAAAGTTTATTCAGGGTCTTAATCCCTAGTGCTTTGGTATAAAAATGCAAGCCCTTAGTCTATGAGAGTTCCACCTCACTAATGCAATCATTGACCTTATAAACAGTTTGGAAAGAACTAGTAATGCCTTTGTTCTTCCATTCGTTCCACTATATGTGGACACACTGCTCATCCCCTATGAAAAAAACTTCATTCAAGGTGATATCTAACATACAAGAGATGGGGCTGTCATTTGTTCACTGACCTTCTGGCACAGATGTTAGGTTTATAGTCTCCAGATTTCTGAAAAGATCTTTTCTTTTTTTTTTTTTTTTTTTTTTTATAAATTAAGCACTCTCAGGTAATTTGTTATAACCACAGAAGTACCTAAGACAGGAAATCATAACAAGTTGGGAGTTATTATAATACCTAAAACTGTGGAAGCAGCTTTGGAGGTGGTTAAAGAAGAGAATTCAACCATAAAAATTTATTTTGGTGAAACCTCAGGAAAAGAAGAAACTTGTAGAAAAATCCTGAGTCTTCTTAGATACTACTTAAGAGGTCTTGATTAGAATATTGGGAAAATGTGGATATTAAGGGTAATTCTGATGTGATTTAAGGTGGAAATTAGAAACAAGTATTAGAAATTAGAGACAATTTCAACCTTGTTATAAAGTGGCAAAGAACTTGGGTGAGTGGTGTCTCTGTCCTAATGATGTACAAAAAAAGAACTTGCAAATGATGAACTGAGATATTTGGCATAAAAATATCTAAGGAACACATTAAAGATATAATATTCTGTTAGCTGTATATAGAAAAAAAGAGAAGAGAGAAACATTAAAGATGGAATTTAAAATCAAAAGGAAAGTAGAACTTAAATAATTAAAAAGTTAATAACCTGGCCATGTAAAAAATTTTAAAAAGCATGATTTTGGGAAATAATACCAAGAATGCAGTTAAGGTAATATTTATAAATAATTTGTATAGATAGAAGGAAATCAGATGTTATTCAATATGATGATGAAAGAATGGCCCAGACGTTATTTCAGAGATCTTGCAGACTGCCATTTCCATCACAGACACAGAGTGATAGGACTTTGACAACAAAAGTTTCATAGAAAGGGATGAGGATGCCCATAGCACCACAGAACTCACTGCCTGGTACCATCCCAAGTGTCTACTTCCTGCATTCTGGTGCAGGGTTTCTTGACTGTATCAGTTGTGATTTACTTGGACTCAGATGAAGTCAGAATGGGCCTATACTTCAGAAGATAGAAGACATAAACGTTGACAATACGTACTGTGGAGGCCTAACTGTCTACATCTATATTTCAAAAGATTCCCTGACAAGGTTCATGCCTCAGAGAGAAAACTGCCGTAAAGTTAGGCTGACATAGAGACCTAATTACAGCAGTGTCTTGGAGAGCTGGAAGTGAGGTCATTCCAAATGTCACAGGATGCCATATGGCAATCGCATTTTTGGAGAGGCACAGGCAGTGCATGTGAGATGCCCTGGAGACTAGGGGACCCAATTCTTTTTTCTTAATTAGTAATTAATTTTTTATTTAAATTAGGTATATATGACAGCAGAATGCATTTTGATTCACTATACACAATTGCAGCACAAGTTTTCATGTATTTGGTTGTACACAATGTTGCATCACACCATATATGCAGTCATACATGTAACTAGGGTAATGATGTCCATCTCATTCCACCATATTTCCTGCCCCCGTACCCCCTCCCTACCTCGCTGTCCCCTTTGCCCAATCAAAATTCCTCCATTTTTCCCATGCCCCCCAATTATGGATCAGCATCCATTCATCAGAGAGAACATTTGGCCTTTGGTTTTGGGGATTGGCTTACTTCACTTAGCATGATATTCTCCTATTCCATTCATTTACCTGCAAATGCCATTATTCTCTTTTAATGTTGAGTAATATTCCATTATGTGTACAACCAGAGAAATAAAAACTTGTGCTGCAATTGTGTACAATGAATCAAAATGCATTATCCATTTATGTATTGAAGGGCATCTATATTTGTTCCCTTATTGCTTTGTTGGTGTGATCAGTTTTTGCCTGTATTTGTTCATTTATGTCATTCTTTAATTAACAGATAATTTTAATTATGTATATTCTGAACTCCTTCTCTGACATTTCATCAACTGCCCTGTCCATGGATTCTACTACTGTAGTATCGTGGTTTGTTTGGGGTACTTTCTTCCCTTGTTTTTTTCATGTTGTCTATGTGTCTTCCTTTCTTGCAGTGTGGATCTGAGGTATTATAGTTTTTACACTATAATCTTCTAGTGTCCATGCAGATTATCTGTACCTCACCTTGGTGTTAAGCGTCTAGACCCTACCAGTGTCCTGCAATGGATGCTACTGCAACTAAAGTTGGTAGCAGCAATAGCAGAGATAACTCAAGATAACAGTGGGGGATGTCCTAAGATGGATGTAACCACTTTCAAAGATGGGGCTACCATGGGTGGGCCTTACAGTGGCTTTAGGCTGCCTGTTCATAGATGCAGTGCTATGGTGAGCTGTGCTGCAGCAGGCAGCTGCCTCCATCCCCTGTCTCTTTTCCCATGGTGGAGGCTACAATGTGGGTATGGCTATGGCTATGTGCTGTGTCCCAAGATGGAGGTGGGGTAAGCCTGGGCTCCCAGATGTGCCTGGAGGGTAGTGCAGGGCCTGACTTATGCTTAGGCTCCCGTGTGGGTTAGCCAGTCAATGGGATTGATCCTGGGCCAGGACCTGAGCTTCCAGCATGGGTCTGCCTGTCAGCAGGGTGAACCTGGGCCTAACCTCTACCTGGGCTCCTGTGTTTGGGCAGACACAGTCTAAGGGACCCAATTCTTGATCCTGTGTATCTAGAAGGAGAGACATGGCTTCAAAGAACATTCTAAAGCATTAAGATTTCATGTATGTTGTTATTTGAAGTTTGGACTTAACATAGAACTTGTTATTTTTTTTCTTTTTGCCTGTATTTCTTTTGTAATGCAAATATCTGTTCTATGCCACTTTCATCATTGTATTTGGGAAACACAAGATTTGTTTGATTTCAGAGGCTCACAGCTGGAGGGAAATCTGCATCAGAATGAATCAAAGTTTTAGAGTCATCAATATGATTTAGATTATATTTAGATGAGGCTTTGGAGATAGACTTTAAAATTGTTGCTAGAAAGAAGCAATACTTTGGGGGGGGATTTGAATGGAAAATGTGTTTTTTTATGCAAAAAGGACATGAAATTTAGGGGACCATTCTAGAATGCTGTGGTTGAGTTTCTCTTCCCTACATAATGCCCAATGCAACAGTATTAAAAAGTAGGGCCTTTATCAAATGATTTGACCATGAAGGTTCTACCCTTAAGAGTGGGATCAGAAACTTTTAAGGAGGCTGGAAAAAAAACAGTTAAGCCCCTTTGCCCTCCTATCCCTTCTTTCACATGAGAAGACAGCATTTTTCCCTTGTAGAGAAAACTGTGCTCAAGGCAGCATCTTGGAAACAGAGATGGGGTGCTCAGCAGACAGCAGACCTGCCAGTGCACTGACCCTGGCTTTTCTAGCCTCTATGACTATAAGTAAGACATATAAGTTGTTTATAAGTTACACCATATAAGGTATTTTGCTAGAGCAGCAGGAGTAACTAAGACAAGAATAAAGCATACAAGATATTGATATTGTGGATGAAAAATTCTGATCCAATGATAATATAAATTAAATTGGGTCAAAAAAGCATGAATCATTAGGCAAGACTTTAACTGGAAAAAGAAAAATATGGGGAGGACTTCAACTTTGACCTTTAGGAGGAGGGGGAGCCATTATGGAAAGAAAAAAAATTCAACATTGCCCCCACAAAAAAGAATGGGATATCTTTTAACAAGCAGCTAAAGTGGGAGCTAAGGTCCTGTATGAGTAAGGTCATTGTTTAAAAAATATATCTTGGTGTGGTAGATTCTTGAAGATATCTTGACACTGTCCTATACTATAACTCTGTGGTTGATTTGAATAAGAATAAGAAAGTGGGCAAAGGTTCATAATGATGGGAAATATATTTAACCTAATCTATATCATGAAATAGCATGTGCAAGATGAATAATCTTTCTTCTGAAATTTATGCTAAAGTCCACCAGGGAATTCATTTGGACTTGAACTTTCTTGTCTTTTTTGCATATCACTATTTCATGTCTCTCATTATAATCAATTTAAAATATTAAACTACATTTTTAAGCAACTGAATATCAGAATCATCTTTCCTATTCTATGTGATAAGCTCTTCCTTTTTACTAGAATAAAAAGGCATATTCTATACACTGTTGAAAAATGGGGGACGTAGGGAAAGATGTTAGTGGATAAAAGTTATGGAATAAGGCCCAAGATGCTATCAGTTCTTTTGTCCCTAACCATCTCAAAATTATTTTGGAAAATATTCTGTAATGAATCATATAAATATTTCAGCAATAAGATATAAAAAGTTGGCCACAAATACTTCGCTTTGCTGTAGTAGCATTGAACAGAAAAAATATTCCTCAGTTAATGAGCGTGGCAGTGTTCTAATAAAATTTTGACTAAAAAACACATTGTCTCAGGTTGGGATTGTGGCTCAGTGGTAGTGCGCTTGCCTAGCATGCATGAGGCACTGGGTTTGATTCTTAGCACCACATACAAATAAGTGAAAATAAAAGTTCATCAACAACTAAAAAGTATTTTAAAAACAAACAAACAACAACAAAAAAAAACATTGTCTCAAGATCCAAGATGGTGGGCTAGAGGGAGGCAGCATTCTGTGTCACTCCATGACCTGTGATTCAAGTAGTGGGAATACTGCTTCACTGGGAGCTATAGAGGATACATCACCCCTGCTCCCATGCAGGAATCATGGCTGCCATGTATACATAGGACTCCAGCCCTCAGCATCAGATCAGGATCCACAACTACTCACTCGTGCAAGGCTTCAGGTGTCCAAGCAGAACCACTGGCATCAGCACCCATGGAGGAATCCTGATGGTCCACCTGTACAGGAATCCCAGATGCCAATTCCATGCAGGACACCAGGATGCTACTTGTATGCAGGAACTCTGGCTACCACCCCATGTGGAAGCTCCTTTACCAATGTGGGGCTTCCCCAGTCGCCTCCATCTAGGGATTCTGCAGCCACTGCCATATTCTCTACAAGCAGTAGCCTGCCTGCACCTGGAGACATCAAGCTCTGAAGAGAGCCACCTGCCACAATGCTGCATGCCACAGAGCTCCATCTCTGAACACATTGCCTAATGCCATCACTTGCCCCCCCAACACCTGATTTATAGCCCAATTGCTGAAAGCAGCATCTCCATCTTGGATCACCTTTGTTGCCATGTTTATTTGGGGAAACTCCCAGTTTGAAACACTGGCTGGGCAGGTATTTAAAATTCCAAATTCCCTCCTCTCCCAAGCAGCTGCTAACATGGCACAGTGACTTCCCAATACAAAACAGCTCTCTATGACAGGTGCCAAGCCCCCAGAGCACAAACCATAGTATCTCCAAAGAGAAAAGTCCCAGATTAGGAAGTAGAAAAGAAGAGGGTGAGTAAGATTCAGTTTAGAGACTAATTTAGAAACCAGAAACTGTAAGGTCTACACATGATATAAGGAGATAAGACCAGGCACCCCTATCACACAAGTGGGCCCCAAAGGAGATCCTTGGGGTGCGGTCTCCGATTGGGGATTCAAGGATGCCATACCCCACTCCCAGGTGCCCTGTACCCAAGACCAGCCCTCCCACCCTGGTAACCTTTAATATCTTGAGTGTAGAGATACCAGCAAACAACAGGCAATTCCACCTTTTGAATGAGAATAGGAGCAGAAAAGATATGGATCTCCAACCAAAACAAACCTTGTTTCTTCATTCTAACTTTTTTCCCTCCCTTTCTATTCTCCTGTCCTCACATCCCCCAAATATGTGAAACCAAGTACTTTGCATAATTTAGGATACTGAGGACAGTGATGTCTGAATATTATATTACAGTTCTGTTGTATAGCCCTTTATTTCCTATTTTTATATTTTTAAATTTTCTTATTATTTATGTGTCTTTATTTTATGTCCTACTGTCGTCCCACTTACTTGTCTAGCCAAAATCACTTCCTCTCTCTTCTCCAGCTACTGACCATCATCTTTAGGTTCTTCTTTCACACTTCTTAACATCTAATAACTTGATATCCTCACTTCCTTCCCCCTCAATATCTTATTCAACACCTCACCCCAGGTTCTTTGCCCACCATCAGAAACTGTAAATTCTTTTGCAAACTTAATGTTTATAGCTGAACTCAACTTGAGCTCAACTTTGAACTCAACTTTTCTGTATATTGTGAGCAAACTGTAAATGTTATAATAGAAACTATTTGGTTTAAGGTTGTATGTGTTTATATTAGGACCAACAAACATTGTTCTTCCCATCAAAGGAGAGGTTTTGGAACCCTGCAGGACCATGATAAGCATACAAGGTAAAAAACATAACACCTTCAGATCTGCAGTGATTGAAGGGAAGACACATGAACATCATGAATAAACAAGGGAAAAAGTGACCCCAACAAACCAAGATGCTACATTATTAGAGTCCTTGGCCAGCACAGCAGAAGAAATGACAGAGACGGATTTCAAGATGTACATAATTAAAATGTTCTGTAAATTAAAGGATGATGTACAACAGCAAATGCAGGCAGCAAAATATTATTTTGATAGAGAGATAATAAGCAAATACAGGAAGCAAAAGATTACTTCAATAAGGAGACAGAGGGTCTGAATAAAATTCTTGGAATGAAAGAAACAATAAACCAAATTAAAAGCTCAATTGAGAGTGTCACCAACGGATTAGACCACTTGGAAGATAGGACCTCAGACAATGAAGATAAAATATATAATATTGAAAAGAATGTAGACCACACAGTGAAGATGGTAAGAAATCATGAACAGAACTTTCAGCAAATATGGGATAGCATAGAAGTACCAAATTTATGAATTATTGGAATACAGGAAGGCATAGAGTTCAAACCAAAGGAATGAACAATATATACAATGAAATAATATCAGAAAAATTCTCCAAAACATAAAGAATGAATTGGAAAACAAAATACAACAGACTTATAGGATGTCAAATGTACAAAATGACTACAGATCCACACAAGGCACATTATAATGAAAATGCCTAGCATATAGAATAAGGAGAGAATTTTGAAAACCATGATAAAAATAAATCATATTACATATAGGGAAAAACCAACTAGGATATCTGCAGATTTTTCAACCCAGACCCTAAAAGGTAGAAGATCCTGGAACAACATACACCAACCTCTGAAATAAAATGGATGCCAACCAAGAATCTTATATCCAGAAAAATTAAGCTTTTAATTTAATGATGAAAAAAAAAACTTTCATGATAAAAAAGTCAAAAGAAATTACAACTAGAAAGCTTGCAATACAGAACATCCTCAGTAAAATATTGCATAAGGAGGAAATGAAAAATGACAATGAAAATCAGAAGAGGGAGGTATTACACCAAAGTAAAAACTAATCAAAGGAGAAACCAAATCAATTCAATACCAAAATTAAACAAAAATGGCTGGAAATACAAATCATGTCTCAATAATAACCCTGAGTGTGAATGCCCTAAACTCACCAATCAAAAGATATAGACTGGCAGGTTGGATTAAAAAAAAAGTTGCCTTCAACAGACACTCATCTCATAGGAAAAGACATCTAAAGACTGAAGGTGAAAGAATGGGAAAAATCATACCACTCACATGGTCTGAAGAAACAAGCAGGGGTTTTCATTCTCCTATCAAATAAAGTAGACTTCAAGCTAAAGTTAATCAAAAGGGATAAAGAAGGACATTTTATACTGCTCAATGGAACCATACACCAATAAGACATAACAATTACAAATATATATGCAACAAACAATGGAGAATCTACATTCATCTAACAAACTCTTCTCAAATTCTATAGTCAAATAGACCAAAACACAATAACTCTGGGTGACTTTAAAACACATCTTTCACTCATGGATAGATCTTCTAAACAAAAACAGAACAAAGAAACTATAGAACTCAATAATACAATCAATAACTTAGACTTAACAGACATATATAGAATATTTCATCCTTTAACAAATGAATACACTTTCTCCTCAACAGCACATGGATCCTTCTCTAAAATAGACCATATAGTATGCCACAAAGCGAGTCTTAGCAAATATAAAAAAGTAGAGACACTAGTTTGCATTCTATCTGATCACAATAGAATGAAATTAGAAATCAATGATAAAATAAAAGATAAAAGCTACTCCAACACATGGACACTAAATAATATGCTATTGAAAGAACAATGGCTTTCAAAAGACACTAAGGAGGAGATTAAAAAATTATCAGAGGTAAATGACAACACTGATAAAACTAATCAAAATCTCTGGGACACTATGAAGACAGTACTAAGAGGAAAGTTTATTGTATGGTGTTCATTCCTTAAAATAAAAGTCAACAAATAAATGACCTAACACTACATTCAAAGCCCTATGAAAATAAGAACAAATCAACACCAAAGGCTGTTGAAAATAATTAAAATCAGAATTAAAATAAATGAAATGGAAGCAAAACAATTGAAAAAAATGACAAAACAAACTTATTTCTTTGAAAAGATAAATAAAATTGGTAAAACCTTAGTCATGCTAATGAAGAGGAGGAGACAGCAAACTCAAATTAGTAAAATTTGTGATGAAAAAAGAAACATCACAAAAGACACTACAGAATTTCAGAAGATAATTAGAAATTATTTTGAAAATTTGTACTCCAATAAAATAGAAAATATCAAAGGCATTGACAAATTTCTAGAGTCACTTGATGTGCTCAAAATAAATCAGGATGATGTACACAATTTAAACAGATCAGTTTCAAGCAATTAAATAGAAGACAACATCAGAAGTCTACCAACAAAGAAAAGCCCAGGACCTGATGTATATACAGCTGAGTTCTACAAGATCTTTAGAGAGGAACTAATACCAATACTCTTCAAATTATTTCATGAGGTAGAAAATGAAAGAGCACTTTCAAACTCATTCTATGAGGCCAATACCACCCTGATTCCAAACTAGGCAAAGACACATCAAAGAAAGAAAACTTTAGACCAATATTTCTAATGGGCATAGATTCAAAAACTTTCAATACAATTCTGGCAAATCAAACACAAAAACATATTAAAAATATAGTGCACCACAATTGAGTGGAGTTCATTCCAGGGATGCAAGGTTGGTTCAACATACAGAAACCAATAAATGTAACTCATTATATGAATAGACTTAAAGATAAGAATTGTATGATAATCTTAATAGATGCAGAAAAAGCTTTCAACAAAATACAATAAAATTTCATGTTCAAAACACTAGAAAAACCAGGGATAACAGGAACATATCTCAACATTGTAAAAATTATCTATGCTAAGCCCCAGACCATCATTCTAAATGGAGAAAAATTGAAAGCATTTCCTCAACAAACTGGAACAAGACAGGGATGCCCTCTTTCACCACTACTATTTAATATAGTTCTTGAAAATCTAGCCAGAGCAATTAGACAGATGAAAGACATTAAAGGGATACAGCTAGGCAAGGAAAAACTTAGTTTGTCATTATTTGCTGATGATACAATTCTATACCTAAAAGATCCAAAAAAATCTACCAGAAAACTTCTAGAACTAATAAATGAATTTGGCAAAGTAGCAGAATATAAAATCAACACCCGTAAATAAAAGTCTTTTCTGAACATCAGTGACAAAACCTCTGAAAGAGAAAGAAGAAAACTACTCTATTTATAATAGCCTCAAAAATATTTTGGAATCAACTTAATAAAAGAGGTGAAAAACATCTACAATGAAAACTACAGAACACTAGAAAGAAATACAGAAAAAAATTAAATAAAACCTTAGAAGATGGAAAGATCTCCCTTGATCTTGAATAGGCCGAATTAATATTGTCAAAATGACCATACTACCAAAAGAACTCTATTGATTTAATGCAATTCTAGTCAAAATCCCAATGACAGTGGGATAGAAATAGAAAAAGCTGTCATGAAATTCATCTGGAAAAATAAGAGACCCAGAATATCTAAAGCAATCCTTAGCAAGAAGAGTGAAGCAGATAGCATCATCATACCAGACCTTAAACTATACTACAAAGAAATAGTAACAAAAACAGCACGGCATTCGCACCAAAATAGACTTGTAGACCAATGATGCAGTATATAGGAAGGACACAGAGAAAAACCCAAATAACTACAGTTATCTTATATTATACAAAGGCACCAAAAGTATTCATTGGAAAACAAATAGCCTCTTCAACAAATGGTACTGGGAAAACAGGAAATTAATGTGCAACAAAATGAAATTAAACCCCTATCTCTCACCATGCACAAAACTCAAAGTGGATCAAAGACCTAGGAATTAAACTAGAAACCCTGCTCCTAATACAAGAAAAAATAGGTCCAAAATTCAATCATGTTGGATTAGACCCCAACATCCTTAATAAGACTACTATACTGCAAGAATTTAAATCAAGAATCAATAAACAGAATGGATTTAAACTATAAAGGTTTTTCTCAGCAAAAGAAACAATCAAATGAGGTGAAGAGAGATCCTGCAGTATGGGAGGAAATTTCTACCACACACATATCAGACCACTAATCTCTAGGATATGTAAAGAACACAAAAATGTTAACACCAAACAAACAAATAACCCAATAAATAAATGGGCCAAGGAACTGAACAGACACTTCTCAGAATCTGTTATACAATCAATCAACAAATATATGGGAAAATGTTTAACATCTCTAGCAATTAGAGGAATGCAAATCAAAACTACTCTAAGATTGCATCTCAGAATTGCAGTTATCAAGAGTGTAAGCAAGATAAGTGTTGGGGAGGATGTGGGGGAAAAGGCACACTCATCCATTGCTGGTGGGGCTGAAAATTGGTGCAGCCAATATGGAAAGCAGTATGGAGAATCCTTGGAAATCTTGGAATTGAACCACCATTTGACCCAGCTATTCCACTCCTTGGTCTATACTCAAAGGATTTACAAACAGCATATGATAGGGACACAGTCACATCGATGTTTATAGCAGCACAATTCACAATAGCTAAACTGTGGAACCAACCTAGATGCCCTTCAGTAGATGAATGAATAAAAAAAAACTGTGGCATATATACACAATGGAATATTTCTCAGCATTAGAAGAGGATAAAATCATGGCATTTGAAGTTAAACGGATGAAGCCGGAGAATATTATGCTAAGTGTAGAAAACCAATTCCAAAAAACAAATGCTGAATGTTTTCTCTAATATAACTATGCTGATTCATAGTGGGGATGGGAAGAAACATGGGAGGAACAGATGAACTCTAGTTAGGGCAAAGGGAAAGTAGCGGGAGGTAGAGAGTATAGGGGTAGGAAAGGAAGTGGAATGAGATGGACATCATTACTCTAAGTACATGTATGAAGACACAAATGTTGTCACTATATGTTGTGTTCTATCAGAGATATGAAAGAAATGTGCTATATATGTATAATATGAATTTAAATACAGTCTGCTGGCATAAATAACAAATTAGAGTAAACAAAAGAAAGTGGAATAAAATTCAGGGATCCAATCAGATGCAGAGAATGTGGATACAGAATAACGTACAAGAAAAGAACCAAAAGATTCTTCATGAAAACAAGAATTTAGAGCAGCATCTTCCTTTATACTTGGATTTGATCCTTTACTATTTGTCATTATTGTATAGCTTTTCATTTAGCACACTTATCCTCTGAATACAACTATATACATATGATTTCATTTATTTCATTTTGCAAACCGAATTATATTTAGGTATCAATAATTTATATATGGATTTTTTGTTTAATTAAAAAATGCACATGGTAGGCCACATATCATTTATTTACCTCTGACTTAAAGCATGAGTTATAATATTCTATTGTTAAATTGGTGAGGCATATATATGGAATATATTATTTAAGCAAATCATAGAGATAAGAATAAAAATATAATGGCACATATTTTTTATGTTTTACCAAATTTCAGAATTAATTAAGATTTTAATTTGTAGGTTATGACTCATTTGGGATTTACTAAGTATAATTCAAAGATGTTCAGCCAAAAATTCAATAAATAAATTGGAGTAATAAAACAAAATAGAGAAACAAGAATACAGGAAAGGAGATATAAAAATAAATAAGAAAATAAAATATTAAAATATTCAACCATATAAATAATTATACTTAAATTAATTATCTAAAAACCTTTAGTAAAAAGGAAGAGCTCATCAGACAGTATGGAAAAGAATATTCAAATACATACTTGTTTAAAAATGCAGTTTAGTATGAGAAATAATTACAATGAGAAACCTAAAATAAATTATATGCAAAAGAATAAAAAATCTTAAGCCCAGATGGCTTTCCTGGCAGATAAAAACAAAAATTTCAGAATGAAGACTTCTAATCTAACACATGGTATTTTATAATATAGATAAGATTAATAAATTTCACATCATTAGGGACTAGGATAACCTTGAATACAAAGACATTCATATAAAAATAAGAAAAGAAAGCTAGTGGCTAATGTTTTTGAATAAACATAGCTAAAATTACTTTAGCAAAATATTAGTACATTTTATCCAGTAAGACAAAGAACTCATATTAAACATTTGGTTATTATAAATGATACTGCTAAGAACATTATGTGCAGTTTCATGTGTGGACATGTATTAATTTATTTTTTAATATATGTCAAGGAATGACTTTGTCCATTCATCAACTTCATGTTTCTCTATTTGAGGAACTACCAAACTGTTTTCCAAATAGATGTAACTTTTGACATTCCTACTAGCAACGTATGAGGGTTCCAGTATCTCCGTATTCTTGTCAATGTTTACTATTGTCTATTTTGTTTGATCATAACCATGCTAGTTAGTAGGAAAATGACATTACTTTGGGATTTTGATTTACACTTATGAGAAAAGGCATGGTAAGACTTTATTAGACAAATGTCTGAAATACCTATTAAAATCAGGTTTCCATTATTTAATTGGGTTATCTGCTTTTTTAATCATTGGGTTGTAGAAGTTCTTTATATATTCAAGACACAAGTCTCATATAAATAGGTGTTCTAAAAGTATTTTAAATTTCAGTTTGACAGGCAAAATACTTCTAGTTATGGTTGGTGGTAGTGATAGTACAACAATAAGAAACTACTTAAGAAGGTAATTTTTATATCATGGATATTTTATTACAATAAAATTGATGTACCGGTACAGAAAGAAGTTCTATGGAAAACAAATCTGTGGTAGAGAAAATGGGAAGGATGGTTTATAGAGGGGCGCAATAAAATATATTTAGGTGTGATGAATGTGTCCCTGTCCCCAAACTTGATGTGAGTGATGATTTAGCAGTTAAATACTTATAGACAATTTCTGATCAGAAACTTTTTAAAAGTCTTCTTTTATGACAATTATGCTTTATTAAAGCTATCAAATAAACCATTTTTTTATTCTTGAATGAAAGCCTAAAAAACAACCAATGATTCTAATATTTAGTGGAAGTTATAGCAGTTAATTTGAAAACAGCAGGTAAAATTGAAAGAGGTTTTGGCTTAGAAGTAAGGAGTGAGTGCCAAATGCGTAGATTGAATGAAGTCTCAAAATAGTCAATTCAGCTTCCTTCTGGGAAACATCCCATGCTGAGAAGAGTCTGTGGGCAAGAAATGAAAATGGAGCAAGATAAGCAATAGAATTACAACAGAGTGTAAGAACAGATAAATGTTTGGAAAAGATATAAAAATATATAATAAATTATATACAGATTGTCTAATAAAACACACAAAAATATATCTGGATATCAATGTTAATTATTTAGAAAATATGTGAAATGAATATTTTCTAAAAGCTCTAGGAAAATAATTTCACACTAAAATGAATGATTGAAAGTTTATTTCCATCAAACCTGTACAAAGGTTTCAAACTTATACATAATAAAATATTAAAAGCATAAAAATATTAACATTCCTAAAAACACATTCCTAAAAGAATTACTTAACAAAGAGCAAAACCATGACTTGGTATTTTAAAGCAAATTAAAACATATGTAAAAATAAACAAATCATGAATGAATACTGCATGAATAAAAATTGAAAATAATGAGAAATGGAGAAAAATTCAAGAAATAATCATAAATAAAAGAAATAGTTTCAGAAGTATAGGTTAAACTAGAAAGAATATAGAGAAGATTGGGCACCAAAATTTCATTAAAATAAATAACAGTTAAGATGTCAATTTTAGCCAGGCACAGTGCCTGTAATCCTAAGAGGGTGAGGCAGGAGGATCGCTAGTTCAAAGCCAACTTCAGCAATTTAGTGAGGCCCTAAGCAACTCAACAAGATATTTTCTCAAAAAACAAAATCAAAAACAAACAAACGAACAAACAAAAAAACTGGGGATGTGGCTAAGTACTGAGCACGCCTCGGTAAAATCCCTGGTACAAAAGAAAAAAAAAAGGCAATCTTTAAAATAAATAAATAAAGATGAAAATATATTTAAAAGTAGTAAATTCCAAATTAAATAAATCAGAAAAAGAGATGAGATTCCTTGAAAAATAAAACAAAAATATGAAAAGACAATATATAATAAAAATAGAATGGAACATTTGACAAATTAATAAAAATATTTTGCATCTCAAAATTAAAAGAACCACATTGTATACTAAAAATACTGACCCCAAATCAACAAAACATGTCTTAATAAAATTAAGTTTGATAGAAAAAATATTTTACTTATAAACCAAAAGTGGATATAGTTTCTACATTAACAAATAGGTAATGATAAACATTTTAAAAGCAATATTTCAATGCGAAGATTGAGTATCATGTTTAAAGATAGGAGAAGCTGGATGTGTGTAGTGCCATGCTCCTGGTAAGTCCCAGTATTTGAGGGTAGCCTGGGCAAACATGAGACTCAAACATTAAAAAATAAAAAAATAAATGAACCAAAACTCCCCAAAGATTTTTAAAATGACCTTAAAATATAAAGTTCATAAATAATATCTATGTTCATGACATCAGAGAAAATTTTTTCCCATGTGCTTTTCCTAAAGTATTCGCTGTAGAATGATCTTCCGATAGACAAAAATCTCCAGTTATTGACATTAGAATTAGCAAATCATTATTATGAAAACCATGTTGAATTAATGGGTGTGCAAATTGTAGAGGATTAGCATATAAAGAAATAAAATACAAATATATTGTGCCTTCAAGTGAAGGACCATACCACTACCTATACTTGTACCAAAGGAATAAAATCCAAGTTTGATCAAATGTCTGGATCCAGTTATAAATTACAGAGGAAGATATTGAATTGCATTACAGTGCTTCAATTAATAAATTTTATATTGTGGGAATATCTAAAAGGTGAATATTTGATAACTAGACCATATGAGTTATAAAGAAATAACAGATAATGCAAGCTCTAAGTTTTTTTATAAAGAATGAAACATTTCAATACACACAGTTAATTCATTAGGAATATACTACTGATTAGGTATAAACACTGTATTTACCTTGATTAATATTAATACATGGAAATGCAAAAAATAGTATGAATCTAAAAGTAACTCAAATATTTAATTAGAATGGCTCCTTTAAAAATTCAAATATATTTTTATCTGATTTTAGTATGTTAGTCTTCATGAAAATTGGACTCAGATTGTACATTTGAATTTATGTATAGACTTTTACCAGTAGTATACAGTGAAATTTAAATATTGTACATAGTATATCATACACTATCAACCTCTATATAAAGAAAATTTCCTTTATTTTTTTTTATTTTTGGGTGATACACAAAAACATCAATGTTGTAATTATGAATGGAATATGTATATAGAGTATAATGTTTAAATCAGGTTAAACATATTTATTCTTCAAACATTTATTAATTGTTCAAGATGAAAATTTTAAAATTCTTTGTTTTCACATTTAGCAATATATTGAATAATAATGTGGATAATTATCAGTCAATAAAAAAGTTTCTTGGATGAAAATATGGTTTCTTTTGTGATGTAAATAGCTGGGAGTAAAACGCCTGGACCTCCATGATAGTTTATGTTTAACTACTTATGACAGAATCAAATTGTTTTCCAAAGTGCTTTTTTTTGTTTTTTTTTTTTAATTTCTGCTAGCTGTGTATGATTTCCTTAATATCATCTCTAATACTCAATAATATTGATCTTTTAAATTTTTTCTTTCTAATATACCTGTAGTACTTCATCATTAATGCCATTTGTCATATGAATGGATAAACAAATTATACCATATTCACACAATGGAATATTATTTTGAAATACAAAAATATGAACTATTTTCAAAAATAATTGACTCATTCTAAGACTACTTGTACTGAATAGAACTTCTTTAAGTGATTTGAGAATTATTTGTCCCAGTTTGCTCTCCTACTTTGTGGTGTTTATTTCATTTTTAATGGACACAGCATAATTTAACATATTTATAGTCTACTTTGTAATATCATCCTACATGTATATAATGTGTAGTGATCAAGTTGGGAATTCAATTATTTTTTATGTCAAAATAATATTTCATTGTGTTTATATGTGACATTTCTAAACTATTTCTGAATTGATGGACACTTAATTGAATTTATTTTCTGGCTACTGTGAATAGTGCTGCAATAAACGTGGGGATACAGCTGTCTCATCAATGTACTGATTTCCTTTGTTCGGATATATACCCAATAGTAGGAAAGTTGGATCATATGGAAGTCCCATTTTTAATTTTTTGAGGAACTTCCAAACTGTATTCCATAATTGCTATGCTAACTCACATTTCTATAAATAGTGTATACATATTCTTCTTTCTCAACTTTCTAGCCAGCATTTATGATTATTGTTTTATTTAATAAAAACTATTCTAACTGAAGTGAGACAATATCTCATTGTGGTTTTGATTCTTTTAATGATGATTAGTGATATTGAGCATTTTTCATGTATGTTAGTCATGTGTACATCTTCTTTTGACAAATGTCTACTGAGATCATTTTTCCATTATTAAAATTAGATCTCTTCGTGCAGTTAGGTTACTAAAATTCATTTTATACTTTGTATATTAATTCCTTGTTGTATAAATAGTTTGTGAATTTTCTCTTATTCTGTAAATTCTCTCTCTCCATTTCATTAATTGTTTCCTTCCCTGGAAAGAAGCATTTTAGTTTGACAAAATCACACTTGTCTGTTTTAGGTTTTGTTACGTATGCTTTTGAAGTTTTATTGAAAAATAAAATTAAAGTTTTGATTTCATATTTTCAGTGTAATGAATTAGAAGCATGTATTGTAATGTTTTGCTTTAAGTTGGTGGAGAGAGGGTTTGAGGAGCCAAGTAAACCTAAAATAATTTTAAAGCATTCTGTAACATAACTACTGATGATTTCAAACTAGCATTATGAAAATATGGATAGGGTTTTTTTAATTCAGACTGCAGATAAATGAGAAAAAATAGCAAACACAGATATCAAATCCATGGAAGAAAACTACTTTTATTGAGGGGCAATCTGGCAAGAAAATAGAAATAAAATTTAAATACTATAAATAAGAAGCATGAAATAGAATGAAGAAATTATGCTAGCAAAATATCAATTCCAATAATATAAATGGCTTCAATTAAATACTTTGAAATTTAAGAAAAAATATATTTTCCATAATCACAAATTCTTAAATCACACTGTTTGACAGTAAAATACTTTAAAAGGGATGAGGGAAGATTTTAGATGGTAGGAAAATACTAGCAACGATGATGAAAAATAAACTGAAAAAATCTTACTGACTTAAAAATATAAGTTATGAATCACATAAACAAAATATAGTACATAAAAAACAAATAACATATTGGTAAAGAATAACAATATACAATAGAAGACAGCAGAATAAGAATGGATACATATACAGCATAATGAGCAAAAACATAAGACAACAAGATTATAACTAGGATCACATGCATCTGGGAGAGATAACTAATAAACTCAGCATTCAGGATGCATTTTTCTTTTTGTTACATCAAAGCAAAATATTTTTACAAATATAAATCAAATTGAATAAGAATATTTTGGTGGAAAACAGTTGCTATACATATGGTTACATTTTGGAAATACTTGTTGTATAAATATTTTAATATTTTAATTTCCACTTTGTATTTGTCTAGGATATCCAATTTTCTTATGCAGAGTGGTGGTATGAAAAGTTTGATTATTACAATTAGACCTGAGTTTGAATCCTGTACTTCCTGCATAGTAATATAGTAAATTGAAATAAATTAGCTTACTTTCTAGATGACCTCATTTATAAAATGGAGATAATCAAATTTTACTTGAATGCACAGACTGCAAGTAAACATCGCTCTACTTCTGGTACATATTAGGAATTTTTTTTAAATAACCATTTTTTACTGCAAGGTAATACAAGTTATAATTTGAGACTAACTTAAATTGTTTTCTTAAATAGATAAATTAATTTCTAACAATAATGTAATGCTATGGCACTTGAACATCCAGCTTTTGTTAAATAATATGAGTATACTTTGGATAAAATATGTGCCCCCCAAATTGGATAAGATGGCAATGTTGCAAATAATAAATAAACACTAGATTATGAGTGTAATGACTAATTATAAAATATTTAGATATTTTACTTTTTAATTAGATTAAATTCCTCATTAACTTTACAGCTAAATATGCATGCGAATGGTATTCCTTTCAAATAGCATAAAGTTAAAGCATTGGAAATTATGAAAAAAAATCACCCTGATATCTTCTTTTATGTTTGATAAACAGTACAAAAATAAGCTTAATTTTTCTCCAAATTTAAAAAATGGATATCCTGAAAATATGTTCATCTTATTAGAATGATTGAATAATAGATAATATATTCTAAACAAAGAAAGGGGACCAAATATCAACTATAGCAACAATTTAATTTACAGTTGAGGAAGTTAAAAAGAACAATAGCCAAGGATTTCATTTGGCATCACTAGAGGTATAACCTGTTATCACTTAATAATAACATGACAAAATTGTTTAGACAATTCATATTTATTTTTCATTTATCTCTTTTCAGTATAATGCAAATTATCAACATTATGATTGATTGAAAGAGTTGTGCTGAATATTTTGAAAGTACACACATTTGAAAGATCCACATAAAAGACTCATGCCTAGAGTAGGCAACAGGAAAATATCCCATGTAGATTTAGTAGTTACAGGACAATTAGAAAGTGGTTAGCTTGAGATTATTTAAATCACGTTTAATAATGAAGGTTTTGATGGATGAGGTATTTCATATACTATTTATGAACAGCATCGTGGTGAAAGAGATCAGAATTATTGCCTCAGCTCTGGAACTATTTAGTATTTTATAGCCATCAGCATTCATTTTAGAAGTGCAGAACAGCCTGCAGCTATGGGGATAACTGCAAGCAAAGTGTGTTTAATGAACTCACAGTCACTCATTTTTGTTTATATTTTAATGGCATGCAATCTTGCCAAGATCACAATAATTTCTTTAGTAGTAAGAATCCAATATTTTTGATAAACTTATTTATTAATAACTGCAATATTTTTATACTTGATTCTTAAATTTTATTTTATATTTTACATTTACATTTTTTAAGCAGAAGCATGACTGGAGGATTTTGCCTTTATGCAATATGATTCTGAAGTTTTTATCTATTAGAATTGCAGAAATAAATCCGCACTTTTCACAGTTATTTCACTATTTTGCTTCTGTTCCTTCAAGGTATTTCTGGGAAAGTGCTTGTAGAAAGTGGAGAGTAAAAGCAAATATGATCTTTTTCATTTCTTCTTTCTTTTTCCTTAAGAACCATTTGTGGATCACTATTGAAAGGATAAAAGCTTTTCTCTCTTCCATAATGTCTTGAATATCCAGTCTGAAATTTTCTTAAGAAAAAAAAACTTCCAGCTCTTATATTTGCATAGACTTTCTAGACCACATAGTACTAAAAAAGATAAGTCTGCACTATTGTGTCTGTCTTTGACGAGCAAGAATGGAATCATGATGAGGATAGCAGAAGTTCAGCTCAGAGAGTGTTCATTGTTTTGCATACTACTTTGCATTTCTTATGTATCCATGTGTTTTTTTTCACCATCACAAAAAATTGAAAATAAAAAGTAACTTTAAAAGAAAGAATGTGATCTAAGAAGAAACCTTAGGGTAGCTTCCTTAGTAGCACATCAAAATACTGAATTAATACTTAAACACAGTCAAATCTTAGTACCTAAAATTTAATTGATAATACATTCTTTCAGTGCAGAGAGCATGCACACTTTAAAAATATAGTCAGTTCATATTCAAGCAAAAGAGCACATAGTAATAGCATGAAAATGAACATTTTTTTACAGACATTTATTTTGACCTAAATTAACAATATTACTCTTATTGGTGTAATTATACAACCATTGGCTATTTTGCATAAACCTTTTAACCAAACTTTAACTCTGCTTAGATCATAGCAAATAAGAGTGTCAAAACATAAAACATTATGAACAGTGCAACTGTCCAAATTGGAACTATAGTTTAAAAAATCACTAATTACTTAACTAAAATCTTAGGAATACTTTCAAAGCCCTTGTTACATGTGTCATTAGTCCCACCCAGCTGAGAGTTCTATTATTGTTTCACAATTCAAACTCATAATTAAAATATCTGTTTCTGGATATAAGTCTCACAGTGGAGAATGAATAAAAGAAAAAATCTTACACAAATGTATTACATTTACTTTATCTTCATTTAGAAGTTTGATGGAAACTGCAAGATTGACTTCATTTTACTTTTTCTGGGAACCTCATATTTTTAAAATTCTAAACTATTATCAAACTTCAAACTAATTTTTCAATATACATTCCTTTAGTTTGTGTGTGATTTATGGAAGTAATGCAGTAACCCTTGGGGACCAATACCTAAACTGGGTTTTAAACAATAATAAGGGTAAGTGTTTCCTGCTATAGAAGCAGCTTTGTTTCCTATGCAACTAGTCTGCATCAAAGCAATCCAAGCAGGAGGTTTACAGAGGCTTGCCCTCCACTCAGTTTCTCATTGGTTTGAGTTCATCCACCTCTGTACTTTTGAGTTTTGCAGATTTATTAATTTGAAACCTGGTGTATCTAGACATCCAATCCAGAGTGTGGCAGAGCATGAGAACTTCCAAATACGTGTCTAGTTAATTAAAATATAGTTTCAATTATATTTCAATATAATTCAAATATAGTTTGAACTAGAGTAGCTGTGGCTGTGGCTCAGTGGCAGAGTGCTTGCCTAGCATGTACAAGGCACTGGGTTCAATCCTCAGCACCACATAAAAATAAACAAATAAAATAAAGGCATGCTATCCATCTACAACTACAAAAAAAAAAAAAAAATTAAAAAAAGTTTGACCTAGAGAAGGCAGAGGCAGCCCTGCTTTGATTAGTCATCCTCACAGTAGGTAAACTTAAGTTGTCACCCACCATCTTCTCTCTTAATCTAACTTCAATTAAAGATAAGCAAATAATACTTCCTTAGAGGTACTATGCCCTTAGTACATGAAGGAAATCATATTATTGACCAAAAAGAGTTATTCTACACATGCAAAGTATAAAAGTTCCTCTCATTCTTAGTCAGAAACAGGATGCAGTAGGAAACTAGTATCACAAAAGTATTATAGATGATTAGGTTTAATTGAATCGTGAGGAAACATGAAAAAATATTACATTAAATTTTTTAATATATACGATGAAGATTATGCACATGCTATTGTATAAATTTTGCATGTAACATAAAAATTATATATATTATACAGACATTGTGTAAATTTAAACAAATATTTCTTTAAGTTCTAGAACACATTCTTTTGTTCTAAATTTCTCAGAAATAGTAACCAAGGACACTATCATAGATATTACTTCTGCTAAATAATAGGTAAACAAAATGTAATTAATGGGTCCAACTGATTTGGAAGTAAATATCATACAAACTCATTAGAGTTAAACATATTAATTTACATTTTAAAATCCTTCTGAAAATTTACACAAGACATGAAACACTACTAACTTAAATTTTCCCTTATATTTTTACTTCTATTCAAAACAAAAAATTAAAGTGGAATATGCAAATATGCAGTAAAATATAAAAAGAATCATATTCTTTAGTGAAGAGATCTTTGCATTTTAACATATGTATATACCCATGAAATTACCATACATTTCAAGGTCTGGAAATTATGAAGCCTCCTTCCAGTAATTAAAATCTTAGCATATAAACAATACAACATATATCACCCTTGATTAGGATTGTCTATTCTTGAAATTCAGGTGTATTTTACACCATATACAAACTTTTGAGACTTTTGTCTTTTTATTTAGAATAATTTCTCTTGGATATATATATATATATATATATATATATATATATATATATATATATATATGTGCAAATTCTTTGTTAAGGCCTGGCATATATATATATATATAAAATTATTATTATCAGTTTTCAAAGCAGATCAACAAACCTACATTCCCACCAGCAATATCAAGTTCTCACAACTCCAAATCCTAGCCAAAACTTGCATTGGCAGCCTTTGTACCCTTAGCTATCTGTTTTGTGTCTAAGTCTAAAGGCATAACAATGGATCTATGAATTATGATGGTGAACGTATTTTCATATGCTTATTGACATTTTCCATATTTAATTTCAGAGAATATATATTTAAACTAATTTTGCCATTTTTAACCATATTAGTTGTTTGTTTATCATACTTAAAGAGATCTTTATAAAAGTTGAATATTGATCCTTTTTATTGTGAATATCTGCTTCCAATTTTTGGCTCATTTTAATGGTTCTTATGCATACATAAATTCAATCAAATGTTTTATTTTAATGTAATATAAGTGTTTATTAAGAAATTTTATTCTACCATCACATCTTAAATATAATTTCTTATGTTTCTGGAAAATGTCTTACTTGAGTTTATTTATTTATTTATTTATTTTGGTACTGAGGATTGATTTCAGGGGCACTCAACCACTGAGCCATATCCTCAGTCCTTTTTTGTATTTTATTTAGAGACTGGGTCTCACTGAGTTGCTTAGTGCCTCGCCATTGCTGAGGCTGGCTTTGAGCTTGAGATCCTCTTGACTCATCCTCCTGAACTGCTGGGATTACAGGTATGTGCCACTTCCCCCAGCTTCTTCTCTCCTGTATTTTAAGAACCTTAAAACAGTATATCAAACAGATCAAGACTAGGCTTTGTGAGAGTTGGATAATATCATGCTAAGTGAAGTAAGCCAATTCCCAAAAAAACAAAGCCTGAATGTTTTCTCTGACAAGTGGATGCTAACACATAATTGGGGGGTGGCATGGGAGGAATAGAGGAACTTTGGATAGGGCAAAGGGGAGGGAGGGAAACAAAGGCGGCAAGGGTGTAGGAAAGATGGTGGAATAAGATGAATGTCATCACCTTAGGTACATGAATGAAGATGTGAATGGTGTGACTCTACTTTTTGTACAATGAGATAAATGAAAAAAATTGTGCTCCATTTGTGTACTAAGAATCAGAATGCCTTCTGTGGTCATGTATACAAATTAGAACAAATAAATTAATTAATTAAAAAAAAACAGAATATCATCATCCCTTGGCATCCATAGGAAATTACTTTCAGGACCCCACAGGAGTCCAAAAGCTATGAATTCTTTGTCTTTATATTAAGTGACAAAGTATTTGCATATAAATTAAATAAGGTTTCTCCTATCCTTTGAATCATCTCTAGATAACTAATAATACTTAACATAATGTAAATATTGTATAAATGGTGAATTGTTTAGGAATTATTTTTAAAAACTCTTTACGTGTTCATTATAGTCACCAATTATTTTTTCTATTTTTGATCCACAATTGGTTGAATACACAGTTGTCAAACCAATGGATATGGAGGGCCAAATATATAATTTGTCCATTCTTCATGCTGCTGCTATGCATTTTACTTTTTTATATACTATAAACTCCATTCCACATCATTTATTTTGCTTGAGAACCTCAGTTTCCTTATAGAACAAATGAGAATGAAAAAAAACAATTATCTACATTTAATAATTTTATGATCTCTTCATTTCTTTATGAAGATTTAGTTGTATTTCATAAAGGTTCTACATGAACTTTCTTTAATATTTCTCATGGAATCAATAAGATGAAATTAATAATTTCATGCTTATTTTTCTGATTTCACATGTGTTTTTGTCCTTAATTTTGAAAATATGCTTTATGTGTGCTGAATTGTATTTTTTTCATAATTAGAATATTTTCTGAAAAATTTGCTGTAATTCTTATTTCTCACTTTCTCCATCTGCAATATATCTTCTTTCTCAAATCACAACTGAAGTTTGTGCATATTTCTTCCTGTTTTTCTTTCTTTGTCTCATTTGTTGCTTTTTTGTTATTTCTCCTTACTTTTATTTGTTTTGCAGAATACACTCATTGGTAGAGTTTGCCATTTAAATACTGACTTTAGCAGATTTCTCTCTGTATTTGCAACTCTGTGTTCTCTTTTCTCCAGATCTTCTTTATGTTTTTATTCTGAGCACAATGATATTTCTTGCCTTGAAAATTCTGCATTTTGGTTTGTTGCTTATATTTCAGATTTCTTCCTCTTATGTGTTTAATATCTGGAGCATATACTCAGAGTAGATTTAATGTGGACTTCCATTTTCTTACCTGTCACATATATGCATTATAATACCATGAAAATTTTTATTCTACATTTTCAGACCATTCCTCTAAATTAATAACACCTACTTCCTCTAAGATAAAATCATGCCCACAGAGTAAATTGTGCATGCATCCAAGCCTTTCTAGATTTCAACTGATCACACCAGCTTCTGTAACTTTTAAAAGTTTTAATAATAAACATTTCCACGATAAGTTCCCTCTGTCTGTGGCAATCCTCATCTTCAGCCTTAGGGAATGAAAGAGTCTTTAATATAATTTCTTACACAGGTTTGTCTCTTTCTGGAATTTTAATTGATATAGACTTCTTCATTCTAGATCTCTCCGATTTCTTTATTTTATTTTATTTTTTTGCATTTTATGTTTTTCTGTACTTGCAATAGCAACATTGCCTTATAGGTTTTTATCACATATTGCAATGAGAAGTAATCTAATTACTTTAGTTTTCCACTTAGGATGTTTCTGTTTATTTTAAGTGTTATAGATAACTTTGACTTGAACATCTGTATGCATAATAAGTATTATTATTTTTCTCCATTCTGGATTTACTACCTTTCTATGTATTCCCAATAATGAAGTTGAGAGATTAAATAGTTTTGACATATTAAGGTTATGTGTATGTGTTTAATACTTCCCAATCAGGCTGCATCTAATTATTTGTCAATATAATTTTTCATTGCTGGACTGAGGCTATGGATTTTTTTGGAAAGCAATGTAAAATGATAAGATCAAATTAACATCAATGAGAAAATCAAAATGGGTGTATTATAGTCCAAACGGAAATATAAATACTTATCAGAGTTGCATTCTGAGCTAAAATTGTAAATTCTAGGGCAGCCAAGTGTAGAGCCTATTCTCACAGAAGAACTGCCTGATTACATCCAGCTTGACCAGGTAAATATTACTAGAAAAGATTCACATTTGAATAAATCTTCAAAGTGTACAGTGAAATGTAGTTTTTTTAAAATGTCTTACATTTACAAGCCCACAACAAAGTTTTTTTTTGTTTGTTTGTTTGTTTGTTTTTTAATTTGGGGGGCACGGGTTTATTGAGCTTCACACATTTTGTTATCACCAGTCAATTAATATGAAAGTGTAACAACTTTTCCACAAATGATCAGATGTTACTATCTTGAAAAGAAAATGATGTGTATTTACAATGTTAAATAAATTTAGTTCATTGACAAATTATCTAGGAACAGTAGCAAAATCCCACATTTATAATAGGAGAGTAGAATGGCCAATTTTCTTAACATATTATGATGGCTGAGCTATGTGTATATTTTAGGGCTTGGAAAATTTCTGTTTTCCATTTGCCACGTGATATGGCCCAGGCTACTGAGAAGGGAACCAACTGGAATAGATCTGGTAATATTTTTAATATTTACTATATTTTTAAATATCACTTTGTGGCTTATCTGCAAGATCATTTTCTTTTCTGTGCATTGTGTATCCTTAGCGGACTTCAAAGTTTGTAGTTTTATTCATTGAACCATATTACTGAAAACATAATATCTACTATATTATTTAAACATCTTATCAAAATTATCACATGCCTATAGAAATAATTATATCTATATTCGTCACATTAATCATAATACTAGAGGGAATCCTCTAGTTAATTACAAAATCTCAACTTCACTATGACATTTTATAGACCAAAGCATAAAAAGTATCAGATTGACTGCTATTATTTCTGTTTCCAAACTTTAACATTTTGACCCATGATTATTTCCTAACTCAACCATGCCAACAAATCCAGACAGCCACTCTGCTATTGAAAGCTATTTCTTTCTGAAATCACCCACCCATAACCTTTACCCAGCTCATTCCTTTTGTATAAGCCAAACTCCTATGTTTTTGTCTTTCCAGAACCTTCTTGTCAGCAAAAAAAACAAAAAAGCATCAGGAGATAGAACACTATCTCCTGAACATGTGATATCAATAGCATGACCAGTTTTTGACATGATTTATAAAGCAAATTAGAAGAATGTTTTTTTTAATTTATTATTCCTGATGTTATATGATATTAAGTGAAAATAAAAAATGGATATGCTTTTTATTTTAGACCCCTTAAACAAATGGAAAAATGTCTTTTAATCTGATCTATTTTCAACCATTTTTTTTCCATTTTAAGATTCTATTATTTCTTTTAAAAATTATTTTCTCGGGCTGGGGCTGTAGCTCAGTGATAGAGCATCTGCCTTACATGTGTGAGACGTGGGTTCTATCCCTCTCAGCACCACATAAATAAAGAAAGACATTGTGTCCATAAAAAAAAAAAAATATCTTCTATATATCTATTCTTCCCTCAACTTTGCCTCCCTCCATGTCTTTCTTTTTTTCCATTTAGTCTGGGTTTATTTTTTAATTTTTTTCTTTAGTTGTAAATGAACACAATGATTTTATTTTATTTATTTATTTATATGCCGTGTTGAGGATCGAACCCAGTGCCTCACATGTGAGAGGCAGGCACTCTACCACTGAGCCCCAGCTCCAGCCCTAGTCTGTTGTTTCTTTCCCTGAATATTTCATTGGAATTTAGTTTAAGGGAACTGAATTTTGAAACTGTTTTATTCCTTCACAATAGTCTGAATTTGTGACATTTATTAAAAATTCTGATTTTCATCCCTTCAGCACCTGAAAAGATAGTTAAATGGATTCAGTTGCAATTAAAATTAAGTCAATTTTCTAGAAATATTTATAGCATCAATGAGGAAAATTTGAAAAGTCAAAATTTTATTCATGAAATTCACTAGAATATCTCTGTCATCAAAAAGGACTTCCTAACTCTCTGATGAGTTAGGCATCATTATGAAAGTCTAACTTTGGTCAATAATCTTTCAAGAAACATGGTGGTCAAATGATCAAATTTAAATTGTTTGTGATATTTTTAATTAGGTCACATAAAACATAAACTTAGATATATATCAACAAAGATGATAATGTGTGCTAAATTAAAATTTTTCAAAATCAATCTTCCTGCTTATAGGTTGAATATTACTTGTATATGATTAAGAAAATGTGCTTTTAAATTTTATCACTAATCCACTTGAAAAAGATCTGTCTTTGCTGGGGAATGACTTGACAAGTTAATTGGAGATCATAGAACTTCCAGGCATAGGGGTTAGTAGGTTCAAGATAAAAAAGAGAGGAGGAAGAAAAGTCTTTCTCTATCAAAATGCAGTGACAAAGAAGAGGAAAACCTTATTTACTTTTTGAGGTTAGCATTTTGTAGTCTGTCTTCTGTGAAATAGATGCTGTATCAATCTAAACTCTTAAGAGAGATGAGTTACACAATAATTTTAACATGAGAAGTTAAATATAAAGAAGTTTAAACAAGAAAATAAGGTTTGGACAAGAGGGATAGTGAGTGTAGGGAACTCTAACTCTATTTCTCCATAAAGGAAATAAAAATTTTAATTGGAAAGATAGGTAATTAGGATCTCTTTTGAGTCACCAATAAAACAGCATATGATACAAAAAAATAAAAAAAAAGAAAAAGAAAAAGAATGCAAGAGAGCAGATATAAGAAACAACCACTTTCCACAGGGTTGAAGCAGAGCATAAAGAAAGGTATTCCTTTTCTTCATGACTAAGGTCTGAACATTGTTGGGGAGACTAACATCATGATTTACTAAAGACAAAAGAAGTTACTGGAAGGACCTACTTAGAATTGCCCCTTTGGAATTTTCTCCTATAAGAAACTAGGAAAGGCTGATTATGAGGAGGGAAGATGACTCTCCAGAGATATTCTACTTACAAAACTGCCAAAGCGGGAGATACCAGGAGTGGGTGCTATATGATGAGCGCTGCTGACCATGCTACACCTCAGGAGCTAGAAATAAGAAACCCTGTGAGCTAGAAATAAGAAACCCTGTGAGCTAGAAATAAGAAACCCTGTGAGCTAGAAATAAGAAACCGAATATTGGCCCTGAAGGAAGTCATGCATAAGTATCTGAGAACATCAGAACTAGGTAGCAAACCCTTTCTTTTCTGTAATATTGTCCAGAAATCTCTATTTCAAAGCTTACTACTGTGTCAGCTATTAGATGAAAACAACCTAAAGGGGTAGATCTATTCTCATAAGTGAAACGATTAAGATGAATTTGAAGCTGATAGGGAAAAATGTAATAATTGTCAAGATGGGATTAAACATGGAAGGAGTTTATTAGGAGAAAATACTGTGTGGTAGACCATAGAAGAGAGACAACTGAGTCTGAGAGAGCCATCTGAGCAGTATATAAAACTGAACCTGAGCACACACACAAAAAAAGAACAGTCCTGGGAAAAGTATGCTAGCATATTATATAGAAATATTAATTAAATGTCAATGTTTTCAGAATTTCCTCTGAAAATCAGAGTGGGCCCATGTCTGCCAGCAATTGGCATGTCTTAGGAAATCTGCCTTGTTCTTATCATGCTCAGATATATAGGGAGTACTAAATGAAATGTGGGAGCCAACCCAGCAATGGACTTAAGAATGCAGAAATTATGATACTTAACAAATTGTATTCCCTAAATTTGGAGATTTATAAATCATATTCTTATGGACCCCAAATGTTATAATATATGTAAGTTCCATGACTTATAATTGGGTTATGGAAATTAAAAATATTGTAAATAAAAAATGCATTTAATAAGCTGAGCCTACCAATCTGCATAGCTTTACTACACCTAACCTATCAAACTTCATATGTTGGCAACACATTAAACCTATGGTATCAGTTATATATCTTTATGATCTATGTGACTGAATAGGAGTTTGCTGCCACTAAAGAGTAGCTTGCTTCCATTGCTCAAGACCATAAGGTTATCATATCACTATTAACCTGAAAAATAAAAGAAAAATTATAATTCATAAATATTTTTTCTATTGAATGCATATCACTTTTGTACTTTTATAAAGTTAAAAATCATGAATCAAGCTACCATAAATTTTAGGATTATCTATAATTTGGATCTTGTGAGCAGATATTTATAAAATATCTATTTTATTCATGAATCCTTTTTTAAACACAAAGGTAGGGTAAGACTAGCGATAAAAGGAAAATATAGAGACTAAAAATAGAATAAACATAAAAATTAAAGTAGAAGTGCATAACACATATATTAGAGATAAAATAAGAGGGAGAAAGAAGAGAAAGAGATGCTAAAATGCAGATCTGGAATCATGTAAAGCATGAATGTATTATTTGATAAAGGAAACAAAGAGATAAGAATTATTATAAAAACATTTGTTGAGTCACATGCCAATTTGGGACTACACTTAGGAATTATGCAGAATGCATTGGGCTTCCAATTGTCATAAAATGGGGAGGATCTAATCAGACTATGTTGAGACATTCTCTTTAAGAAATTAAATGATCAGTCTTGTTTTATAAAGTATTCATTTCATTCTCACAATCATTAAATTCTATTTTCAATATCCTGCAATGTTTACCACAATTTTCTCCTTAGTACAGGAAAGTTGATCTTTCTTATTGCCGTCTATAATCAAACATTTGTCTTGGATGAAGTTGGCTATTTCTTATTGACATCTTTTAGGCACACAAAGAGCTGGGAATGTTGACATCTCAAATGTTGCATAATGTTCAAATGTCTTCACAGCCATTTAAATATCTTATAGATTTTTAAAAATAGAAATAGAAAAGGAAACATTACTATATTTAAATAGGAAAAAGGAAGAAATAGCTCCATTTACTTTCAAGGCCATTATGGACTGCCCCAGTCACCACCCCCAAGTGTTACTGTAGACTTCACCTGTATGTGCAGGTGAAGGAAAAAACTATAAATTACTCAATATCATCTCCTTTTCAAATCTGGAATATTGCTTTGTCTTTTCCCCCTCTGAAAATCTCTTTGAAATATATGAATACATCTTCCAGCTAGTTGTATAATATCATATTGCATGTAAATGAAATTCAAAATAAGATTGCCTAAAGGAACATTTGCATTTCCTTTGACCATGTAACCTGATGACATTTTTTTTTTCCATAGCATATTTTTTTCCAAACAACAAGTGATTATAAAAGTTAGGGGCAACAGGAGGATAAATAACATTTGAAGAAGTTACTGATGTTTTGAAATGAAATAAAAATACAGCATCTCACAAATGTCAATTGAGTTAAGGCAAAGAATGAACAAAGTAAAATATATTTTCTGAGGTTTGAATGCTATCAGAAACCTCAATCTAAGTTCAGGTTTGCCAAATGAATTTTTAATATCCTGTAGCTCTATTTCCTTTGTCATCTCTATTCCGCACTATTTTAAGAAACACATGCATATAAACAGACAGCTTATAAAGCTGTGGTAAGTATTCACACTGACAGTGATTTTTATATTTTAAGTATTTTTATTATTTTTTCACTATTACAAATATGGTATAATTTAATAAAATTGGTAATTTACCAAATGATAAAATCAAAATAAGGATAGAACTTATAAGTCTAACATATTTGCCTTGGGTTATCCACAAATATAATGAAGAGAATCCTTCTATGATACTTCTTTATTAGTTTTCTTTGCTAAGGAAATTATATTCCTGGACTAACTACTCTCAAATATGATGAGATTTAAAACAATTTCACAGAATCAAATTTTCAAGAATTTAAAAAGTGTACAAAAGACCTATATTAAACAATAATGATCTCTATATTTGTGACCTTTTATAGTTCCACAAATTACATGAACATATTCACTTATCACTTGCATGTTTGAGGTTTCACAAAAGCAATTCAAATTCATTCTCAAATGTATACCATCTTAAGCCAAGTGAGTTATGCACATCTCTTAGATTATATTTGGTACATCTTTGTAACCACCATGCTCTAATTTTGCCTTGCTTAGGGAAATGTATTAGCAATGACAGTAATACACAGCACTATTTACATAGGACTATTTTACATAGGACTATTTCTTTTGTACATTTCAGTGTTCTGAAAAGTCTATGTTTAAAACTCAATGGGAAATTCATCTAAGAGAAATGTGATGGAATTTCAGAGTAGATTAAGCTGGTCATCACTTAGATTAAGCACAATAAAAATTCTCTGAACTAATCATGTGAATATTAATTAATGAAGAGAACCATTATAAAGAATTTAAGTTGTATGGGTTTCTAAATTCTTTCAAATTATTTGAAAGTTGATGTAAAAAGTGTGAGTTTCCACTTAATAAGCTGATATGCACATCTTGACTACCATTAATGCAAGATGTTTTTCAATATCTGATTTTCTAATTAAGAAGCACACTTTACAAATGAAAAATAATTTCTCATTGAGTTTTAAACAAACCACTACCTTTCATAGAAGGAAAAGGATGTAAGGTATAGAACAACAAGTCAATGTTTTGATTTTTCAATAGAAAATTTAGAAATCCAATTATTTTCCAGAAAATACAGATTTGAGGTTTCACAAAAGCAATTTTATATAGATTATATAATTATATAATTTATTTAGATTATGAATGTATTCATATTAACTCTTTATAATACACTTAGAACATATATGCAGACTACAAAAATTAATGAATATTCTTTACTTGTATTCATAATGCTAAAGTTTTTAATGCATGTAATATTATCAGAAAAAAATTAAAGAGAAAACACACACATACGTAAAATAATACACTTGACCACTTTTGTCTAATCAGACTTCTATATAATTAACTTAGGGTAATTTTAAGCAATATTTAATTAAAATTAATATAGAATAATATTTATATGGAGAAAAGCACATATATTCAATCAAGATTCTAGATTTCTATATCAAATGGATGTTCCAAGTAGTTCTATGAACTAAAATTAAAAATAAAGTTTTGTTACTCTTTTGGAGTGCATTAGTACCAATGGACAACATGAAAACTGAAAGTGTCATTTTTTAATGAAGTATAACATTCCATATTCTCTCTCTCAACCCAAATTTCTAGTATTGTGGGGGATTCACTATGAAAAACTGAATTAGAAGAAAAAAATGGCCTAGTTTTAGTATAATGCCAGTACATTAATATGGTTATTTTAGTGCTAGTTCCATATTTGGGGATGACTGGGAGAAGCAGTGGTACAAGGAAAAATTCACTTTTAAACTGAATATATATGTTTTGTTTGTTTGTTTTTGTTTTGCTTTTGCAGAAATAGACCTAGACAAAGGTGCAGATCCATAGTAATTCATGGGCATCAAATCAATTCCTAATTCTAGTGCTATGTGGTCAGGAACTTAAACACACACCCACACACAATGTGAAGATATCTGTGTCCCCTATGAATGTTCACCAATGAGCAATTTGAACACAGGAAGATGTCCAAAACCTGGAAGAAAAGATGGCCCTTCTCTGGGATGTTAGTCATTCCCAATGGATTATGAATACAGTGACCACCATGGAAGGGACGGTGGCAAAGCAATCTGGCTATGATCACTGATGAATGACAAAGTTACAGGCAGCAGATGCCAATAATAAACACAAGTTTTAGCACTATTCATCCAAGGGACAGCCATTCAGCCATCATTGAAATGTATGTTAACAGTGGAATAAACCAAATGAATGTGGGTTTGCTTTTATAGCTCATTATATTTCTATCATAATCACCATCAGTAGCTTACAAAATGTTTAATTCACCACATTATTCCAAACAGAAGTCTTTAGACAGGGATTGACTTCACAGTAGATAAAGTACTACAATTGACTCACACTTATTGAAGTCATTCATCCTGAAGCAGCTGGCCTCATTTTGTAATTGATTTTGTTTGGAAGTTAAATGTGATTAAAAGCAGTATATAAAGAGTTCAGGTTGACAAGGGGTAAGTTGCTGTGATCTGTACAGTAAATTTCCAAGCCTTGGTTAGACTGTAACTCAAAGTACCTCAAATCTCCTTCTTTGTATAAGCTGCCACTTGAGGCTTAGCCAAAATAAAAATTTTTGAGACATTCAAGATTTGAAAATGAAGCAGCAATTACTACATTTTGAAGTTGGCATTGTTAAAGGCGAAAGACAGATGCAGAAGTGATAGTGGGTTCAGATGACCTCTGAAGTTCTGGGCCTTACTGAGTAACAGAGAATCAGGCACTTTACTAAATATTAGGATATAGATTCAATGAGGCAACAGCTTCCAATAACTTTAATTGCCTCCTTCTTCCCTGTACCACTTTGATACCTGGCGATTCTTGGGATCTTAGAGCAATTGGTTTGGTGACTCTCTTGATTTTACAATCTTGATTCCTGATCTTTACTCCAAGAACTCTACCGTATTTCATAATTCTGGAAAATACTGAAGATGATACTTTTGTCTTAATGAAGAGAAAGGAGAAGATATGGTTCACAACCGAGAAACTGGAAAACAAATGTGTGATCTTAAGGGTGTTCCTAGTACTTGGCATGACTTCTAATGCATATTTTTATCCACTACATCAGTTACAAGAAATTATGTGTACTAATTCTGTGACATCAAAACAAAACAAATCTGTGTTAGGTCTATCAGTTTATGTGTTCTACCATAATTGTTTTTAAAAATTTAAATTAAATTTACTTTAACTGAGACATAGAAAAATAAAAATGTACATATTCACAAAGTACCACATGAAGTTTTGATATGTGTACACATGTTAAAAATTTCTATCTACTACCTAATGAATAAAGAAAATATCTAGTATAGACACAATGAAATATTATTTATCCATAAAAAATAAAATTCTGTTATTTACACCACATGAATGAAAGTGGAAGTCAATGTTAAATGAAATAAGATGTCATGCATATGCAGAGTGTAAACACATTGATCCTATAAAGGCTGAGGGTAGAACAGATGGTTACAAAAGGGTGGGTAGGGTAATGGTGGTTGTTGGGTTAAGGAAAGGCTGAATGATGGTACTAAGTTATGGTTAGATGAAAAAAGTCCTGGGGTTATATTGCATGCTAGAGTAACTATAAAAAAAGCAATTCACTATACTTTCAAAAAGCTAAAATAACAAATTGGAAAGTTTTCATCATGATATTTATATTTTATTTCTTATTTTTTCAACTATGATTTTCAGGGTCTCCATGACACATTTTTAAAAGTCTCCTGTTTCTATTACCACATTTTACTTTATTTATTTTTACATTTATTTTCTGAGACTTTGTCATAAATCTTCCACTAAGTCTAATTCACATATAAGATAATTGAATCACAGAGAGTTAACTAATTTTCTAAGATAAGACTTGTGGTACATTTTAAGCCTTTATTTAAAAACCCAGCAATTCAGTCTCCAGAGTCTGTGCTTTGAAATTCTTTTCAATAGTTAAAATATGAGGACTTTATTATCTTTTTGTAGATAGACAAAAATAGTTGGTGTTCAAATGAAAAATATAATTTTTTTTCAAAATTCAAAGGTGTGATGATTCCAAAGCACAAAATATTGAGTACTTACATACACATCATTTACATACATTTAATATTTCACATTTTCAGTTGGAAATATGTTTGTAGTACTTAATTATATAATTAGGCTACCTATCAGCAGCTTACTTTGGAGCCACTTATACATTCATCTTGAAATAAAAGGCATATGATGTTATAATATAAAAATTATACATGACAATATTAATATTCTAAAGTAAATTATAATTAAAAAATAAATTTTGAGCTCAAGCATTTTTCTTGCTTGGAATATTTAGTTTATCTTGTAAGGATATTTTTTCAATGACAGGATATGCTAAAAGTCAACCAACAGAAACATACTTTTCTTGTTCCCCACTGTTTTTGTCTCCCAATTATCATGTAATTTTGAGATTCTGATTGATGTTTTTAATGGAGTGACTATGTAATTGACATGGATAAGACATTTTAGAAAGTCATTTTCCACTTTTGAATAATATAGCTTCTACGTTTTTTGCTAAAAAAATGTTACTAGCATTAAACAAACAGTCAAGCAAACTTCACCAACAATCAGGCAATTATTCAAAAGGTGGCCCCAATCAAAGTTTTACAAACTCACCTGGAAGTTTATAACTCCATAGAATACCTTTTTACAATGCCACAGACATTTTATTCTATGCATATATTTTATAATCATGCACCTATATTTTCCTTATTTTGTGCCTTATTAGATTCCCTCTCCCAACTACCTAGTGCACCATTAAAATAAATTATAAGTGGCAATTATCTTTCTCTATGAGGAAGATATTTGAAGAAACATATAGGGAAAGTGTTTATTCTTTAAAAGTTTATGTATTTTTGTAGATGCTACTTATGGTAGATCCTATAAACATTGTATTTGGTCTTTGTGAAAATGGGTTGTTTAGTTCACATGAAAGCACCAATCAATGGAGCCATCATTAAAATTTTAGTAAGTAGTGTCACATAATATGTTAAAAGATGTGAATTTGTTCCTAAAGGGATGATTCTTGCACAGAGAAACAAATATGAATGTGTGATAAGCTGTTTTTATTATCAGAAAAGTGTATAATAAGCATTCTAGAATCTGTTTTTATTATTAGAAAAGTATATAATAAGCATTTTATACATTACAGAGGTTTATATTCTTGTGTTTAGATGTTTCTTAGAAGGTGGAATTTATATATATATATGTATGTGTGTGTGTGTGTGTGTGTGTGTGTATATATATATATATATATATATATATATATATATATATATATATATATATATATATGATTTGTTATAAAGCAAAATCCCGGGATTCCAAAAATTTACTTTCAGACCACTCACTTATAATCAAATCAAGCCTTTGTTGAAGCACATGCGTGGCAACTGACCAGAACATAAAGCCATTCCCCTGATCAGCCCTGAACAATTGCAAGGGGGCTCCTTATAAGCCTGAACACCATAAAAGGAATGTTTGAGGGTCTAGCTAATGCAAGCAAGCCAAGTTACAGGAGCAGGAGACTGCAATCAGGTGGTGGGAAGCTTAACTAATCATGATTAGCCCAGTCACCCCAATTACAGAAACAGAGCCCCATTACCATTACCCTAGTTACAGAAATAATGCCCCATTAGGTAGCTCTGTGTTCTTAAGGGTTTCTATAGTAAAAGGAAAAGAACAACTTGCCTTAGTCATGACCTTTCTATTTGGTATGGTTGTTTTATAAAATGGAGTTATTAAACAAAATGGAGTCACTTTGGCTTGACTATCATATAATATATAGAATAGAATATATATATGAATAAATATAAAAACACATATGTGTCTATATATTATGTACAATATAAGCTTATATAATTTAAATGTATGTAATATGTATAATCTGAATATTTAAAATTACATTATGTATGTGTAATGTTTTATTTTTTATTGTTTCCATTTTCATATTCTTTCTGCAAGCAAGCTGAACGGGTTAGCTTCAGTTTGGCCTTTTTGATGATAAATTAAATGAATATTCAGGAAAAAACTAAGTTGAACAAAACAATAAAGATTTACAAGGAAGAGAATATGGAGAGAAACAAAAAAAAAACAGTGATAATAAACATCAAAGACAGGGCTGATGATAAAATTCAGATATTTAGAGAGGGAAAATTTAGAAGCAGAGGTAAGATAAAACAGAGCTATGAGTATTAGGGTGCATATTTGAAAAGTATTATTTAAAATTAAGAAATAGATTTCCCTGAATATTCTTAAGAGAGACAATAAAGCTTTGAAATAATTAATAATTATTACTTTTATTGTTTTTATTTATTTTTACTTTATTATATGCAAATTCACAGAGACTGAGCCATTGAAATCTCCATCCATTATTAAAAACATGTAAACCCAAATTCTAAGAAAAAAGCTTGTAATAGATGGGGTTTAGAAAATTGTACTTTAATTTTAAAACTGGAGAATAGTAAAAAATATAGTTCATTTCAGGCCCATTTCAACATAAACAAGAGAAGGACTATTGATATAAAGTGCTTTTTAAATTTTGTTTGTGAAATTATCATAAGAAGATGCTGTCATTATTAAATTGGAAATGAAGCCGACATATTGCATTTAAATAATATGATGACCTTTGAAAGAATGTGCTTTGAGGTAATAATCATGCACATCTATTTTATCCTGTGAGAAATGCATATCTACTTGGGATAGCCTTTAAGTTGTTTATATAAGCACTTCTTAGTATCAGAATTTCCTGCAAGCAGAACTGAAAAGGGTTATAATATTTCATATAAGTTTTTTCTCTCATAAGTTTAATATATTTGAAACAAGTTCAGACATATAAATATTATTTTGCAAATACATGTAAAATATCTTCACTGTTTTTCAGAAACTGTAGCTGTAATCTACTTCCAGAAATCATATTCATTGAAAGAAAATTTATCCAAACATTATTGCATTAGTACTGCTAGTAAAATTTTTCTTATCAGAAACATTACCATCTATTAATTTAGTAACTATCTGTATATTGGTAAGGAAATGGATTTTCTTCATTTTGTTTTTAATTTTTCATATCAGTCAATATATACCACAGAATAAACTAGTATGATATTTTAAGGTGTGTAAAATCTTATATCAGTATGTTACATATTATGGAATAATAATTATTAATAACTATCCTTAACGTATATTGTGCTGCTAAGATGTGGAGGTTTGGTCTAATGGAAAAGGACAAAAAACAAGTGAAAAAATGTTGTAACAAAATATGAAACACTAAAGATGTCTTTTTAGTACAGTGGTTATAGGTGATCTTTCATAGTGCATATAATCACATGCAAGTAGAAATCTACTTGGTTTGGAAAGGAAATATTAGTATGTAATGCTAAATTAATTTAATTTGTATTCTATTGTAAAAATATATTAATAGCAAAAACTACTCCAAATATATCTTAAAGTCACTCTAAGGAAAATATTGGATGAATTGTTTTATAGTGTTGTATATACAAGGAGCCTTTCCTCTTGCTATGTGCTGGCAAATATATTGGATGGCATGGTCTATTAAAAACAGAGTGACACATGCCTATAATCCCAGCAGCTCAGGATGCTGAGGCAGAAAGCTTTCAAGTTTGAAGCCAGTCCCAGAAACTTAAAGAAGCCCTAGCAACTTAGTGAGACCCTGACTCTGAATAAAAATTTTAAAAAGGGCTAGGGATGTGGCTCAGTGTGTTAAACACCCCTGGATTAAATTCCCAGTACCAAATACACACACACACACACACACATATATACACATATATATATAATATATAATAATATATAATATTTTATATATGTATAAATCTGTGTATTATGCATATATATATAAAATATTGTATATATAATGAATTGTACATAAATTATATATATTAAAAACAAAAAAAGAGTGATAGAAATAGAGAATATAATTAGAGCCCAATGGGAGCTATATCTTTAAAGAAAGAAGTAGACTTAGAAGACAGAAAGGAAATTCTGTGAAATAAATGATAGCAGAAGGATGATAAATAAAGACATCAGACATCATTTCTTTGTAAAAGTATTTTTGAACAATTATTAAAAATATCACTTTTCTAAAAACTTGAAATTATAATATAAAAACAAGTAAATATCAAGCTAGCTACCACAAGTAAAAAAAGAAAAAAAATGAAGAATAGAAAAGGAAAATTTGTAACTTTTAAAATTTCTTTATTTTTCTGTCTATGAAAAAAATAGATGAAAGAAAATCACATATAGTTTCCTATGAAGAAAATTGGAATCTTTGTCAAATATAATCTTAATCATCACATCTAGAATAATTATATTATCACAAATAAATTGATAAATTCAAATAAGACAAATTCAATGATTATATTTGCAGTTATTAAATTATGTATGTTTCATGTTTTAATTGGGTCATACACAGTCTTATACACAATCTTCCCTAAAAATCTTTCAAATTTGTCCCCTTTCTACTTAACTTCTTTGAGGATTTTGTAAATCATCCGTAACGTTAAAACTCTCTTTATTCAGGGATCATGAGACATTTTTTTCAAATGGAATATTGTCCCTTAGGTATTAACATGATTCACCATACACTATCTTCAGATATATGGGTGCAAAAAAACCTAACATAGATTCCCTCCCCAACTACCTAGTGCCAAATTACATTTTCACTGTCCTATACTCTGTATGTTCCACAGCTTTTATCACTAACACATTCCATATGTACTTGTGTGTTAATATAACCTTAAGCTACAAGCTCCTGGATATCAAGAATTTTAATCAGCTGTAGTGTCAAGTTCTGACTTACTCCATCATATATAAAAGAGTAGTTTTCAGGTTTTTCCTAAACCTATATTACTCCATTTTCTAAAGCGGTAATTTGCCATAAGTTGCTCCATTTGAGTTTAAGTGTTTAGGTGTAGAATGACTCTACACCTTGGTTGTGCAAATAAACAACCACCATCTGTTTGGCACAACCATAAAGCACAAACTGTTAAATTAACTGCACTAATAAAAATAACAAACTGTGGATTTATCAAATTAATCAGAAGCACATAGATGTCTTGGCATATAAATCTCATACTAGAAAAACTAGGTCCATGTGCTTATTGAGCACATCAGACCACTGAATGTAGCAACATTGTCACTTAAGACCCATAAAAGGAGGAGAATCTAGAGACTTGACATGTCATTTGGTTAGTTGTCAGAAGCTTTACTGAGGAAAATTTCAAGAGTGATGAACTGCTGAATCTCAAATTACACTCCAAGCTGACATTCTGAAAATATAGAATAAGTTTCTGCAATTTTTCAAATCTATGACCTGAACAAAGCCAGTTAATAATTTTATTTGACCACCAAAAATGACTTTGTATTCTTATCTATTTTTTTCTCTTGCTTTCAGTGCAGTCTCTCAAATCCTAGTGGATCTCTTCACCATTTTCTTAGCATTTTTTAGCGTATGTAAAGTGCAATATCTGAGGTGAGTACTATAGATGTTAGATGTTTCAATCTTTAGAGATGTTTCAATAAAGATTGAAATAAAAGAACATATGATTGTACAGCTTATGACCACCAGGTGACCCATAAGTATTCAATGAGCTGCCAATGATGAAAGTGGTATAGTCTGTGCATTTATTGTTATTCAATACATCTGACATTATGGAAAGAAACAAATGGGTTTGGTCTATGTTAATGATATAACTCACTCAATATATTCTGATCTGCTCTTATTTATTACCAGTATTAATGAATAGCTTTTTGAGTTAAGAAATCTATCAGATTGGATCTAATTTAAAAACACAACAAAAATTGAATTTATTTTTAAAACCATAATATGAAACACACTACCAGAATAAAAATTATAGATATGAAAGAATGATATTCTGAACAATTTAAACAAGCAAATCAAGTTCACTTCATTTATTGATCTATAAATTGATACAAATTGATTTATATGTAAATATAATATGTAAATTTTATATTATTTCATTTAGCATTTCATTTGGAAGATATTAAACTCTTTTAATATTTTCATAAGTAGGGTTCAATAGATTTGTGATTTGAGCTGAGAAATATATGAGCCAAAATTTTGGAATGAAGAAATGGATTGAGTAAATAATTTTGTGCTCATCATTTGAAAGCCTATATATCATAAAATTGCCCAGAAAATAGTAGTTGTAGCCATGACACCCAATCATGTTAAAAAACACTAGAGAAATTAAGGGCGTTATGAACTTACATCACATTAGAAAGGTTACCTACAACAAACTCAAAATCAACATAATACTAAATGGAGAAAAACTGGAAGCATTACCTCTAAAACCAGGAACAAGATAAGAATGTCCACCACACTCAAGACTCCTATTTAAAATATTCCTTGTAATTGTAGCCAGAGAAATCAGAAAGGCAAAGAAAAAAAGGTGGTACAGTGGGAAAATAAGTCTAATAATCTCTGTTTGCTAAAGACATGATTCTGTATATAGAAGATCTCCAAAACTCTACCAGCTTCTATAGTTGAAAAATATATTGATCGAAGTATTAGGATATGAGAGCAACATATTAAAATCAATAGCTTTTTTTTCCTCCAATAATGAATCTACTGAGAAATGAAAAAGAAAACAGTTTCATTTAAAATAACTTCAAAAATGAAATAAAATACTTCAGAGTTAATCTAACCCAGGAGATGAAAGACCTTTACAATGGGAATTATAGAACACTCAAAAAATAAATAAAGAAAATCTCACACAATTTAAAGACCTCCAGTGTTCTCAGATAGGCAGAATTGACATACAAAAATGTTCATATTACTTAGAGAATCTATAAATTCAATGCAATCCCTATCAAAATAGCAATGACATTCTCCCCCAAAGTAGAAAATGTCCTCAAACTTATATGGAAAAACAAAAGAACCAGAATAGTGAAAGCAATACTGAGCAATAAGATTGATGCTGGAGTTATTGCATTTTGTATTCCAAAATTATAGTAAGAGCTATAATAACAAAAACAGCATGGTATTAGCATGAAAACAAAAATGAAGATCCATGAAACAGAATACAAGGCACAAAGAAGATTCCACTTGTAGTCATCTGATCCTTGACAAAGTTGCCAGAAACATATGTTTGAGAAAAAATAGCTTTTTGAAAAAATGATTCTAAGAAAATTTAATATTCATATGTGGGAAGAATGAAAGTAGATTGCTTTATCTCACTCTCAACAAAAATAATTTCAAAGTTGATCAAAGACCTAAAAATTAGAGGAGAAAAATTGCAGCTACTTGAAGAAAACATAGTTCCACATTTCAACATAATGGGGCAAGTACTGACTTTCTTAATAAGATTCCCAAAGATCACAAAACAAAGCCAAGGATCAATAAGCAGGATGGTTTCAAATTAAAAATGCTTTTTCACAGAAAGCAAACAAGAGCATGAGGAGACAGCCTATAGAATGAGAAAAAAATATTTGATAGCTACATTACTGTTAGCAAATTAATATCCAGAATATACAAAGAATTCAAGATACTTAACACAAAAAAATCAATAAACTGACAAATGAACTAAGTGGACATTTCTCAAAACAAACAAAAAAATACAAAAGCCAACAATCATATAAAAAATACACAACATCTTCAGCAATTGTGGGATGACAGATCAAAATTACACAGATATTTCTCACTCCCATTAGAATAGCAATCATTAATCATACAAATAATATTAAATGTTGACAAGGATGTTGGGGAAAACATACATGTTTGAACACTGATATTTAATTTCTTATAAAGTAAAACATACATTTACAGCATGATGCAACAATTGCATTGCATTTTTATACATTTACCAAAGAGGAATGAAAGTGTAAGTCAAGCAGTCAAGCTGCAATTAACAACACAATTGACATTGCAGCATTATTAATAACAGTGCAAAGTTGGAACCAACAAAAACATCAAAGTGATGAATGCATAAACAAATTCCAACATATTTATGTAATGAAATATCTTCATCACTACAAAGAAACCACTAAACAATACCCACAACAGCATGGTTGAATTTGAAAATATTATGCAAAGTGAAGATAGCCAGACACAAAGAATACAATAGTGTATTCTTCTATTCAGACAATGTTCTAGAACAAGTCAAGTTAGTCTGAAGTGATAAAGATACAGTGACAATGGCCAGAGGTGGAAAATTAATGTTGAATGGACTATGCAGGGGATAAAAATGTTTTTTTGTGTTAACCATGTTACAAAGTATGTATGCTTATCAAATCTTATTTAACTGTTCATTAAAAGTTAAGTATATTATTCTGTATAAATTAGACTTTTTAAAAGTTTATCTATAAGGGAAAAAGTACATATTATCCTCAAATGCACCAAAAATGAATGTGTGAAATAAGTGAATTAACTTTTTCAAATTAAGACTATCTTAAGTACTTAAAATCAGCATATTACAGAGACACAGCCACATCAATGTTTAGAGCAGCTCAATTCACAGTAGTTAAACTATGGAACCAATCCAAGTCCCCATCAACAGATCAATGATAAAGAAAATGTGCTACATATACACAATGTAATATTACTCAGCCTTTAAGAAGAATGAAATTATGGCATTTGCAGGTAAACAAATGAAGCTGGAGAATATAATGCTAAGCAAAATAAATTAAGCCCCCCCCCCAAAAAAAGGCCAACTATTTTACCTGATAAGCTGATGCTAATTCATAATTAGAGGATAGAGAAAAATGAAGGAACTTTGGATTGGGCAGAGGTGAGTGAAGGAAGGGGAGAAGTTGTGGGTATGGGAAGGATGGTAGAATGAGATGGACATTATCATCCTATATACATGTATGATTACACTAGAAGTGTGACTCTGCAACATGAACAGCCAGAGGAATCAAAAGTTGTGCTTCATTTGTGTACAATGTGTCAAAATGCATTCTACTGTCATGTATAACTAATTAAAACAAATTAAACAATAAACAAAAAAAGAATATCTATAAGTGAAAATCAATCATCGCTTTAAAACTTTGCAAAAAAAAAAAAACATGTCAGAAAATATTCCATGAAGAGGAAACAAAAAACAACAATGAAAATCAGCAGAGGGAGGTAGTACCCTAAAGGAAAAACTAATCAAAGAAGAAAATCAAGTCAAGTTAAATAACAAAAATAAACAATATGGCTAGGAATACAAACAGTGCCTCAATAATAACCCTGAATGTTAATGGTATAAACTCACCAATCAAAAGATATAGTCTAGCAGATTGGATTTAAAAAAAAGACCCATATATAAGACTCATCTGATAGGAAAAGATATACACATACTGAAGGTGAAAGGTTGGGGAAAAAACATAGCACACACATGGATTACAGAAGCAAGTAGAGGTTTTCATCCTCATATTGAATAAAGTAGACTCCAAGCCAAAGTTAATTAAAAGGGACAAAGATGGACATTATATACTGCTCAAGGAAACCATACACCAACAAGACATAACAATCATGAATTATATGTGCCCCAAACAATGGAGCAACTGTATTCATCAAATTCTTCTCAAGTCCAAGAGTCAAATTGACCACAACACAATAATCTTGCATGACTTTAATACACCTATCTTGCCACTGGATAGATCTTCCAAACAAAAGTTGAAAAAAGAAACTATAGAACTCAATAATGCAATCAATAACTTAGACTTAACTGACATATATAGAATATTTCAACATGCATCAAGCAGATACACTTTCTTATAAGCATGACATGGATCCTTCTCTAAAGTAGACCATATACTATGCCACAAAGAAACACTTATCAAATACAAAAAGTAGAGATACTACCATGCATTTTATCAGATCATAATGGAATCAAATTGGAAATCAATGACAAAATAAAAAGTAAAAATTACTCCAACACGTGGAGACTAAACAATATGCTTTTGAATGAACAATTAGTTGCAGAAGACATCAAGGAGGATATTAAAAATTCTAAGAGGTAAATGAGAATATAGACACAACATATCAAAATCTCTGGGACTCTCTGAAAGCAGTACTAAGAGGAAAGTTCATCGCATGGAGTTCATTTCTTAAAAGAAGAAAAAGTCAACAAATAAATGACCTTACATCACACCTCAAAACCCTCAAAAAAGAAGAACAAATTAACAGCAAAAGCAGAAGGCAAGAAATAATTAGAATTAGAGCTATAATCAATGAAATTGAAACAAAAGAAACAATTGAAAAAATTGATAAAACAAAAAGTTGGTTCTTTGAAAAAATGAATAAAATTGACAGACCCTTAGCTACACTAACAAAAAGAAGGAGAGAGAAAACTCAAATTACCAGCATATGTGATGAAAAGGTAATATCACAACAGACACTACAGAAACACAGAGGATAATTGGAAATTATTTTGAAAACTTGTGCTCCAATAAAATAGAAGATATTGAAGGCATCCACAAATTTCTTAAGTCATATGATTTACCCAGATAGAATCAGGAAGATATACACAATTGAAAGAGACCAATAGCAAGCAATGAAATAGAAGACGCCATTAGAAGCCAACAAAGAAAAGCCCAGGACTGAATGTATACATATCCGAGTTCTACAAGACCTTTAAAGAAGAACTAATACCAATACTCTCCAATTTATTTCAGGAAATAGAAAAAAGAGGCAGCACTTCCAAACTCATTCTAGGAGGCCAATATAGGCCAATATCAACCTGATTACAAAACCAAGCAAAGACACATCAAAGAAAGAATACTTCAGACCAATATCTCTAATGAACATAGATGCAAAAATTCTCAATAAAATTCTGGCAAATCGAATTACAAAAACCTATCAAAAAGATCATGCACCATGATCAAGTGGGATTCCTCCCAGGGATACAAGGTTGGTTCAACATAAAGAAATCAATAAAGATAATTCAATAAAGGTAATTCAATCAATAGAGGCATAAAAAGCATTTGACAAAATAGAGCACCCCTTCACGTTCAAGACACTAGAAAAACTATGGATAACAGGAACATATCTCAAAATTATGAAGGCTTTCTACATTAAGCCCCAGACCAGCATCATTCTATATTTTTTAGAGAGAGAGAGAGAGAGAGAGAGAGAGAGAGAGGGAAATTTTTAATACTTATTTTTTAGTTTTTGGCGGACACAACATCTTTGTTTGTATATGGTGCTGAGGATGGAACCTGGGCTGCATGCATGCCAGGCGAGCGCGCTACTGCTTGAGCCACATCCCCAGACCCCAACATCATTCTAAATGTAAAAAAAAAAATTGAAGGCATTCCTTCTAAAAACTGGATGAGACAGGGATTTCCTCTTTTACCACTTCTATTTAATATAGTTCCTGAGATACTGGCCAGAGCAATTAGATGAAAGAAATTAAAGGGAGACGTATATGAAAAAAAGAGTTTAAGTTAGCACTATTTGCTGAAAATATGACTCTCTAACTAGAAGACCCAAAAGGCTCCACTAGAAAACTTTTAGAACTAGTAAATGAATTCAGCAAAATAGCAGGATATAAAATCAACACCTATAAATCAAAAGGATTTCTGTATATCAGTGACAAATCCTCTGAGAGGGAAAGGAAGAAAACTATCCCATTTACAATAGCCTCAAAAAATGAATAAATTAAGTAGTTGGGAATAAATTTAACAAAAGATGTGAAAGATCTATACAATGAAAAGTACAGAACCCTAAAGAAAGAAATCAAAGAAGACCTTAGAAGATGGAAAGATCTACCTTGTTCTTGGATAGGCAGAATTAATATTATCAAAATGACCATATTATCAAAAGCACTATACAGATTTAATGCAATTCTTATCAAAATACCAATGGCATTCCTCATAGAAATAGAAAAAGCAATCATGAAATTCATCTGGAAAAATAAGAGACCCAGAATAGCTAAAGCAAGCCTTAGCAGGAGGAGTGAAGCAGGTGGCATCACTATACCAGACCTTAAACTATACTACAGAGCAATAGTAACAAAAACAGCATGGTATTGGCACCAAAACAGACTGGTAGACCAATAGTAAAGAATAGAGGACACAGAGACTAACCCACATAATTAAAAATATCTTATATTAGACAAAAGCACCAAAAACATGCATTGGAGAAATGGTGCTGGGCAAACTGGAAATCCATATGCAACAAAATGAAATTAAACCCCTATCTCTAACCATGCACAAAACTCAACTCATAGTAGATCAAGGACCAAGGAAATAAACCAGACACTTTGCATCTAATAGAAGAAAAATATGACCTAATATTCATCATTTTGGATTAGGCCCCAACTTCCTTAAATAAGACTCCTATAGCAGAAGAATTAAAACCAAGAATGAATACATTGGATGGACTCAAACTAAAAAGTTTCTTCTCAGAAAAGAAACAATCTGTGAGGTGAATAGAGGAACTACATCTTGGGAGAAAATTTTTACCTCTCATACATCAGTTAGAGCACTAATCTCTATGGTATATAACCCTCAAAAAGCTGAACACCAATAAAAAAATACAACAATCAATAAATGGGCCAAGGACCTGAACAGACACTTCTCAGAAGAGGAAATACAATCAATCAATAAATATATGAAAATATGTTCATCATCTCTTGCAATTAGATATGCAAATCAAAACTACTCTAAAATATCATCTCACAACAAGCAGAATGGCAGCTATTATGAAGACAAACAACAATAAGTGTTGGGGAGAATGTTGGAAAAAAGGCACACTCATACATTGCTGGTCAGACTGAAAATTGGTGCAACTAATATGGAAAACAGTATGAAGGTTCCTCGGAAAACTGGAATGGAACCACCTTTTGACCCAGCTATCTGTCTCCTCTGTCTATACCCAAAGGGCTTAGAAACAACATACAATAGGGACACAGCCACATCAATGTTTATAGCAGCAAACCAACCTAGATGCCCTTCAATAGATGAATGGATAAAAAAAATGTGACATATGTACACAATGGAATATTACTCAGCAATCAAAGAGAATAAAATCATGGCATTTGCAGGTAAATGAACTGAGTTGGAGAAGATAATGCTAAGTGAAGTTACCCACTCCCCCCAAAAATCAAATGCTGATTGTTTTCTCTGATATAAGATGATCTGGCTCATAATGGGGTAGGGAGGGGGTGCATTGGAGGAATAGATGAACTCTAGATAAGGCAGAGGGGTGGGAGGAGAAGACAGGGGGCTGCGGTTAGCAATGATTTTGGAATGTGATGGGCATCATTATCCAAAGTACATGTATGAAGACATGAATTGGTGTGAACATACTTTATACACAGAGATATGAAAAATTGAGCTATATATGTGTAAAATAATTTTAATGCATTCCACTGTCATGTTTTTAAAGAATAAAATCATTTTTATTTTTTATAAATAAAATACAATGTCAGCAAAGTGCCCAGTTGTATGACAGCAATAATCAATTAAATGGCACCTCATTATCCATGAGGAAATAACAAAATCAATTAAAATTTACTAAGGAAATGAATTAAGACTTATGTTTCTTTCTATGCACATGTAGTTTATAAATACTGTACAGAGAAAAAATTATAAAATAAACTGAACAAACTAAAACACATATTAAGTACTTAAGTCTACAAATTACACAGACCAAAACTTTAATGATTATAAACAATAGGGTTTAGAAAGTCTATTAGTATATTAGAGTAAAACTAACAAATCAGAGAAAGAATTGGAATACACAGAGAAGTTTTATTCTTTTGAATTAGCATAATAGAAAATACAATGGAACTATGAAAAATGGCATACATACTAGAGAGAAATATATGGCTCCACAAAAATGAATATGTAGTTATCACAGAAGAATTGATAAGTGATGAATTAAAAAAAATTACACAATGCACATTTTAAGAAGATAAAATTTCAATGGAAATGTGAAAATCTATAAGAAAGGTTACACCAAGTAGGAATAACTGAATTAGCTCTCCTGCAGGGGCATGATCACTCCTGTTCTCTATGTTGACATATACCTTTCAGGAGAAGGTGATCTAATAATTTGCACTGGCCATTCTGATGGGGATTTTATGCTCTTCTAGCAATTGTGAGCTCTTCTTGGAATGCCTGAGGCCCCACAGGATGCTTGTGTCTGGCAATGGTACTATGGAATTTCTGAATCTTTTCTATTAGACAGTAAGCCATGGTCAAATTTCTTGTAATACCCTCAGTGGATTCTAATGTTCAGAACAATTAAGCAAGAGAAGGAAACAAAGGTCATTCAAGTAGGAAAGGAGGAAATCAAGTGATCCCTGTTATCAGATGTAATATCTTATATTTGGAAAACCTTAAAGACTCCACAAAAACTAAAACAGAGGTGGAGACGAGTTGGTGGCTCTTAGGGATGTTCTCTGTAAAGGGGATGATTGTGAACTCCTCTTTTCCTCTTCCTTTGTTTGTCTTCTTGGTCATGAGACGAATAGTTTGCTCTGCCACACATTTGCCAATGTTACCACGTGGCCTCCCTATCCCTATCCATGCATCTCCAAAACTTTGCACCTAAATAATACTTTTTTTTTTCTGAAGGATTTTGTTACAGTGACGGATATTGACTAATTTTGAATATTATTACAATAAAAACAGACACACAAAACAGTGGAACATAATAAATATTTTAGAAGAAAATCCATACATCTACAAACAAGCTAGTGGGTCTGTAACAAAGAATCTAAGAATTCGAATTGGAAAAAGAACAATTCAATAAATTTTGTTGAGAAAAATGAGTATAAACATACAGAACAATAAAACTAAATCCTTATCTCTCACAATATACAAATATCAACTCAAAATTGATCAGAAACTTCAAAGCAGTATATGAAAATGTGAAACTCTTAGAAGGAGACAGGGAAAACACTTCAAAGCATTGTAATATACAAGATGTTTTGAATAAAACCCCAAAGAATAGGCAATAAAAACAAAAAGGTACTAATAAGATCATATAAAACTAAGAAGCTTCCACACAGCAAAGTAAATAATCCACAGACTGATCACACAGTCCATAGAAAGAAAGAATTTACACACTATTTACCTTAAAAGGGATTAATATACAGAATATATAAATACCTCCAGTAGTTCAGCAAAACAAAGCAAAAAATTTAAGTGTACAAATGAGTAATATAGACAATGAAAAAATAGAAAATAAGTATAAGAAAAAATGTTCAATGATATTGATCAGGGAAATGCAAATCATGAGATATTAATTTAATACATTTATAATGGATATTATTAAAAAGAGGAAAAATAACATGTTGATGAGGATATGAACAAAGGGAAATTTTTATATGCCATTAGTATAGCAATATATAAGAAAGATTGGACATTCTTCAAATAAATGCAAATATAACAAATATTTGAACCAGTATTCCTCTACTGGATCCATATCCATACAACTGGAATCATCATATCAAAAAGATATCTGCGCCCCCAAGATTTTGTATAAGCACTCTTTATAAGACATAAGTTGTGAAACCAAGCAATATGCCCATCAACAGATGAATGGATTCAGAAACATGGTGCTTAGTCACAATGGTATATTATGTATCCCTAAAAAAGGATGAAATCCTTTTATTTGTGGCAACATGGATGGAACTGGAGGACATTGTGTTGAGTGAAAAAAGCCAATCATAACATTTGTGAGGCTTAGGGTTCATCCTTAGCACTGCCAAAAAAATAAAAAAATAAATAAAAGGAAAGGGAAATGCTAATTATTCTGATTGATTTGATCTTTACATACAATAAAAACACTGTATCAACTTATAATACAATATATCATAAATAAGTACAAATATAATATATAAGTTTAAAATATCAAAATATAAATTGAAAGATATGAAAGTAGGGCTGGGGATATAGCTGAGTTGGTAGAGTGCTTGCCTTGCATGCACAAGGCTCTGGGTTCAATCCCCAGCACCACAAAAAAAAAAAAAAAAAAAAAAAGAGAGAGAGATGAAAGTAATGCCTGATAAGAGATTAAAGACATTGTAAAATGTTTGGAATGAAGAGATCAAATTATTTATTTAGTTTTAAATACTGTGAATAAAAACGATAATATTAAAACTATTTTATTATGCCGAATAAAGAAAAATAATGATAAAAATAAAAGGACAAAAAAACCCAAAAACATACTTTCTCTCAAAATTTTTTCTTCATTATGAAGCTTCTACCTCTCTTGAATTCCTTCACTGCTGTGTTCTATGTTGCGACCAAGAGGCTGACCCAGCAGGTTCCATTTCAAGTGTCCATGTCTATAATCTTCTGGGTGGGTTTAATCAACAGGAGGTGCTTATAGAAGATTTGAGATGGGAGATGGAGGCTTCCTATTGCGGCTAATGTCTGGTGACCTCCCTGTGCACTCCAATTGCTTGTACTTGAAATTCCCCACATGCGGCCTCCAACCTGACTACAGCAACACTGTAGAGTTCAGGAATCTCAGGCCTTAAGCAACACATATATCAGAGAACACAAAGGGAGTTTTGATTTAATACTTTAATTCTGGTTGTCATAAAAATATACCAGAATTCTGAGGCTAATGTTAAAAATCTATATGGAGATAAAAGTACATGGAATTAGTACAAATGTTTATGCTTCTGTTTGTGCATTACTTTTTGGCAAATATACTAGGTTTTCACTGGTTAGCAAAGAAAGAACATATGTAAAGATAGATAAATGTTTTCATATCAAGTGAAAGCCAAATGACATGTTGGCAAATTAATTTCTCCAATCAAAATAACAAAATAAACAAGAACAAAACCAAAAACCCAGTTGCTTTCTCAAAGGGATAAGTTTAGAGAGGAAATCACAGTTTTAATGCTCAAAAACTGTGGTTTTCTTTAAATATTTTAAGAACTCTTAATATTTCTACTGTCATTTTCAAAAAGACTATAGGAACAGCGTATTAAAAATGGATGAAACCATTTTCTACTAAGTAGTTCAGTGTACCTTTTCTATAATATTTAGTCTTTTTCACAAAAACATAAAAAAGCATAGGGTGCTTTCATTGTTGTATTTCTTATCTCTTACTAGTGTTTACACAGCCAAACAAACAAATTGGGAATAGAATTGCTAATATTTGCAAGATAAAATTACATTAACTCATGTGGATCTTATGTATCAGTTTGGGGAGATTTAACTCAGTAAGTTTATCTCATATGACACATTTCATCCATAGCACTCTATGTTTTATTATGCACTGTATATTAAGAATACATGCATGCTTTTATACCAGGAGTAACATATAAATGTATGTCTGCATGTATTTTAGGGGTATAGGCTAAATTATTAAAAACATTGTATGCATGATGTATAAAATTAAGAAAATTTGATATGATTTCCATAATAGTGTATAGACAAATACATAAATTTTATATCATTTTTATGTTTATTAATAGTAGAATATATGAATAAGTATATAAAAGTAATAAGAACATTTTTAAAATATATTAAATATTAAGACACATATCCAATATCCAGGTACAACAAATAAATATCATGTCCCAGATATCAAATGTGTGTCTCTGTGATTTCACTACCCTTATTTCCTTTATGAATAAGTGAGCCAAACTAACCTCCAAACCCAAGCTTCCGCCACATCCATGCCACAACCATTCACAAAAATTCCCTCCTCATGGTCTTTAGCTACTATCTGAACTCCTGAAATCTCCCCCTGAAAAGCCGGTGTTTACCTGTTAGAAAAGGGAAGTGACAGTAGAGAAACTGTAATGAAATATGTTTTATGAGTCAAAATATTTTCTCTTTCACGAAAGTACAAAATGATATCAAGGGACTACCTGTGAGTTACAGTCCTGTCTCAACAAGGAGAAAACATGGAAATATTTGGTTAACCCCAAGAGTGTCCTAGTCAGTACTGTTCCTTCCACTAAATTGAGTGTTAATCCTTGCCTTGCTTTTTTTAATAGTTTATACTACATTTGTTGCACTTAAAAATACATAAATATATATGTATACATATATAGTTGAGTTTTTGATATGTATACATATATAGTTGAACTTTGATTGATAAATAAAATTGCATGAAATTTATTTTTTTATATTTCACATATTTATTATTTTTATTGATTTTTTAAAAAATAAATAACAGTGGAATGCATTACAATTCTTATTACACCTATATAGCACAATTTTTCATATCTCTGGTTGTACATAAATTATGTTGACACCAATTCATGTCTTCATACATTAACTTTGGATAATGATGTCTATCACATTCCACCATTCTCACTAATTCCCAGCCCCCTCCTTTTCCCTCCCACCCCTCTGCCCTATCTTTTGATAAGCAACATGATGTTTTGACATGTATACGTTGTGGAAAGACTTAGTCAAGCTAATTAACTTAGGCATCATCTCATGTATAATAGGGACTATATGTAGATTATAATAATGTATATTATTATAATTATATATACATGAAATTGCTATATATTGTTTAATGCTAGATCACTTCTCCCCATGTCATATTTTGAGAATAACTCATAAAATATATTGTCAATTTGTTTCATCGTCATATATTATCCTATTGAATGAATATAACAAAATCTATTTACTTACTCTACTGTTGATGAACATTTTGTTTGATTTCACATTTGCTACTATGAATAATGCTTGGACAAATATTATTTTATATATCTCCTACTATATATGTGTGTTTCCAAGGGACAGTTAGTAGTAAGTCTTTTGTTACACAGCACTTGCTGATTTGTTGATCAATGTGAAAGCACTTTAAAAATTGGTTGTGCTTTTAGCAGTTGATGAGTAATTCTATTGCTCCATATTCTTTTCAATATCCTACATTATTAAATATTATTTGATTTTTTAAATCCATAAAGCATAAAATAATATTGACTCTTTTTATTTGTTCAACAAATATTTGATGAGAGCCTTCTATGTAAACAGTATTGATTTTAATTATATCAATAACAAACTGAAAGACAGTTCACAGTCTTATAGAAAGGAACAGACAATAAATACAGATAAAATGAGCTTTTGCCATAGAAAACAAATAAAAGGTAAGTGAAAATATTAAGGAAAAAATAACACAATAGGAAGACCTGAAGTATTTGATTGTGAGTTCAATTTTAAATATTTGGCCACACAAGACTGTATAGAGATAAATTTAAGGAAGAACTAAATTTAGACCTATGAACATCTGAAGAATGAACACTATCTCTTCTTTCATACACTTGTATGCATTCTAAATTTTACTTTTCAATAATTAGCGTGGTTTTAAATATTCATGTTTAAATTTATTTTCTATATAAGACACTTTATAATTTTATACATTGGCTATATGTCTAGAGCCCCTATAAACCCACATAATAATTATATTGACTTGTAATTTAATATACTTTTTCTGTGTACATAATTTCATCTATATATAATTCATTTACTTGAATACTTCCCAAATTTTTACCTGAAAACAATAGTTATTGAACTTAATAAAAGTGGACATATTTATCATATCCCCAAACTCTGGGAGAGAGTGTTGAATGTTTCATCATTTCTTTCCAACTTTTTATTTTTGTTGTTGTTGTTATTGATATGTTTTATCAGATTAAGAAAATTTTATTCTATCCCCAGCTTGCTGAGATGTTTTGGATTTTCATGAATCATTACGGATTTTACAAAATATCATTTCTACATTTATTAGATGATTATACATTTATTTTGTTAATGTATCAAACTACATCGATTGATTTTTCAATGTTACACAAGTTGACTTCTCTGGAATAAGTCCATCTATATTATTGTTTCTGGGCAGTGTTGCCTTCAAAATGTTAATATTTTATTTAGAGTTTTGCATTATTTTGATGAGAGTTTCTGCCTCGTAATCTTACTAGTTTTTGTCAAGGATTTCCTAACATGCTTCAGTTGATTTAACAAAATATGTTGAACAGTCTTTTCTTTTTTTCCTCTACTGGAAATGTTACATTAAAATTTGTAATTTTTTCTCCTTAAAGTTTTGGAAGAATTTATGAAGGAAGTCAAATGTGAATAGGTCTTTGGTTGGTATGTTTATTCTTTTCTGAGTAGTTTTAAAATAATGTATCATTTTTCCCCAAATTATTATATTTATTTTGTTAATTGTACAGACAATTCAAATTTTTCACCATTCTACCAGTTTAGTAAAGTTGTTTTTCAAAGAATTTTGCATTATATTTCAAATTTTCATATTTACTAGCGAATATTGTCTTTTCTGTGAATTTTATATTATTTGTTTTAAGTAGAGACAGGAGAATGTGCTAATTGATATGAAGAACTTGTAGTGAGAAATAAAAATGAATCAAGTCAGCTTCAATAATTTCAACTCAGAAATATTAAAAATAATGTTGTTATCTACTGTGATAAAATAAGGTTCACTTTGGACAATGTGAAGCATGCAATATTTATCATGAAACCATCTAGCTGTTGATCAAAGTGGTTTCAAACATATAAATAAAATTTACAAAGTTGTTCTTTCACAAAAGTTCTTTCCATATTTCTTGTAATCTAAGTGAAAACAGTTTTTGAAGTAAGAGCCAAAGCCCACAGTATAGTTTTAATGCATCACATTTTTAACTTCATTTTTAATTTTTTTATTCTAATTTGTTATCTATGACAGCAGAATGTATTACAATTATTATTACTCATATAGAGCACAATTTTTTATTTATATCTCTGGTTTTATACAAAGTATGTTCACACATTTCATGTCTTCATATATGTACGTTTTAGGGTAATGATGTCCATTGCATTTCACCATCTTTTTTTATCCCCAAGCCTTCTCCCTCCCCCTCCCACCCCTCTACCCTATCTAAAGTTTGTTCAACTCTCTCATGCTCCCCCTCCCAATCCCACTATGAATAAGCTTTCTTATATCCGAGAAAACATTTGGCATTTTTTTTTTTTTTTTTGGATTGGCTAAATTCACTTAGCATTTTATTCCCAACTCCATCCATTTACCTTCAAGTGCCGTGATTTTATTCTCTTTTATTGCTGAGTAATATTCCATTGTGTATATATACCACATTTTCTTTATCCATTCATCTACTACAGAGCATCTGGGTTGGTTCCACAGTTTAGCTGCTGTGAATTGTGCTGCTATAAAAATTGATGTGACTGTGTCCCTGTAGTATGCTATTTTTAAGTCCTTTGTGTGTAGACCGAGGAGTGGAATAGCTGGGCCAAATGGTGGTTCCGTTCCCAGTTTTCCAAGGAATCTCTATACCGCTTTCCATATTGGCTACACCAATTTGCAGTCCCACCAGCAATGGAAGAGTGTGCCTTTTTCCCCACATCCTTGCCAACACTTATTATTGTTTGTAGTCTTAATACCTGCCATTCAGACTAGAGTAAGATGAAATCTTAGAGTGGTTTTGATTTGCATTCCTCTAATTGCTAGAAATGTTGAGTATTTTTTCATATATTTGTTGATTGATTGTGTATCTCCTTCTGAGAAGTGTGTGTTCAGTTTCTTGGCCCATTTATTGATTGGTTTATTTGTGGGGGGGTTTTGGTGTTCACCTTTTTGAGTGTTATATATCCTAGAGATTAGTGCTCAATCTGATGTACAAGTGTTATAAATTTACTTCCAAGTTGTAAGCTCTCTAACAAAATGAAATTAAACCCTTATCTCTCATAATGCACAAAAGTCAAATCAAAGTAGATCAAGGACCTAGGGATTAAACCAGAGACCCTGAGTCTAATAGAACAAAAAGTACGCCCAAATCTCCATTGTTGGATTAGGCCCCAACTTCCTTGATAGGACTCCTATAGCGCAAGAATTAAAATCAAGAATTAATAAATGGAATGTATTCAAACTAAAAAGCTTCTCAGCAAAAAAAGTTAACTTTATTTTTTAATGAACTAAGTTGCAGATATTTGTTTTATCACAGACCATGTTTCAGTAATTCATATAAGTAAGTGTAAATGATGGAATAACAAAGATACTTTTGCTTAGTTCTATATTTGTGTCTTTTATAAATTTCTCCCTGTCTTTTATCAATTCAGATCACTTTGGATTTTATTTCTCTCAAGCCATCACACTTGGTTAGTTTAAATTTAACCTCATATATTTAGCATAATGCCTTATGATTACAAATGACACCTTTCTCTAATTTGAAGAAGATACATTTTATTTCCTACTGTGTTTTAACAGTGGTTTCTCTCATTTCTTTAAATTCCTAGGATGTTATGTAACCAATTGTAATTCTGAAACACTTCCTTGGGCTAAATTGTTCTACTTCTATCAAGACGAAAGCCTCCTCTGGGTCACCAACTAATTATTCGTTCTTTTGTGTCCAGTCCCAAATGAAACTTTGAATCCTCTAAAATCTATTAATATAATTTTCAAAGACATATACATAATGAAAGGCATTTTAACTCTGATAACAGTGAGAGAACTTCTATAATGAGAAAACCCTTCTATGTAATGATAGTATCAAAATTTTGCTCCCTGCTGTTTTTTCATTGTCTGCTAAAAGTGTCCTCTCCAGAAGAAGAAGAAAAGAGAGATAAAATATAAAAGATAAATAAAAGAAGTTTTTTTTTACACAAATGAGTAGGGTGTATGAATTTAAATTCTACTGTCTTTGTCATACTACTCAGGATTATTCAAATTATCCCTGCTGAGAAATGGAAACTTTTCAGTGGATTATATTTTGCTTTTTCTTTCAAAATCTCTTCATTGATTAAATTCAGATTGAAATTAGTGTTTTTTTTTAAGTTGAAATTATTCCTTAACAATAGCTTACTTGATACTTTTTATAACAAAAGAGTGTGGAGAAAAAGAATAAAAAATTGAGAAAGATATTGGATTATAATTCAGAGCTTAAACTTCCAATCAGAATAATTAAATTAGTCCACCAAAACATGGTAATAATATCCTAAAGGTACACAAGAGAAAGGGATAGCATTCCATGAAAGGGAAAACCTTATGACACAATTTTCTTAGGAAAATAGGTGAAGAACATAAAACTCCACACATTTAAGAATATCCATGTGATATTTTATTTCTACTCAGAGTTTAATATTTATAGAAATCCATTTTCTGTTAAAACAAGAAAAGTGATATGACATCCCAGTTGGCATAATTAAGAAAATAGAGTAAATAGGGTTTATATACTTAATACCAATTATATTCTGAGCTGCCATAATGGTTTCTTTCAAATATATATGTGATTTTTAAAAAATGGAAAATATGAAAGTTATACTGTCATTTAGAATGTATACATTTTTACATATGTCAGAATAAAATTAGCCAAAATATTAACATGGCTATTTGGCTACAAACATTCTTCATCTCCCTGACATCTTACAAGCAGACTCTGTCTTCTTATAAGACTGTGTGTTCATTCTGCAATATCTCTTCTGTATTGGGTTGAGTGATCCTTTGAAAACCAGCTTGAAACTCTCTCATCCTGGATGATTGTTTTACTCTCTCCTCCCTCCATACATAAATACTTGCTCTTTCTAGAATGCTTTTAGTTTTTGATGTTGCCTCATTCATGTCTGGTTTGAGATATGCACAGGTTTCTGGTTGATGGTGGGGCTTGACTTGGGTTCCAAAAGATATGACAGAAGTGTGGTCAGAGAATAAAATATCCCTTTGAAATTAGCACAATCATGAGTTCATGCCTCCAGGTGACTATTATTGGTAATTTGCTAAAGGTACACAAGGCAAAGAGATAGCATTCCATGAAGAAAAAATCATAATCCAAACCTAAGTAGAAATTATTTCTGATTGTGTTAAGGCTGTTATTACAGTTTTAATGCAAAGCAAGAATAAGGAGTGTGTTTTCATGTTGATATCTAAAATAAAGGCAGTGACTCAGTGAGGCTGGAGTCGTTAACCCAGCAAACATTTTTACAAGAGTTAGCCTGTGCCAGGCTCTATTGAGAAGAAAGGAATATGGAGACATCAAAGTGTGCATGAGACACTAGGCTTCTACAACCATGGGAACCAAAATAAGCATGTTCAGACTGTAACATGTGCTGTGAAGACCCAAGCTACTGCACTTAAAATTTTTTTTGATGGGAAAAATCATAATGTATAGTAAATTTTTTCTGTGTTTTATACCAATACATGTAAATAGCTACTCTATTTATATTCTTTAAGGATCTCACACAGAAATCTGCATGTAATATATACTTAATAAACATTTGTTAAACTGTCTGGAAATCCTTATCATTATCTCAAATAATAGAAACAAACCTTGGTATAATATAGTTTTTTTAAAATCATTTTAAGTATTTATAATTCCTTCCTTTTGCATTCCAAGATGGAATTTGTACTGAGTTGTGTTTGTGTCCTCTGCATAATGAGGAAGTCCTTCATCTGTCTTCAGTGTGCCCTAGAAATCTAGTGTGGAACATCGGCTCTGCTGTGTTCCCTGAAATTTCATCAGCTGTGGTGCCCCTGTTCCAAGAGCTCTCATAGGTTGGTAGGTGAACTCAACCACTGTATCCTTTCATCCTGCCCTCAGCCCATGCTGGTCAATTAGTGCTCCTGGCTTCATGTGTGTCATATAAATGCCATGGACATGAGTAATTTTCTGCCCGCACCATTTTTCTGCACCCACTTATGGTGGTATGTTTGCATCAATCTGTCAGTGCAGGACATAACCACATTGACGGTTTCTCTATGAGGCCACAATACAGCTTTTGGTCCACTCAGGACTTTATGACCCCAGTCTTGATGTCATCTGGATCTGTAAATTATTTCCTATAGGTTTCTAAAATCATCTCTTAAAAACCATAAAAAATGAGTAGGAGAAACATCAATACTATTAGCAAATGACACTTTATCCTTCCATATTATCTTGCTTTATAGATCAAGAAGGCCCTAGTTCAGGCTTTTTGCATCGTTTAAAGCCATATACCCTTTTTTTCTTAGGTAGAAACATATATGACTTAGAAATAATAAATCAACAAGATATATTCCACATGTGATAGATACTCAGAGTGCTCTGAACTTGGTTTGCATATAATAGGGATTTCATAAGTTTTTATATTACGGAGATTTTGTTTATCTTTGTGAAAAGTCTTTATATTTTGCTGGGAGATAATCACATTTGTAATATCAGAAACTTAACACCAAATATTTCTATCTCTATTACATTTTGTTATAATAAATTTAATTGTACCCTCTACATAACTTTGTGGCAGCTGGATTGTTCTGGCAAGTGGGAGGGATGTCTTGGAAAAAACAAGTGAAAGAGAAAAATTTGTACATACTTTTAAAAATAATATCATATTGGGCTGCATGTTTACAAAAATATTTCCTTAAGTCAGAAAAATTTATTCTTTATAGTTAATAAATTATTTTTGTTTAATAAAGAGAAGTTCATTAACATAAAAATGTATTTTGAATACTCTTCTTAATAGTCAGGTATAATAGTGAGGTCCTTCCTGTGAGTGCTGTTGGAGGATGTTGGTGACATCCTACATGTCCCTGGTTCTCATGGTTTAGGGTTCTGATGGCTGTCAGGGACTCAGGGCCAGAGGTCTTCATTCTATTCCCTCTCATGGCCTGCTATTTGATGAGCAGGGCAGCTCTTTCTATCTTTGGGTCACATTCTGGATGGCCAACATGGTGGTATATGGTAAGGATTCACCTTGGCCAGACTATATCTATTTCTACCAGTCATACATCATAGATTCTGTACCAGAGAAATCAGTAACATGGACAAACTTGTCACTGCAGAACACAAAAAATAATATGGTCTTTTCTTTAGCCACATGTGATCCAAGGCTGATGTCCTCTTCTGCTTTTCCTTCCCCTTCCATTACTATGATCACCTACATATGCTGTGCCCCCCATACATGTGTAGAATGTCCTTAGAGCCAAGATAGTTGTCTTCCTAAAGTTTGTTATGGTGGAGCAATATTAAATATGAAACATTAATCAATGCATAAAGAGATTTATGCTATATCAAACTATGTCAAGAATTTGAAATTCATCAACTTTTCCATCATAAAAAAAGAAAAGAAAAAGGGGCTGGGGTTGTGGCTCAGCGGTAGAGCACTCGCCTAGCACGTGCAAGGCCCTGGGTTCAATTCTCAGCACCACATAAAAATAAATAAACAAAATAAAGGTATTGTGTACAACCAGGAAATAAATATATAAAAAAAATATATGGACACTAGGGAGTGTTTAGGTAAAATAAGAATGCAGTTAAAATAGGGATTTAATGGTTATAGTTATCAAAAAATGTAATCTTTATACATGTTTAAACTTGTAGACAAAGGTAAATTTCTAATATTCACTGACACACGGTGAATATAGAATACTATTGCAAATGCTCAATATGATATGAATCACTTTGAAAGAATAAACTAGGTATGTACCAATTCATTTGCTTAAGAAATATGTAAATGTTTTCCAGATAGAAGAAGATGATTCTTAAGTTTTAAATATATTTAGAACTAGGTATATAATCCTTCTTTTCTCCGTCATTTATTATTTCTATCACTACAACCATGGATGTCGAGAAATGATTTATAAATGAAAAGAAAATAAAAGCTGAGAAAGTATAGATTTGTTATTATTCTCTCCCTTTCTCCCCTTATCTCTTTCTTTCCAATTTGCACAGGCACACAAGTGTACACACTGACATATATTCTGGGAATTATATTTGAATAACAAATATAACAAAATTATAGAGTAATTTGAATAATGAATTTATATATGATCGAAATATTTCCCCATATATTGCTATTCTCTTTTCATTTACTTCTTCATTTCTTAAGTTATATAGTGAGGAAAAAATTAAGGAAAGATTATTGCATCATTTGCAGGACATAATATTAGGAAAAATACAAGAATAAATGTTAATAACAGTTTGAAGACATTACATATTTATTAAATATTTAGAGATATTGAATATAGTCTCAGATTTCAAAAATAAGTGCTTATCAATTAAAAGACTAGTAAGACATTATATAAATAAAAATAATACACGGTTGCGGACAAATAATCTTCCTAAAGAGAAAAGGTTATATAAAAATAAAATGGTTCCAGTTTAACTTAGAGTCAAAGGTGAACTAAGATTATTTTTCTATTACTATTGAGTAAGAGATTGAAACATTAAGAAATACTATAATATCTTGCTGATTTTGAGGAAAAATATGTTAAGAATGAGAAATACAAATGCAAAAATATAATTTACAAGTTATGAATGTACAAGTTTATGTATATAAACTCACAGGATTTTTGCTTTGCATTTCAGATCATTATAAGATTAGAATCTATACACTGATTTTATATATGAAGCAGTACGAAAAGTTAATATCAAACTTTATATCAAAACCAGAAATGTCATAGATAAATAATAAATCCCACATACTCTTCTGAAACAAAGAAGGTGACCTTAGTCAAGTGATTGAAAAAGGTTGAAAGCACATATGCTGCAATAAATAGAAAGATCATTCAAAATAGATGAGGACAGTTCAAAGTGTATGAGATTAAAAAATGAATAAAATTGGATTTATGAGGCATCTGTTGTATAGACAATAATGCATTATAACCAAAAACAAATAAAAATTATTTTTATAAAGTATTTAAAAAGAAAATATTATGCATTAATTTAAAAGACAAGAAATACATGCAAATTGTAAAATGTATGTCTAGCATGGGAAATAAAAGAAGATTTGTAAGTTTTATCAAAAGATATTGTTAGTAAAAGTAGATTTCATCTCATTAGTTTTTATAATTCTGTAGGACTATGAGATTTGGTCACATAATCATAGCTAAATTAGAAAAGACAATGCTGGAATGAAATATGGTTTTTGTTCATGAGTATAAAATAAATGGAATCATAGAGCTGAATTAGAAAGCTATGCTCATGGAGTATTTTGTTGCCAATTAAACCATTTTCAAATAATTGATATTATTGTCGTAGGCAATTTAAAATGCACAAAATAGTACAACACAGTAAAGAGTCAAGTGTAAAAACTTGAAAAGAGAAAAAAAGAGAACATTGGAAAAATGTTTGGTCTATATCATGTCTCTTACAACTGAAATATGGAGGTTTGAATGACTCCTAAGGAATGACTTGCAAATCCTTAAGGATGGAGTTCTGCAGGAAACAGACACACAGTATTGGGGGATATCTCATGTGTCCCACGTGTTACATGATTGTGTCTGAAATCACTAAACTGAGTTTCCCATGAAGATTGATCTTCAAGTAACTTGCTGAATTAAAATTAGTTGGGTGAGTAAATGAGATTAAGATAATTTGGAGGAGGTTCTTTGAAGACAGAACCATTGCACTGGTAAGAATAATAAGGCAAAAAGATTTCAATAAAAATAAATAAATAAAGGTAGATTGATAAATACATCAATTTAGTATTAATATATCAGTTGAATATCTATTAAATATAGATTGGCAAACACTGTTTGGCTAAATACCCATCAAATATAGATCTATTGATAAATTGGATCAATTAAAAGTTGATTTAGTTCCTTGTGAATTAAACATTTTGTTAGCCAGTTTTATATCATTATAACAAAATACCTAAGACAATTAATTTTTAAATACAAAATATTTATTTTGGAATATGTTTTATAGGTTCCAGTACATAATTGACTGACACTGTTGCTTTGAGACTGTGGTGAAGCAATAAACACACCATGGCTGGATAACATGGTGGAGCAAAACCCCTTACTGATCATCAGGAAGTAAAAGGAGAATGAGGAAGGGGCCAGAGCTTCTCCATCAACTTTCAGGACAAACCCCTAAAACTTAAAGACCTCTCACTAACCCTACCTCTCAAAGGTGGAACCCCCAAACAATAACACCACATTGGGTAACGAACCTTTAATATGTGAACTTGTGATGGATACTTAAAATTCAAGGCATAGCAACAAAATTTTTCATTGTTTGACTCAGACAAGGCTGGAGTTTTTTTTCAACAGGTATTGCCTGGGCTGTGTCTTACTGGATTTAATATCACCTTCATCATGACCTTATGTTATATAAATATAGTTCCAAAGTTCTCGTGTACTTCTTTTACAGAGAACATAAAGTTTACAAGACACACAAAAAATTATACTTTTGGAACTCCAGCTACCAAACTTGGAATCAGTCCCATCCTCAACCCCCAGAGCTGTGAAATGAGACAAAATTGTTGTTCCAGAATATGGTACCCATTGTTTCCATAGGATATATGAAAAATACAACAGCATCAGCAGAATGAAGAGTAGGTCAGAAAAATCCTAATGCTTCATGAGAATCACATTTAATACCATCTGATAAAAATTAAAAATTTTAAACTTAAATTCAACTAAAATTTTCTTACTGAAAAAGATTAATTTTGGTAAGAAGTAGTTCACATGCAAGGCATAATATCTAACTTTACCTATGTCTCCTCCCTTAGAGAGAGAGAGTGGAACATTATTGTTTACATGGAAAATTTCGAGATTTATAACTGTGGTAATTCCTCTAAACATTTTAACACAGGCATGTTTATTTTCCTTTCAACATATTCCGAACATATTAATACCCATTACTGTTAAATACTACAACTGTAGTTCTCCTGGATTAGTAAACCAAACTTGGATAGGATGTAGTTACTTGGATTTCAAAGTATTTGGGGAGCTGAATTTTGAAATGAATTATAATGGCAGTGTCTGCTTCCACTTGGTATGCAAATACATAGGTCTAAGAAATCCATTTCATAAAAAATAGTTCATCTTTCATGTCATCAGCTAATATAAAGCCAACTTGAAATTCTGATGAGTGATGACACATGTGTCTTTCTATGGACCACATTAATTCATTGCTTTCTCACTGTACTCCTACCACTATCATGACCCTGAAGGAAAACTGAAATTAAAACAACTAAAGCAGAGCTGCATAGGTAGACTTGATATTAAAATGTAAAGCTCTGACTTTATCAGCACCCTATTGTACTTGCTGAACTCAAATATTTTTAAAGTAACGTATAATTTCTCTGGTCTCCTATGTTTGAAAAGATAATATTTTAACTGTTTTACCTATTTGATTCTTTGCTTTGATGTTTGTTTAGATAAGTTTACTCCTTTTAATGAAACAGCTACTCACTTCAAAATATATATAGTATAAGTTATAATCACAAGAGTCAAAGTACCCCGTGACCCATAGGATAAAATTTCTTGCTCAGACTGCATGAATCCAGATTCATAACTCAATATGTTTCTGTGAAGTGCCAATTTTAAGATGCCTGGCACACTCACAAAAGTCCAGAAGTTGAAACCATATGATTTGCCTATATAAGACGTCTCAATCAGTCCATATGTTCTCTCAAAATTTACTCCTCACATATTTTTTAAAGTAAAAGCCCAAAGTTTTCTAAAATTAAATATGCCTTCCTACCCTGCAAGCTCCCAGTCCTTCCTCTTTGTCCCTCCTGTTAAGATCCAGAGATAGAGAATCAACAAGATGAATGTGTATGTGTGTGTTTGTGTGTGTGTGTGTGTCTATATCTACCTATCTACATTTGCAGTATGTATATATACACATATATATGTGAGCCAATGTAAAAATGATCTCTAAGTAAAGAGATTTATTTTAAGGAATTGACTCATAAATGTGGAAGACTGGCAAGTCCCAAACCTGATGAGTTAGGTTGGTAGACTACAAATTCAGGGAAAAGGTACAGTTTGAATCCAAAGACAGTCTACTGGCAGGATTACTCCTCACTTAGGGGAGGTTAGTCTTTGCTCTTGTAAGACCTTGATTTGAGTGAGGCCCACCCACATTATGATGTAATCTACTGTACTCAGAGTACATTCATTTCAATCTTAATTTCACTCCCCCAAAAATATCTTCACATAAATGCCCAGAATATTTGATCAAATATCTGAGCACCTAGGCTCAGATGAACTGACACATATAATTAACCATCACATCCCTGTATATATGGCCATCAAAAGTAAATGTTTTGGTTGCAAAGATGAAAATGTGCTCTCTTCCAAGCAAAAGCAAGGTTAATGGGATCATTAGTTCAAGTAAACTTTCTTGTCAATCAAATTCATGTGTTCACTTCTGAAGAGGGAGAGTCAACAAAGAGAGAATGAGAAGCCAGCTGCATCAAATGAACATGAACAGATGTTCCTACTGGTAGAATAAAATAGAAGGAGAGAAGATTTGTGTTTGAAATAAAATCTTATTTTTGCTTTAATTTAAATTTACAGTTTACTAGATAAATTGGTTTTTAAAATTAAAACTGTAACTACACTTTTCTATGAATTATTTTTCTGTGTTCCTTAAACATTTGTCAATTACATTCAAAAGATTTCCTTCATCAATACATGCTTTGTATTTACATAGAAATGACTTAATCCTTTTTTGCAAATACCTAAAAAGTTGAACTTGAAATCCAACCCAAACTTCTTATAATTTAAACTACACATATATATTATAAAATATCAAGATATGAATACATAAACACTATTGGGTTAAGATACTCATTTTACTTTTGTAACAACAAACAGCTTCCTTATCATGTTAGGCATACCAGCCAGCAGGAAGAGAAGGGATAGGGATTGGTCTTTATTTACTAAGAATAATCTGGAAGATTGCATAATGTTTGCTTCTACATCAGTAATCAGAACCCATTAGAAGGCCATATCTGACTCAGAGGAATCAAGGGAAGTTATTCCTCATCTGGGAAGTCATGTAGGTAATCTTCTATTTATTGTTACTATAATAATAATAATAATAATAATAATAATAATTGTTGTTGTTATTATTATTATTATTATTATTATTATTATTTGTAATGCTGGGATCAAACTTAGGGACTTGTGTTTCCTATGTAAGTTTTCTATCACTGAGCTACACACCCAGCCTTTATAAGGGATTAGCAAAATTTAAGCCCTTTCTTACTATATAGATTTTGTCATAAAAATCTCATATTACTTCATGAATTAAATTGTCATTGATGATTACAAGAATTATAACATCAATGTCCCCAAATATTTACTTTTGTCTCTTTTTGGATGTCACTAGACAATTCAAACTCTTCAATGACTCCATTCATAAATATGTGATTTTTCTTATGTAATCATTATTTTAGTAACTTACACCACCATCTAGTTGCTTACATGATACTATTAATTTTTTCATTATTTGTTGCACATATTTTAAACTGATATTTACTTCTCTTGGCATTGTGCTACTACACTAGCAAGAAAGTCTAGTTCCCAATTTTCATGAGTTTCAACTATAGATACAAAAGGAACAGGGAAAAAAGAAAAAAAAAGAACATCAAGTAAAAATGTACACAAAGAATCCCAAAGTGCAAGAAATAAAACCAAAATCATTACATAGGATAGCATCAAGTTAAAAATCTTCTGACAACAAAAGTACACAGAAAGTCTACCTACTGGGAGAAGATATTTGCCATCTGCTCCTCTTATAAGACATTGATATCCAGAATATATAAAGAACTCAAATATATTGACACCAAAAATAAATAACCCAACCTTTAAATGGGCAAAGGATTAAAACAGACACTTTAAAATAAGAAATACAATTGGACAACAAAAGAATGAAAAAATGTTCATTGTCTATAGCAATCAAGGACATGTGAATCAAAACCACAATGAGATTTCATTCACTTCAGTCAGAATGGCAATTATAAAGAATACCTACAATAAGTATTGGCAGGATGAGGATGTGCAGATAAAGGTACACTGATACATTGTTGGTGGACAGCAACATAGTGTAATCACTATGGAAAGCAGGATAGAAGCACCATATGATCCCACTATCCAACTCCTCTGTATATGTCCAAAATATCCAAAATCAGTATACTGTAGGAATACAGCCACATCAATGTTTATACAGCACAATTCACAATAGCCACACTACGGAACCAACCAAGATGTCTTTCAACAGATTACTCTATAAAGAAAATGTGTTATATATACCCAATGGAGTATAAAGAAGAATGAAATTATGTCATTTGTTGAAAAATGGATGGAACTCAGAAAGTCAAAGTTCAAATGTTCTCTGATTTGCAGAAATTTGTCTAAAATAAAGGGGAAAAAGAAAGAAAAAGGGAAAAATGGGGATTCCATCAAATTTTTAAAAAGATCAGTGGACAAGATGAAGTGGACCCAGAGGGAGGAAGAAGAGTTGCATAAGGAAAGAACAGAAGAATGAATCTGACTATATATATATATATATACACACACATACACACACACATATGTGCATATCTCACGGTGAATCTCACCATCATGTACATGCACAAGACACCAACTATGACAAACAAACAAACAAATAAATAAATAAAATTAAAAGTAAATAGCAGAAAGGTCAGAGTAGAAGAAAGGGAACAAGGGATGGGGAAGGGAGGGAGAGAGGAATACCAGAGATTGAATTAGAACAAAGCATTGCATGCTTTTATAATTATGTCAAAACGAATCCTAATGTTATGTATAAATAAAAAGAACCAATTTTTTTAAAGGCCACAAAGTATAAATATTTAAAAGACTTCATTCTAAACTAAGCATTATGTGCATAATAGGAAAGATTACTGTGTTGGAGAGTTGCTTATGTGGGATTCAAGAAACCAACTTTCTGGGAGGTGGCATTGAAGCTGGGCTGTGAATGATACAAAGAACTCAGTCATGGCAAGAAACCAGAAATCTGTATAACATTCTTAACTCCCTCTTATGATACACTATGTATCCATTCTATTTCTAAAATTGGAAATTATTCTTTTTTTAAGAGAGAGAGAGAGATGAGAGAGAGAATTTTAATATTTATTTTTTTAGTTTTCGACGGACATAACATCTTTGTATGTGGTGCTGAGGATCGAACCCAGGCCACACGCACGCCAGGCTAGCGGGCTGCCGCTTGAGCCACATCCCCAGTCTGGAAATTATTCTTGATACCATCTAAAATCACCTTGTCTTTCCTCTCTGTTATTCTTTTGATTTACGCAATCTACTTGCTGTGTAAATTGTACATGATGCAGTGTGCTGCCTGATGAAAGTAATGTATCTAGAGGCAGACTGAAGGAAAGTTTAGTGGCAATGAGCTGGCATTGTTGGAAGATGGTTGGCTCTCACCTTTTAATGATCATCTTACCTTTTGCACAAAGGGAGAATCTTTCATATAATTTTCTAAGAGAATGTATTAGGGTTCCACACAGGAGGACATTACAGTTGTCCAGCATTTGGAAAAGCAGCCTTTTCTGGAATGTGAGCTGTGTGTATCTTATTCTCATGAGAGTTGCATACCAGTAGATCTAAAGCAGACAAATGATCAAACTGTCTGAGCTGATTAACTGACTTTGTTGTGGTCAATGTTGCTGATAGGCATCTTTCCAGGTAGAATCTTCTCCAGTAACTTGGGATTGGGCAATGCTGGGAAGGGAGGATTTTGTGCACTATTAGCTAACTTTAATTTTTAGTTAACCTATAGAAGATAGACTTCTGTGGGCAGCTAATTCTTCAGAGAGAGTAGGCAGGAACAACAACAACAACAACAAAAAAAAAGTTCTGAGAATTGGGACTAAACGTAAAGTTTCCACTGGTTTATTTGAATCCTCTTCTGGAGTCTTGTCTCTTTCCATTAGTTCTCTGTACTTTGCCAGCCAGATCTCCTTTTAATGCCTATCATACCCAATGACTTCCCTAATTAATCCAAAACTGGCAAATAGTTGTTTTTTTTTTCCCCTGACGTAAACACATCTATTCTTTTTAATTCTGTTCATGGGTTCCTCCATGCTGTAAAATGGTAGAGTCGAATGGTTGTGACAGAGACCAAATAGGCCACAAAGTATAAATATTTACTATCTTCTTAAAGAAAGTTTATCAAATTCTTTTAAAAAAACATTTTTTTTTTTTACAATTTAGTTAATTTTGAGTTGAACTACATAAGTTAGATGAGTATTTTAGGAGAAAATGACAGATCAATTGCAATAATTCTAACTTACTGAGGTATTTTTATAACATTTACTTCTTGACATAAACCCTTCTGAAGCAATTTTCCATCAAATATCAGAGCAGAGCAACAGTCTATTCCACACTGCAAGTCATCAAATCTCACTCTTCAAGTGAATAAAAACTGAACAGTCCAAATCATAGAAAAGCTTCAAAAATATTTTTTCTTAGTTTACTGAAAGAACCCTTAAGTTAAAATTGAATTGTATAAACGTGGCATAAATTAATAGAAAATTTAAATTGTACTCATTTAAATGAATAAAAGTGAAAGTAATAGAAAGTTTAAATAAAATTGTTCAATAGACATATATTTTCATATTCTTAATCAGAGATAAATATTTTTTAAAAGTCACAAAAACTTAACAAAATAAGCTCTTTAATGATTCTCAAAGCAGCTAATGTAATAAATAGAAAGTCTGGTGGTCCATTTTCAGAACAAGTATATTGCCTTAAATGTAAAATCACTGGCTATGTAGAAAAACAGCCAGAGAGAAAACAGAGCAGAATGGAAGAGTACAAGCAGTTAACTCACACAATAGCATCATAACCAATGGATGTTGTACACCTGTGGGTGTTGTAGATTCAAAGTTCATGTACTTGAACAGCCCAACCCTTGACAAACTGGAGGTAGGGGAAGGAGTTGGCTTAAAACTTAAGAAGTCACAACTGTGTACATGCCAAAATGTACTCACCCCCCAAATGCCTTACCACAAGAAGAAAACAAAGAGAGGTAGAGAAAACTAAAGATGCATTTCTTTAAATTACATAATAAAAGCAGTAAAGCCTAGGTGAATTCTGGAAGATCATCAATCCCATTGTACTCAAAGAGGAACTGAGGAAGGGACCTTGTATAATAAGGGATAAAATAGGATTTGTAATCTTTCTGGAATGTGCTTGCTCCTTGGACACCTGATATGACAATACTGTTATATATATATATATATATATATATATATATATATATATATATATATATATAAAATATATATATACATATATATTAAATAACAATACTGTTATTTATATATATATATATATAAATACTGTTATTTATATATATATATATAAATACTGTTATATATATATATATATATATATATATACATATGCAGATATAAAATGGATAGTCATAGATATAAAATGAATGATTAGTTGATTAGTTCTGGCTTGAAATATATTTCCAAACAAGTACAAACCAATTTAAGTTGTATTTCTGTCCATACAGAAGTGTAATTATTGATACTCCAGGATATTTTCTTTCTTTCAATGTAGTAAATAATGAACAAATGGAAAAGTAGTATATGTATATATAATATATACATACATAAAATTTATATATATACACACACACACACATATATATATATATATATATATATATATATATATGTCTTGTTCATATATATATATATATATATATATATATCACATATTTCCCCATGTAGATACATACATGGGAAAATGTATAAGTGTATAACATTACAGTTTTTTATAACTATACTATTGCTACTTTTAAATAAGAAAAAATATATGTAGTTATTTGACCCAATTCATTCCCATCTTAAATAAAGAGTGCATTTTTTATTTCTAAGAAAGTCTATATAGCATTTTTTAAGACATCTTTATTAGGAGGTAAGTGGAGGCAAGGTAGGGCCTCATATTGAGAAGAGCTCCCAGAATCTCAATGTTTTAAGAAGAAAACACCCCACAAAACTTAAAAATTTCCTAAATGTGATTATTTATGGTTATATATATATATATATATATATATATATATATATATATATATATATATTTATATATTTGTTTAATCTCTACTAAGTAAAATTTAGAATAATAAAGAGCAAAATAATTGTGGGTAGTATAAAATATATTTGAAGTATTTTAGTTTAATAGGACATGATAATCCCTGTTTGCTAATACTATAAAATAAATTGTTTAATCAAACAGTGTACAACAACCCCTATTAATAATGTATTTCCTTTTAAATTTCTTTGTATATATTCCTTACTAATGGTTTGATATTTGAGTTTATATTGCTCCTAAAATACAAATCAATATTTAATTTCATTTAGTGTTAAATATTTGGAAGTTATTTGAATTATATTTATTTTTAAATATGAAAAGGAAGAGAACTCCTAACTATGGCCAAGAGTTATTCACATTTAAATTTTAATAGACACTGAATTGTTTTCCCTTTAATAACATTGCACATATTTATACTCCCACAATATAAGAATATATCTGTTGTTGGTTTTATCAACTTACTTAATATTTGCAACCACTGAAAAAATGAGTTCTAAGTTTTATATTTCTATCAATAAATTCTGTGAACTTAAAATTAACTTTCTTCATGTCCTCTATATATCTTTGAGCCATTTTCATTAAGTGCTTTCTTTTACTTCAATTTCTCATTCATACAGACTCATATATTTTCCACCATAATTCTTCTTAAGGTAACAAAACTTGCCTAATTTTGCATCACAGAATTGTTAAAATTGCTTTGCATATGTCTTTCATTGAAATATATGATAATATACCAAAACTTTGATATCCAATTTTTTTTTAAATTTTTTATTGTTGGCTGTTCAAAACATTACATAGTTCTTGATATATCATATTTCACAATTTGATTCAAGTGGGTTATGAGCTCCCATTTTTACCCCATATACAGATTGCAGAATCACATCAGTTTCACATCCATTGATTTACATATTGCCATACTAGTGTCTGTTGTATTCTGCTGCCTTTCCTATCCTCTACTATCCCCCCTCCCCTCCCCTCCCCTCTTCTCTCTCTGCTCCCTCTACTGACATTCGTTTGTCCCCCTTATATTATTTTTCCCCTTCCCCTCACTTCCTCTTGTATGTACTTTTGTATAACTCTGAGGGTCTCCTTCCATTTCCATGCATTTTCCCTTCTCTCTCCCTTTCCCTCCCACCTCTCATCCCTGTTTAATGTTAATCTTCTTCTCCTGCTCTTCGTCCCTACTCTGTTCTTAGTTACTCTCCTTATATCAAAGAAGACATTTGGCATTTGTTTTTTAGGGATTGGCTAGCTTCACTTAGCATAATCTGCTCTAATGCCATCCATTTCCCTGTAAATTCTATGATTTTGTCATTTTTTAATGCAGAGTAATACTCCATTGTGTATAAATGCCACATTTTTTTTATCCATTCATCCATTGAAGGGCATCTAGGTTGGTTCCACAGTCTTGCTATTGTGAATTGTGCTGCTATGAACATGGATGTAGCAGTGTCCCTGTAGCATGCTCTTTTTAGGTCTTTAGGGAATAGACCGAGAAGGGGAATAGCTGGGTCAAATGGTGGCTCCATTCCCAGCTTTCCAAGAAATCTCCATACTGCTTTCCAAATTGGCTGCACCAATTTGCAGTCCCACCAGCAATGTACAAGTGTACCCTTTTCCCCACAACCTCGCCAGCACTTGTTGTTGTTTGACTTCATAATGGCTGCCAATCTAACTGGAGTGAGATGGTATCTTAGGGTGGTTTTGATTTGCATTTCTCTGACTGCTAGAGATGGTGAGCATTTTTTCATGTACTTGTTGATTGATTGTATGTCCTCCTCTGAGAAGTGTCTGTTCAGGTCCTTGGCCCATTTGTTGATTGGGTTGTTTGTTCTCTTATTGTCTAATTTTTTGAGTTCTTTGTATACTCTGGATATTAGGGCTCTATCTGAAGTGTGAGGAGTAAAGATTTGTTCCCAGGATGTAGGCTCTCTATTTACCTCTCTTATTGTATCTTTTGCTGAGAAAAAACTTTTTAGTTTGAGTAAGTCCCATTTGTTGATTCTAGTTATTAACTTTTGTGCTATGGGTGTCCTATTGAGGAATTTGGAGCCCGACCCCACCGACTGTAGATCGTAGCCAACTTTTTCTTCTATCAGACGGCGTGTCTCTGATTTGATATCAAGCTCCTTGATCCATTTTGAATTAACTTTTGTGCATGGCGAGAGAAAGGGATTCAGTTTCATTTTGTTGCATATGGATTTCCAGTTTTCCCAGCACCATTTGTTGAAGATGCTATCCTTCCTCCATTGCATGCTTTTAGCCCCTTTATCAAATATAAGGTAGTTGTAGTTTTGTGGATTGGTTTCTGTGTCCTCTATTCTGTACCATTGGTCCACCCGCCTGTTTTGGTACCAGTACCATGCTGTTTTTGTTACTATTGCTCTGTAGTATAGTTTGAAGTCTGGTATCGCTATACCGCCTGATTCACACTTCCTGCTTAGCATTGTTTTTGCTATTCTGGGTCTTTTGTTTTTCCATATGAATTTCATGATTGCTTTCTCTATTTCTACAAGAAATGCCGTTGGGATTTTGATTGGCATTGCATTAAACCTATAGAGAACTTTTGGTAATATCGCCATTTTGATGATGTTAGTTCTGCCTATCCATGAACAGGGTATATTTTTCCATCTTCTAAGATCTTCTTCTATTTCTCTCTTTAGGGTTCTGTAGTTTTCATTGTATAAGTCTTTCACCTCTTTTGTTAGGTTGATTCCCAAGTATTTTATTTTTTTTGAAGATATTGTGTATGGAGTGGTTGTCCTCATTTCCATTTCAGAGGATTTGTCGCTGATATACAGGAATGCCTTTGATTTATGCGTGTTGATTTTATATCCTGCCACTTTGCTGAATTCATTTATTAGCTCTAATAGTTTCTTTGTAGACCCTTTTGGGTCTGCTAGGTATAGAATCATGTCATCTGCAAATAGTGATAATTTAAGTTCTTCTTTTCCTATTTTATGCCTTTAATTTCTTTCGTCTGTCTAATTGCTCTGGCCAGTGTTTCGAGAACTATGTTGAACAGAAGTGGTGAGAGAGGGCATCCCTGTCTTGTTCCAGATTTTAGAGGGAATGCCTTCAATTTTTCTCCATTCAGAATGATGCTAGCCTGAGGCTTAGCATAGATTGCTTTTACAATATTGAGGTATGTTCCTGTTATCCCTAGTTTTTCTAGAGTTTTGAACATAAAGGGATGCTGTACTTTGTCGAATGCTTTTTCCGCATCTATCGAGATGATCATATGATTCTTATTTTTAAGTCTATTGATGTGGTGAATAACATTTATTGATTTCCGTATATTGAACCAGCCTTGCATCCCAGGGATGAATCCTACTTGATCATGGTGCACAATTTTTTTGATAAGTTTTTGTATCCGAGTGGCCAGAATTTTATTGAGGATTTTTGCATCTAGGTTCATTAGAGATATTGGTCTGTAGTTTTCTTTCTTTGAAGTGTCTTTGTCTGGTTTAGGTATCAGGGTGATGTTGGCCTCGTAGAATGAATTTGGAAGTTCTCCCTCTTTTTCTATTTCCCGAAGTAGCTTGAAAAGTATTGGTATTAGTTCCTCTTTAAAGGTTTTGTAAAACTCTGCTGTATACCCATCTGGTCCTGGGCTTTTCTTAGTTGGTAGTCTTTTGATGGTTTCTTCTATTTCCTCAATTGATATTGGTCTGTTTAGGTTGTCTATATCCTCCTGACTCAATCTGGGCAGATCATATGACTTAAGAAATTTATCTATGCCTTCACTATCTTCTAATTTATTGGAGTATAAGGATTCAAAATAATTTTTGATTATCTTCTGTATTTCTGAAGTGTCTGTTGTGATATTGCCTCTTTCATCCCGTATGTTAGTAATTTGAGTTCTCTCTCTTCTTCTCTTCGCTAGCATGGCTAAGGGTCTGTCGATTTTGTTTATTTTTTCAAAGAACCAACTTTTAGTTTTGTCAATTTTTTCAATTGTTTCTTTTGTTTCGATTTCATTAATTTCAGCTCTGATTTTAATTATTTCTTGCCTTCTACTTCTTTTGCTGTTGTTTTGCTCTTCTTTTTCTAGGATTTTGAGATGAAGTATGAGATCATTTATTTGTTGGTTTTTTCTTTTTTTAAGGAATGAACTCCAAGCAATGAATTTTCCTCTTAGAACTGCTTTCAATGTGTCCCATAGATTCCGATATGTTGTGTCTGTGTTTTCATTAATCTCTAAGAATTTTTTAATTTCTTCCTTGATGTCTTCTATAACCCATTGATCATTCAGTAACCTATTGTTCATTCTCCAAGTGATGTATTCTTTTTCCTTCCTTCTTTTATCGTTGATTTTCAGTTCCATTCCATTATGATCAGATAGGATGCATGGTATTATCTCTACTCCTTTATATTGTCTAAGAGTTGCCCTGTGACATAATATATGATCTATACCAAAACTTTGATATCCAATTTTTTCATATAGAAATAATGTTCAGTAGCCTTTCTACAATATCATAGACATTTGCTTCCATGGAAAACTATCTTTGCTAACATATTATCCAAACACTCTTGAAAAGTCAATCTATAAGAAAGGTGTGGACTACACAACATCCCTTGCCGCAGTCTGGCTGGGCACAATCAGGAGCCACTTGCCAAAAGAAACTAACTTTATTTTTAGAACCACACACGCCAAACAAAACAGCCTCTCAGGAAAAACCTTCAGAGCCTCAACTGCCACCACCAGCTTTCCACAAGCCTCTCTCTCCCACACAAGCTTCTCTCCACCTCCCACAATCCTCCAGCTCTTGGCCGATTGGCTGGGTCACGTGGGCGGAGCCAAAAAAGTCCCCCAATGAGCAGCTCCGTGGTCTGAAAGGGCAGGGAAACAGCCCAATGAGCATCACCGCAGAGGAGCCAATCAGCTAAATGTTGCTGGGGCCGCTGTGAGCCAATCTTCAGCCGGCAGCTGGAAGTTTGCTGGGGCCCCTTCGGCTGTGGCTCTCAACAATCCCTATGATTTCACTGGACAAATTTGAAAAGTTAGTAAATTTATCTAAAAATAACAAAACAAATCTTTGGTAAGGCAATAGAAACATGAAAACTAAAATGGCAATTTCAAACCTAGATCCACTATTGAGAATTTGTTTTGCACTTAGTAGTTCAAATAGTATCAGGATTTAGATTTAAGATTAGCTCTAATTGTGGAATGTTGGCCACTAAAATCCTAATCCTGATCTTAAACTTTACTTAGAACTGCCAAGGTAGACATCCTTTCCAAAGTATGAGAGTTTGAATCTCTGTATTGTTTTGAAACTTCTTACTAAACAAACAGCACTTTTCAATGGTTTCTTGTATTCACTGTTACGCTTGCATACCTCTTCTTACCCAACACTCATCGCAAAGTTCTCTCTCACCCTATTAGTCAGTGATGGCTGTTCTGGCTCCCTTGAAGTATCTTTTCTCAATCAATTGTTGGCTTTCTCTAAAATCATAGTCAAGAATAAATGAACTATAGTTCTGATATATTCACTTTGCATATAGGGCCCTCATGCTAATTAATTAATTAATTTCAGATTATAACTTTGCAGAACTATAATGATGTTTCACTGAAGCAAAACCATGTGGATACAAATTCAGATACTACATTTTTTGTATGTTCCTTTATAGATCCCACTCACATTAATTTTGTATAATTTGATTTATATTTATGAATATAAAATTTATGAACCCTGTGTTTTAGGGAGTTATTAGTATAATAGTATTTGCCACTCTCAGATGCTCAGGTTTTCATTCTTTATGAAAACATGAAGAGATATTAAATTGTGGAAGATCAGAAGTTTTAAAGATACAGAAATGTAATCTGCTTTGCAATATAATGTACATTGTATCACACATTGTACAGTATGTCTCAGAGAAAGAACTACATTTCTAAACAGGAATCATCCTTTTAATACATAATGCATTCATTGTTATTTTTATAATAACAATTAATTATAATAATAATGATAATAAATAATCCATTTATTACAATGGATATATCACTCAACATTGACTACAAGTAGCAGAATATTTAATGCTTTAAGAATTAGTATTATAACAAAAAAACTATACACAGATATTATTTCATATAAATACAATTCCAGGGCACAAACATTCAGAAGGTACATAATTTTAGTAAAAGTGGGTAGCATTTTATATTCTTCTTTTGCCATTTTCAGCACATTTGCCTTTGACTACAGCTTTACATCTAATGGTTGCAAAATAAGTGCCCCAGTTCCAGGATTTTCACCTGCATGCAACATTCTGGAAAATTGGAAATGTCTTTTTTTTCTGTAAATGTAAAATTTATCAGGGAAGATACATTTTTCCAAAAATATTTCTACAATGAATGTCTCCTCTATCATATTTCCATACGTAAAGTAATCACTGGCAAAAAAAAAAATGGGATAACTAGGATCAGTGTAGAATAAGGACAGCAGAAGCACCAATTTTCCTTAGTGCATTACTACTCAGTTGTGAGTAAAGCCTGGTTTCTTTAATAAGTATGAAATCACAGAAAGGCTGCTTAGTTCAACAAGGTAGAAAACAGTGGCCATGCTCCACACAGGTCTCCTTAATTAATGCCAATGCTCTGATTCATTATCCGAGTCCAGTCCAGTATTCCACACATCTTGGCCAAAGCACCAACTATGTCACTAATGCTTATGAATGAATCCTCTAGAACAGCCCAACTGCCATTAATACTACCAAGTAACATATTTCAGTGAGCTATGAAGCAGAAAATCAACCAGCTGAGTTTGGCCTGAATATCTGGCCAACACAGCCATGGAATATAATAAAATTGTTGCTTTCACCCACCAAACATTCATCTGAGACTACATAGTAATAGATAAATAGAACACCTAATTTGTTGATTTTGGTGCACCTCTTGGCTTGGTTTGCTTTCCTTTCAATAAGCCAGCATATAGGGCCCTCATGCTAATTAATTAGTTTTGAGTGTAATTAAATCACTGCTAACTTAAAGAGAGTGCCTGAAATCTATATTACCTACTAAATGTGCCCCGTTATCCAAAGACTGATAGAAGTTAAATTATGAGTCACAATCACCCTACCTGAGATGATACTTAATTTACATTCCACTATTCTTCTAATGAATTAGGTTGATACTATATATTATGGAAAGAATCATGCTCCTCCAAAAAATTCCTATTTTGAAGACTTGATATCCCATATGACCTGTATTTGGAAATCTGACCTTAATGACACATATTTTACTGTGTTATGTTTATTGTGAACTTACATAAATTTCTATTTTAATTATAATGGATGCTTTGATAGCATTTACTCCATTTTGAGCTTCTTCATGTAATACAGGCTATAACTGAAACAATTGACAGATAATAACCTTGAATACTGTTCACTGACATGTGAATGAGATAGTTGGTGTCTGTGAATTTTCTTTACAAGGTTTACATCTAGAAGCTGAGATAGTACAACTTCTGGGACTATACATACCAGTGCCTTCAGACTGTCACACGTCTCTCTGTGACTCTACCACTGGTGGGTATTCACTCTGAAATGGCAGTGGCATTACTACTGAATCTGTACACTTTAGTTTTCCCTGCCCATGTGACCAGTTCCTTGCTTCCTGATGACAACTTGATGACATTCCAAACCTGTTTGAGTGTCACTTTGAAGAATCTGATCTCCTGGGCTATTTGGACAATTTCTTCCAAGGATGCACAGTGTTTGGCTTATTACTGGCATTCTGTTCTTCAATGGTTTTATTTTTCTTATTTTTACCTGTAGTTTTATACATATCTTATGCCTAATTTTTTTGCTAATTCTGCTTTTGTATGCATTGTAATAAATCAATTAATTCAAAAACTATATTTATTTCTTTTGACTTGCGTTACTTTAGAGAATAAAGATCCTGGAGCTGGGGTGTGGTTCAGTGGTAGATCACATATCTAGCACATGTAGGTCCTGAGTTTGCTCTGCCACACCTGAGAGAGATAAAGAAACAGGGAAGGGGTGGGGCACGTACGTGCATCTTTTGGAGGAATATAATCCTTGAGGTTAAAATCTTGGACAGGTGTCAGAGAATGGTACCAGATCCAGTGTGAAACAACTCTAACAAGGAAATTAAAGTTAAATGAAGTTATAAAATTATGACTCTAATCCAATAATAATGGCATCCTTATAAGAAGAAGAAACACTAGGGATACATGTGCACAGACAAAAGTCCATGTGAAAACCCAGAGAGATGGCAGTCATCACAAAACCTTCATTAGATTCAAAATCTGTTGCAGAATTGATCTTACAGTTACTTCTAGCCTCCAAAACTGTGAGAAAATAAATTCCTGTTGTTAAAGCCACCATTCTGTGGAATTTTGTTATGGCAGCCCTAGTGAATAATACATTACCTTCTGTAGAACTTGGCCTGAGATCACGCTGTGTTTGGCTTGCACCCCTTTCCTGCACTCCTTCCTTCCTTTTCTGACAAGTTTTAATAATAAATTACTTGCACTTGAATCTGGGCCTCAGAGTATGCTTCTGAGGAACTATGTTTATAATAATAGTCTTGGAATCATTCTTTCGGTAGCTGACTAAAATTCAACAGATTAACAAAGACATATGTCAGATCCTACTTCTCTTGATAAAGGGGCCAAAATGAGTTGTCTTAATAATCATAGCTTTGCCAGGGTGATGATATCTTTTATTTAGTTATGATTACTACTGTATCTATACACTTCAGCAAACTTGTCTGTTAAAATTATCTTGTTACAATTTAGTTATTAATTATCTCAATTTTGCTTTCTACTCCTTTAGGCAGAGCAAAACTGTTTTCATAGAAGCAGTGACTATGATAGTACCCAATGATAATTTAAATAAAGTAGCTAACATTTATTTAATGATTATGTATCAGAGTGCTAAATACTTTTAATATTTTCAATGATCTTTTATATTAGTTATATTAGAATATTATATCCACATTATGGTGGAGTCAAAATTGATATATTCATATGAAAGTGCTGTGGACCTTGCTGTCTGATTTTTCAAATTGATTTTTCAAACAGATTTTACAACTGGTTCCTGCTCATTCAATCACTTGATTTTTCTAGCCTCATTAGCGTATGCATTGACATCAACTTTAAAAAAAATCTTCCTTGAGCTAAAGTTAGTTAGACATTTTTCCTGTTCTTTTTTCCCAATTTTTATTGGTGCATTATAGTGGTACATAATGATGGGATTTGCTGTTACATATTCATTTGTAGGTACACACAATGTAACAGTATAATTTGTCCAGTAAAACTCCCCAGCAATTGCTACTACTTCCCCTCCTTATCCCCTGGTTATTTTCCTTTAAGAATCTCCATTTGATTTTCATTTGATCACCACCCCACCATCTTTCTTTTCCTTTTTTCTCTCTAGTTTCCACTTTTGAGAGAAAACATATAACCCTTGAACTTCTGAATCTGACTTATTTTGCTTCACATAATGGTCTTTAGCTCCATATATTTTCCTCCAAATGACAAAATTTCATTTTTATTTATAGCTGAATAAAATTCCATTGTATATATTTACTACATTTTCTTTATCCATTCATCCATTCATGGACACCTAGGCTGGTTCCATAGTTTTGTTATTGTTAATTGTGCTGCTATAAATAGGATTATATTTGTATATCTTTATGGAATGATAACTTTAATTCTTCAAGATAAATACTAAAGATCGGTATACCTGGGTCATGTGGTTGTTCATTGGCTAGGATTTTGAGGATCCTCCATACTGATTTCCATAGTGATTGTATTAATTTACAGTCCTACCAATAATGTAAAAGTGTTACTTTTTCTCTACATCCTCTCCAGCATTTATTATTGGTATTACTGATGACTGCCATCTGTTTGGTATGAAATGAAATCTCAGTATAGCTTTGATTTGCTTTTCCCTAATTGTTAATTGATGGTGAACACGTTTTCATGAACTTTTCGACCATTGTCTTTCTTCTACTGAGAAGTGTCTGTTTAATTCATTTGCCAAATTATTAATTAGGCTATTTGATTTTTTGGTGTAGTTTTTTTTTTCCTTTATACTTTCTAGATATTATTCCTGTCAGAAGAGTAGTTAGCAAAGATTTTCTCTCATTCTGTAGGTTCTTTCTTCACATTCCTAATTGTTTCCTTTGCTGTGCAGAAGCTTTTTAATTTGATTTCATTCCATTTATTAACTCTTGGTATTATTTCCTAAGCTTTAGAGATCCTATTGAGAAAGTCATTTCCTGTGCTTTTATGCTAAAATGTTGATCACATGTTTTCTCCTAGGAGTTGCATAGTTTAATTCCTAGGTGTATTCATCCATTTTTGAATTGATTGTGAGTGTGTGTGTGTGCTGGATGAGAGATAAGGTTCTAGTTCCATTCTGCTACATTTGACTAACTGGTTTTCCCAGCACATTTGTTAGAAAGTCTATCTTTTCTTCAATGCATGTTTTTTATACCTTCGCCAAGGATCTGATGACTGTAACTGTATGAGTTTGTCTCTGTGTCTTCTATTCTGTATCATTGGTCTATGTGTGTGTTTTTATGCCAGCATCATGCTGATTTTGTTACTCCAGCTCTGTAGTATAAATTGAAGTCATGTATTGTGATACCTCCAGCATTGCTTTATTTTAGCTTATAATTGTTTTGGCTATTCTGGGTTTTTTAATTCTTCCAAATGAATTTTAGGACTTTTTTCTATTTCTGTAAGAAAGTCTTTGATATTTTATAGGAATTACATTGAATCTGTATACTGCTTTTGGTAGGATAGCCATTTTAACAATACCAATTCTAACTTTTCAAGAACATGGGAATTCTTTCCATCTTCTGAGGTCTTCAATTTCTTTTTTCAATGTTCTATACTTTTCATTGTAGAGGTCTTTTGCCTTGTTGGTTATATTTATTTCTAGTTGTTGTTGTTGTTGTTGTTGTTTTCTTGAGGCTATTGTGAATGGAGTTGTTTTCCTGATTTCTTTCTCAGCAGATTCATTGTTGGTATATAGGAAAGCTATTGATTTTGTAACTTGCCACTTTGTTTTGTTGTCCTGATTTACAAACAACACAAACAAAGAAACATAAATATCTATGCCTGATTAAAAATACTGTTAATTTAGAGAAATTTTCTCCTTTCTGTGTGCACTTTTGGAACCACATTTATAATATTATCCACTTGAATATGAATCTCACAAATTTCACTTACATTAAAAACTATGAATTGAGTGCTAAGATTTCTACTTCCAGGTTTCAAATGCCTTGCTAGGGCTAATAATTTATAGAGCACATGCTTAACATAAGCAAGGCCCTGGGTTCTATCCCTAGCACATACACATGTGCACGCACACACACACACACACGCACACACGCACACACACCAATAAAAAAAACTACATTAAATTTAAGCCATTTTTTATAATGAATATTTAAAAATTGAATGAGAGCAATTCCTTCTTTCCTTTTGTGGGTTTTTATGCTAAGTGAAACCACACAGCTTCTGTATAAAAGGTATAAGGTAAATGGTACACAGCCATCGTGAAAATTGCACTTGTTATTTCTTTCTAGTGGGACCTATGTCAATGAGAACATTGATTATCAGTATATACACTTAGCTTTTTGTACCACTGGTAAGACTTTAATTCCCAATAAAATTTTTAAAATTGAGTCTAGTTCTTGATTTTTGAATTGACAGCTTGATGGTTGTTGACCAAACTTGTCCAATTTATCATGAAACTAGTTTGGTAGCATTAATTGGCCTTATACAACAATGGGTTGTCAGCTATGAGAATGCACATAGGGAAGATGTATGGAAGCACTGATACTTCTTTTATGTGGTTGACACTCAAATAAAGGTCATTCTCAGCTGTTTCTGATACCTTTTTTGGTAAGGATAATAATAAAGATGAACAGATTCCTGACCAATATTCTCTGGTGAAGAATGGAAGAGTCAATAGTCAGTTGAATTTAAGGTTCTTGAAATTGTTTGGGAGAATAAGTGGTTTCTTTCCTGAAGACAGTTGCAAGAGTGGTTTTGAAAAATAGTTATCAACAATATTCTTCCCTTCCCTATATATTGCAAGGCCAAAATATTCCCTCCAATATAATGGAGTTGTTGCTTTTCTTGCATTACCAAAAAAGTTGGTGTGATCTTTTCCAGTAGCACTAACTTCACCTGCCTACATGCAGATCTTTAATGTATAGCAGTCATATGCAATAAATATAAAGACTATATTTATATTTCACAGTTTGGCCTGTATAAGCCACTGGAGGTAGCTTCAGTGAGGAGAGTATACATTCAATCCAGAGGTCATTATCCATAAGATCTATGACCGTTTTAATTCAATAAGAAAATCTTGGTACCTGAATCAGATTTAATTTGAACTCCTTAAGCCTCCCTGTTTATAAGACTATCACTCAGTGTTGTTGTTAGGAATAAAAAAGAAGCATAACAAAACAATATAATCTCAGGCTTTTAAAGTAATTCTACACAGCCTCCACTTTCATTGTTATCATGTCTTAGAAATTGGCCTGGAAGAGATGATTCCTGCCTGGTAATAGCTACATTCAGTGCCCAAAATGCTTGAATAAGGTATTTGTTTCGGGAGAAAATGGAAGAGAGTCAGAAATACTCAAGGGTCAAATTTTGAGAACTATGTTTTAATATTTAATAAATAGCTGTGGATGATATAGAAGGTTCACAGAATACCTTGACTTGTAACCAGTTGTTGTGACTTTTGTTGTAAAAGGTCTATGAATGTCACACTAATAATAATAAAATAAAACACTGAAAGCATTGCACAGATTATTTTCCAATATTAGACATGTATTGAGGGTCTGCTAATTGAGCTGAAACATACTTAGCATAAAAACTGTCAACAGCAATGAAACCAAATAGTAGTAGCAAGAAGTAAAACAAAACAAAAACAATGTTTTTAACCTGAACAAAGAAAAAAAAGGCAGTAGCATGCTTCTTCAGTGTTGTCATACTATGAGAGAAATGGGTTGACCATTGGAAGATGTCACAGTCTGACATGAAAGGTAACCTGCATACCATGAATATAAAGTGTTTTACTTTGCTTCTAGTACATGAGGGAAAAGTCTTGCTATGTCACATCTGCCATGAATCCAGGCAACAGCTCTAGTATTTCAGTTTTTTGAAATAATGGTCTTTACATATCTGTCTATGAGAGTGTGCCAATGAAGATTATAATTTATCTGCTAGTCTATAATTTCTCAAGGGGAAGACCAAATAGACCTTTGGCAAAAGTTTAAAAGACATTAAAAATTCCAAATTCACCAAAGGTGTATACTGGTGGGACTATGAGGAAGACCTTAAGTTTTGCCCACTGAATAGATTGGACACGTTTATTTTTGATTCTGCATAGCTGGTGCTGAAGTAGAGCCAGAGCAACTTTGTAGACACCATTGGTTTTCAGTGTAGCCAAATCATCAGTGATTCATGTCAAGGCATTAAGGGGCCTCACTGAGATAGTAGTTTTGCTTCCCATTGACAGAATGAGGGATAATATTTCCTCCAAAGGTCAATGAAATTTTATTATGTAAATCTGAGATGTCTCTATAGTCAGGCCAACTGCATTTTTAGTATAATGTCCATTTGACAAGCAAAGGTCATTGGGTCCTTCACACCTTGCAAGTCTTTTAGTTTGAACTGACTACCCTCCCCTAAATATAAAATATAAATATCAGGCCAGAGAGTTAAAAGACTTCCATAGATAAGGAATTCAATTCTGAAACAATAATGTAATAAGCTCTTTTGATGTCATGAAGTTGTGGGTCTATTTCAAGGGATACCTCTCAGTGGGGGCATCTTCCCTTTTTCCATATACTCTAACTGACAAAATCAACTGTCATAGAGACTTATAACTCAAAGGAAGTAATTAAATTTGTGAACCTAAAAGGGATAGCATTTATCTATGTGTAACTTTTTCTTATAGCGAGAATGTCTTCATTCATGGTGCATCATGGTACACATAAGAAATATCAATAACCAATATATATTCAGCACATAAAACCTCAACAAAATGATCATAAGCTCTTTCTTTATATAGTCCCTTTATGTAGGGTGTTCAACCCCACATATTACAGCCATCTCCTGAGTTCTTTTGTCTGTCTTTTCAATGTATTGAACTACTAAGCTCTACTTGCTGCATTTTGGCAACTGTTTCCAGGCTACAAGCTGGGGACAATTCCTGGTCTCACCCTTTTTGTTTCTGAGACCCATGATTGTATAATCTGAAACATGATAAAGCTAAAAGTATATTTAAATATTCATCTATTAATAAAATCTATAATTTGTCATATAACTAATATCTCATAAGGTACATATGAATTGGTTTACTTAAATTACAAGTGGAAGAAATAATCACTTATTCCTTTTTTGAGGGGTAATGTTCTTTACAAACTGCTCAGTTTCAAGTATTTGGATATAGCAACAAAAACACATTTTGTTAAAATTACAGAGTTAATATAATGAAATAATTTAATTAAATTATAGATTGAATACAATTTATAGAATATAAATGATAAATTTTCTAATAATCTCCTACATCCTGTGGGCAAAGAAAGCAAAGTGCTTATTATTTTGTTTGCCAATTTTTCTTTGTTTAAATATTCATCTGATCCAAATATATAGGTAGTTTGGAAATCCAACCATCAGTCCTTTCCTTCAGTCGATTACTCATTTAACAAATACATATTGATGATATTGTGCATATTAGTTACCAACTTACTTGTTGAGGATTCAGTAGAAAGCAGAAAATGGAGTACCCCATTACTGGGCAGTATTATTCCTCAGTTCTTGTCTTCTTGAAAAAGAAAAAAAAAAGATTCCAGTCAAGTGACTTAGAAAAGCATAAAGGGTTTATTTAGTGAATTGGGATTTATGTTCCACAGCATGTGGAGTGGGCTACCTTCAGGAGAGGAAACAGCCTGGGGTTTTCCATGTAACAGATTTTTATATTTGTTCTGGGAATCTTGCTCCTCCTTTATTATGTATTTGAACTTGTCACTGTAGTTTTTTGTTTTTCTTTTCTTTTTTAAAATTTTTTGCCATGGCTTAATGTTCCTGTGTTCATTTTACCATGTTGGCAAGTTTCCATGAAGAGTGCACCTGTGCTGGTTTCACAATGATGAAAAACTTCTTTTCATTACCTAAGCTACATCGACCAGGTATTGAAAGAGGTAAGGTAATTTACAATGAAATGGGGTCCCCCAGATGATAGTGTGTCAGTTCTCTGCACATGACTTGCAGTTGGAAAATCCCTTAACCTAATTATACTTGGTTCTTCTAGTTTAAAAAGGTAGTATCAAATGGTGAAGCAAGTGGGTCTGTGGGCATAGTACTCATTACATGAGGTAGAGTGTTCTTTTCATTATTCAAGATGGTATGTGCCCTGTTTTTCCTTCCCTCATGTTCCTGCTTATGTCTACCTACCTGCCTACCTATTCCCACGTACGTATATTCTTTATATTCTTTTAGGTACCTTATTTTTTCTGCGCTGGTATTTCACACCACTCAAAAAATGCAAAAGTGCCATTCTGGACTATTAGAGTTTTCAAATCATTCAGAATAAAGCCTACAATAAGAAGAAAATTTTAAACACCATTATAATTAGAAATCTATATTTTTGGCTTTGAGTAATCAAATTTAAGAAAAACTGAATTGACCTTAAAACACATTTTAATTTATGGAAGAAGAATTCCATTTTGTTTTATTTATAATTTATAAATTTATTAATCTGACAAAAATTTGATCCAAATAATGAATTATAAAATATATAAGATAATAATAATGTCATTATTCCTCAAATATAGAAAATTTACAGTAAATATATGGTTACAAACAAAATAGATTGGAAATAATACATATAAAATATTATATCATTTACAATTTCATTTTGTGTGTATTTATCACATAACTAATGTTTTATAAGGTATATATGAATTTGCTTACTTAATTACAAGTGGGATAATTGCTGATTTCTTTTTGGGGTGCTAATGTTCTCTATAAATTCTATAGTTTCAAGTATTTTGATATAGCAGCACAAATATTTTTATTAAAATTATGGAATTAATATAATTAAATAAATTAATTCAAATTATAGATTTAATATATTTTTTAGAATATAAATGATCAGTTTTTAATCATCTTCTGAATCCTATGAAAAAGGAAAATAAAATTGTTAATTTATTTTCTGTTTACCAACTTTGCTTAATGGGGATAAGAAGCACTATGAAATATATATATATATATATATATATATATATATATATATATATATATATATAGAGAGAGAGAGAGAGAGAGAGAGAGAGAGAGATATTCAACTTGTTAGCCTACCACCACCAATTTTCAGTAAAAAATATAAAGATTCAGTTTAAAATCATTTTTAAAAAGTCTTTTGCAATTCTAGTTTCCTAATAATAAAGACTGAAAAAAATTGAAGGAAACCAAAAGCCTATTGTGATTCCACACTTTGGGCATAAGAACATTAGCTCAATTGAGCATGTTATGTCAACATGAATAATATCTTTTTAAAAAAATAATTTTTATTTGTAGTTGGATACAATATCATTAATTAATTTATTTTTATGTGGTGCTGAGTATCAAACCCAGGGCCCATGCTAGGCAAGTGCTGTACCACTGAGCCACAACCCCAGCCCCCATGAATAATATCTTAAAGGTTAATATTGAAATAATTCTATGGCTTATTTATCAATTGCAGAATTTTCTAGAGATCACATCATTCAAAAAATTCTGTACAATTCAGAAGATTTAATGGCTAATTTTTGTTAAAGCACTCAGAAATCAGTACTTGCTATGATCTGAATGATCAAAAAATATATGTTTTGAAATGTAATGGCCAATGTTGATGTTATTCCCAAATAGGGCCTATAAGAAATAATTAAATTGTAAGGTCTCTTCCCTTGACATTAAGACATTTGTTAAAATGGCTTCATGCAGCATTGAGCCTTCTTTTTCTGCTTTTCTGCTAAATGAGAAGGGCATGACATTCCTCCTATTTAGAATATGCTGAACAAGGAACCGTCTTGGAGGTGGACACCTGTTACTAGCCAAAAAAGCAACCAAAACCTTGATTTTTGACTCCCAGGATCCAGAACTATGAAAAGTAAATTTCTGTTCTCTACAAATTACTTAGTCTTAAGTATTTTGTTTTGGCAGCAAACAGACACTAAGACACTACTGTCTTAAAATATCTATTCTTATTTCCAGTAACATATTAGTGGCTAAAATAACATCTAAGAGGCAAAGTTAGAGTTGTAATGTAACCTAATATAATATCAAAATTAAATTATTTCTCTTATATTCAGTTCTGGATTTCCTTCTTTTTGGATTCAAGACCATGTAGAGTTCTTGTGAAGAAACAAAGTTTAATATGATTCCACTTAATTCTCTTCATTGATTTAGATTATTATCAGGAATGACCTGAAAAACTTTTTTAAAAATTACTGTTCAAAACAAAAATCATTTTACAATGTTACTAGAAAATGACTCTAAAATATTAAGTTTTATCAATTATTAAAGGAAAAAAAAGAAAATCCACTAAGGTTTTATAGCATTGATGAGTTCTAATTAATGACCCCCCCAAAAAAAACAAAAATCTAACATTAGGAATCTTGGGAGTGATTGACTAAACAAATATATTGTCTGTCATTCAGATTATCTTTGGAAATATAGAAAATTAATTTTCACTCTGATTATAGAATTGACTTCTAAAATGTTCTCAAATGATAAAGGAAAATAATGAAATATACATTCAAAAGAGATTTTATTAAAAAACACTCTGTGATTATAACAAAAATAACACAAAATTTAATTTGTTCTTCTATAAGCAAATGAAAACCTAGTATCAAGCTAGTATAAACCTACTTAATTCTGGTGAAAGATAAAATATCAAGTCAGAGGACCATAATAAAAACAATGATACCTACAGACACCATTCAGAGACAGTTCTTCATATAGAAAGAATTCAGATTCTGCTAGGGAAAGTAAATCAATACAAACATACTCGTTCTTACAGCATTGTTCAAATATGTCAATCAATGTATTTGAATGAGTCAAGAAAAATATCCTACCAAATGATTCACCTGCAAAGAAAAATGTCTTATCTATTTTCTACCTGAAGAAAAGTATAAACTTCTCAAAATTATTCTGATCCAAAAGAAGAAGTATAGATCCATTGAAAATCAATCTTGACTGTAGTCACAATATATTGCTGTCACAGTATATCTGGACAGAAGTAATGTTAGTTCTTGTTTCTAAAGCATGATGAAACTCAGAGACATGAAAGGAACAAATTTCTACCAAAAATAGTGGGAATAAAAGGTAGAAAGCAATATTATCTGAAAAGAGAAAAACTAAAAACAGAAACCTCTTTGTGGTAGGTTTCAAACAACTGAAAATGAAACACTGAGAAAGACCAATGAAACACATTGCAGGAGGACAGTGATGACTAGAGTGTAACCGTGAAAATTCCTTTATGGAAGTAAAATTTATGTAGTACTTCTGAGGAGCTTTTGCCAAAAATCTCATAGAGCAAAATAATGAATATCATTATCTACCCTAAGAACTTGAAACCTTGGCTCTGTATATAAAAATTGTATTACCAAAGAGCATATTTCATATTCTAATTAACACATCAGGAAAAAAGTGTTAGGCACTTTTTATAAAAGAAGGAGATTTTGGTTTTCCATAAAATTCATATTCCCAATTGGTTAATTGAAAGAAGTTTTCAATGAGTGTCCTCTTTGTCTTGGAAGTTGTACCAAAAAGCTATTAGTTTGAATAGTTGATAGCTGGGCTTCTCATTCTTGGCACTACTGATATTTTAAGTTGTACAATTCTTTTTTGGAGGAGCAATTTCTGTGAATTTTAAATGTGGAAGGGCATCCTAGGGTCTGCTCTCTACATAACAGTACCTCTTTCCTCCCAGATGTGACAACCAAATGTTCTGTTAAAGGTCTCTAGGTTGGAAATACTAACACATATTAAAACTTGTTAAATTTCAGGAATATTAGGGAAATATCTGAAAAAATTAGACAAACCTGCATTATAGATTAATAAGAAAGTATAGAATTCAAAAATTAAGATTAGCTTTCTTAATCACATATTGGAATATTTTTATAGAAACAGGCAAAAAAGTGATATGTAGCAGAAAACATAAAAGTAATAAAGAATCGTAAAGGTTTAACAGTATAATGTTATTGTATTTTAATCATTAAAATTATCACAAATCAGTTAAAATACTTTAAAATAAAATATTATTTAATATTGGAAATATATAGCAGTCTTTACACTATGTTAATCTATAACAAAGATCATTATTTCCTATAGAAACTGAGAATGGGAATATATCTCTACGAAAACACAGGCCAGATGGTCAAGTAACTTTCATTTACTACCTAGACTTAAATATGAGATCGAAGTCTAAGTCTACTTTCCAAATTATAATGGTCGTAAAGGCGTCAACATGATATTTGTAAAATCTTAAGAACTGTTGTGAAATTGCAATTAGGGTTAGTGAAGGAGAGGAATCATGGGGGTAAGACAAGTTTTTGATACAGGGAAATATAGACAAGTTTAGCTCAGGAGTAACACTTGAGTTGTGATTTTAGAAACACTAAAAATGTAGTAATCAGTGGGAGAAAGGGAGCTAAGTTAAGGGAGTCATATACAAAGTCCCTGAAATGCAAGAAATGAGAGTCACTTTGAAGATCTTGTAAGTCCTTTGTTTAAAAAATATATAAATTTAATCACAGTACCCTTTTCTGTTTAAACACTACATGATTTTTCATTGTTCTTTTAAGTAGTCACATGCTCTTTATTATTGGTTCTAAGTCCTTTGATGATATATGATTTATAGATAATTTGTTCATCCTTTACCAAATCCATCAAAGAACTTAAAGAGTATATGTATAGATTGAAATGTAATTATGCTAATTTGTTCATTACATATAGTAAAGTATATAAAATTATCACTTTGCACTCCATAGAAATATATAATTGAAATAATAATTATTTAATAGCAAGGAAAAAAATAAAGTAGCTTAAACACTTCTAATTTTACCTCCCTCATACAAACTTGAGTTATTATTCCCATCTTCACAGGAAAACAATCAAAATCTAAATAAACTGAAAACCAAAAACTGTTAGGAATACAAAGACTTATTACTCAAATCTGCTTGACAAAAGCAGAAATCATTTCAGCCATAGACTGGTGGGAATATGTCAATGATAACTGTGATGACTTGTAAAAGCAGAAGATGAACTAACTTGGGACTGAGGAATTACTGGGGTCAACAGTCTTGATGGGGGAGGGGGGAGACAGGCTAACTTTATGGTTATTCAACTCAGAAAATGTACCAGATTCTCAGAGTGAAGATCTGAAAAAACATACCTTCATGTGTATGGTAGGGGGAGAGGAAAAGTAAATATTAAATATACTCAGAATCTTTACTAACAAAGGCCCTTTAGGGAAAAACACAGCCAGAGCTTCATCTAACCTGGAGGTAGGGTATTCCTCTAATTCCCTGTAACATGCCAGTCCTTCCTCAGAAGACAAAAAAAACAAAAACAAACAAGCAAACAAACAGAATAACACTAAATAGGTGTCAAATATTTCATATATATAATTTCATATATATTACTATAGAATTGATGAAAGTGTGATATATAGAGAAAAAAATCTATATCATTGTAGAAAATCTTGCTCACTAAATACAAGCCATTGTATACAAAATACAAAATTGTATACAAAATACAAAATACAAAATTGTATACAAAATACAAAATTGTATACAAAATACAAAACATTGAAAGACTTAATTGAAAGGTACAACGCATCCCATCCCCATACCTTAATACCACAGAAGGTCTTCAGGATAAGAACAGTGCATGGTCAAAGGTAAAGACAGCCGGGATCTTAAAATGTTCAAAACAAACTTTATTTAGTAAATACTGACAGAAGAGAGAAGTCCATTCTGATTTGTGCACAGGTGAGAAGTTTTAATAAGCTCATCAGTAATTTGTTTTTGCTGAGGAAAGAACAAGTGGACTTGAAGACACAGTAATAGAGACTTCTCATACTGAAAAAGAAAAAAGAGCAAACTATCCACAAAGTGGAACTATTGGAAAAAAGGCATATAATTATGGAAAAATGGAATAAAAGATAAAAAGTAAAGAAAAGGGGAAGAAGAAGTATCTAAAGTAATGGTCAAAACTGTGAAAATATTATGGCAGCAGGGTAGATGATGCTTGCGTGTAAACCCAGAAACTCAGGAGGCTAGGGAAGGATGATTGCAAGTTCAAAGCTAGCCTCAGTAACTTAGTGAGGCCTTAAGCAACTTATCTCAAAATAAAAGATAAAAAGGGCTAAGGGTGTGGCCTAGTGGTTAAGTGCCTCTGGGTTCAGTCCCTGGTACCAATGGAGAAACATAAACAAACAATAGCCAACAACAACAACAATAACAACAAAACTATGATAAGTGAGCACATAGTATATAATTCCATTCATATGATTTTCATATGATTTCTCAGAATACAGAAATCAGCAGAGAAAAAAAATAAATCAGTGTTTCCTTGGACATGGGGATAGATGGCAGAAGCTAAAAGGCAATGGTTTCATTTTGAAATGATAAATGTACACTCAAATTTATTTTAGTGAGAGTCAAATATATATGTGGATATACTAAAACCCACAGATTTGTATACTTTGGGTGAATTTTATGCTGTATGAATTGCATCTCGATAAAGTCAACAAAATTAAAAGTAAAATTAAAAATAATGCCTGAAAATTTTGCAAATCAAAACTAATACTAGGTCGGGCACTGTGGCACCTGCCTGTAATTTCAGCAGCTCCAGAATCAGAGACAGGAGTATTGCAAGTTCAAAGCCAGCCTCAGCAATGACGAGGCACTAAGCAACTCAGTGAGACCCTGTCTCTAAAATAAAAAATACAAAATAGGGATGGGGATGGGGCTCAGTGGTTGAGTGTCCCTGAATTCAATCCCTGGTATTACCTCCCCACCCCCACACCTCCAAAAAATGATATTAGACCACCAAATACTCAATTAAAGAAGCTGAGATAATACTAATGAGAATAAACATAAAAACAAACAGAGAAGAGGAAAAATGAAAACAATTAAAACTTAAATAAATATATCAATCTTGACAAATCATATTCAAATTAAAGAAAGCTAAAGATAATGGAAACATTTTGAAAGATGCTAGGAAGCAGGCCATCATTTTATGTGTCAAGGAATAAGAATAAGAATTACAACAGATTTTTCATAAAACACCAAAAAGTAAGAAGAGGGTTTTCAAATAATAAAATCATTAACTGATAATTCTATACCATTTGAAACTGCTCATAAAAAGTAAAGAAGAAAGAGCCTTTCTCAGACAAACAAAAACTAAGAAAATTCATTGCAAACAGTACTGTCTTATAAGAATTGTTAAAAATTCCTCAGCACAGGGAAAACAATTTAAGTAAGAGACTTGTATATACTTAAAGAAAGGGTAAGTCAGAGAAAATATAAATGAAGATAAAATACCATAATTTATTTTCTCATTCTTTATTGATCTACAAGAAAGATTATTTAACATTATATCAATAATACTACTTTATACATTATTTATTGCTGTGGTTCTGGTCAACTGTTGCTTGGCTACCTTGTCATGGGGGTGGGGGGGTAGAGATGCGGAATCAACACACAGATTCCCAGAGCTGGTGAGAGAACCGGCTGGAGAATCCCTGAATTCAATCCCTGGTATTACCTCCCCACCCCCACCTCAGGTTGACGTCCAGTAGCTCAGTTTATTTTTGGAATGCATACAATTGTTATAGAGTTTGAGTGGGGCATGCCTGTCAATCATACAACAAGCAAGATAGTATCCATAAGCCAATCATCTTATGCCTAATGTAACTGCACTATGAGGATGCTCTAAATATTGCTATCATAAGGAAGGGTCTTTGTCCCTAGGGGAGGGGTTTCTAAGTTAGGAGTTCCATGCCTGAAGCTCCTGGTTATTAGTTTCCTGGCCTGGAAGCTTGGCAATGCTAACCACAAGTGCAAAGGATGTGGTTTCACTAATGGCTTGCTAGAGCAGACCATTCCATCCTGCAGGCAGGATGCAGGCCTGAACAAATGTAGATTCTTCAAGCTCTCCAAGCTGCTCATAGCTGCTAGCTGCTACCTGTAAACTGAAAGTTATTCCAACAATTTACTATTAATATTAAGATACAAAAATATATCACATGTAGATGAGTAAAATAAATGGCAACAGTAATATGAGATGGGAAGAAAGTATTCATAATATATTATAAGATATCAGTACTATTCATGGGATAGCATAATGTGGTTTGGAGTTTTATTCCAATTATTTTAAAATGTATATTACAAACTCTAAAATAACAATTTAAAGTCTTTGAAAAGCACAAATATATTTAATAGCCTGCCAGAGTTATTAAAATAAAATTATCAAAATGTTCACTTGAAACTAAAGAAAGCAGAATAATAAAATATAGCAAATATAATGAATAGAAAATTGTTACATCATAGATATGAACATAATTATATCTATAATTATTAGTTGTCAATAATATTGATAGTGATTGTTAGTGACTATTGATAGTGATTGTTAGTGACTGTAAAAGACACAACCCAAATATATATTGTCTTTAAGAAACAACCTTGATATATTTTTGCTGGGTGGTGTTGGCAGATATCCAACAGTGTGAGAGTGGTATACAATTATCGATTAATGATTTTATTATTTGAAAAGCCTCTTCTTACTTTTGGTGTTTGGTTTTATATATATATATATATATATATATATATATATATAGTTGAAAGTGAAAGAATGGAGAAAGATATATGCTAATACAGTAAAAACAAAGCTGACATAGATGTAGAACTTTCAGATAAATTAGACTTCCAACCAAGAAATGTTATCAAGGAAACTATTTAAACTAATCTACATAGAACTCCAAATAACATTGTACTGTCAATTCTCTAAGAAAACGTAACATTTCTAAATATCTGTGTACCAAAAAATCAAAGGTCAAAATGAATGAGGCAAAAACTATAGGGCTAAAATGAGAAACAAACAAATCTCTATTATCCTCAGAGAACACAACATTCACTTGTCAATAACTGATAGAACAAACAAGTAAAAAATAAATGAGGATATACAAGAACTAAGCACAGCAAGTAATGAACTTTATATAATTTGCAATTATAGAATACACCATTCCACAGCAAAATATATACTCTTGTCAAGATTGCCTGGAATCTAACAAAACACACCATAATATGAAGAGTAAAATGAACCTGAACAAATTGGAAAAATAATTGAAATCATATTATGTTCTCAAATCTTAATGAAATTAAGTTAGAAATCAATCACAGAAAGATAATTGAAGAATTCCAAAATATTTTCTTATATATTTTTGTTTTAGAGAATAAATAGTGTACTTCTGAATATCATGTAAGATTAAAAAAAAAGTCTTAGAAGAAATTTGAAAAATAATTTTAGCTAAATGAACACAAGTATAGAACTTACCAAAATCAGTGGAATGCTGGGGCGGGGATAATATGTAAATCAATGCAAAATCATTGATACCATATATGAAAAATATTTAAAATAAATATCAATTTCCAAGATAGGAACAACATAAAAAACAACGTAAACTTAAAGAAATCATGGGAAAAGAAATAGTGAACATTTAAGTAGAAATCAATTACATTGTAAACAGGAAAATGATATAGAAAAGCAATAAAAACAAACATGAGTGTTTAAAAATATTAATAAAATTGGAAAAGTTGTTTTACCTCCTGTTCATATAATCTAAAATTTAAAAGTGTGTAAGCCCCTATGTAATTATCCTGCATGAAATTGAAGATGTTACTTTATGAAAATATTTAAAATTTCTTAGATGATTATAATTTTTCTGACCCTGGTAACATGCATATTTTAAAAATATTTTTGCTGTTATATTTTCATTTAAATTTGAATATAGAAATACATTTGCCATCAGAAAGATGTTTGAAATTCCCACAAAAGTAAAGGTCTTCATTCACGAAATTTACATACAAAGAAAGGTAAGACTCAATTCATGGAAAAAGTTGTGTACATGTTCATGTAAGCTAAATCATAAATATATGTTTAAAATATCTCATTGATAGGAAATCAGATGTGAGAATGTTCTGCTGTCCAGGAAAAGAGTTATTAACACATCACTATTAAATCTTGGGAGATATATCCAGAAAAGAATATAACGGAAATTCATTTCTGCCTATTAATAAAAGAGGTCTCAAATGCACTGAGAGAAAACTTTAGTAGCAAATATCCAAGTCCTCTCTGTCAGACTTGCTCTGAAATATAAAGTACTCTCACACTGTTGGATATCTGCCAACACCACCCAGCAATTTCAGTTCCCATAGCCGCAGGCATCCCTGTGAGCCTGAGACTACATACATATTTCATACCAGTATCTCTAATTCTTTCCCTGTTCGTTTTCCCCATTTCATAAAATGGTTTCCTTTAACATCCTATCATGTTTCATGAGGAAATGGCTAGCCTAATCATACATACAACTTTGCTCACACTTGGAATACAGACTCAACAGAAAAAGTCAGTTGTTCCCATTCTGGTTTCAGTATTTAAATTCTTCACCTTATAGATTATTTTATTTTATTAAGCTCAAGTATGCAAAATATTCATAAATGCATTAACATATGAATCTGTTAACTGATAAAACTCATTAAAATATAAAGCATCTGTTAGTTTTAAAGTCTGTAAAAATTAATTGTTAAAGGTGTAGGAAGCATATGGCAACACATTGTTTTTATAATATTAATGAAAATACAAGACTTCTGATAATCATTGATAAGACAACACATTATACATCTTGACCAAAAAGTGCTAAGATAAATAATTCACTTTAAAATTCTACCATAAACCTTCTCATGTAGTTTAGAAGTATAAAAATACTTTTATGATTGTGGCCCATTTTTCTAATCAGAGAAAATCATGTTGGTCCTCCCCAACTAAAAACACAAATTATCAATACAAAAATAAATATTTTTAAAAAGTAAGAAAAACTCCAACTCTTATGTTTTCTACATTTAGTATCCAGCAAACACCCATATGAGCAATTAATATTTAGCATATGTTGGTGAGAATGATTCCAAATTATACTTAATATTTTAAACACACAAGATGTATAATTTAATATTTGTTACTGAGTGCTTATTTTCAGATTCAAATGATTATAATATCCATAAACTCATTCTCCTCAGAGCATTGTTTTTAGTAGTCCATGCTTTATGCATTATAGTTGCTTAATTAAGAAAGCATATACTTTATTCAAAATTTTGGCAGACATAGAAAAATTTTATGAGTATAATAAAGATACAATACCACAAGTAACTTATAAACATGGTAATGATAATAAATAAGGATATAAAATAACTTTTGTGATGATATACGGGGAAAAATGTATATAGATTGAACATATTATGCAGGGGATTTCATGAAAAGTTAAATACTATAAAGTTTTAAATTGTTATTAATATATAATTATTTTATTGTTTTTTTTTTTAGTTACACATGGTAATAAAGCCTATTTTGATATAATTATACTAGCATGGAATATATCTTATTCTAATTAGGAACCCAGTATTATAGATGTATGTGATAGTGAGATTCACTGTGGTGTATTCATATATGTACATAATAATGTTATGTCAGATTCATCCCACTGTTTGCCTTTTGATGTGTGGATAAAATGTTACTCTTTGGGAACAGAATGAAGCATTTGTGCTCTTTAAAAAAATGTGTAAGGAATTTCTTGAGGAGTCTCCACACTGCTTTCCAGAGTAGTTCCACCAATTCGTAGTCCCACAAACAATGTATGAGTACACTTTTTGCCACATCCTTACCTATGTCCTGATAATTGCCATTCTGGCTGGAGTGAGATGGAATGTCAGTGTAGTTTTAATTTGTATTTCCTGCAAAGTCTTCTACTTGCTAGAGGTGTTAAATATTTTTTTTCATATATTTGTGGGTCACGTATGTTTCTTCTTTTGAGAAGCATCTGTTTAGTTCCTTTGCCCATTAATTTATTGGATTATTTCTTTTTATGGTGTTAAGTTTTTGTTTTGTTTTGTTTTGTTATGTTTTTTTAGTTCTTTGTGTATCTTGGACATTAATACCATATCTGAGGTACAGGTTACAAAGATTTTTCTCCCATTCTGTAGGCTCTGTCTTTATGCTCTTGGTATTTTATTTTGCTATGAAGAAGCTTTTCAGCCAGATGCCATCTGATTTATTGATTATTGATGTTACTTCTCACACTTTACAAATCTTGTTGATTTCTAAAAATGTTGGAGTGTTGTGCTAACATTTTCTTCTAGTAGTTACAAGGTTTCTCGTCTAATTCCTAGGTCTTTGATACACTTTGATTTGAGTTTTGTGCAGGATGACAGGGATAAATTTCATTTTACTACACTTGAGATCCAGTTTTCCTAGTACCATTTGTTGAAAAGAGTATAATTTCTCCAATATATTTTTTGGCTCCATTGTCTAGTATGAGATAACTGTATTTTTGTGGTTTGTCTCTATGTCCTCTCTTCTAGTCCTTTGGTTTCATGTCTTTTTTGGTGTCAATGCCATGCTGTGTTGATATTATAGCTCTGAACTATAATTTAAGATCTGGCATTGTGATACTTCCTGTTGGGAGTCGCCAGGCTCCAAAGACTAACTTCCCCATCCCCCAAGAAGAGCTGTCCAATGGTGAGCCCTGCTGGCTCACATGATCCTGCCATCCAATGGTGAGCCCTGCTGGCTCACCTGATCCTTACCCACCAATCAGACTAGCCCTGCTGGCAAACCTGATCCTTACCCACCAATAAAAAAGCACCCCATGCCAACTCTCAAACCATCCCTGGCTCTATAAATATGCAGAGCTGTTCCTCAATAAACAGGCATTTTCTCCGATGGCAAGCCTTGATCGTTCTTTCACCTCCTGCTTCATTTTTTTCTCACTAAGGATTGCTTTAGCTATTCTGGTCCTCTCTTTTCTCTTGATGAATTTTATGACTGCTTTTTCTATTTCTATGAAGAATGTCATTGGATTTTTAATGGGAATTGTTTTAAATATGTACAGTGATTTTGGTAGTCTGACCACTTTGACAATATTGATTTTGCCTATCCAAGAATATGGGAGATCTTTCCATATTATAAGGTCTTCTTCAATTATTGTCTTCAGTGTTCCATAGTTTTTATTGTAGAGTTCCTTCACCTCTTTTGTTAGATTGAATTCTAAGGTGTTTTTTTTTTTCTTTTTTTGAGACTATTGTGAATGGGTTAGTTTTCCTAATTTCTCTTTCAACTGATTCATCATTGCATTATAAGAGCACAATTGATTGATGGGTGTGAATTTTGTATCCTGCTGTTTTGCTGAATTCATTTATGAGTTCTTAAAGTTTTCTGGTGGAGGTTTTTGATAATCTCTCTCTCTCTCTCTCTCTCTCTCTCTCTCTCTCTCTCTCTCTATATATATATATATATATATATATATATATATATATATATTTTGGCTCCATTGTCTAGTATGAGATAACTGTATTTTTGTGGTTTGTCTCTATGTCCTCTCTTCTAGTCCTTTGGTTTCATGTCTTTTTTGGTGTCAATGCCATGCTGTGTTGATATTATAGCTATTCTGGTCCTCTCTTTTCTTTATATTATATATATATATATATATATATATATATATATATATATATATATATATACACACACACACACACACACTCCTTTCTTTAGCCTAAATGTTATGACTACAATTTCAAGGACTATGGTGAATGAAAGTGGTGAAAGAGAGCATCCCTGTCTTATTCCAGTTTGGGGAGAGAATGCTTCTAATTTTTCTCCATTGAGAATGAACTTTGTGGATTTAATGAACATGGCTTTTACAATGTTGACAAATGTTCCTACTGTCCCTATATTTTGTCAAACATTTTTCTACACTTATTGAGATAATCACGTGACTCTTGTCTTTATTTATGTGATGAATTATATTTATTCATTTCTGTATGTTGAACCAACTTTGCATCCCTGTCATGAAACCTACTTAATCACAGTACACAATCTTTTAAATGTGATTTTGAATGTGATTTGCCAATATTTTGTTAAGAATTTTTACATCTATATTCATAAAAGGTGTTAGTCTGAAGTTTTCTTACCTCGGTATGTCTTAGCCTAGTTTTTGATATTAGGATGACACTAGCATTATAGAATAAGTTTGGAGGAGCCCATTTGTGAGGAGCATTGGTGGAGGTTCTTCTTTGAAGTTCTGATAGAACTCAACTGAGAATCCAACTGGTTTTGGACTTTTCTTTGTTGTAGGCTTTCAATGGGTTCCTTAATTTCATTACTTTCAGTTGATCTGCTTAAATTTTCTATATCCTCTGGTTCAATTTGTGTAGGTCATAAGTCTCTAGGAATTTGTTGACCTTGTAGATTCTCTAGTTTATTGGAGTATAAGTTTTCAAAATAGTTACAAAATTGTTTCCTCTGTATTGCAATAGTGTCTGCAGTGATATTTCCTTTTTCATCACATATTTTAATAATTTGAGGTTTTTCATCTTTCTTTTGGTTAGCTAAGCTAAAGGTTTGTTAATTTTGCTATTCCTTCAAAAAACCAACTTTTTAATCTTTTTTTGGGGGGAGGTGGAGTACATACATTGAAAGCAGGGCACTAGATCACTGAGCCACATCTCCAGCCCTATTTTTTTTTTTTTTTGTATTTTATTTAGAGACAAGGTCATAATTAGTTGCTTAATGCCTTACTTGTTCTGAGGCTGACTTTGAACTCACTAACCTTCTGCCTCAGCCTCCCAAGCCACTGAGATTACAGACATGCACCACTGCACCTGGAAAAGAACCAACTTTTTGATTCGTTGATTCACTGAATTTTTTTTTAATCTCAATTACACAGACTCCCAATCCGATTTAATTTTTTCCTGTCTTCTACTGATTTTGCTGTTGATTTGTTATTCTTTTTCTAGGGCCTTAAGATGTAATGTTAGATTATTTATTTGGTGTCATTCTATTCATTTAATGTATAAGCTCAATGCTGTGAATTTTTCTATTAGAACTTCATAGTGTGGTTCTAATAGATTTTGAATTGGTATATCACTCTTTTTTGATATGGTATATCAGATTTGAATATGGTATATCACTCTTCTCATTTATCTCTATTTTTTATTTCAACCCTTATTCTTATATTATTCATTAATTATTTATTAATGTATTATTGAGTCTTCAGGTACTGTAATAGCTCCTATGTTCTATGTTATCCATTTCTTTCCATTTGATCTGGTAGTATGCAAGGTGTTATCTCTATTTATTTTGTATTTTCTGAAAGTTGCTTTGTATCCTAAAATATGTTCTGTTTTATAAAATGATCCATTTGATGATGAGAAAAAAGTGTTTTAAGTCATTGATAGATAAAATATTCTATATGTCTCTATATTTCTGTAGACTCTTTACTTACTTTTATTTGTAAGATTCATCTAGTGATGAAAGACACATGTTAAAGTCAATCAGTATTTTTGTGTTGAGGTGTATTTGATTCTTGATATTCAGAAGGAATGTTTGATGTATCTAATTGCTCCATTGTTTGGTACATAAATATTTATGGTTGTTATTTCTTTTTTTTAACATCAGAAATTTATTAGTTGCTCAAAACATTACATTGATCTTGACATATCATATATCATACATTTGATTCAAATGGGGTATGAATTCTTATTATTCCCATGTGTACAGATTGCAGGATCACATTGGTTATACGGCCATGTTTATATTGCCATACTAGTGTCTGTTTTATTCTGCCGCCCTTCCTATCCCTTTCCTATCCCCCCTCCCCTCCCTTCCCCTCCCCTCCACTCCCCTCACCTCTCTCTACCCCATCTACCATAACTCATTTCTCTCTCTCTCTCTCTCTCTCTCTCTCTCTCTCTTTCTCTCTCTCTCTCTTTTTTTCCCTTTCCCTCACATCCTCTTATATGTATTTTTGTAAAACAATGAGGGTCTCATTCCATCTTCCGTGCAATTCCCCTTCTCTCTCCCATTCCTTCCCACCTCTCATCCCTGTTTGATGGTAATCTTCTTCTCATGCTCTTCCTCCCTGCTCTATTTTGAGTCGCCCCCCCTTATATCAAAGAAGACATTTGGCATTTGTTTTTTAGGGATTGGCTGACTTCACTTAGCATAATCTGCTCTAATGCCATCCATTTCCCTGCAAATGCCATGATTTTTGTTATTTTTTAGTGCTGAGTAATATTCCATTGTGTATATATGACACATTTTTTAATCCATTCATCTATTGAAGGGCATCTAGGTTGGTTCCACAGTCTAGCTATTGTGAATTGTGCTGCTTTGAACAGTGATGTAGCTGTATATCCCTGTAGTATGCTTTTTTTAAGGTATTTTGGGAATAGTCTGAGAAGGGGAATAGCTGGGTCGAATGGTGGTTCCATTCCCAGCTTTCCGAGGAACCTCCATACTGATTTCCAAATTGGCTGTACCAATTTGCAGTCCCACCAGCAATGTACAAGTATACCCCTTTCCCCACATCCTCACCAGCACTTGTTGTTGTTTGACTTCATAATGGCTGCGGTTCTTACTGGGGTGAGATGGTACCTTAGAATGGTTTAAATTTGCATTTCTCTGATTGCTAGGGATGGCGAGCATTTTTTCATGTATTTGTTGATTGATTGTGTGTCCTCCTCTGAGAAGTGTCTGTTCAGGTCCTTGGCCCATTTGTTGATTGGGTTATTTGTTTTCTTACTGTTTAATTTTTTGAGTTCTTTGTATACTCTGGAGATTAGAGCTCTATCTGAAGTGTGAGGGTAAGAATTTGTTCCCATGATGTAGGCTCCCTATTTACCTCTCTTATTGTTTCTCTTGCTGAGAAAAAAAAACTTTTTAGTTTGAGTACATCCATTTGTTGATTCTTGATTTTAACTCTTGTGCTGTAGGTGTCCCATTAAGGAATTTGGAGCTCGACCCCATGAGGTGGAGATTAGAGCCAACTTTTTCTTCTATTAGATGCAGAGTTTCTGGTTTGATTCCTAGCTCCTTAATCCATTTTGAGTTAACTTTTGTGCATGGTAAGAGACAGGGATTCAATTTCATTTTGTTGAATATGGCTTTCCAGTTCTCCCAGCACCATTTGTTGAAGATGATATCCTTTCTCCATTGCATGCTTTTATCACCTTTGTCTAATATAAGGTAGTTGTAATTTTGTGGATTGGTCTCTGTGTCCTCTATTCTGTACCATTGGTCTACCCGCCTGTTTTTGTACCAGTACCATGCTGTTTTTGTTACTATTGCTCTCTAGTATAGTTTAAAATCTGGTATCGCTATACCGCCTGTTTCACTCTTCCTGCTTAGAATTGCTTTTGCTGTTCTGGGTCTTTTATTTTTCCAGATGAATTTCATGATTGCTTTTTCTATTTCTGCGAGAAATGCCATTGGTTGTTACCTCTAGCAGCTTTTCTCTAATACTTCTCCTTGTGTAATGTACCCTAAATTTCTGAGTCACAAGGCACTCTAACTGTCCAATATTGAGTTTTAATGAAATCTGTCTTCCACCCACTTCACAGAGAAGCAGTATTCCCACTACTTGAATTGCAGGTCACTAAGAGACAGGAAATACAGTTTTACTCTAGTCAATGACTTGTGGTTTCTTCTCCATTTTCTGGAGGTTGGGTGATAGGCATGCTCCCTACGAATCCTTAGCAACTGAACAACAGAGCAACCTGGGTCTCCTGGGCATGGGAACAATGCCTAGAGTCAAAATTTTTAATAATACATATTTTAGTGCATCTTACACAACTTTCAAACTTTGACTTAAATTCAAATGTATAATGAATGAGGAATGAGAAGTTATAGTCATCAAATAAAAATCCTTTTTATTATCAACTTCAGGAAAAAAAGTAAAGATCCAATATTAAAATCATTCAGAATTCATGTCCCAATGAGCTAGAAATGAGAAGCATGTACAGTGTTGATTGTGTGCCAGGTATTGTTCAATTTTAAAATAGCGTCATTTAATTATGGCAATGATTTGAGTTTGGCTTCACTGATATCACATTTTGTCAGAATTCTTAGGCATTTTACTAAACTTACTGAGTTAGAAAGTATGGGTTTGGAGATTGAATCCAGATAACAGATAAAGAATTTCCTTCTTGCTTTATATACAATACTGCCTCTCATAAAGAATTTAATTTTATTGCCTTTAAAAATGAATTAATATCTAAAATAAGATTATCTTGTTTTTTTGAGATAAAAGACAAGCTTTAAAATTCTTAAGTTATATTAAAGTCCCCAAAATTTCAACTTCTTCAATTTCATTAATGGTTATAACGATGATATTAGGCAACTGATAGTCATGAGGAGTGGGAACATGTGGTTAAGGGAATAATTCTATAGATTGGATCTTGTGCTGACCTGTACATGCAAAAAGAAAATAAATGAACAACAAATAAACAAACTGGTATACCTGTAGCCTTTCCTATATTAAATCAATAGGATAAAAAGAACACAAGTTTCCCTGAAGGGAGGGGGGTACTTTTTTTTTCTCTTACACAGATCAGAACCCAGAACTCAATGAGATAAGGATGATTCACTCTAACCATAAAATCAGAAAGAAGAGGTTCTATTAGAACAAGTAAGCATGGGCCAAAGTGATCTAGAATTGTCATGCATAATGGGGGCTTGATGACATCTTTCTGTCCATCAAAAGTCAAGAGGCAGACATGGGGGTTGACTTTCTGGAACTTTCCTGGGATCCCCTAATATAACTGGAGGGCAAGAGGGGCATAATATTCTTTTTTATTCTTGGAGGGGATCCACTCTTCCTGATTGTCATATCTAAAATGTTTCCAGCACAGTTGCAAGAATAAGGGTGAGAAAAGATGGCTGTGGCTACCTCAGCTTGTCAGTATGGCTCATGCTCCATAACAGTGACGGGGGTGGACATTGTTAGTACTTAAATTTTTAGTAGTTGAATTAATCAAATATCAACTCTCTGACATACCTCAATTTGAAAAGTTCTAAAATTAAAAAAAGGAAAGCTTATAATTATGCTCTTCCCATACCTTTTAAAATTTAGAAAATTAATCTATTATTCAATGAATTAGCAGTCATCTCAATTGAAATGTTACTAAAACAACTAAAAATAATATAAATGACGGTAGTTGATGTATTAGTTCTTTCATTGTTGTGACCAAGCACCTCACAAGAACACCACAGAGGGGGAAAATTTTATTTTGGCTCATGGTTTCAGAGGTCTCAGTCAAAAGATGGCTGAAATCATAGCTCTGGGCCCAAGACAAGACAGAACATCAGGGCGAAATGGCATGGACAAGAAAATCGGTTCAGGACAATCAGGAAACAGAGAGAGAGCTTTGCTCACCAGGGAAAAAAAACTAAATTCCCAGGCAAGCCTCTAATGATCTATTCCTTGTAACCATACCTTATTTTCCTATAGTTACTGCCCAGTTAATCATATCAGTGTTTTAATTCACTGATTGGGTTAAGATTCTAATAACCCAAATCATTTCACCTCTAAACTTATTGAATTGTCTCATACCTGAGCTTCTGGGGACACCTCATGTCTAAACCATAATAGCAAAAATTCAATGGTGTCTATGAGAGAACTTGTCTCAAGTTCATTGGTATAACAATAAATACATAGCCATTGTTACAAATATGCAACCCACGAATTTGATTTATTTTGATAAATCCCTGAAGAACATGCCAATTTTCAGCCACACTAATCAATGTATGTGGGGAGATTGCATATAGCTGCCTTTTTGCAAAGTTTAGAGATTTATTACATTGGTAAAGCCCCAGGTAACAGAAATAAATATTCAAGGGACCTTTATTTTACATCCATTACATTCAAAACTTCCTTTTTTCTCTTCTGAATTCCATGATTCTAGTACTTCATATTACAGGGAGAATAATTTCTGGCTAGTATCTCCACACTCTTAAGGTTGAACATTTTTTTTATCCTAAGATGTAGTGAATATTTCCACTACTCTTGCTACACAAACATTAAGACTTTTGACATTTGATACTTGTGGAAGAGTTTCGCCTATCTCCAGCTTCTATCAGTTAGTGAATTTCCCTTAGCAAACTTTTCTCCTTAAATTGCTTTCTCCTATAGGTTGCAAATCACCACCCATAGCACTGCTATGAACATCATAAAACACTTTTGTCCACTTTCAAATGTTCTAGTTCTGCATTCACTTCTGTCATTTTTTGAACCAGTGGGATTGACCTCTAGAGTTTATTACTCCCTACTGTATACTAAGAATTCAAAATTCTTGTAAGATTTGCTTTTCTTCTCTTGACTTATACTGTTGTGTTGGACTTTTGTTTCAATATCTTCTCATATTATTGTTTGAACCATTCTAACTTCTCTTTGCTTTCCTGAGGTATAGGATTCCTATTGACAAAGGTTTCGCATACCCTATTCTACGTTTTGGATTTGCAAACATGTCTTAAATCAAGTGTACACAGGACATCAGAGTTTATAATCACAATTTATACAATTAAACAATTCAAGAATTAGAAATAATTAAAACAAGGGTTGTTAAGGAATCAAAGTCAGCATACTGTAGCAATCCATGCATACCCATGTTTATAGCAGAATGATTCACAGTAGTCAAATAATGGAATAAGCCTAAATGTATTTCAATGGAAAAAATGATTAAAGAAAATGTGATATATATACACAGAGTGGATTCTATTTGGATAAAAAGAAGGATGAAATTTTCAGGAAAATGGAAGGAGTTTGAGAGCATTATGTTAAGTAAAATAAATAAAACTCAGTGCAGGAGCAAGGTCATATTTTCTCTTATATGGGGAAACTAGAGAGAAAAAAAGGCAAAAACATGGAAGATGATCTCCTGAAAATATAAAATTAGAAGACAGAGCAATAGAGTAGAAGACTTAGGGGACTAGTGGAAGGGGAAGGAGAGATACTGAGGAATGAAATTGACCAAATTCATTTTTATATTGTGTGAATGTAGTTGAAGGTAACAAAAGATCCTACTAATATGTATAATTATAAATACCAATAAAATGTATTAATAAATAAATAAATAAATAAATAAAATAAAGTTGCTCCTTTTATGGATTAAGTCACTACACAGGACACCAGAGTTTATAATCACAATTTTTATAATTAAAAAATTCAGAGCAAAAATACAATTCTTGGTACAATATCTATCTCTGCAAGTCCACCCACAGCCAGAACCACCAAGGATGTTCATGGTTATCAGTTCTTGTGATACTACTGTAAATATTTCAGATGAGTTTCTCAGAGCAAAAAGACATGAATTTATTAGAAGGTATAGTGAAAGAGGACACTCTCAAAGGTGAGAGCAGGTCCTTTCAGTGAAGAGAAGGATGGTGTGCCTCTTCTGTACTCCAGTTTTGTTGGGAGTCCCAAGGTAGTTTCCAGAAGTCCCATACATCTACCTCTTGACTTTGGATGGACAACAGAATTGTGTCAGCCATTCAATTTCACACTTCGGATGAGAACTCCAGGTCACTGTGGCCCATGCTGATCAGTTCTAATTGGAATTTGTTCTTACACATTTTATGGTTTGGTGAATTTGTTTCTAAAATTCCTGGAATCTGATCTGTGTAAAAGTTTCCAAAGTTCCCCCACCCCCAACTTCTGAGTAACTTGTGTTCTTATTGACGGGGAGGAGTCTCTTGGGTCTGCATTTCTCCTGCAGATAGCGGGTTTTGGCTAAGAAATGTAACATATTCTACTGAGTTAAGTCACAGGTTGTTTTTTTTTTTTTATGCTTTTAAAAAGAAAGAATGCAGAGGTCAAAACAGTAGTCCCAGATTATAGAATTATCCCTTTAACCTATGTTCCCACTGTTCATGTCTGTTACTAATCACTAAGGCAGGTTTGTCAGCCTGTATAAAGCCACACAAACAAAGATGACTGGCCTTTCTTCATCTCCCTCTCTCTCTCCCTCAGAGGTAAAGGCACTTCAAGACTCAAATAAAAGATTTAAGACTTTGATAAGAATTTGCAGTGATGATCTATGCCATTTAACCTCAGCCAACTGCTATAACTCTAGAGACAAAACATCAGAAATGCTCTTAACATCTCAGGAATCAGTAACTTCAGCTTAAAGACAACTGATAGATATTGTTCAGCACATCAAGGCCTGAAAAATAAAGATTTTATTTTCTACATAATATACTTTTTTCAGAGTCACCGTGTTAGGAAAATGGTAAGCAAGAGTCTAATGTTGCTTGCACCTGATCAGGCCCAGGTAATGCCAGTAGGCTACTCTTTGTCTTGGGAGATGCATGTGAGGGACCACATCTCATATAACCACCTATTGTTAGGCTCAGGAATATTGAGATTTAGGGGTTTTGCTAAAATCTGCCTCTCATTCCATATTAGGCATCTTCTCTTGTCTTTGAAGCTACTCATTAATACTCCAGCCCAGCTCCTTCTCTCTTCCAAAGCAAAGTCCAATGAAATTCACTGCTCAGGGTACACTGCTGTAGCTTCTACCCTCTACTGAACCTAGGCACCATAAGCTGCAATCACTCTTCAATGTCTAAAGTCTCATAAATGGACCATAGGCCTAAAAACCAATGTAAAACTGGAAAACCCCATCTGATCTACAGTCTTTCCAAGGTACATGAGAGAAAAAATAGGCTGCAAGTATACAAGGCTAAGAAGCAGGTTATGTATCCTGGCTGCACTAAAATATTATTAAAAATATAATTTATACTCCAAATTCCACTCTTGATTTTATAGTTCTGTCTTTCAAATAAATAAAACTAGGCCAATTGGAAAGTTTTCAGTACATGATTTTCCTTTTTCTTAATTTGATTTTGAATACTTTCAGACATAAAATATAAAGACAAGACCAAAGGTTTTATTTTCTACATTTATTTTTTCATTTATATTAAGTTAGCAAAAGAAATTTATTGCTGTTAGAGATTTCTGATAAGAGCTATTATAGCAATAAATATAGCTTTCAGTGATTAAATTTTAAATATAGCTTAAAATATTAAATATATCTTTCATTGATAAAACTTTTGTTTTATTTATACTGTTATATCACTCTCTATTCATTTCGTCATTGTTTTCCTTATTATTCTACAGTTTAAATGTTTATTTTCCAAACTCACCAATTGCTTAATACCCTTTAGCAAGGAACAGGTAAATGGATGAGGGATATATGGTGTCCAATTATGAAAATTCAGAATGAAGGGCATTCTATTACCATTTAGTTCTTATATTTTGTCCTTAGTATGAAAGAAATAGGTGTTTGGGTTGTTTATTCATGGAGTATTAGGAAATTATAGTTCCTAAATCTTTAAAATCAATCCAAGAAAATTTTTATGTTGCTCTCCTAATATATTTGTACATAGAATTCCACAGTCTGTCTGCAGCAAAATAACCGGGGGGCGGGGTGGGGAGGGACAAGCAACTTGTGTACATTGATACAGCAGGAGTGGGAGCCATTTATTGTAGGACAGGAGGGGTATATATACATTACACACAACTTATCTTAATTAACATAAACTAGATACAGCAGTCAACCAATAAGGAATCTCCACACTTAATGGCTCGCTGGCGTTACTTCACAAACCACTCCCCCTGGCAAAATGCCAGGTGCCATCTTGACTTGTTCACAGACCCTAACATTTCCCCCTTTTGTTTAATTTAAATAACGACCATAGTGGTTTTTACACGAACACCATAAATAATCTGCTACAAGCAGAAGGGGAGGATACAAAATGCCACAATACCAAGCCAATTGTTTGCCTCCATGCAAGAAGCCCTTGGAAAAATTATACCAGCAATCACACCGTTAGCAAAGATACCGAGTTACAATTTGTTGTTGATTACAGTTTGTTGTCTCAGTCCAGGTAAAGCAGTGTCTCAATAGATTAACTCACAGTCCAGGTAAGTTTACAGTCCAGTAAGTTCTTCAGGCAGCTAGCTTAAATCACAGTCCAGGTGAGTTCTGCCGGCAGCTAGCCTAAGCTGTAGCAGCAGAAACAGCAACAGCTCCGAAGTCTCGTCCGGTTCTCAGCAACACTGGAAATTTTTCCACCTTCGTCTTCACTGGCCCTGGGACAAAGGTAGGAACTCCGGCAATGATGCTAAAGAAACTCCTGTAGTATTCCAGCAGGCACTAAGAAAACAACCTTCTGAACAATTTAGTACATTATCTCAAGGTTTTTTACATTTGAAATAAGCCTTAAGCTTCCAGGTGTGGGAGAACCATTTTAGTTACTGGCCTTGGAAATGATCCAACTTCAGAGACTCAGGCGTCTTCCGCCTGCAGCATCCCTGGCAGCCCCAGATGGCCCCAGGGAGAGTCTGGGGAGTGTTCCAGACTTAAACTGCCACTGGGCACAGGGAGCAAGAGCCTGCGAGACTGTGCCTCCGGGTCAGGTTTGGATTTGGGCTCTCACAGTGGTGTCCTGCTCCCAGGCGGGTGACGGGGAAGAGCCGGCTGCCCCCACTTGGAAAGTCCTTGCTGTGCCATGACTGGCTTGCGCACGTGGCAGCCAGCTCGCGCACATGGCAACCGCCACGCGGATTCATGCACCCTCCAGTAATGAAAAGTATTCAGTAATAGCCTTTTGCTTCAACTTTATTCCTGATAATCCTTCTTCTTCTGAACTTTCTTTTTCTTTCTGATTAGAGTTCCTGGGCTCTTATCAACATATGCCCTAACTATTCTAGGTTCCACTGGAGTGTCTCTTTTCCTTATCAATTTACTTAACACCCCTTCCATATTTTCATCACAAAGACAATACAATACACTAAGAAAAAACAAGACACAAACATACTGTATCAATCTTCTCCGTTTTCTCAAAATGGCCATTTTTCCTCTCGCCCTATCTAGGGACGGGCAGCTTTTTTTTCGTCACTTACCCCCGAGTGTCCCAGGGCTCCCCATACAGGCCACCAAATGCCACAGTCTGGAGGGGCAAAAATCACGAGCCACTGAAGCAGGAAAAAAATTTATTTCTGAACTCTACCAGCACACTCCACACATGCTCCCAGGAAATCTGCTGAACGCCACATGGCTCCTCCAGGAACCAGAAACCGGAAATATCCCTCCGGAAAATCCCTCCTCCTGCACTTCCCCAACTAATGGGAACTCTCCAGGAATCCCCGGGAATCCCCAGGAGAACTCCAAATTAGTTCGTAGTTCAAGAACTCCAAAGTAGTGGCCAAGGAGGATAGTAATGCCTCTCCTGTCAACCAATACTGTTGGCAAAATGCCAGGGGCCATTCCGACTCGGCTGTGGCTCTCAGCAATAGAATATTTGAGAAGTATATTTTGTTGAAATATAACTTTTTAAAATAAAATTTCCAGTTTACTTACATTTTTATTTTGGCCTCTGTTCATTTATGACATTTATTAGTCTGAATATTTTACCAGAACATACCTAAGAGAGGTGTTTCATCCATGAAGTTTTCCTATAAGATCTTTGTAAATTTCATTATTCCTTTTGTCATAAATTTTTAGCAAATATTTAATTGTTCTTATTGTGTTTGTTCTTTTATATTTCTTTGTGTTCTTTCATATGTAACTTAGGTTAATAGAATACAGTCCTACATATTTACTATATTGACTCTCAGATTTTTAAAGAAATGTATTAATTCATCTTTACTGAGACATGACAGACGTGCTTTTGCTTTAGAACCTTTATTTCTAAGGAAGTCTTCATGACTATCTCATGTAAATAGAATTATCTGTTCACACTGGGATTTCAGACTCACCCAGCTATTGTTTTCTTTTAAAATCTCTTATTGATGTATAATATGCATTGTTTATATGCATAATATTTAATTCTGTTTCATCTACTAGATTGTAAGTATTATGAAAATAGGGAGTTTTATCTTTCTTTCTTTATCTTTTTTTTTATATAGTCCAAATGACAGGTCTGTATCTGGATCAAAGAAATGCTAAAAAGTAAAAGTAATTGAATAAATGAATAAAGAATGAATGGATAGAGTGATAAATTCTCTATAATTACTATACTGTTTTGCATATATTTTGACTAGCAATATGAATATTCAGAAGATTTGTAAAATGTAATGTTTTTTCTTTATTTCCAATAGTTACAAGACAGAAAGTTATTAATACTTTGCTTTGGTTTGATTTTGAAAAATTGCCCTTTGAATAGCTTGTATCTCTTTACCTATCCCCAACAGATTCCTTTTCTTTAACATTCCCATCAAAATTGCCAATTTTATATATATATATATATATATATATATATATATATATATATATATATATAATTTATATGCAGAGCATATTTTGATTCATTTATTAATTTTTTAAATTTTATCTATCCTATCAACATGTTCTCCTTCAACATTGATCGAACATCCTGTTATGTGCCAAGTAATGTTTGTATTAGGTGCTAGAAAATAACATTGAGCCTATTAGATAATGTTTCAGTACTCATAAATCTTTCTCTTAAGGAGATTAAAAAAAAAATAAGCAGCCCACGCTAAAATTGGTAAAAACTACATTAGAGTAAAGGCTGCAATGACCGTGATTGGGGAAGTTTGTGCTTAGATGAAGAGGAAAACTCCATTTCTACAAAGAATATATATTTGCAAAATTGAGTGACAAGGAAGAGCTACCACAGTAAAGATGGGCAGAGATGGTAGGGAAGAGCATAAAAGCAGTGAAAGCAGTTAAAACAATCAACCGACAATAGTAGGTTCTGCATGTTTGTGGAAGTTATCAACAAGTTAAATAACTGAGCTAGATAGTGAGTAAGTAGGAGAGTGGTAAAGGTTCAGCTTAGAGAAGGAAGAAAATACAATATTTGAAATTTACATGATTGTTAGAGAGTAGAGGGTGATTGAACAAAAAAGAATTGAGGGAACATATAATGTTTTTAAAGGGCCTTTTCATTTGTTAAATGAAAATGTAGTGTATGCCTAACCTAAGTGTTCACATAAATTTACATATTTCAAATCTTTTAGTTAGAGACAACTACAGCAAATAAATAATGCTATATAAATTGCAAAACTAGCTCTACTACTTTCAAGCTTTTAAAATGATCAAAGCTTTCAAGTCTGATATCAGCAGAATTTAATCTATTGTTTTATTTATTCTATTTATTGCAAGTTAGAGGCAACTAGACATCATAATAGCCAAATATGACTCTCATAAATGTTCAGTTATCTTTGAATGATTCTAAATGACTAGGTTTCTTAGAATTCACAAGGAAGCACATAGCAAACTCAATATATTCTGTATTACTAACCTGCTTCTGAAAAAAAACTCTAAAATCTCTTTATTTCTCTTTTTAATTTTAAAAACAATAAATACCTTTATTTCTAAGAAACAATGGCTTTTGACAAAACACTATACAGGTTTAGAAAATGTGTCCCTTTCACTCATCTAAAACAACCACTTAAGTTCAAATTTGTATCACCAAGGAGAAAATAAGATTAGTGAACTAAAAATAGAAAGCATTGCTATACAGGGCAATTACTTGCAATTATTCCCTCCAGATTTTTTTAAGGTTGGACTAATGAAACATTTTGTTCTTAGTAGAAATGTAGAATTTCTGATAAACAAGATCTCATAAATCATTTAAGAAATATACTTAAACTCTTAAAGGACATTTTAAAAATAAAAGAAATAGAAATCAGCTAAATGCTGATACAGTAAGATCTAGGTATGCTTGAAACATATACCTTTTGGACAAAAAAATGCATCAACACATGTTCATTTATACAGGAAAATATTTTTAGAGAACTATTAGAAGAACTTGTTTAGGAAGAGCAACTCCAATTGTTTTTTATACTGAATCGAATTTATTTTGCCATTAGGAAAGTGAGAAGCCCAAAGTTTAAACTTGCTATGAAATATATCTACTTCTGAACACACAAGAGATTATAATAATTCTACCTCAATTCAATAATCATTAATAAAAATGCCACAAATATATTAATGATATAATCCTCTAACCTGAAAGAGAATACTATCATAATTGTGGACTAAATGACCTTCTTATGGATTATGGAATTAGTTGCTTGATGGTATTAAAGAGTTATCCAACAACTTTTATATAAAGGTTTATAACAATGTTATATGATACCAATCCTATATATTTTAACTAAAAGAGAAAATACTCCTTAGGGAAAATGTTCTAGATTTCATTTTTTATATACCAGAATAAACTTACTAGCAATTTTTCATTGCTGTTTTTCCATTACATTTTTTCAATGGAAAATAAAAATAAGTCAATAATATTCTGGTTAGGTATAGAGTATTGCATACACATTGCTGTAGAACTTAAACATATATTTAAAACAAAATTATTCATTTTCCTCTTGTTTAAGACGCAATGAAACCTGTTAAAATAATGAAAGTGATACATATAGGAATCTTAAGATGTTTTTCCAAGAAACTTTTGTCATGCCACGTCAAAATATTTTATTAAAATGTACCCTGAACTGAATCCAAGAGAAGGAGATTGATATTCTAGCACCTTTCACTATAAGTACTCTCAGTGTGGATTTTTAAACACTTCATAGACTTCTCATACTCATTACGGAGTTTCAAATTGTATAAATAATATAAAGGTTTTCAAATGCTTTGATCATTTACAAAGAAAGAGACTACATAATATAAGAAGCTGCATGATATATCATTACTGCAATTATTATCAAATTTATATTCTGTGGTCCTATATTTTAAGTGAGTAAAGAAAAATTTATTTCCTATAATATTGCTTCACACCAGTATTATGAATCTCTCTGCACTTAATAATGGGCTTCAAAAGGGGAACCTACTCTATTTCATGTCCTATTGTTCCATCTAACTCAATGACAAATTATGTTGAAAAGTAGAATAGCTCTGTATATCTAGGCTCCCCTCTAAGATTTCTCATGGAAGTGTTTTACATTTTGCACCAACAGTTAGCCATAGACATAAGACATTTTCATTTCTTTTTTTTTTTTTACTAATAGAAAGACTAAAATTTGGTAAGTTTATATAATTTAACCAGAATCTCTAAAGTAGCACATGACAAAGTTGAGATTCAATCTTTGGATCCTAAGAATAAAACTGTTAAACAAATATCTGCATATCTTGTAATTTTGAACATGATGTCATATAGTATGATATTTTAATTACATGTAAAAAAGGAAGCTTGTTTAATTACAGTTTTAAATAGATAGCATTGGTTTTACTTGCTTTCAGGTTTTATTCTTTTTTATTAGGTTAAAAATAACCTAAATTTTTATGCTTTCAATAATTTTGAACTGGATTATTTTCAATTAATTTGTATCATATCACTACATTAATAAAATTAGCTTTGTACTAGTTAAATTTAGGTAAAAGTAATAATAAATTTAAAAAGAAATAAGAAATTTGCATTGTAATAACAAAATGTTGTCTAAAAATTATTTTGCTTTGATTTGAAATATTCAAATTTTTAAAAATAGCTGTTTATTCAAAACTAATATTTTGGCCCAGGTTATATAGTTATTCCACAGTATAAATATGTGTAGTAGAATTAGTAGTTCTGATTAGTTTCACAATGATTGATTTCAAAATATAGGGTTATATAATTTGACATGTCTTGTAAACAACAAACAGAAAAACACGTATATATTTTATTTTATAATCCATATCCTGAAGAAGGAAAAATTTATAATTTATACCAAAGCCAAGTGAAGGACTTTAGACTCATAAAACAGCACTTTTAGTTATACAGTTTGTTATGTGTTGACTCTAAGACCACTTGGAACTTCAAGGCTGAAATGTCTCATGCTCAAGTTCTAGGTTTATGAAGACTAAAATGTAAGAAATCGTCTTTCACTTTAGGTTTTAAAAATGACAGTGCAAAGATAAAAGAGAGTGGTATCGGTGATGTGGAAGAAGTATGTACTTATAGAGAATTTATGGTGTGTACTACAAATGTTAAAGATGAAAACTTCTCAATTTAGACCACTGTGAAACTCCAGCTCAGATAATTCAGTTTTAGGACCTCTGTTCTTTATGATGTGCAGGAAGAAAAATGTGAAAGAACCTACCTTTTCCTTCATAAACGTAGTATTTGTACGTGTTAGAAATTTATATAAATAGTAGTAGTTTTAAAAAAAATTCTACTGTATTTCATGTCTTATTTTTTAATCTAACTCAATGACAAAATGCAAAACACTTACATGAGAGATCTTTCTGTTGGAGAAAATTTCTTACATAGTTGTGACCTGTGTTTCTCCAGTCACTAAATAGAAAAAGAACATACAAATACAAAACTTTAAATTGCATGTTTGTAGTTAGACCTGACAATCAAGTTTTCAAATGAAATTTGCAAATGCACTTTCTCAAACATCTAGGGAAAATAAATGGAAAGCAATAGTTTTATATGATATATATATATACATGTGGGGGATTGAATCAAGTGCCTACTACATGCCAAGAACAGTTTTGAAATGTTGGCTTACTGAGCATTATGTTTTCCCAGAAGACTCTAATTTTAAAATCCAAGAAGCACAAATACCTAAAGAATTACTTTTTATTGATTAGAATTCTTTATTTGCATGCAATAAAAGCCAACTAGTTTACTAAGATCTCAAAAAAACTAGCTAAAAATTAAAAAATGACAGGAGAAACAGAGAAGAAATGAAGATACGGAAAGCTCAGGATAAAAATATTGGTTAATGTTTATTATGTGCCTTTATATGTCACCCAAGTAACAGAGATGCACATAATTTTCTGATGAATATTTAATATTCAAATAAATCTCCCAAGGTAGTGTGTTATTTTTAACTTACTTATTTCATAATTGTCCTTTCATCATAAGTTAAATATGAAAACATAGGGATTCTACATGGTTACTGAGGCTATTAATGGATGGATTTTGTGTCCCATTAGCCCTAACATCAAATAGTCTAATGTACTTACTCAAACATGAGGAATATTATACACACACACAAACACACACACATACACGCACATGTATTCCTGAGAAATGAATCTCAGGGTCTAGAGCATAACATGTACAAATTCTACCTCTGAGCTACACATCCAGTCCCTGGAAAGAAATATTTTGTTTAAATAACAGTGTTAAATAACTTTTGTAAAATTCTAGATATTATGTACCTTAAGCTTGTCACAATCTCTCTAACATGTCTTCTTTTCTATTTCTTGATCATCCCTTTTATTTCTTAAACAACCTCTTAAAATCTTAAACATAATTCTTAGCTTGAAGGTGGTGTAAAAATAGGTTTTTGGTCCATGGACTATACTTTACTGGTTCTAGAATTAATGCATGAAATCTGGGCACCAAGAAAATTGTAGAATTTTAGATTCAGTTCCTGATAACCCCTCAAAATTTGGGTGTTACCTTTTCATGGTGTGAGTAATCAAAGGATTCCTAAAGTCATGTTCACAGGTTGATCTCAGGTACTGTAGCAAGTTTTTCCTTATCCAGTCATCCTTGTAGTCACAGACCTTCAGGCTCATAAACTGATGGAGAATTACATAGAGAGAGAGGTTCCCTAATGCAATAATGGCAATTTCAACTTTTGTCACCAGCCCTAGAGGAAATTAGAGTTACCTCTGTTAATTCCAAACATACAATCCTTATAAAGTTTCACTTTAATTTGGTTTCATACCTGCAGTGATTAATTTATCACAAGCAATACTCTTTCAAAGTTAAAAACATTCTCACTATCCAACTGTTTCTAAAATCTTTTACAATATTATTTTGAAATTTGCTTCTAATAATTCAGTGTCTTTATCTGATTGCCTTACATTTTGTTATCTTTCCAAGAGGGCCATTTCAACTGAAGTGGCTTTTTTATTTTTTTAAGATTTTTTTCCATGTGATTAAGCTATCCTTGAGGGAACAGATAGCAAAGAATTGAATAGATACAGCTCTTGTTATTTTTCTCATTGAACAAATCCAAGGTGAACAAAGTGTCTTCCAGGGCTCTGTGTGGTTAAAGCACTCAAATCAAGGATGAGATTCACTGCTTTTCAGGAAGGTGCATTTCATCTGTCCTCCATTTGATTTAAAATTTATTCCATACAGTACTAACCAATATGATACAGCCAAGAAGTATTCCTGTCTTATAAAATCCTTATTTATTTATTTAGCAGTGTTGGGAATTGAAATAAACTTTTCCTGTATGCAAAACACATACTCTACACTAAGCTATATTCCAAGCACACTGCAAACTCTTTAAGTTACATCCTTTACATCAGTGCTCCTTAGCCCATGATTCACATTTGAGGATTTTTTTAAAGCCTATTTTCTCATATATTTGCCTATTCTTCTCTTCATCTTTCCTTTCTACCTCCTTATTTCCATCTTTTTTCCCCAATACTTGAATTATATATATATATATATATATATATATATATATATATATATATATATATATATATATTTTTTTTTTTTTTTTTTTAAATCATGCCCTTTTCCCTTCTACCACATCTTCATCTTAATAATGATCCTGCAGGATTTCGGTCTGGCCATAGAAGCACTCAGTCCAGAAGGGAGCCTGGGACAAAAGTAAGGCAGTATCCTAGTATGTTTGGAAAGTTTGTTATAGACAAAATAGTTGAGAAAATATCCAAATATGTTTAAGACAATGGGATCAAACTTTTCACTAACAGAGAAAATATTTATAAGATATAAGGAAACTAGACTAAATCCTATGATATTGGATAGGAATTATTGGTATGACCTCAAGTTTATGCATAGATATATATGTTAGGTGGAGATAGAAAATATCTCTAAACATGTAAATAAACATAAATGGAACCATATTATTTGAGAGGTTATAGACATATATCTATACCCTGTATATCTTTTCTGTCTAGTTATATATTTAAAAATCTACATTTATATTCTATACCCTGTCTATTTATAAAGACTAGCTTTTTCATGGGGGCAACAATACACAGGAGCATAAAGACATTTAGCAGTCAGATCTTGTTTTACAAATATAGTTTTTCTATATGTTAGATATTAGATCATCTCTATTTATCACCCTCCTGGATATAGATTACCTACTAAGGAATCCAAAATGCAGCAAAATCCAGTCTCATAAGGACACTTGGTGGCCAGAGGTTTATTTCTAAATGACTTTTCTTTAAAAGGACACAGAAATTCTCAGAGAAATGTCTGATTCCATAGCTAGAAGATCTTGCTTTTCTATAAAAAAAAAAAAAAGAGTCTGGAAATTTGTGTTCCCAAAACACGGAGAGCCAACCAAGAATAAGAAAGACATATTAAAAGAACTTGGAAGCCAGAAAGAAGGATCTCCTGCTAGCCAAATATAGGTCAGTTGAACTTAATAGATTATATATTTTTTAATAAAATTGATTCAGACAAGAATTAGTACTATATGCTTGAACCAGTGATTCATGAGACGTTTAAATTATCTTCAAGTATCTATATAAAATAATTATCAATTATAAAGGAATATCAGTGACTTTAAAATATAGAAAACTGCCACTACCCTGTCCGGTTGAAGTTTACATAATCAGCTTTTGTACACATACAACTTGTTTTAAACCTAAAATAATACTATTAGAAAATCATAAACAAACTAGTATCCTTTCTGTGATATTTCTGAAAAAAGAAATGGATAATCTGATTCACTTATGAGAAGGCATCAGATAAATCATGGCTATATTGTATGCATGTATGAATATGTAACAACAAAATGCTTCATTATTTATAATTACAATGTACCAATAAAAATGTGGAAAAAAAAGAAGCATAAGGTAAATCTAGACTCAGAAACAGTCTATGATTATTATTTGTAATGTCTCTGTAAGGTTGAAATCAAAACAGAAATAAATGTAAAATAAACACAATGTATGTGGTTATGCATATATTAGCTTGATTTTGTTGTTCCACAATGCTTATTTCTATATTTCAAATCGATGTATTGTACATGATGGATATAATTGTTGGATAGTAAATCAAAAAAAAAGTTAATCAATTAAAAATAAAATAAGACAAATTTTGAACCCATTTTTGACAGAATAAATAATATATCAGTATTATGTAAATGAAACCTAGATAATAGTATCTTTAAATGCTCTTGGTGGTGAAAATGTCCAGCCAACTGTGAGTACTATAAAATCTGCATGAGGTCAGAGATACCCATAAACAGGATCCATTGTTTTGGTTTACATAAACAAACAAATAGTAAGTAACCACACCCAGCTGTAAGATTTGGTATGTTTCTGTTGAATGCCCAACCTTGCAAAGTATATCTATTTATGACATTACTTTTGCTTGCTTTCTCAGTAAAGTACACTGAATTTTCATTCCAAGTACTATTCTCCAGATACATGCTGGAACACAATTAGGAGCTGTATTTTGTACTTCTTCATTATAACATACCACAGTATGATTTCTGTTACATATCTTACAAACATGAGGAAAACATTAATTATTATTACTACATTTTCTTAGGAAAGTGAGACAAGGGAAGAAACAACTTCTTAAGACAGAAGAAAAGTCAATGAAATAAAGCCTTTTTTTTTTTTTTTTTGGTGGGGAGAGGCTTCCAGTTTGGTAAATTTTCAGATCTCTGCAAATACTACCATCTCAAGGATAAAGGACTTGCTTAGTCTTCCTCAAAAATGCCCTCCTTGTCACATGAGTGAGAAAGGTTATAATTTCAACTGTCATTCACAGTTTGCAATGTAATTTTTTTTAAAGAGAGAGAGAGAGAGAGAGAGAGAGAGAGAGAGAGAGAGAGGAGAGAGAGAGAGAGAGTTTTAATATTTTTTCTTTAGTTTTCAGCGGACATAACATCTTTGTTTGTATGTGGTGCTGAGGATCAAACCCGGGCCGCTCGCATGCCAGGCGGACACACTACCACTTGAGCCACATCCCCAGCCCCCCAAATTTTAATTTTGTTTTCAGTATGGAAAAATGAACCTATAAGAACCAGATATAATCAGAACATTCAGAGAATATTTGAAAATTTTGAATTTCAATTTATGCATTGTGAAGCAAACATATAAATTAAATGAGAGTTTTTAAATAGAGATTTCATTGAAGTGAAATAGGCATAAAATGTAAAGTCGAGTTAGATTTCTTGGACTTGTCCCCTCTATTTTTATGAGCTTACAGTTTCCTTGGCTCTTATTTTCCTACCTCCTCAGTGAGACTTAGTTCCATTATAGCCTAACTTGATTAGTAGAAAATAGTCTACATGAATTCTTAGCCCCAGTAGCTCAAGATTCACTGTATTCTTTTTTTAGTACTTCCAAATCCTAAGGGAATATAAGTTGCTACCAATTGAATCGTGAGTCAAGTGGACGAATGAGTTTGGTCCAATAAATTATAACCCATGCTTGAAATTATGCATGCCACATTTGTTTGTAGATAGCTGTCGCGACCCCTTGCCCGCAAGGAAGACGCAACTCGAGAATCTTCTTTCAACAGTTTTATTCAGGTCCCTGGATATTTCTTCTTCTCTCCCTCGGATGCCCCTCCCAGCCTTAATAAAGCATCCCAAGCCCCAATGCAAAGCTGCCGCGTGGAACTTTCTCACAGGATGGTGAAAAATCATGTGCCAACTTTCCCAGATAAGAAGTTGTTTGTCACAGACCACAGCGGAGCCAGCGCCATCTTGTAATGGCGACCATAATCTGCAGAAACGGCAGAAGCGGCTCACCACAGTTCCCCCTTTTCTGTTTTATTAAAACAATACAGGCGAGAGTAGAGGTCCTATCCCACTGTGCAGAAGTGGCTGCATAGTATGACTCAGTCCTAAGGAGGGCCCTTCCCCAGATCTGAGGCCATATCAGCCGACGCCTTTTTTCGTGGGGCGGGGCGTGGACGCGTCTAACCCGCATGCAATAGGACATGCTCTCCTTGAGGTCCACGTCAAGGATCACTCAAGTGCAGTGCCTTGCCTCGCATCCTGTATCGTGACGATGGTGGACGAAGGGGGATAGCTGAGGCTGAACTGTGGCTGTTTATAATGACAAACAAGTTGACAGCACCCTGAAAGAAAGGCACGAACTTCAAGGCGATAGAAAAGTACTAGTGTGGAAACCCATCTGCGTGCAATGGCAGTAAGACCGGCAGAGTGCAAGGGCTTTCCAACACTAAGAGAATAACAAGGAAAGTCATGTCGATCCCAGTGCAATGTTATAATAACTTGGGGTGTAACGACCATGACAAAGGTTTACTGCTTAAGATGCGCAAGCCAGACTTGAGGTGAGTTGCCATTTTCTAAAGCTGCAAGAGCTTGTATGATCATAGCCTTTTCTTGTGCATGGCGAGTTTTAAGGCGACAGAGAAGCCACAAACAAAGTACAACACCGAAGCAACACATTGCACCAAAAATGCCCACTCCCACCCATTCCTTAAAAAAGGAAAAGGCAGAGGATAGCCAACTGGTGAATTGACCCAAAGTCACTGGTTCGACATGGGTGCTATTCAGAACAGCAATCTGAGTTAGTTGAGACTGGATCAAGTTTTCTGCTTCCATGGACCAGGTTCCGGATAGATACTCTCCGATGATGCAGGAGGCATTTCTGGAATTATTAAATCTGACAGAGGTTATACATAAATGTGCACGTTGATCAACACAACCCAAATGTACTAGGTCAGACAATTCCTCAACTTGAGCTTGAAGCAGATCTATCCTTTGATTAGCATCCAGAATCCCAGAAAAAATGTGTTGATTAATTCTACTTTGAGATTCAAGTATGGTGGATGTTTGTTGAATAACCTGATTAATAGTGGCAGCAGTTTGAACCTGGCTGGCCATGGCTACTCCAGCTGTAACTGCTGCAGCAGCAGATACCGCCACAGCTGTCACTATGGCTGCCGTAATTCCAAAATCTCTACGGGCTCTAATCAGTTCAACAATAGGAAATGACTCTGGATCTGCAATAACCGGGATCGGGACAAAGGTTGGAAATTTCATAACCATTGCCGTAGTCCAGGAGCCATTCCAACACTCAGACAAATAACAGGTAATATTAGAACAATTAAGCATCCCCTGTAATGTAACATTAGCCAAAAGAAACAGGAACGGAGATTGGAGACAGACTGCTGCGGAGGGTAATGTAGCATTAAACAATTGTGAATTGTTTGCAGAAATTTTAAGCCTCCTACCTCGCTCCGAGTCTTGGGTACTTCCAGAAACATTAAACAGCCAACTTTGGACTCCTAATATTTCCCTGGGGAAACACAAGCGCGGACTAGACTAGCCCAATCTGAGGGAGTCATGCAAAATCTAGTAAGTCCCTCCACCTGAGTGAGAGTGAAAGCGGCATCTATGCCATAAGTGCGGACAGATTCTGCCAAGGTTTTAATTATCTTAAAGTCTAAAGGCTCATGATATCTTCCCCTGTTATTGTCCTGAAATACAGGGTATGCAAGTCCCATATCTGTATTAACTGTCCTCCAAACTTGTGCATGAAAAGATCTCCCGGAACCTTGGCTCCCCCCCACATACGGAGGTGGGGCAATCGGCACCATATCTTCTTCTAGATATTCTACCTCCTCCTCCTCAGAGTTTTGTTGACCGATGTTAACTCCCTTCCCCTTCTTACAGTAGGCCTGGGTGCCCTGTGTCTCCTTTTTCTTCTTTTTCATTTTTATCTTATGTAGTTGTTGTAACAATATATCAAGGTCCTCAGAACTCTCTGAGTCGCTTGTGTTCTCAGGCGTTTTTAATTCGGTCAAGTCTGGGTAGAGCCTTCTCCTATTTTTATCTTCAGGCTCTTTTGCCTTCTCACTACTGTTACTTTTAATACTCTCTGCCACTTCACTACATGATCCTTCAGATTTTTCCTCATGCAGTTGCTCAAGAATAGCTTGACCCTCACTCACAGCTTCCTGGCATTTACCATCTGTAAGGCAACCACGGACCATTTTCCAAAGGGGTATCACCCCACCCTCTAACATGCCCTGCTCAGAAGCAAAGTCAAGATCTTTGCCTAATTTATCCCAACTAGGCACAGTAAGGCTGCCCGAAAATGCAAACCACGGTGCAGCGATATCTATCTTCTGTAAAAATCTCTGTAAAGTACTATGTTTCACTTCCAGTCCCTTGGAACGTAACAGGCCATCTAGGGCCAGGAGAAGCGGACTTGAAGATGCGGCACCCATGACACAACAACAAAGAAAGCACCAAAAAAAGAAAGCGAAAGTAGGAGCGAAAGTACACAGTGCAGCTGCAATAAAATGTAAGGCTCTCTCTTTCATTACAGAGGAGCTGTCCCGCTTTGGTCGCGGATCCCACTTACTAGGGACTAACCCCGCTTTGATCGCGGATCCCACTTACCTGGGACTAACCGGTGCACCACCCCTGACTGCTGAAAGTTCTGGTTCCCGGGTCTCGGCACCACTTGTCGCGACCCCTTGCCCGCAAGGAAGACGCAACTCGAGAATCTTCTTTCAACAGTTTTATTCAGGTCCCTGGATATTTCTTCTTCTCTCTCTCGGATGCCCCTCCCAGCCTTAATAAAGCATCCCAAGCCCCAATGCAAAGCTGCCGCGTGGAGCTTTCTCACAGGGTGGTGAAAAATCATGTGCCAACTTTCCTAGATAAGGAGTTGTTTGTCACAGACCACAGCGGAGCCAGCGTCATCTTGTAATGGCGACCATAGTCTGCAGAAACGGCAGAAGCGGCTCACCACAGATAGCAAATTAAATATTTGAATTTGTCACTCTCTTGTGTTGAATTATGAAAGATTATCAGACATGGCTATTTTAACAGGATCTTATTAGCGTTTCATTGTAATTGGCACCTGCTTTGCCAGAAGACGCGTCCTCTGCTTCCACACATCTGTAGATGCTAACTAATTTAATTATTTCATCCCAGCTCTTGGTAGGCCCTTTTTTGAATTATGAATGCTGCCCTACCCTTCTTGGCTAAGAAGCACATTTCACAAGACCTTGTTTCCCAAGGTATTCATTGCCTGCCAGACTTTTTCAGTAGAAATTGCTTTATTGGTTGGTATTCTTTAATTAAAAACTGGCAAAACAAACCTGGATACTGTTGGCAGAAATTAAATTTATTATAAGAGTATTAAGGGCTTATTTAAATGACAGGATGGCAAGATTGGAAATAGAACATAACAGAAGGAGTTCTGCAGTGCTACTTAACTTGAACTCTAGCAAGGATCCTCAGAACAGCAATAGCAACACTGGGGCTCTTGTGCTGAGATGAAAAAACATTAACTGCTGCTTCTCATCTTGATCTGTATGCCTAAGATCCCAAGTCTGAGGAGCAGTCATTGGACTTCAAGTATTTAGAATATATTTCCACTGAATGGCTGTTTTGTCAGAAAGAATAAACAGAGTCAAAGAGCTTCTAGGAAATTCAAAAGCAACATGGTAAGAATGGAAGTCCTTGAGCCATAACATATGGCCAAAAATCTCACAATATGATGATTTGCATACACACACACACACACACACACACACAGAGAGAGAGAGAGAGAGAGAGAGAGAGAGAGAGAGACAGAGAGAGAGAGAGAGAGAGAGAAGGAAATCAAAATGCCATTAGGATGGGCAGATAGATGCTGAAGACGGTGGCAACAAAACACTAAAGTGGTGCATAAAAATGTGACAAATATAATAAAAAACATATTTTTACCTTGAAAATCATCTAAAATATTGCCACCAGGTATTGGTATAATGAAGAAACATTTTATTATTAAGTATACAGGTGTCAAAAAGTTGATTTTTTCCTAGTATTGTTAACTAATTTAAAGTACATATTTGGTGCAAGTTTTTATTTTATTCTAGTATCTAGAGATGAGCATTTTTAAAATTTCATTTGTCACACCACTTTAAGAATAAGATTATATTTATGATTACCCAGAAGTGAGAAACATAGTAAAAATAGACATATAAATAAATAAAACATGAAAACTTTCAGAAAGTTCATGAATTCCCCTCCTCTCATAGTTCTCTAATTTAGACTTAAAGGAGTTAAAGATTCTAATTTTGAGAAAGAATTTCTAACAGATTGATTTATGAGTATATCTCAAATAAAAGATGAAATTTTAGAATATTAATACTAGTCCTGGAATTTTGGTCCCCAGATATATTTATCTTATTATTTGCAAAGACTATACATGGAGTTTTGAGATTTTGTTTTTAATGTTTGTTTTTATGATTAAAAATAATATCTTCTTATTGGAGAACATGTACTATTGGGTCTTAATAGTTATAACAGGAAAAAAGTCATAAATCCACATCTTGAGCCAATAATTATTTTTATTAACAGAGTTATACAATTTCTTTATTTCAATTACTTTTCACTTGTTTTATGTAATTTAATTTCTAACGCCTTATATGATGTATTCCTTTAAAAATATGGTTATATGCATTTGCCCTGCCAATTAAAACTTATTTACAAATTTAATTTATTCATTCAATTCTACCATTGGAGAGTCACTCTGCAAAATGATAGGCATTCTACTATGATCACTTTACTAAGGACTAAAATAAACAGGAGGCAAAGCATTTTATTGATTTAGAATAAATTCTATATTTTGGAAATAAGGTTGGCTTAGTTAAACTTCTAATAGTTGTTCATCCAACAGAATGGGTGACATGGAAGGTAGATTAACGCAAAGCCAGTCCTTTTTCAGATTCAGAGGTTGCTATGCCATTATGAATCAGGTTTTGCTCACATTCTCTACAGCCAAGGGGGCAGTTTCATCCTAAAATAAACAATAATTCTTTCTGTAAAGTATTAACTCTTTCCCATTGTCTCTTGACTCTCAAATAATTTAAAATGACCGGGAGACTTTCAAATTATGAAAATATTTTTAAAAATTTTTCTAGATGGAAGATAAAACAACTTTATTAGGGACAATGTGAACAAATTTAATACATCAAGATTAAATACATATTTTATGTACTTTACTGAAATTGCCTTCCAGAAGTTTTTTTCTGGAAGTTTTAGTATTATTTGATTTCTTATAAATATCAAACCTGCAGGCATACAGTTAAGGCAGAATCTCTCACCTCTATACTTATGATGTATAGTGATATATTATCACAACTCTGCAGGCCCTGTGAGTGCATAATTGATGAGATATGGATATTATTTTTTTAATTACTCTTGGGGACACTGAATCGAAGATAGGTGGCAACTACAATGGTTTGGTTGATTAATTTTAATACTCATTTATTTTGAAAAATGCCTCTTTTATCAATATTATTAAATGTCTCTCAGATTCCATTAAACTCTAAAATAGAGATAAGAGGAATGATTAGCCTTATCAAGGCTTCCACACTTTAAATGGAGAAAAAGAAACATTGACAATTATGTTCAAAGTAAGAAGTGAAAGAACATTTAATATAATAGGGGTAAGCCAAGTTGTCTAGGAATACTTTAAAAAATGTAAGGAGGCTTATGTGTTCCAGAGCCCTTCATAGGTAGGAGTACAAGTGAGGTAAAGATTGAGCATTGGAGGCGAAGGATGAGCATTCCAGCAGAGAGCAAAGCTGGTAAAAAAAAAAAAAAAAAGCATGAAGGTGAACCAACTGCTAAAATATATGATAATCTGAAAGTAACTTAGTATGTTTCTTAATAAGGCATAGTTGGACAAGAACTGATTCAATAACTTACATTCGAAGGTTGGAGTTTGACTTTGATTAAGCAAGCTGTGGGAAGTTATAAAAAGTTGGAAGGAAAGGATTGGCATATTTTGATTTTAGTTTTTACTTTTGTTTGTAGAGGAAGATTAAAATGAGGAAAAGTGTCAGGATGAGTTATTATGCATCATATGGTTACTGAAAAGAGGTCACAAGGACATAAGTTATATAAAATAGATAAGAAGTTAAAGATATGAAAGATTTACAGTATAATCTATATAACTTGATTAATGGTACATATTGGAGAAGAGTTTTATTTCTAGCAACTCTAATTGAATAATTCCATAAATCACAGACGAAAATTACTTCCTTATCTCTTTAGAGAGTCATTTATACATGTTTTTCATTTGTGATTATTAACCTGTTTTCTTTATAATTAGCTTTGTTTATGACTTTATTTATTGAATTACCCAATAAAATAGTGTGAGGATTCATGAATAAAATTTTGGTACATTCATGATGCAGCAATGTGTGTGGGAATGAATTACCTTTATACTTTAAGCAACCATAAAACTGGAGACAATATATGAATGAATGGTTTTCTGGAATTGAAAAGAGATAGCGTATAGCCATTGCTTGCAACAAAAGAAAACAAGATAAATAGAGTAGTATAGATAAAGTATAAAACTGAATAACCAAGAATTCATTAATTTGGGGTCACTTTCTGAAGAGAAAGTTTCTAAACCCCTGGCGGGTATTCAAAGGGATGTGACAGAACACACTGTTAGAGTATCTCTTAGAAGCCTGGAGAACACAATTGTTCATGATGATAAAAAAAAAATAGTTGATGTAGGAATTAATGGGAATAGGCATACTGGAAAGTCTGTGTTACTTGAGCAGAGAAGACTCCCCTCATTAAAGAAGACTATGTTCTCAGAAATGCCCAGAGTAAATACCAATCATTAAGACCATTGAAATAATGCTAATGAGAGGGACATTATCATTACTGAAATAGTCAGTGATGGCTCTTTCTTGTAGGCTAAGACTGAGTTTTACCCATTAATAACCAAGAGAATAAAGAAATCATGAAATAATGGAGATTGATAAAGTTAATAATTCAAAAACATTGCCACTTGATATGGAAGTTCAGAATTAGTTCCACTTTTCTTCAGCTAAAGGGTATAAGAATGTTGGTTCTAATTATCTCTGTTTTATTTGTGTTTGGCTTTGTGATAATAGATGGACTCTGGAGAATTTCTGTAGGCCACTGGCAATTCAGCCAGGAGTAGCCCCAATTACTGCTCTACTGAATGTGATGTCATTGCTACAGATGATCAATAAGGCTTTAGGTACATGGTATACAGATCGGGTTGTGCAAATTTTTGCTTTGATTAAGGGAAAAAAAAGAACAAAATTCAGTTCATATCCACGGGAAATAAAAAAAAATAATTATTTAGAGTTTTGTCTAAGGATTATGTTTATTTTCTGTCCCTTTACTATACTAACTAAAGATCTTTATTTATAAGTTTCACAGAACCTAAGATTATTCATCACATTGAGGGCTCATCATCATACAGACACATGATTGTAGTTCATGAGGAGCTTTGTTATGAGTATGCATTTTAGAAAATGGAAAATAAACCCCATGTAGTTGCAGGGAGCTGACATTCACAGATGTATTTCTGAGTAAATGTTTCACATATCTCGCCTCCTGGAGACACATCTAATTTTGTTTGACTTCAGCTTCTCATAGGTCTTAAAGAGACACTGGAATTAACAGACACATAACAATATGCTCACTGATGAGAGATGAAATGATTTTCATCATGTTTGAAGAATGGGCAATAATGCCCATACTCTTCTATGCTATTCAATATGCAATTGGAGGACATATCCAAGACAATTAGATTAAATTCAAAACAAAATTGGGAAGGAAAAAATAAAAACATTACTTACTTGCCCTCAAATATGATTGTATATAAAATGTCCTAAATACTTTTCCAAAATTTTTGTTAGAATTAATAAGTGAATTTATTGATGAGAGATAGTAGTCAATCCATATAACCCAATTGTGTTTATATGTACTTAAATAACTTTACAAAAAATATAAATTCCATAGCACCCAATCTCAGTAAATACTTAGCTATTGATTAACAGAAACATGCAAATCTTCTCTATTCAACATTACAAAAGCAGAGAGAAAAATACAAAGGAAACAACAAAAATAATAAAAGCAATAATCTTAAATATTTAGAAGGAGATGTTTTTAAAGTTAAAGTGTTTTTGAAGGTTTTGTGCCCCCCAGATTGAAATGCTCAGAGATTTCATGGATAGACTTGTTACTGCCTAAAATAGATAGGCAATGACCCTATAAAACAAAAATTATTTAAAATGAGATACAACATATTAGATTATTTCAATACATTTTATGAAATAATCATAGAATTATTGTATTGACATAGGAAGACATGTGTGTCAATGAAAAGACTATTCAACTCAAAAGTTTCAGAAAGACACCATCACATATTTGGCCAATTGTGGTTTTACCACCTTTATGTGGTATAACTGATACACACAAAAAAAGCCCTGCACGTTTTTAGTGCATACAGTTGATGACTTGAGACACAGGCATTAACCTATGATACTATTACAATCTAGATAATAACATAAACTTCTCCATAACTTTTTATTTATATTTTTAAAATTTTTAATTTTGTCCTTTTTTAGATACATATAACAATAAATGTATTTTGACATATCATACATACACGGAATATAACTTATTCTTATTCCATAATTTTTTGTCTATGTTTTTCTACAGAAGTTTAATGTTGACAGCCTAAATATCACTTGACAGATGAGTAGATGAAGAAAATATGGTATATAAACATAATAGAATATTATTTAGCCTTATAGAGACTCTTTCAGGATAGGTTTAATCTCACTTTCATAGTAGTTTGAAAATTTTTCCCTCCCTAGATTATAGTATTTCTGATTGATATCATAAAATCCATAAGTGCATCATATAATTCATAAATTTTATATAATAAAGTTGAACTTTATGTTATCTAGGTATTCAAAAGTGCTTAAAATAGTGTTTTGCTGGCATTTTTATGTAACAATAATGGTCACAGTAATATTCTTGTTTTATATATGCAATTGCTCTTAAGGGCTTTCTTGAATATGCTCCTTTGTGATTTAATAAAGTAATGAGTAAATTCATACCTTTATCGGGGTGTGGGGAATGAAGACATATACATGATCTACTCTCTTAAATTTTTAAATGTACAATACTATATTATTAACTATAGACTCAGTTGTATAACTATTCTCTAGAATTCATTTATCTTGCGTAACTGAAACTTTAGACCCAATAGGCAAAACACCCCATTCCTCACAATCCCAGCCCTTGTTAAATAATCTTCTGTTCTATTTCTAGGAGTTGACTACTTTAGATATCTCACATAGTGAATCAGTGTTTGTTTTGTGACTGATATGTCCTCCAGGTTTGTCCATATTGTTCCAAATGATAGATTTATTTTTTTATGAGGCTGGATAGTATTCTTATTATAATCTGATCTTAATCAATATAGATTATAAATTATAGATCATAGGTTATGAAATATTAAAAAAGTAGGATAATAGGATTATTTGATAAGTGTTATAGGATAAACAATGTTAAGCTGTTTCTAAGATGTCTAAGATGTTAAAACTTGTTTTTCTGTACTTCATATGCCCACAGATGTGCTTAAACCCAGGATGTGGTTGTGTGTTTTTGCTCTGCTGCTTTCTCAGTCCTTGTATCCTGCTTGCTTGCCTTCACCTACATTTTCGAGGATATGTTTGTCCCGCCCCCCTTATAAACTCTGTACAATTCAGACATGGCACTGCTCCTGGAAGAGATAATTCTGGTCCTACAGGGGAACAGTTGCCAGCTGGCAAAAAAAAAAAAAAAAAAAACTTCTCTAATTTGGGTAAAATTTGGACTGAGAATGTTTTCTGAGTGATCAGCCCACAACATTCTATTATATTTATGTACCACATTTTCTTTATTCACTCATCTGCTGAACAATATTTAGGCAGTTTAAACATTTGGCAATTGTGAAAAATGCGCAATGGGAGAACAGGCATCCTTCTTGCTTTTGACTTCAAAGATTTTGTTTGTATGTCCAGAAGGGGCATCACTGGGTAATATGGTAGTTTTATTTTTAATTTTTGAAGAAACTCCATACTATTTTTCATAGGGGCTTCTCCATTGTACATTCCCACCAACAGTATTCAGGTGTTCAGATTTCTCCACATCCTCACCACCCACTTGTAGTCTTTTAACGTTTTAATATTATCCATCCTAACAAATGTGAAGTGACATCTCATTACAGTCTGATTTTCATTTCCCTAACAATTAGTTACTTGAGAATTTCCCCACATACCTTTGGCCTTTTGATCTCTTCTTTAGAAAAATGTCATTCACATATTTTGCCCATATTGTTTTTTACTTATTTTTATTTAAAAACATTTTAACATATTATATATATAAAATTTATTTTAGGGTCCAGTGTGATGTGTATGTATGTGTATATATATATATATATATATATATATATATATATATATGACTATATATAAATATATATATATATATATATATATATATATTTATTACTAAGTTGAAATAATTGACATATCCTTCTACATAAAAATTGTTGGACATGAGTGTGATTCTCTTTCATGTCATTTGATTAATGCAGAATTGTTCAGGATGGGTACATACTGGAACCATAATGATATATATATATATATATAGATAGATAGATAGATAGATAGATAGATAGATAGATAATGATATATAGCCTATGTATAGTCAGGTTGTTATTATTATTTAGGGTAATCTAAGGATATCATTAAAATAAGCACATTCTAAACAAAAATTTTCAACAAAAAAAAAGAGGAAAAGGGGAAACTATGGATGGAATACAACTAGGGACCTAGAGAATATTATAACAGAAATGGTTAAAACCAAGCAGATAAAAAAAGAAATGAATTTCATGGTGGAGATCTTGCTTTGAAGCTGTGTACTATATGTGGAAATTTGTTTAAATGGTCTTGTTCCCTGGGAACTTTGGAAAATCAATCATCTCAGGGCATATCTGACCATTTTCAGTTTGAAAATTCCTACAATAGGAACCTTCACATGTTGTTAATTCTTTTGATTATTTATTTGTCAAATATGTACACAGGGATTAATTATCTGGTGTGTCACTGTTGTATTTGTTAACAGTGGCAGAAAAAGTCCTTTCCAATAAGATTCCGAGTACATTTTCTTTGCTGTCTTTTCACATATGAAAAAAAAAATATCATCAAGAGAGTGTTAAGAAAGATGCTGTGGAAGCATGGCCTGAACTTCTAGTTGATAGGATGTACATACAACACAAGTGCTTGTTTCTGAATATCTTCAAGTCTATGATAACAGAGTAGAGTCCAGGATTTCTATACACATGGGACATTCCAGATTTATTATTATTATGAGGATAACCTATATATCTCCAAAATAGTAGATCTTTATGGTGATAAGAACTAGTGAGAATATTTTGGAGAAAGATGCAATATAATAAATTTTTATTGGAATTATTTGTGTATAGTTTCTCTGAAAGGCTGTCCAATTTTTCAGGCATCTTTTTACCCCCATGTTTATTAGAGAAAAAACATACCTTGTAGGTAGCTTTCTGGTCTAGTCTAGTTGTATTTTGACATCCATAGTTTAACATCTGAGAGTCTGACCAGCATATAATTCAAATTCTTCAATGGTTACCTTTTTTTCTTCTATGGGTTTAGAGATATATTCAATAAGAAATTTTATTAGCTTGGGACCAAAGTTAAAATTCCACAATTGCTTTCTTACTTGGCTTATAGCAAGGATAAATTTTGTAGATGTAAGTATTACTGGAGGGTCTTAGGAGAACCACTGGGTAAAAATTCGAAATTTGGATAAGTTTAAGAGGAGGAATGACTTAAAAGAACAAAATTGGGCCTAATCCCAATGACTTGGGAGGCTGAGGCAGGAGGACGGCAAGTTCAAAGCCAGCCTCAGCAACTTAATGTGGCCCTAAGTATCTTAGTGAGACCCTGTCTCAAAATAAAAAAAAAATAAAAAGGACTGGGGATGTGACTCAGCGATTTAGCTCTCCTAGGTTCAATCCCTGGTACCAACAAAAAAAAAAAAAAAGAAGAAGAATATCATTCAGAAGAAGAGGAGGAAGAATGTGGAAGGATAAGGAGGAAGGAGATAATGTTATAGGAAGGCAATTGAAAGAGGAGGAGGAAAGTAATTTACTAGAGAAGTGATTCAGTTTGTTGTTGCTTATATTTGTCAGATATTTCATTAGCCTTGGCCAAAAACTATTTTAGTGAATCAATTTTGGACCCAAAATTTCATTTAAATTCTTCTTTATACAAACAAGAAAACAAACAAATAGTTGCACATAGGATCTAAGAAATTTCATTCTATTTATTTTTTAAAAAATCTCTCAAACAATATTTCCATTTTTATTAACTAGCCATTAGTTATGACTGCCATAACAGAGTGCTACAGTTTAAGTAGTTTAAATAAACAAACAAAAATAATTTCTTCACAGTTCTTGAGATAGGATTCTAAAATTATGGAGATAACAGATTCAAATAAGTCCTGAGGTGTCTCTCTCTCTCTCTACTGATTTATTGGTGGCCATCTCTACCTATGTCTTCACGTGGTCTTCTCTTTTTGTTTCTTGTGTCCTACTCTCTTCTTATAAGAGAAGAAATTGCAGTGAATTAGGGACCACCCCATAATCTTAATTATCTTTTTAAAGTGTTTGTTTCTTAATATCTTCAAATCTTAAGGTATTAGGAGTTGAAACATTAACATAAGCATTTTCAGGTAACATCATTTACTCTAAAACACCATTGAAGACCTAAATCATATTGTTGAAATTATCCAATTTAGATGTATATGGTTACAAAAATTAGGATTGTAATAACTATGTGTAAAAGGAAGGTTTGTTTGTTTTAAAATAGAACAGAATTTAAATTTACAACATCATGTGAGAACTAGCAATGCCTATCTGTGGTGAATTGAATGTATTGTTTGGTCACTTTGTGCCTTAGAGTGACTACCTAGCTGTTAGCCACCTCCTCTGAATGCACACTCATCAATCTGAACACCTTGCAGGCATAAAACCAGAGAGAATGCTGTCTGAACAAAAGCTGATGTGTCAAGATAAAAGCTAAAAAGGAAGAAGAATCACATCTGGTTTTATTGATGACACACAGCAAAGTGATCCAAGTAGATGCCAGTCTGTTGAACACAGCAAACAAACTCAATGGTCTGTGGAACCCATTCAAACTGGCTGATAAGGCTAATGCCTGCCTTCTAACTCATTAATCTCCTTTGTATGACAAAAAACACTTTTACATAGCATAACACAATCTGAAAGAACAAAAGAGAACAAAAAATAGGTGGGAAAAAAGGCTCTGCTTCCACCAAGGATGACCAATGTATAAAAACCAATAACAAAACCCAGGTAAGGAACTGAGAATTAATAACCAAGCAACTCAAGTTCACATGCAGTGTTTATTTGTCACCTCGGTGCAGACTCAAAAAGCTCTAAGAAGCCTGTTAAAGAGTGGCTTCATGTGTACCAACAACTGATTAAAGATAGGGTTCACTGTTAAAAAGTACAGGTAGTATCTTGTGATATACTATAGGAAAACTGTGGAAGCAACAAGATTGCCCAATGAAACCAGGTTATGGTATCAGAGTTTTTGATATCAAGGGAATCAGCCACTATTACTTCATTTGACTAAGTGTTGAAGGCAGATTTGGGAGTGGGAAAGCTTTTAGAGGAAAAAATAAAATGGCCTCAGGTATTCCCTGGTTAGAGGTTGTTGGCAGGAGAAGCTGGAGGCAGGTTAAGAAATCTTGCTTTCTAAGAGGAGCAGATTTGTTTCTTTTGGTTTGTCCTAAGATGCCAGTGAGCAAAATATGGGGAGAGGTGCATTAATTTACCTACTCCTATCAGCCTTAGGCTGATTACTGATTAGGGGCTTTTTGGTTTTCTGGACTGATTGCTGCAGAGTTGGAGACTGGTTTTCTTCTTAGGCTAGATCCTGAAAATTCAATGGGTCAAGGTTCTATTGTCATAAGTGAGATAGCCATAATTTGTAAATTCAAATATTTAGTCTTGCACTTTTATTCAGAAGATGTATGATATATATATATATATATATATATATATATATATATATATATATATATATATATATATATATATATACACATTTATTTAAGACATATAGTATAAGCTTTTTATACACATTCTCTACTGTTTTATTTCATTAGTGAGGGGTAGGTAGTGGGGATTGAACCCCCTCCACTAAGGTATATCCCATCCTTTTATTTATTCATTTACATTTATCTTGAAATAGTATCACTAAATTGGTTAGATTGGCCTTGAACTTGAAATCTTCCTGCCTTAACTTCCCAAGTAGCTAGGATTGCAGGTGTGCCCTCTGGCCACATTATCTATTTTCTCAGTTTTTCAACTTCATGCAAGAGATTAACATACAAATGAACAAAAAGCAAAATATTATAAAATTAAATTGTATGAAATATATAAAAATAATTGCAGGGGAATTTTTTAAGATAAAATTTGAAGTAAGAATATGTGAATGCTGGAAAAGAGTAACTAAGACTTTGCTTAAAATTTAAAAAAAAAAGCAAAGAGTATATAATCTAGTTCAGGGAATGGATGGAGGGAGGAAGAATATTATTTCCTGATGCATAATCAAAGACCTTCAGAGGGTTAAACAAAATAGCTAGCAGGTAGAAGAAAAAGGAAGAAGAGGAGGAGGAGAAGAAATAATCAGTAAAATGTATTAAAAGGTATAGAGAAGTAAAATAATAAAAGGACAAGAAGCAACAGCTGCTCTCTGAATTATCTGGCTAAGGAACTTATGCTTTGATCTTCCTATGATAGAAAGCCAGCCAGTGAGGCTTTTATACAGAGCAATGACTTAATCTGAAATTTTATTAAGTAAATTCTTTGGGGGACTTTGGGAGGTGGTTTTCACTGGGTGAAGTCTAAAATCAGGGAATGGCAAATTTTAAGTTACTATAATAATGCTCAAGTGATACATACATACTTTAAATATGACTAGGGAAGGTAATATAGATAAGAGCAGAAAGCACAATCAAGAATACATTAAGGAGTAAAAGCAAAAGATTTTTTGATTCATAGTGGAAAGGGAAAGGGAGGAGTGAAATTATGCCCACTGGTCTGGAAGGGCAAAACACTGACATGGATGGCTTATGCAGGATAGTGGGTTAACTAACAATGTTATTATTAAAACATTCAATTTGTGCAGCTGGACTTTCCTGTGAGAAATACAGGAAAACGCTTCCAAAAAAAAAAAACGCTTGCTTTAAAAAAAAAAGCAAAGAGTATATAAAGAGTATACATTTTGAGATAATCTCAAATTAAAAGAAGATGCAAAGGACAATGCTGTGAGTTTGCAGGAAGAAGTTGGCACCATTACAGGTAAAGGGAGCCAGGTAAAGTGGAAAACGGCAGTAGGTGTCCCTGCATATGTTTATGTGAAATTATTTCCTTCCTCCAGAGCACTTACCACAGCTCTACATTTTTAGAAGGTTATTTAAGTGTCTGGTTAATGTACTACTCTTGGCACTCTGATGGAAGAAAATTCAATGTCATGTTCACCATTCTAATTTCCGTGCCTAGTATACCACTAGAATATTTAAATAGCTTAATATTTTTAAATAAATCAGTGTATAATGAAATGGATGAAAACAATCTTGAAGCAAGCACAAATTTAAAGTATATAAGGAGAAAGAAGGACACCTCTAAATGATCATGAAAGGATGGATGAGATAATGAAGAGAATCATGCAAGTCTAGTTATCAAGGAAGGTAATGGAAGAGGGTTTAAAGAGGTAAGTAATAAACTCTGCAGTTCAAATGGAACAGAAATGCTCAATAAGTGAAGATGAAAATCAATTTCTTTGACAACAGGATCTTTGCAGATATTAGTTAGAAGCATTTTCATAAAGTCAAAAAAAGCAACTTGAGAATGCAGTGGGATAGGTTGGAGGGTAAATGAAAGAGAAAATTTCAGACAAAGATTACAGACAACTCTTTTTTTTTTAAATTTATTCTACTTAATTATACATAATAGCAGAATGCTTTCAGATTCATTGTACACAAATGGAGCCAATTTTTCATTTCTCTGGTTGTACAGGACAGACTACTCTTATTAAGAATATGAGTGGAGAAGTGAGGGAATTATAAGATTGTTGTAGAAGAAAATAGGATTAAATATTATTTTTGTGTTTTAATTCAAATTTTGAATCTGGAAAACTTAGACATGATTTTAGGGAAAAGTATAAGTAGAGAGAAAGGAATATTGAAGGTTCAGTATGCTACATCAAAAGGCTTCAGACTGAGTAATTAATAAGCAACATAAATTTATTGCTCACTGTTCTAGAGACTGGAAATTCCAAGATGAAGAACTAGTTCCAAGCTTGTTCCATTTCAAAGATGGTAACTTTTTTTCTACATCTTCACATAGTAGGAGGGGCAGGAAGAATGTTAAATCCTCTTTCACAAAGACACTAATCCCGTACATGAGGGTGAAGCTATCATGATTAAATCACATTCCAATGACTCCCCACCCCCTTACTACCAGCACATTGATTATGAGATTGCAATGTATGAATTTGGGAGGAAACATTTAGATTATAGCAACAAATATTAAGCAATTGGCCAGCATTAGAAAATAAGAAAATGCTTGTTTTTTCCATATATTATGCATCTGTGAATGGTTATATTTTCTATGATGGCCATAAAAAATGTCATTATCCCCCATGCTCTTGTTAAATAATATTTTTTGTTAAATGATACTTCTCCAGTTGAGTGGTAGGGTTTATATTTTTGCTCTTGTATCTTGGTGAAAAATGTGGATACATTGGAATTACGTTCTGGAGTTGGGTCATCAAAAGTAACACAGCTTTTCATTTTAATCACATGGTTATAATGGGACACATTCTAGAAATCTAATTATCCCCATAAGGTAAGAAATTGCAGGCATTAAAAAGTTCATAGATAGATATTCTGGCCCACAATTCCAGCTGATCTTAAAACTCTGCCCTTGCTTCAATTTGTGAACCCTATGAATAAGTCATCTTGGAATTAGATTCTCTAGTTCCAGTCAAGTTGCCTCTGCTGTTGCTATATGAATCAAAAGTGAACCTTCACCATAAGCCCTGCCTGCATCATTTGATGCAAGAGCTGAATAATTTTTTTTTAAAGCAAGAATGAGGTATATTGATTTGCTGTGCAGTAATAGTTATGTAGAGGGATATTCTTTTCAATAACTTTATACAAACACAACAGGAAATGTCAAAGGTCTACAAAGGTGAAACCTAACTTCCTTTCAGAAAATAGTTAATTTTTATTTTCTGTCCTACAGTACATTAAATAAAGGTCTGTGTTTTAAGATGTTGACTTAGCTAACAATATCCCCTGACAATTATTCTTCTTGAAATATTTTAACAAACATAAGCCATTCTTCAGAAATGGCTTAGTGCATGTTAATAGTCAAGTTGCACAATTGAAAAATCAGTTAATTTGATTTCATGTTACATATACATAAAGAGGCATCTGTCAAGTTTTCTATGTATAATACAAAAGAAGTTTTCTCTGCTGCTTACTTTTCTCTTATGTATAGACAACTTGGCAGATATCCCAAAGAAGCAACAATTAAATCATTTGAGTACTTGATAATGAATAAAAAAGCTCTTAAAATATTTTGTAGCTATGATAACAACATGCATTTCTGGAAGAATTTCCATCCTTGACACCATCCTTTTTGCTTGAATATAAAGATGATGCACTCAACAATAAGACTTTGTCTATGAAAGTTGCTTAGTGACTTCTTAAAATTAAAACTACTCTCAGTACAATATTTTATGATCTCTTGATTAAAAGTTAAAGAAAAAATATTTGCATAAGGTAATTCAAGCTCAAAATTAATATAATGCTAATGATTTGGTAAAATCACTCTTAATAATAATTTTTTTCTGATATGTGAAATTTTTTCTCCGAAAAGTTTTCTCTGTCTAGTGTTCCTTATTATACATAACATATTGAATGAAAACAGGATAAGAATATGCTTTAAAGATTAGTATAATGGCAAAATTTGTCTCTGATATCAGTGTTCATTGTCTTGGCTCAGAAATTAAAATGTATCAAGGATACTTCAAACTTTTATACTAATAAGAACTAAGAAATATTTGAAAGCCAAAGAAATTGGTGGCTTTATCATGTATATTTAAAGAACATTGACACTGAAAAGCATTATACAATGGTGTTTTTATGCTTATAGCTATTTGACTTGAGAAAATAACCATAGTGGAACATGAGATAAAAACTCTTTTAAAGAACAAAGAAATGGGAAGAAGGTATGATTAATACTTCACAAGCTCATTGAACATCACATAGAGTTATTAGTGGAGGATGAAAGACAGAAAATAAAGAGACAAAGTTAGTAGGGTTAACAATCTGGCAAAACATCAAAGCATACAAACTCTTAAGGAAGATGTGTCTATTTAGAGTGAAACTATCACTCAGATACTACTAAGGCCAATATTGTGGGTATTTGAAATTAGATCCAATAGAACACATAAAATAAATACAAAACTACATACAAAAATCTGTAGACTTGAGTTGAATGGAAATATGCAAATTGATATAGCAGGCTGTTAGTATATTTAATTAAAAGTACGTAAAATGTTTTTAATATACTCAAAAAAGTTCTTAAATTTACTTTCATCATAAGATACATCTTTTATATTATTTTTATTCTAATTTCCTTTAGCTAATAGTGAATTGGTATAAACTACAAGAGAAAATATCTGTTAAATATATTTGATATCATATACAGGAATATAAATGTGCCCAAAGTAAGAAAGGCATTTTACTGTATAATGTAAATTAATTAGATTTAAGTAATAAGTCCAAGAACAAACTAATTTATCAATAGAATTAAAACAGAAAATGGATAACATAAATACAAATCAACCTATTAATTTAATTAATGTACAGTAAATATATGAGAACATCTGCCATATATTTAAAAAATTATCAAAAGCTAACAGAATGTACATAAAGTAGATTTCTTGAACAAATTTCAGATAAAAATTTTTCATTTAAATAGTAAATAATTGTAATGGCCTCAAAATAAAACATCATAGTGATTTATTTTATTTAGATCTATTTTATGGTATATTTTAAAAAGCATAGAAGTAAATAGTAAACTATTGTTCATAAGATGAAACAGAATTTCCATGTGATCCAGCAAATATACTACTGCATATACACCCCCAAAAAATCAAAAGGAAGAATCTGTCTTTGTTGGTTCAGGTACTATGAAAACTATGCTAGACTGGGTATCTTATAAACTGAAGATACTTATTTCTCATGTTCTGAATTTTCAGGAAGAATTTAAGAGTAAGTCTCAGGGAGATTTGGTGTCTAATAAGGGTTTGTTTTCTGGATTATAGGTTGCTGTCTTCCCCTTGTGTCTTTTCATGGTGGAAGTGTGTTCTCTGGTGTAAAGGACAGTAATTTTATTCATAATGGCCCAACTCTTATGAACTAATCAACTCCCCAAAACACCAATTCCAAACAATATCACATTGGAGATTATTTGTCAGTGTACAAATTTGGGGCAATAAAATATTTAGTCCAGAGGAGAATTGAAAGGAATTTTTTACAACTATGTTCATAGCAGCATTATTCTCAATTGCCAAAAAGTAGAATAACCCTGTGTATCATTGATAGATGAATGGATAAATATGATATACACATACAACATAGTATTATTTAACCTTACAAAAGAAAAATTTTACACATGCTGCAACATGGATGAACCTTAAGGACATTAAGCTAAGGGTAGGAAAGCAGCGAAAAAAAAAGAATAATGCTAGAGAAAGATAAGCATCCCTGTCCCACAAGGGGAACCCTGGGGATCTACTGGACAGTAGAGGTACATTGATTCCACACTGCCAAACAACTCACCATGCAATAAAGCAATTGGAACCTCACTAAACCTAAGGTGGGGCAAATGAGATCTCCACCTACTGTAAAGAGAATAAATAGGGACACAGAGTCAAGATGCAAAGGCAGGAAAAATGGCAGAATGGCAGAGAGGCCAAGCTGCCAAGCTTTATTTATATCAATAGGTTACTTTAGGTCATTGGCATCATTAGTATGTATTGTTCTTTTTATTAATAGGCAGGTTACAGACTTAGCAAAGCAGCGTTATGCAGCTTATTCCTCCATTACACTCTACAGTTACAATATGTAATGTTAGGAGCTTTGTGCATCTCTCAAGGAAGTCCATTGTCTGAAATTACTGTTAAGTGGGCAGATCTGGGAGCACCCCGAGCTTTATGAAACATTGTAATTATCTAGCAAACAAGTTCCTTTACTCCCAGGAGCTATGTGCCTGGGATCAAGGTCAAGGCTGATGAGGCTGTAGCACAGAGGCCTCTTAAGCAGGGAATTGCCATACCAGCTAGACATTGCACATTTATTTAGTTATCTTATTAGTTCCTAGGAGAGATTGCAGGGCATTCTTAACAGTGGAAAACAGAGAACTTGTTACCCTATCCCGTGTGTTTGCTCACCAGAGGAACGCTTCCCTGTTCATTTCCACCATCAGAATCCCTACAACCTACCGGAATGTCAACTGTGATCATACCCTGGGATTGGAACAGACAGCACTTGTCAACCAACCCTGCAACAATCTCCCAAGAAGGGAAGTTGAAAAGTTTATAATCCCAACTGACAACTGGGTGAGCAAAACAATATAAAGGAAAGACTCAACAGTTTACAACCCATACTCCCATGGTCAATTCATACCTCAAGAAGAAACAAAAAGAAAATCAGTTGGGCACAGACAGTGAACACATATGTTCACTGAATATTTTGTCCACAATACTGGAAATGATTTCTTTATTTCCTAACTTTAACCAAGATTTTTTTTTTCGCTTTTTTGTTTGCCTGTTTTATTTAAATATGTACTGATTGTTCAAGGGCATGTATACATGTACATATTTGTTCTCATTTCCAGTTTTTTTTTTTTGAAGGTTGCTATGTTTCCATGCTGTTTTTTGAGGGTTAGGGTTTTTGATAAGCATATTTTGATGTGTTTTGTATTGACTATTCCACTAGTCTATTTCCTTTATCTCCCTCTTTCTTTGTTCTAGCTAACAACCAAATTCTCTTCTTTCTTCCACTCTTCCTTTAAATTTTTCTATTTTTTCTCACCCCTCCTTATTACCAAACATTGCACATTACCACTGCATTTTCCCTATTCACCCTTTGAAGTTTCACTTTTCTATCTTCCTATCTCTATTTTTTCCTCTTATGAAACACTATCCTTAACATCTCTTAACACTAATTGATTTATTTAATAATGCCTTGAAGAGCTCACTTTAGCAATCCTTGCAGGACTAGTGGTTTTGGGCCCCTTTTGCTTTTGTTTTCCTGGGAAATTTTGTTGTTGTTGTTTTTTTGGGTACTGCTGATTGAACTCAGGAGTACACAGCCACTGAACCACATCCCCACCCCTATTTTGTATTTTATTTTGAGACGGGGTCTCATTGTGTTGCTTAGTGCCTCATTTTTGTTGAGGTTGGCTTTGAACCTGAGATCCTCCTGTCTCAGATTCCTGAGACACAGGGATTACAGGCATGTTGCACCATACCTACTGGGAATATTTTTTATGTCTTCCTCATTTGTGAATACTAGTCAATCTTATAAAAAGAAAGAACTTCTATCATTTGCAAAATCTGGATGGATTGAAGAACATTATGTGAAGTGAAATGACCCTAATAGAAGGAAAAATATCATCTATTCTCTCTGACATGTGGACCCTAAAACAATAGAAGACATTGAAGGTTGGGATAGGATGTTGGTGAGCAGAGGATGATCAAAGAGTTTAAGGTTAGCTATTAGTTGAACTTAAATTGTTGTTTTTAATCTTTTTCAGTGTAGTAACTATAATGGCATAATAAAACTTCTATTGCAGTGCAGTAAATATAGGTAATAATAGTATATAACACATTTCAAAATTGCTGAGCATACATTTCAAGTGTTCTCAGCAAAAAACAGATAAATATTTGAAGTGGCAGATATATTAATATATTGGATTAATTTAATTATTCAATATTCCTAAATCATAACATCACTTTATATAGCACAAATATAGGAATTAAGATTTGTCCATTTAAAGTGAAAATAAAAATGAATTTAAATAGTAAATTAAGCTGACATTGTCCAGAATTGTAAAAAAATTCTTTGTAATGAAATTTTGTTGCTATTGTTTAAAATCAAGAATATCCATATTCACATGTATTTTTACATTTTCAGTGAATAGGGTTAAAGTTTATTTTTATTTATGCTTGCTTAAGCAAAATTTCTTCTTTGTTTGTTTGTTTGTTTTGGGGGTACTAGGCATTGAATCTAGTGGCCCTTGCTACTGACCTGCTTTCCCAACTTCTTTGTATTTAATTTTGAGACAGGTTCTCACTAAGTCTGCTCAGCCTATCCCAGATCTTGCAATCTTCCTACCTCAGCCTCCTAAGTCATTAGGATTATAAATGTGAGTCACTGAGCCTGACCAAAATATAATAATATGTATAAACTATCATTTCTATTCATCCCTGTAAGTAATATAAGTTCTCTTCTTTTAGACATATACTCAAAAGTTGTATTAAAAAAAATTCAAATTACTTGAAAGTCATCAAATAAATTGAACCAAATTTCAAAGAAGTAACTTCCAGTGGGATGAACTGAAACCACAAAATATGTACATTATATTTTAATTGTGATATGTAGAAAATTGGAGTCCATTGCAATAAAATTTAAAGTCATCAGCTATTTTATTTTTATTTCTGAAAATGTCTCTGCGGTCACACATCAATTAATAAGCAATGATAAGCCTTTAATTAACTAAAAATATGCTAGACTTTTGAGATAAAGCTATATATATAAGTAATAGAGAATCTCTGTAACTTAAAGTGGAAAATTCTCTGATTTGAGAGTGTTTCATTTGATCTTGCACATTAATTTTTCCTCTTAAGTAGTCTAAAAAGACTAGAGGGGACTGAACTTGTCTAATTGCTCTTTCCCCAAGTAGATACTACTGTGATGAAATTTTTCCTCTTAGAAAGCAGACCTCTTTATGAGGAGTGTTCTGGGCATGCTTCAAAACTATGGCTTTCTCTCTCTTTTTTCCAGAATAACACAGTAGAGTTATTCTTAGCTCTTTACCCAGAGAATCTGGCGGGAGCCTTGAGTGTCTCTCTTCATATTTCAGGTATTGAGTTATTTCCTCTTCATATTTTGGTCTGTGGCATCAATTATCTGATGGGTCTATGAAAAATCATTGACTTAAAGTTTGCTGATTGCTTTCTTGATGTAATCAATGAGAGTAATGTTTTCGGGTCTCTTTATAGGTTAGACCAGAAACCAGAAACTTTTTATACTAACAAGTAAGGGTGATTTTGAAAGGATTGGATTTTTTTAAAAGGATTTTTCACAGGAAAAACAAACAAACAGGCAAAAAAAAAAAAAAAAAAACAGAAAGCATGGATAGTCAGGTACTTTATTTAATTTGTTCATTCTAAATCACCTTCCAGTATTTATTTATTAACAAAAGCGTTGGATTTTTTGTTGTTATTGCTGTTTAACAACTTCTTTAGTATCTATGCTTCTCCCTTCCTAGGTATGAAAGCATATTTTTTATTAAGAAATTTTTAATAAGTTAATAATAACTACTCACAGGATTTTAGAAAATAACATCACAGTTTAATTTTTGTTGTCTTTGTTTAAAATTTTCTTATTTTTTTACAAAACATAAACATTTTCATGGTCATAATTACATTACTTGTGAGTTTCCTTCATTATAATTTATCTTTTTCCAAGAACTATTATACTTTTCCTAAAGATATATTATATTTCACTCACTCGCCCCTCAATATCTCTCCTGAGGATATTTGAATTTTCTACTAGAGAAACTGACATTATGGGTATAGTTAATTTTTTTCTATATAAGTACCACTTATAATAAATCTCATTAAATAATATGTTATAATTTTTACAAATTGCATTAATGAATAAAGAAAATGAATCAAACATTTTTAAGTAATTTTATTTGTTTAATTCATATTTTTTTGTCAATTCAGCCCTCTCATGATGTCTTGAGTTGCCAAATATAAGATGATTAAATGTGTCAAAGAAAAGGTGGTGAGGATGGGTATGACATAGTTCCTCTCTTCTACCTATGTCTTCCAGTTCTCGGGGTGGGGGGCAGAATATGTGGTTTCCACAATGAGAAGAAGGAAATGAATGGAATTATAAGAGATGCTAGAAATAAATTGAAAATTCAAATTAAACGGAAATGTAACATATTCTAAGTATCATTTCTAATATTCTATCTTTAAATGTAAATTAATGCAATTATTATGCAATCACTCTTCTGCCTTTTCTCAAAAGAATCTAAGAGGCTGGATTCCAATGGTCACTGAGCCTGACCAGAATTTAATGTTTATAAACTATCATTGCTATTTACAGGGAACAAGAGAAAAAGAATTATACAAAAAGAAAAAAATAATTTTATTCACAGTTTGACCAAAATTGGGAAGACAACTAATTTGCCTTCCCTGAATACACAGAAATGTTAGGATTAAATACTGAGAAGACAGGTGGAGGAATCCTGTGATATGCACATGTATCAGGCTGTGTGGAATTACAAATCTGTTGTTTTGGTTCCTGTTGATATCCTCCTGGCATCTTGGCTATGGTTTTGGGGGAGCAGTTTCCATTCTCCCTGAGTTTACTGCCAGTAGGAAGCTAAGATGAAGAAACAATGGTTAGCAAGACAAGGGCTAATCTTGAAGATTTAGAGAAAATATAAATATCAAATTACTAGTGACAAATCAAAAATTTCACAGAAAAAGGCAACAGGTCAGGAAGACTTTATTTGAAGCTACTGAAATAAATGAAGAGTCAGACTATCGTCTTAACAGTACAGAAACAAAGGGCAGAAGAACTTTAAGAGCTGGGGGTCTCAGCATTTAATCATCTGGGTTTGACAACAAGCCTGACTTAAAAGAAAAAGACTTTATTGTATCTTTATAATAGGAGGTAGTTTTACAACTTGGTGTAATGCACCCAGGAACTTGAAGTTTTTTTCTTACCTGCTACCCCAGAGATTGACAGCTGTGGCTGTTTTCTTCTTTGACTATATTTCGAAGAGATGAAAATGTCAGTTTTGAGGTGAAACAGGGAAGAGGCTTTTAAAAAGATGCATTTTCAGATGAGTAGAGAAAGAATTTGTAATTACAAGTTTTCTAAATGAATCCTCTAAAAAAGTGAGGAAAGGACATCTGTGGTTAAGCCACCTGTGGTAACACCCAGGTCAGGGTCCTGAGGTCTGAAGAAGTCTCTGAAGATTAGTCAAGCTGAGGGAAACATGAAGGATTTCCTAGTTACTAAAATGGAAGCAAAATTAGCTAGTGTATGCTGTGTTTTTACATTATTTTATTTTGGAAAATATATAATTAAACTTATACATATGCATACACTTTTTAAACGTAAAATGAATTCTCAATGTTTAGTTTTCAAATTAAAATGACAGTGTTTGGATAGAAAGTTTCCCCCAAAGACTCATGTATTAAAAGCTTGGTCCTCTATGCATCAACGTTCAGAAGTAAGGCTTTTGAGATGCTATTGAATCATGAGAGATCTGACCTCATCTCATTGGTGGATTAATTCATTAAACTTCTGAGAAATGATAGAAACTGTAAGGAAGTGGAGCATGGTTGGATGAATTAGCTCTCGGGGGGCCATTCTTGGGGTCTATATCTTGTCCCTGGCCCCTTGCCACACTTCCTGCTTCCTGGCTGTCATGAACTGAGAAATTGTCTTCCACTATGACCTTCCACCATGATTTTCTGCCTGACCTCTGGCTCAAAGCATTGAAGTCAGTCAACCATGAACTGAAACCTGTTAAACCATGAGCCAAACTAAATTATTCATTTTCTAAGTTGTCTTTCTCAGGTATTTGTCACAACAATAAAAAAGTTGATTAATACAGGCATAAAAGATTTAATAAGTATCTGTTGTACATTTCATAGGTTATAGTCATATTAAAGCAGACCAGATACCCCAATTTTTTTTTATTATGACACCTTTGCCATAATAAAAATAAATAAAAATCTTCTTGTCAGATTTTTACAAAGGGTGTCAACAGAATATCAGCAAAAATTTCTACAGAAGGCATTGTAGTTTGTAGCTTCTTCTTTCTTGTAAATGCCAGGTTTGCAAAAAAAACTTGTGAAATTCTGTCTGTCCTAAATTGTGGTACCAAGACTAATTGTTGTGAACCCACAAAATGATATGTAACCACTCCACTGAGTATAAATCTGAAAGAATTTCCAGTCTCATGATACAGAGATTTTTTTTTTAGGCATTTAGCACTCTCTGACCATTGTAGCTAAATAAACTTGCTTCCAGAAAAGTTTTTGGGTGTCCAGCCTCATCTGTCCTACATCAATATAAAGTTACATAAAGTTAAATATCATATAAATGTAGCTGAATAAATTGTCTACTATATAACTAAAATAAAGAAAAACCCATAATATAAATAATATATAAATACATGTTTATATATATACATGTTTACATATATATGTACATGTATATGTGTGTATATATATATATATATATATATGTATATATATATATATGTGTGTGTGTGTGAGAGATACACACACACACACACACACATAGATATATATCTTGGACCAATATTAACAAAAGTATTACCAGCACTTTAGAGTACATATTATCATTTTACTTTTGAAGAATAATCAGAATTACTAAGTTCTGTGAAAACAAAATATATCTATTCTATTAAAATATGGGGCCCTTGATAAAAAGTAAGATGTCTGTAATACAAAACCATTTTGAAATTATTTTATAGTATACACAATAAACATTAGTGACATGAGTGAATTATAGAGCATTAAAATTTTAAATTATTTTATTCTCCTTTTAAATCTAACAGGATTCCAACATGTAAATTTTCTTTTGTTTCTTTTCTGGAATTTAAATAAGATATTTAACTATAATACATGCACTAAATATATTAATTACATCTATATACTTTTATGGATAATATAGTACCATCTCCAAGTTCTTCGAGTGCTTGTTACACCCACAAAAATATATTAATCAATATACTTTGCCTTGGTTTCACATTTTGTTCATCTATTTCAAAATCTCACAATGAAACAAAGTAAGGACAGTGTCCTGTGGGTGTCAACATTTTAATAATAATATTCTATATTTCTAATCATATTCAATAATACTATACTATATTTAAGAGGTAAAATAAAATAAAACTATGGTAAATAAATTTAAGAGGTAAAATAAAATAAAACTATGGTAAATAAATTTAAGAGGTAAAATAAAATAAAACTATGTATATGCCTTTTTAATTTTTTTAATTTGTTTTAATTACACATGGTAGTAGAATGCATTCATGCACTTTGATATACATAGATGGTATATAGTTTCTCATTTTTTTGAGTTTACCTGTTGTAGAATTGTATCGGTCATGCAGTCGCTTATATACATTGAGAAATAATATCTGTTTTGTTCTACTGTCTTTTTTATCCCCATATTCCATTCCCTCCCCTCCCTTCAACTTTTTAAAATTCAAATTGTTTACTTCCTTTATGTTTGGGAATTATTTGGTCTATTTGTCTAAAATGTATTTTACTCTTTCAACTAAAAGAAATAAAATTATAATAATCTGAAATAAGAAACAACATAATGTCCATTAGAATGGTAATGGATAAAAAATTGCTATAACTCTTATATGAAATACTACTTAGCAATTTAAAGCAAATACTATAACTAAACCTCAAAAACACTATGCTGAGTGAAAGAATATATTCATTCAAGCATAGAGACTGTCTTCCTCCATTTACATAAAATTATCAAAATGGCAACAGTAATTAACTTTTGGTAGAACAAATTAGATGAATGGATGTCTGGGTCCTGGAGTTGAGGTTACAGTTAACTGGAAGAAACACATGAGGGAAACATGAGGGAACTTTGTAGGGAGAAGAAATTTTGCTGTATCTTGACTGTGATGGCAATTATATCAATGTAAAAATGTCTCAAATCTTCTTGAGCTGTTCACTTAGGGTGCAAGTCATCATTTATATATTAGTTTTAAATATTATCAATAAAATAGAAAATATGAATAAAGTAGTCTTTAAAGATTCTATTTAGCATACTGAATTCTTAAAATTTAAAATTATTACAAAAATATCTATATGTTATGTTATCCTAAATTTTTAAAAAAGTATAAAAAATAAGTAACAAATCATCCATGTTGTGACAAATTATTAATATTCTTAATAACACTAATAACTCTTACAAAGAAATCAGAACATGAATGAGCCACAGTAAAAACTGGTAGAGATTCTTGGATAAAATTTGTAAAAGTACAAATACTTCACAAATACATAATAAATATTCAATCTTATTAACTCTTCCACCAAATGCCATCTACACTTATGAAAAACTATAAGCTTGTCCCTTAAGTTGCTAGAGATTTATTATTTCTGTTTTAAAAATTTTTGTCAGTTCAAAAATAATAAAATCCATGATATCTAGGGCATGAAAAAACTGATAATTATGTTTAAAAATGTAGTATGCAGTTTTCACAACATGAGTACAACTTGACAGCATATATTAAAAATCCATAAGTTCACTGACATTATTTTAGGAATTTATGTAGAGAAGAGCATGAAAACATGCTCCAGTTGTTAACTATGAAATATTAAAAATGTCAACAACAGTAAAAAACAAACTACTGGATAAAGAGCTTCAAAACAGGGTGGAACATTTTATTCTGTATGTCTAGTATTTCATAGTAATATATTAAAGGATTTTTTTTATTCATCTAGTGTGTGATCTTATTTATAATATATTTGTGTACACATGTTGCTATATTATATGCATGTTAGATGAAAGATCACATTAATCTTATAAAATTGATACACACAAATTTGATCTTTCATAATATTTATAACAGTGTGGTTTGAAGAGGGTTATTTTTATTTTGATATTTATAGTAATAAAAGTAAAGCTTAGTAGATAATATCAAATTATTCTGCATTATATATTAAAATACAGTTTAATTTTATTTATTGCTTATATAATTTTTGGACCACAGTCCCTAATTCTTTTGTTCACTTATATTCTTTGAAGAAACACAAAATATCCAAAATAAAATGATGTAAATTTTGGTAGAATACAGAATGAACATTAATCTGTTAAATCGAATTTTTGTATTGAGTTTTCAAATACACTTAATTTTATTTAAATAACATTATATATATGTATATATATGTATATATTATGTATTGATACATTATCTTTATTTTCTAGCTATCAGTCTATTTAAATTACCTTAAATTTATAATTGATAATATTGGACTCCATGATTTTGTTTTGCAAAACCTTCAATCTCTCTTCAATTGTTCAAGGTAAACTATTTCATAATATCAACTTTCTTGTATTGTTAAGGTAAAAGCCTGTTTCAAAGTTATAAATGAGTGTAGTAGAAATTGATGTTGTGAGGGTGGTGTTTGGTGAAGTCAAAAGCATTTATCAACTAAATTAAATTGTATATCTAAAGAATTCACAAATATAAACTTTAATTTCTTGTTTTTATTTTTGGTGCACTAATTTTTGCTTGTATTAATGACTTTTTTTCATTAAATTTGTTCTTATACATATACATTTTATAAAATATAAGTGGCATGCATATAAATAGATATGTTCAAGATGGAGTTTTAACACATAGTTTTTCTCTCCTAATATTAATTGATAGAGGACAATAGTAGTACAACAAAAAGAATAAAGTTCCTGGAAAACTGACGTATTTCAAAAATGATTCTTGTAATCTCTTCACCATTTTCTACTATGGACATAAAAGCAGTTATTTTTAATTATGATAATATATGGATATATATTAAATATATTATATGGATATATGTGTAATATAATAAATATTTACTAATATATATGTAGAGATAGATATATATTTACTTGAAAATACTGCATAAACTATTGTTTCCAGGACATCTAGTTGGGAATTATGACATGCATTCTGATGTTTGAGGCTCTCTGTAATGGCACAAACACAGAAATATGTGGTAGGTAGTAAGAGCATGCAAATGAAGCAGTTTCTTAATGCTGAATTTTAATAATATAAAAGGGCAAATATAGATGACATAATATTTAAGATAAATCTAGGATATTAAATTTAAGGATTAAATGACCAAAAGGAAAGATAGATAAGCATGTAGGTAGGTAGATAACTTTAAGATACAAAAATAAACAAATAAAAAACCCTGTTTAAAAAGAGGTATCCTGGTTCCCTTTAGCAAACTTAGATTATTTTTAAATTGATTTCAAATATTTAATAAATTTGAGACATTATATGATTTATAAAATAATAATAAAATGCTCTGAAAAGGCAATCATCAGACATTTTATTTCTTAAAAGTGCTCAAGGAAATTACTTAAAATTAAAAGAAATTTGCTATAAAATACTTCAAAATATAATAAACATCCAAGGTTATGAATGGAACTATTAAATTATCACCTGTTTTACCTTGGAACTCAGTCCATTCAACTACAGAAGCTTTATGACTGAAAATCTTATAGATAAAAGAGCTATAAATTTAGAATTGGATGGCTACTTCTTGCAAACTTTGAAGAGTCATATAAGAAAGAAAGCAGGTTAAAGTAAACTTTGTAAATAAGGAAGCTAAATTTAAATATGTTATTATATAAGACAATGTTTCAACATTTTAGAAGGAAATAGTATTAATACATGGTAGCAACACTTCAGAGCATAATAATATCTGTATTTGTCAGATTTCTGTCTCTGTAAAAAATACCTAAGGTAAAGAAGTTAAAGAAGAAAAGATTCATTTTGGCTTATGGTTTCAGAGGTTTCCTTCCACAATCACTTGGGTCTGGTTTTGCTGTTGTTGTTTTGTGCATGTGTGTGTGTGTATGTATGTGCACATTTGGGGGGAGACAGAACATCATGAAGGGGAGTGAGTGATGAAGCAAAATGTTATTATAAATAATAACTACAGAAATACCACACATAGCTACAGAAAAAAAAAAGCAACCAGCAATTATCACCACAAGGCATCCAGAAAACAGAGAGAAGTGTCTCAATTTTCCCTTTAAGGACATGTCCCCAATGATCCAGTTTTTTCTGACCTAGCCCCACCTCCAAAAGTTGCCAAAAGCTGGTGACAAAGTCTTTGGCACAATGATATTTGGAGTACATTTAAGGTCCAAACCATAACAATATCTAAATGAGCATAAATAATTTGGAGGAGGCATTTTAAAAAAATCCAAAAGGAATTCAAAAGGAATAATTACATAAAATGACAACATTAACAAAAATTATCATCAGTAACACAAAATAGAATATCCTACTGCCTTCATCTTGAAAGTTCCCATGACTAATTGATTAATAGAAATAAATGGAGCCATCCCTGTCATATTGTGTGAAAGACAAAACTGTATGGAATTAAGAATTCAAACACGGAAACACTATAACTGTAGGGGTGAATGCCTATGGGCTGGAGTTATATAAACACAAACTTGGACAGAATACATTAATAACAACTTAAAGTCACCATAAAGAGAAGAATGGGAGACATTCTCTGGCAAGGAGTATACTGTCAGTAGAAAGGAATTGTGTAAGATGGATTTTGTTTTGGCAGTTTTTAGCCTGGGAACAGATTCAGTTTGAGATGTGACAGAGAAACTTCAGTCACAGAAAAGGTGAAAACATCCTAGACTGAAAAAAAAAAAAAAAAACAAAAAAAGAAAGAACGGAAAATCTCAAACTTTGGTAGCAGTGTCTCAGACTGAATCTTAAGTCATACAGCTTGGATATAAAAAATGGTGAACGCAGGTAGGAGTGATCTCCTAATAAAATAATTTGTCATTTTTAATCCAAATAAAGCTACTCTCCTGCTTAAAAAAAACAAAGGCACAACACTCATTGGTGAAAGACAGAGGAAAGAATCCAGTATGTATACAACTTAATCCTAAATCTCCACAATTTAATATTCAAAATATCCAGTATATTATACAGTTATTCTACATAGAAAGAGCCAGGAAAATGAACACATTATCAACAGAAAAGGAAACTAAATGAGGCCCATGTTGACATGGTCCATGTATTTTGGGCTTCATAAACTATGATTTTAAAGAGGATAGTAAAACTATTTTTAATAAAATAAAATATTCCCAAAATAAATGAATGATGGAAATTTTCAGTAAATAGAAATAAACAAAATAACTAAATGTAAACTTACACTGAAAAGTCTAATACTTTAGGCAAATTTTTTGCAAATAATCAGATAGATGGCAGAGGAAATAATAAATAAACTCAACAAAAGATGAAAATCTGGATTCCAGGATGGTGGGCCAGATGGAGGCAACATCTTGTGTTGCTCCATGACCCAGATTTCATCTAGTTGGAATACTGCATCTCAGTGAATGTAAGAGGACCCCTATACAGCTGATTTCCACAAAAATCACCAGTGCTGTGATCCCCATGCAGGGCTCAGAGCCTCTGCGTTCAAGCAGGACTCCGGACCCCTGGCTCCCAAAACACAAGGCCCGCGGTTGTAGCCCACGCATGCCTCTCAAGTGGCTTTGCAGAATCATCTATCAGCATTTCTGCAGAACTCTAGACTGCTCTCTGATCCCATACAGGTCACTCAGCTACTAGTACCCACAGCTCAACACCACTGCCCAGCTCCCCCCACATCACACCAGACACCTTGGTGCTGGAAGCATACCAACTCCAACTTGGATAACCTTTCTTGCCATATTTGGTGGGGGCAGTTATCAGATTGGATCTCCCTCTGGCCAGGTACCAGGTATCCAACTACCCCTCCACCCCAGCAGTGATAACTCGGCACAGTGACCACTCAACACAAAAACACCTCCCAGTTGGGCAGGTGTGCAGTGCAATCAGAGTGCCATCCACCTGGTGTGAGCCCTAGTGTGAGAGGTCTCGCAGGTGGGACCTGCTAAGTGAGAGGGGATGGGACTAAAGTTTGGAGCCTAACAGAGAGATGAGGAGCTGGGAAATCTCCAGGCAAGAGAGGGAGATAATACCAGGTGCTCAAGTCAGAGGAGAAGTCCTCGAAAGAGACCCATGAAGTGAAGTCTCCCTGCAGGGACTGGAGGGTGGCACTCCCTGCTTCCAGATGCCCACACCAGGATCAGTCCTCCCACCCTGGTTACCTACACCATTATGAGGGCAGAGACACCAGCTTAAAACAGATAGCCCCACCTATTGGATGAGAAGAGAAATAGAAAAGAAATGGATTTCTAAAACTAGCAACAACCCTGGTTTCTTCTTTGAGTATTTTTTCTCTCTATCCTCCGGCCCTCACATCCCCAATATATAAGAAACCAAAAACTTTGCATGAAATAGGATTTTGAGGACTGAGTCATCTGAATAATATAATATAGAGATGTTGTATATGCCCCTTTTTTTTCTATTTTTCTTTCATTTTTCGTTCCCACTCCAAATTTTACTATTTTAACACCCTGTATTTTTCTAAATACATATGTGTGTTTTTTTATGTACTCTACTGTCTTTCCACTTACTTGTCTGCCCTAAATTACTTACTTTCTATTCTCTTGCTACTAACCCTTTTCATTAGATTTCTCTTTCACATTTCCTAAGATATATTAACTCTATACCCTCACATCTTTCCCCCTCATCCTATCATCCTACGCCCCACCCCTAGTTCGTTGTCCACCTTCAAAACTGTAAACCTTTTTGCAAAACTACTGATTATATTTTAGATAATAATTGAATCCCACATTTCTGTACATTGAGACTAAACTATAAATGTCTTAATAACAACAAATTGTTCATAGATGGTATATTGTTGGTATTGGGATCTATTAACATTGCCCTTCCCCACAAAAGAGGGATCTTGGAACTCTACAAGAAGACTGCAAAACTATAAGGTAAAAACAATAACACCTCAGACCCACAGAACTGGACAGGAAGACACATGGGCAACATGAAAAGACAAAGGAAGAAAGTACCACAAACAAATCAAGACATCACATCCTTAGAATTATTGGCAGCCACATCGGAAAAAAAAATAATTACAAAGAAAGAGATCAGGATATACATGGTTAAAATGTTCTGTGAACTCAAGGAAGATATAAGAGAACAAATACAAGCAGTGAAAGATCACTTTGACAAGGAGCCACATTAACAAATCTAAGAAGCAAAAGATCACCTCAACAGGGAGATAGAGGTTCTAAAAGAAAAAAACAAACAGAAATCCTTGAAATGAAAGAAACAATAAACCAAATTAAAAGCTCAAATGAAAGCATCACCAACAGAGTAGACCACTAGGAAGATAGGACATCAGACAATGAAGATAAAATATATAATCTTGAAAAGAACAGAGACCACACTGTAATAATGGTAAGAAACCATGAGCAGAATATTCAAGAAATATGGGATATTATAAAAAGTCCAAATTTAAGAGTTATTGGGATAAAGGAAGGCATAGAGGTCCAAGCCAAAGGAATGAAAAATCTATTCAATGAAATAATATAAAAAAATTTTTCTAAACATGAAGAATAGATTGGAAATCCAAATTCAAGAATCCTACAGAAAGACAAATTACAAAATCACAACAGATACACACCAAGGCACATTATGATAAAAATGCCCAACATACAGAATAAGGAGAAAATTTTAAAAGCCAAAAGAGAAAGGAATCAGATTACATACAGGGAAAACCAATTAGGATAACAGAAGATTTTTCCACACAGACTCTGAAAGCTAGAAGATCCTGGAACAACATATATTAAGCTCTGAAAGAAAATGGGTGCCAACCAAGAATCTTGTATCCAGCAAAATTAAGCTTTATAGTTGAAGATGAAATAAAAACCTACCAGGATAAACAAAAGTTAAGAGAATTTATAGCTAGAAAATTGGTAGTACAAAACACCCTTGGCAAAATATTCCACGAAGAGAAAACAAAAAAAAACAGCAATGAAAATCAGCAGAGGGAGGTAGTACCATAAAGGAAAATTAATCAAAGAAGAAAATCAAGTCAAGTCAAATAACAAAAATAAAGAAATATGGTTGGAAATACAAACCATGTCTCAATAATAACCCTGAATGTTAATGGCTTAAATTCACCAATCAAAAGACTTAGGTTAGCAGACTGGATTAAAAAAAAAAGACCCACCAATATGCTGCATAGAGGAGACTCATCTGATAGGAAAAGATATACACAGACTGAAGGTGAAAGGTTGGGAAAAACCATACTACTCACATGGACTGTTTCTATTCTCATATTAAATAAAGTAGATTTCAAGCCAAAGTTAATCAAAAGGGATAAAGATGGACATTACATAATGCTCAAGGGAACCATACACCAAGACATAACAATCATAAATATATATGCCCCAAACAATGGTGCAGCTATGTTCATCAAACAAATTCTTCTCAAGTTTAAGAGTCAAATTGACCACAACACAATAATCTTGGGTTTAATACACCTCTTTCACAATTGGATATATCTTCCAAACAGAAGTTGAACAAAGAAATTATAGAACTCAATAATATAATCAATAACTTAGACTTAATTGACATATATGGAATATTTCAACCTGTATCAAGCAGATACACATTCTTCTCATCAGCATATGGATCCTTCTCTAAAATAGATCATATACTATGGCACAAAACAACTCTTAGCAAATACACAAAAAGTAGAGATACTACCTTGCATTTTATCAGATCATAATGAAATGAAATTGGAAATCAATGACAAACTAAAAAAAATAAAAATTTCTCCATCACCCAGAGACTAAACAACATGCTACTGAATGAATAATGGGTTACAAAAGACATTAAGGAGGAGACTAAAAAAACTTAGAGGTAAATTAGAACATAGACACAACATACCAAAATCTCTGGGACACTATGAAAGCAGTACTAAGAGAAAAAGGCATTGCATGGAGCTCATTCCTTAAAAAAAGAAAAAGTCAACAAATAAATGACCTCACACTACATCTCAAAGCCCTAGAAAAAGAAGAACAAATCAGCAGCAAAAACAGTAGAAGGCAAGATATAATTAAAAGTAGAGCTGAAATCAATGAAATCAAAAAAAAAGAAACAATTTTAAAAACTAAAAGTTTGTTCTCTGAAAAAATAAATAAAATTGACAGAACTTTATCTACACTAATGAAGAGAAGGAGAGATAAAACTCAAATTACAAGCAAATGTGATGAAAAATGTAATATCACAACAGACACTACAGAAATACAGAGGATAATTAGAAATTATTTTGAAAACTTATACCCCAATAAAACAGAAGATATTAAAGGCATTGATAAAATTTTTAAGTCATATGACTTGCCCAGATTGAATCAGGAAGATATACACCATTAAAACAGACCAATATCAAGTGATGAAATAGAAGATGCCATCAGAAGCCTACCAACCAAGAAAAGCCCAGGACCGGATGGATACACAGACGAGTTTTATAAGACTTTTAAAGAAGAACTAATACCAGTACTCTTCAATTTATTTCAGGAAATAGAAAAAGAAGCAGCAGTTCCAAGCTCATGCATGAGGCCAATATCACCCTGATCCCCAAACCAGGCAAAGACACATCAAAGAAAGAAAACTTCAGATCAATATTTCTAATGAACATAGATGCAAAAATTCTCAATAAAATTCTGGCAAATTGAATACAAAAACATTACAAAGATTGTGCACCATGAACAAAGTAGGATTCATCCCAGGGATGCAAGGTTGGTTCCACATATGGAAAACAATAAATGTAATCCATCACATCAATAGACTCAAAGGAAAGAATCATATGATCTTCTCAATAGACGCAGGAAAAGCATTTGACAAAATATAGCACCTTTACATGTTCAAAACACTAGAAAAATTAGGGATAACAGGAACATATCTCAACATCATTAGACTATCCATGCTAAGCCTCAGGCCAGCATCATTCTACATGGAGAAAAATTAAAGGCATTCCACTAAAAACTGGAACAAGATAAGAATGCCCTTTGTCACCACTTCTATTCAACATAGTTCTTGATACACTGGCCAGAACACTGGCCAGACAGACAAAAGAAATTAAAGGGATATGTATAGGAAAATAAGAACTTAAATTAGCATTATTTGATGATGATATGATTCTACACATAGAAAACCGAAAACTTCTAGTACTAGTAAATGAACTTAGCAAAGTAGCAGGATATAAAATCAACACTCATAAATCAAAAGCATTACTGGATATCAGTGACAAATCCTCTGAGAAGGAAATGAGGAAAACTTCCCCATTTACAATAACCTCAAAAAAAAAGAAAAAAAGAAACTTGGGAATCAAATTAACAAAAGAGGTGAAAGATCTATACAATAAAAACTACAGAACCCAGAGAAAGAAATCAAAGATGATGTTAGAAGATGGAAAGATCTCCCTTGATCTTGAATAGGCAGAATTAATATTGTCAAAATGACCATACTACCAAAAGCACTCTACAGACTTAATGCAATTCCAATCAAAATCCCAATGACATTGGGATAAAAATAGAAAAAGCAATCATGAAATTCATCTGGAAAAATAAGAGATTCAGAATAGCTAAAGCAAGCCTTAGCAGGAAGAGTGAAACAGGTGTTATCACTATACCAGACCTTAAACTATACTACAGTATAGTATAGTTTACATAGTTTAGTATTCATGCCAACATCTTTTAAAGAAGTAATGATACCAATGTTACTCAAATATCTTCAGAAGAATGCTCCACAAACAATAAGGAAGTATTTAAAATGAAATAGAAGAAAAAGAATGCATTATATATTAAAGATCACTTACCAATTTATTTTCTAAATTAACTCTATTCTTTTAAAATCCCATTATATTCCTGGGTAAAAACAAAACCACAATTTTAGAACTACATTTTAAAAATGAAATTTTAAAAATTCATTTTTTAATAAATTACTTCAGATTGAAAATCTTGTTAGAGAAACTTCATCTTTATATAAATACAAGAATATGATAGCAACTTCTTGTTTTTACTTGTTTATTATATTATTAGCTTTTATTTCCTTGTTTAAAATAATCTTCCTGATCTAAAAAAAAGGCATTTGCACATAATAGATTAAGAAAACCTCATGAAGAGGAGCCATATATTTCCCTTTAACTTACAAATTTCTAGTTGTTTTTGTATATCTTTTTCCTAGATCCAAATGTGAACTTACTTGATTTTATGTTATATTATAGTGGCTAGATATACATTAATAAACGTAAGAACAGCAAGTGTAATTTGGCTAAAATTATTTGCCAAGTAATGTAATAAGCAGGTGAAATTGGTCATCTGCTCACTTTAACTAAAGAGTTTTCCCAAATTTTGTATGATAAAATCAAATATCTAATTGTTTAATTATTACATTGTACACTAGAAGTCATGTACAGGACTACTTAATTCCGAAGCACATGTTACAAAGACAATATTAGATAAAATGAGTCTTATTTTGTAGTAAAATAATATTTGGTACAGAAATTACATCAACATTTTTTTAACCTCTTCCCTATATGTGGCTTTTTAGCTTAAATGTAATTATTTCTATTTTCTCTGTATATTTAGTTGTCTAGAAGGTTCATATTTAGGGGCACTTTGAGATGGTATAGGTACCATCTAGATGAATATATTAAGCCAAGGGAAGGAGGGGAAACATTAGACTTTCCTTTTAGGATGCCACCAGCAATTCCTCCAACCTCCTTTCCACAGCTAGCAGCAAGGGGGTTCACCTACATTCATTTGCTCTGTATATAATCATCATGGCTTCCCCTAATATTTGAATGCAAATTCCTTAGAAGAATGTTGCAAGCTTCTTAGACTGGTTTATATTAAACTTCAAGGTCTTTAATCAGTTGACTCCATTTAAACATACAGATATACAGACACATACATATAAGCAGAAACACACACCAACTATATGTTCCTTGTTATTAAAAAAAAAAAAGTCCTGCATTATGGTCAAATCAAATTCCATGTAGGCTACATACCAAAGGTACTTCATTCATCTTTTTTGAAATCTACTTTTCCTCTGCAAACCTAATATTGGTAGCTATAAGTCATAACTTTTAACTTAGTTTACCTTCAAGATTTATCTGTTTAATGTAGTCCCAAATTGATTTTTCACATATTACATCCCACAAGTTCCTGACATATATCACCATCTTACCTCTCACATGATCTTTTTATTAATTTTGAAAAGTTATGTTAATGGATCAGTAAGCTATGTTTTTCAGTTAGCATAAAAGTAGAAAACCTAAGATATACTTAAGATATGCTTGTTGCATGAATAAATGAGTAAATGATACAAGCAGCAGTTGTGAATATATAAATTATGTTTTCTAATAACTGATCTTTGAGAAATTTTAACGTGTTAAATAAATAATTGTCCTCTACTTAGTATAGAATAGAATAGGCATATTGGAATGAGAATATGTATGTTTCATTCTAATTATATTATTAATTATCTACACTTTTGAATTTTACTTACCTTAACATTCAGTTCTAGGAACTACATAACAACAATAACCTCAATTTTTAGTAGTTTATATGATCAATATATTCTTTTTTTATCAAATATTAAATATTATATATACATGAGACTTCACTTTTGCTGTACTTATTTATTTCTATCTCTCAACTTTTGTAGAAATCCTTGTCTATAAGCATACTTTAAATATGATATTTTCAATGCATTGTATTTTTCTTTAATTTGTCCTTTGTCTTTTTGCTACACCTTCAAATTTAAACTCATGCTCTTTAAAGGCAACATCACAGTACAGTCCTAATATGACAGAATATCTTGAACAAAATGCTTTGCATTTAATAGACATGGAGTCATTACTTAGTCATACTTAGTCATACTTAGTCATTAATGTTTTGTTTCTATTTTGAGTATTATTATATAAGGCAGAAAAAATAAGAGTTCCTATTAGATGATAACAGAAAAATCTCTACTTATTTATTAGTCCTGTTAGCTCCTCTCAGTTATTTCTGTTTTCTCTATTTTCTCTGATGAAAAATCACTAGATCCTCTAGGGCATGCAATACCTTGTAAATGTCAGGATCCAGTGTAGTGCATGAAAGCACCTATTTGAAATAGAGATTAGTGGGATTGAATGCTGCAAAGTTGAAAAACCTGTGGGTCAACTTATAATAATAAAGATGCATAAACTAATAATAAAACTAGCCATAGAAAATATGATAGCTGAGACTTCTGGATAACTATATGTCACTTTTTTCAGTAACCAAAATTTAAAAAATAGTCACTTCTGGCTCATTGTTAGATATTGTGATTTAGATACCAAAAATTATGTTTGTGTCTAGTGTGTTCATTACTTCTTATGAAGTTAATTAATATGCAAATGAATGCAAACGGCTTCAATAAGCCATATAAGACCTTGTCTCTTATAAAAATGTGCAGAAGTTTTGCTTTACAATTTATGATGCTTGTCTTTATTTGAGAGCTGCAATGTAGGCCACTGTTATAAATGAGGCATAAACATATATAGGGTGGTGCTTAAAATATGTGTAGCTCTCCAGAAGAGGAACAGTTAACAGAAATTTTAAGGGTTTTTTTTGTTTTTGTTTGGTTTTTAGTCAGGATGTTTACTGTATTTTATGTATCAATCTCCATAATCAGTGCACATAGCAATTATATTTTATTGGAGTTAAAACTTCTATGAATTTATGCACTCAAAAATTGCAAAGCATCACAAATTAACATTTTTTACTTGAATCTCCAAGTGTCAAAATAATATCATCTATAGGCAAAGAGAGGAAGAGGAAAAAAAAGTGACTTTCCCTTTTCTTTGAATAAGAGGAGAAAGATGACTATTCTCCAATGACAGCCACCCACTCCAGGATTTGCTTCTAAAAATGGGTTTTATTTAAAAGGAAGATTGAACATGATACTAAATGATACATTTTATTGCAGCCAAGAACACTACCACTAGGACTGTGTTATAATAAGTAGTTACTGGGGACTGGGGTTGTGGCTCAGTGGTAGAGCACCCACCTTGTGCGTGTGAGGCGCTGGGTTCTATCCTCAGCATCACATATGAATAAATAAAAAATAAAGGTATTGTGTACACCTACAACTAAATTTTTTTTAAATAATTATTGTCTCACAGCATAAAATCAGAAACTACATAAAAGACTAAATAAGTATTTTTGTAAAAGTTAATTTCAAGAAATTTTCCATTGTTTGGGAAAAAGAAAATGCAATGTCATTGATAGCTTCATGCCTTTCATTTTGTGATTTATTGTATTGTCTATAATTTTGAATGCAGTTAATTACTTTCAATTAGCCATACTTGACATTTCATAATTATAATAATCTTCCCTTCTTAAGCTACCTTCTAGATGATTTTTGTCAACAATGATTTCATTTCAAGTGATTCTTAAATTCAAATGCTGCCTGATTTTCAGTCTTTACTTTTTCTCTTTAAAGACTGACCTCAGGTGGAAAATCTAATTCCTTTGTTCCTTAGAATGATTTTATTTGTAGACTAGAGATTCTGAGACTGTTATCTTAGCCAAGTGAGTGTTAGTACATCCTGGCTATTGGGCCATGTCCATGTGCTTTCCCAGGTTAGGTTTAGCTGTGTTTTGCTAACTCACCTTCCCTGGAGACTAGAGGTTTTCCCCTGAGCTCCCATTATAGCATGCTGCTGTCAACTGTCAATCTTTTCAAAATCTGCCTGTTTTTCTAAATGTGATCATGAACTTCTTATTATCATAGTGCTTGTGCAAAATTTATTCTCTATCACTGGATACTGATATCCCTGGCCCAATCTTCCTAATAGTTTGGTGGGGGAAATTCAGAATTAGTAAAGCAGATCCCATGCCCTTGGGATTTGCCCATTTCTTTGCAATTAAACAAACCATTTCAAATCAAATTTTGAAGTATGACATTTAAAAATAATGAGATGCATAGACTTCCTAAAAATCTGACATAATTAAGTGTTAATAAGTGATGAATATAATGTCAGGCTGGAGTGAAATCATGGTTATATGTTAGGGGCCCTCAGAGATAATATCTTTTAGAGCTGTTATAATTATTCTGATCTTGCTTCTTTTATAGATTTTTTATTTGTTGTTTTTGTCATATATTTTTATGTCCACAAGAACCAAATATTTCCATTTTTACCATTATCTAGGTCTCTGTCTACATGCAAAAATTTTAAGTTACAAATTCAACATGGACTTAAAATAAATCTTTCATATTTTACCCTTACATTCATACTTACAGTTGTAATATTTTAAATAAGACATATTTGTAAATTTAAATAAAACTGGTTAAAACAAATAAAATTATTTTTATGAAATTTATATGATTTAGAGACTTGGAAACTGTAGATATTTATGTTGTCCAGTTCTCAAATATATGTAATTGCTTTCTGATTATTACTCTGACACCTACTGTACTTACAAGCTCACATAAAAATCAACTTACAATATTCCCATTTATTAATCTGAACACTTCCTAAACTTTCTAGTTCTCTGTGTACTAACAACATAGGTAAAAAGGATCTGTAAAAAAATCATTTAGTTTTGCTATTCTGGTAATTTAGAATATGTGTTTTTAAAAAGACAAAGTAAAAATAATGTCCATAATATTTTAAGCAAAAACTATATTTAATTTTTTTTCTACATTCAGTCATTAACTCAACAAAATTATCTGTGTATCTATGCACTATTAGGTGGTATTCCAAGCAGAAAAGATGAATCCCTGGCCTAGTACAGAAAGAAATTATACAATAAATAAAAATGTAAGTGATCCCTCAGTAACTTTCCAGAAGTGTCCTCTAGTGGAACAAAATAAATTTTTATTCCTGAAACTTCATCTTTAAGTTATAAGAATTTAATCCTACCCTTTAGCCCACATAAAAATATAGGAAAATATAATAGTCTAATACTTCTGAAGCTGGGAGTGTAGGTCAATGATTAAGCATGTGCCTCGCATGTACAAGGCCCCAGGTTTGATTTCCAGCTCTGCAAAAGTAAATAAATAAATAAACAAACAAATGAATAAAATAAAAATTAAGTATATAAGACCAGTACTTCTCTTCTGTAACTGTGTCACTTAAACATCAGTTAAGGATAAAATAATATAGATTGAGTGTGTAGTACTCAATTATTTTCTACTTCAACAATATAAGGTTTTGTTTGTTTTTTTTTTGTTTGTTTGTTTTGTACCATAGATTGAACCCAGGACCATTTATCCCCTTAACCACACCCCCATCCATATTTAATTCTATTTAGAAACAGGGTCTTGCTAAGTTGCTTAGGGCCTCCCTAAATTGCTGAGACTGGCTTTGAACTCATGATCTTCCTGCCAGCCTCCTGAATTGCTGGGATTATAGGCATGCACCACTTTGCCCAGTTAATATGAGATTTTTCTAAAGCATGCACATGTACATTGGGAAAAGACTTTCTACCCTAATTCTGAAATAATTGCATAAAAATGGGAAATGAGCAAATAAAATAAAACCCATAGAAACTAATATTCAAAAATATATACCATCATATGAATGTCATTAAGTGAAGATAGTTTCTAAAAGAATATACTCTCACAATCCTTTACATTAGTAAGAAGAGATGGCTTGTTTTGTCATGTTTTTTTTCCTCTCAAATTTCTCTATTTTGGAGCATATATTTCAAGTAGTTTTTAGTAAGTGTTTAATATATATATATATATATATATATATATATATATATATATATATATATACTTTTTAAGAAGAATAAATTGTGTTTCTCAAAGTTAATCACACCCTTCATCTCCTTGAAGGAGAAAAAAAGTGAAACTTTTAAATAGTCACATTATGTTTTATCTTTTATGCTCCACATCAAAGGCAAAAGTGAGCCTAGAGTGGCAAATCACCCTACATGCTATGACCTGAATGTTGGTGTCCTTCTAAAATGCACATGTTGGAACTTAACCCCTTCATACAATTAAGGGATGAGGCTTTGATCAGGTGTTTAGTTCGTGAAGACTGTGCTGACCTAGATGGAATCAGTGCCCTTATATAGACTTATGACAATGAGTTGAATCACTTCAGTCCCTTCTGCCATGAAATTATGCAACAAATGAGCCATCTTCAAAATAGAGAGAGCAGCCCTCACTAAACATGGAGTAGCTGGCATCAGCATCTTGTGCTTCCAAACACCAAATAGTAAGCAATAAATTTCTGTTATTTTTTAATTACCTAGTTTAAGGCATTTTATTCTAACACTTGAATAGACTAAGACATGTAGTAAAATAATTGCAAAGATAAGTACATTGTAGTTTCTCAAGCAATGTCATTTTAATTCCTTACCTAGATGATTACTTTTAGTAACTAGTTGGATAACCCATTTCCAAGTTATTCACCTAATCTTTACTTCTTTCATGTAAATAATATATTCCAATATGTACAGTATTTCAATTGAAGAGACAGCTATTCCTTATTTTATTATCTTCATATTGAGATGCAGTATTTGTACATCTTTATTGGCTATGTATATATACAGTGTGAGTAATTTAATCAGGGTAATGAGCACTTCCATCTCTTCAAATGTTAATTATATTTATGTGTTAAAAATTGTATACACTTCTAGTCTTTTTGAAATATACATAGATTGTTTTAACCAATAGTTATCCTACTGTGCTATAGAAAACCTGCTATATTTTGGTGCCCTTATTTAATTCCTTAACCCTTCTCTCTAATCTCTATTATTACTATATTTAACTTTTAAAAATTAACATGTATTTTAGAAAAATTTGGAAGTCAAACTGTTCTAAAAGATATTTATGATATTTTTCTGCAATTATTTTTAACAATTTAGTTTCAGGTTTATAACCATTTGGTTAGTTAACCTAAGATCATGTCCTGATATAGACAAATTAAATGCAAAGTAGATATTCCATAACCTCTTATTGATACATTGCTTGATGAATTCAGACATCTTCCTAAAATAAATCCTTGTATTATGTATAACTACACTTCATGCATTTGAGCTTTTTTGAACTCATGGATGAAAGCTTCTGTCAAAATATATCATATTTACACAAAATGCAGAGATTTGACTTTAAAATAATGTATACAGCAAAGATGAGTCCCTAGTGAATTTAGGGAGAGAGATGATAAGATATGAATGACAGGAAAGTATGAGTATTTTTACAGCATCATTTTTCAGAAGACAAGGAAGTCAAAGAAATGATTGGAATACCAGAAATTGAGTGACAGGGTTTTTCCAAATGACAGTGAACAGGCAAGTGAAAAAACAAACAAAAATATTCTCTGTGGGGATAAAGTAGAATTGTATTTTTTGAGAAATGGTATGGTAGAAACAAGTGGATAGAGAAGGCAGTGTCAAAAATCATTAAAAAATTTGCATACCTATGTGAAAATAAATTCTTGAGTTAAAAAAAAAACAGTATGAATATTTGTATTTGAAAAGTCTATAGCAAGGAGAAATAACTTTTAAAATAATTACTTCCAATTGATTTGGTAATTTCAAAGTATATAAGGAAGCACTATACACATCTTATATACATATATTTTCGTAAATGAAATTCACACGTTGGATTATTAACCATAGTGAAAGATACAATCCAGTTGCATTTAGTTTATTCAAAGTAGTGGGTAAACAATAACTTTCTCTAATTTCAAAACTTTGTCATCACAGCAGAAAAACACCTGTTATCCTTAAGTATTCTAGCTTCAGTTCCCACTTCTCCCACATCCTGTGGTAACAACAAAACTGCTTTCAATCTCCAAGGATTTACCTATTTTAAGTATATCATATCTTTTTGTGCCTGGATGCATTGGACGAGAAAGAGTAATTTAAACCAAAAATATTTAAACCAAACTAGAATCAGATATTTGAAGAAAAAAATATACAATGAAACCTCTTACAAAAATATCTAGAGTTGAATTTTTGATCTAGTCAACTTCATTGTACGTTTTTGTTGATTATTTTTTTATTTTGAATGATAAGCATGATTCATCAGCTGTGAATAAATTTGCCACAAACATAATTTAACTTATGTAGGAATCATAAAGTAGAGTAGAATATGACAGACCTAGGCTAGCTGGGCACACAGCCTACAGCCATAGCATATTAAAAGTATCTATCAAACTATGTTGCAAATCGTAGTAATTTAATAAGCTATAGTCATTTTAAGTTATTTGATGCCTTTTCAACATAGAAATCAATTTTTTCTTCTCCTGGAATCAAAGAATGACTAACTGCTGCAAACATATCTTAAGAAAAATACTTCTATACAAATAATCAAGGGAAAAAACAAGAAAGAATATTACATTTTACCTTTAGCTGAGACCACTACTGAGTATCTCCTTGAAAGGAAGAATAAAGAACATTATAATTCTCACCCTAAATTCCTAAAATGGCAGTGGCTTCTCTGTGGCCAATAACATGTTACTTCTCTGAACTTTCTAGTGTTTCAAAGCACAGCAGGCTTGGATATAACTTTCTAAATTATCAATCTCTATTGAGTGTTGTCAGACACCAACTGGATTTGCCACTGTGCTATGGATTGAAAGTGCAAAGAGTTATGGTATTAATATCACCATATACAAAGTAAAAGGTAAGTATAATAACATGTTTTCACATGGATCAGTAGAAAAACATGAATGAATGAATGAATGAATGAATGAGTAGAGTACTACTACAGGGATGTTGATTAAGTTAATGAGAGGATAAAACACTGTCATTATTTCTGTGGCTGCCTGTCCTCATTCTTTTATATCTTTTCCAGTAATTTTTTTGTTTTTATTCCCACAAGAATTGGACTTGCTTAAATGTCAAGATCTTATTTTTCAGCATATTTAAATTTTAATGAAATCTTAAATTTCTTCATTCTCCTCAACAGGAACTGATTGCTTCTTCCTTTGGGCTCTTCCCTATCCATCCAAATTGTGCCTACTCAGATTTTCTAATACTAAATTCCCTTTGTAATTGAAAACTTTATCCTTAATATGAAGTGCCAGGGCGCTCCACCACAAAAGGACAGGTTTAAGCATATTGCTGAATGTTTTATTTCCAATAATTTTCACTTCAGGTGACACATAATTGGCACTGATAAGGTATCTATTGTATTCACTACAATATAAGATGAATAAATAAATGAGTGTATGAGAAACAATGCTATACTATATTTATAGTATTTTTACAAAAGCAATTTGCAGTGTTTTTAAATTATTCTCATTTGTTCCCCTTTCAGACTGAAATCTTTGAAACCTATTCTGAATTTTGGAAAATTTTGCAGGAGATCTTTCTTCCATGGGGGTGTATTATTCAAGGTGACTTTCCTGGTCATGTATCAAATGGCCAAATTTTTTTTTCATAAATATTAGCTGTGGGCTGGCATGTTACCAGTCCAGATCCCCTTCACAGGGCTGTGCACCCATCCCACAGATATTGTATATGTTGGCAGCCAATAGCTTATAGACGTCTTCTTTTCTAGAGAATTGTTTTTGTCACATTGAGATAATATGGAGTCAACAATTATGACTGACAGACAAGGATTAGAATGACTTATTTGTCTCAACATGCAAAAGAAAACAAAACTAAAAACCTGGGCTGAGACCTCCATGTGAGACCAGAGTGATGCTGTTCTCCATATAAGACAAATATATAAGACAAATTCTTAATTAGCTTTCTCACCTTAAAGATCTTCTTTTTTTTCTGAAGGACTCTTCCTTGTAGATTGCTTTCACAATAATACCCCAAAATTCTGCTCCTAAGGAATCTTATCTGAGATCATTGGTGTCTAAAATAGTCCTAGAAATCAAACTCTAAGAATGAGATTCATTTAGAAGTGAGTACTTCTCCAGTTAGACTATAAAGGAAATCATGTCACTATTTACAGTTTGAATATTAATAGTCCTATGATTTATACCAGTGTGGTTTTTACTTGTGATAACCTGACCCATTAATGCAGGCATAAAGAGATATTCTAGTTTGTGCATTATTCCTTGTGTTTGAGGGCTGTGGAGAAATAGTAACTATAAGATATGTGGAATTGGCTGGATTTTAGTAGCTATTTGTAAGTGACACTGATGCATTTAAGAAATACAATGGCAGACTCAGATCAATTAAAAATCAAATTAAAGCAACATATAGATGCCACAAGGCTTCTGGGCATCATTTAAGAATACTCTTCTCCTGACATTGGAGGTCAAGCCAACTGAAAGACAGATATGTAACATTATTGGGATGGCAGAATTTCCAAAGGATTGAATTTCTAGGCTAGAGAAATGTTCTTACTGCAAAGTCAGGGCCTTTATAGAGAAAAGTTGCAATATTGGGCTATAGAAAGATTTTCTTGTTTAAAAAGTTAAAACCTCTGATAATAGTGAAGTCTCTAAGTATGCTAAACTAACTCACACTTTTTTGTTGAATGGGACAAGTTTTTTTTTTTTTTTTTTTTTTTTTTTGTCTTATGACAGGCAGTGGCTTCAGACCCACTTGAAACAGATTCAGGATCAGGCAGGTGGAAGAAAATGCAAGACAGTTAGAAGATAGACATTCTTTATTCAAAGGTGGCAACAGCCCCCAACCTCCAGTTCCAGTGTCATTTAGCTTCAGTAAGTTCCATTTAGCCCCCCGAACCATTTCCCTAAGTCTTATTTTTTTATATGCAGAATAAAGAAGACACATTGCCAACTAGTTACACAAGTGGGTATATGCTCACAAGCAAATGTGTGTGAGTACATTCACTGAGTCAGAGTGTCCATAACCTTGGCTACATACTAAATATATAGTTTACTGGAAGCCTCAAGGACATCAACAGTTTTAGGGAACAAATCCTATTACATTAATTCACTTGAACACTGGACCAAATAAACAGCAAGCCTATAGTTGTATCATATGCCATCAAGGCAAATATGGCCTTTTCTGACCTCAGTAAAGTCAATCCAACACTTTGTCAAAGGGACATGTCCATGCATTACCCAGCCATCAGTGGCTTCAAGCCATCTGGGATACGGATACTCCTATGCACAAACCACACCTGCCTGTCAAGCCTCTACTAGAGCATTCTATATTAAAGGTAGGCCCAACTCTTTGATTGCATCCACATAGTTTGTACACACCTGCATACTGTGGGCAGTAGTGCAACCAAGCTGCCAGGTTAGTGAAAGGTGTTGCTCTAACAGTCGCACCCTAACCATCATTCTTGGGCTAGTCTGCTCCATCATTCTCTGGGCTAGTCCTGGGACCAGTAACATGAACCATAGCCACCTGTTCCTGATGGCCTTGCTCCTAAAGCTCTTGCTATAGAAATGATTCCCAATATACAGCACAATTGTCAGTATATATCACTATGGGGGATACTTAATTTACTCATCTCACTATTTTTCTTGTACTGATATCAAACAAGAAAGTTTCTTTTTCTGGCTCTAGAGCCTCCATTGTCCACATGCACAGTTGTTATCAGTGTACCAAACTCTAAAGTATAGGTGCCTTACCTCCGAAGTATGAGCTTGTTTCTGGTTCACCTACATTGCTAACAGGGCCTAGAACCTCCTGAAATATCTTGGCTCCTGCCAGCTGCTGGTACACCTGGACTCTCTCTTGGTCCCTGCCAGCTTGTAGCACAATTAGGCTCTCTTGGCCCCTGCTGACTCCTAACATATATAAGTCACAAGATTGTGCATGATCAATAACATGTAGTGCATGGGTTGCCTTGGCCCTGTCAGCTCCTACCACCTTTAAATCTCACAAGCATAACAACAATGACCAGGGGCTCTCCTGGATTCTGTCCAAATTATTTTCCAAAATCCACCAACTCTGCTTCACAGCCAGAACACTGTGAACTTGATTACTGGCCAGCCTTGTAAGCAGCTGTGCATCAGAGGCATGGACATCAGCTGATGCTGTTTCATTTTCTGCATTACTATTGGCCAAACTTGCAGGTGTTAATTTTCTTCCTAAGAGATCCTCACCTGGTGACTGTACTATGGCACCCAATTCCTCTTCTATATCTTAAAACTCCCTCATCTTGGAAATCTCTTATAAAACTATATCAGTTTTCACTCTCCACACTGTAAGAAACACCTATCACATGGCCCCAGTGGCCATTTCTCCAGCTGGTCAGGCTCTTTCTCTGTCCCATCCACATTATTGCTATAACTTTTCTCTTTGGCTGCAGGCTAATGCCTGGGCTCTCTACCTTGGTTCACAGTCTGTTCTGCAGGGTCAATGTTTGCCCACAGGGTAATCAGAAAAGTTCAACCCACATCTTTCCAAGTAGCACTGTTTCATTGGTGGGAGCTAACTACTTGTGAAGCCTTGTCTGTGCTCATGGGGACCCATCCACTCTATCCAAACTCTCCATTGGAGACAATATTAATAGAACTTTGGCAACTGAGTGCTACATCCTGCTTAGTGGCCACAGGCTCCTTCTGTCTACTAGGATGGATGCATCTCTTAGTGTGGAAGATTCTGCTAGCTACACCAATTGTTGTTGGGTGGAGACTAGAACCTGGGAAGTAGATTTGGTGCCATAACTTGCACATAAATCAGTCAGTGTCACTCCAGGTGAATTGGGTTGGCAATGAATAATCACACAGAAGCAGAGAACATACCATTTTCCTGGGGTTCAGCGACAGCTCCTCGGCCACAGCTCCCACAAGGGAAGCAAGAGAGGCAGACAAAAGAGAGAGAGAGAGAGCATGCCTGAAGCCCTAATTATTGAGGAGAAGACACTCAAGAAAGTTCCACCCAAACGAGGAAAGGGAATGGGTTTCAACTGGGTGTAGCCCTGTGAGCCATTTCTATAGTTTCTTTTTATATTTATATGCAGGCTAGACAAAGAAGGCATATTGCCAACAGGTTACACACTACACGAGTGGGCACAAGCTCACAAGCAAATGTCTATGACCTTGAGTATATATGCTGAATCAGGGTGTTCATGACCATGGCTACATACTAAAAATATAGTCTGCTAAAAGCCTCACTGAGGGTGCCTAATTACAGCCCTCTTGGGCCAGCCCTACATAACAAACAATCCTCAAATAAAGCTGATATCCTAAAAGACAATAAGGGTCCTTCTTAGAATCTGTCTTCATTCTCTTTTGTGACCATCATGCCTTTAATTTAGAGGAAAATCTCATTATTACCTGAGTTTGGAAGGGCTAGCAGTTGTAAGAGGGATTCTCTGGTTTATTCCTGCAAGACCCTGTATATTCTGGGAAAATGTGCTTGTGTGGATCCAGAGAATCTGTATTAATATGTAAAGTATACAAAACTAAATTAGACAAAATTTTTTGATTTAGAACACTGTCCTGGAACACAAGATTTAACTCTTTAATGAAGACCCAGGGAGATGGGTGCTGGAAAACTTAACAAAAACAAAAGCCAATTTATATGGAAGCTAGAAGTGCTGAGGCTGACCCTCATGAAAGGGAAAGAAAGACTCAAAGAAGTGGACATGCTCCTGCTTGATTTACATTTGAATTTAGTTAATATATCAAAATGCAAATAAAAGTGAAAGTGACTTTCATAAACAAATTACTAAATAAATGGAAATTTGTGAAGATATATTAAATTATAGTACTTGTTCAGCATCATTAACTTATCATACTGCATTATGGGTTATGTGAGCTTAGAAATGAAATGATTTAATGAAATGACCATGAACACACTGTTTTGTCTCTTGAAATAAGAATCTTTGCTAAATAGAAATGATGCTATTAGACCACTATGTTCTTGGGTTGAAGTATCATCATATTGATCATTTTTTTATTACATCTGATGTTTTGTAAGAAATATTTAATGTTGCATGAGAAAAGCATGTATTTAAATGAACAATCATCTTTCAATTTATGACGGTGAGAACCTAGAAGCTTTGTTGTGTGTTCATGTAATGAGTATTAACAGAGATCAAGATATTTTTGCCTTTGCTTGTTTTATTTTCTTAATCATTAGTTTTGCAAATTTGTGTGGCATTAAAAGAATGGGATAAGGTAATATAAAATTAACAGTAGATATTGTACATTTGTTTGATCCTTCCCATGATAAATACTTTCAGATACATGAGAAATACATTCATATTTTTATCTTTAAGATTATATATATATATATATATATATATATATATATATATATATATATGTGTGTGTGTGTGTGTGTGTGTGTGTGTGTGTGTATGTATGTATGTATGTATCTGGGATCCTGACAAGTGGAAGAAGATGCAAGATATAGTTGAAATAGTAGACATATTTTATTCAGGAGTGGCAGCAGAACCCAGCCTCCAGTATCATTCCTGCTTAGTCAGTTCCATTTAGCCCACTGAGCCATTTTTATATATATCTCCATGTTTTGGTGAAATGTATGCAAGTTTAATGGGCAATTATTCCCCCCTTTTTAAAAAAAATATTTATTTGTTTTTTAGATGTAGATGAACACAACACAATGCCTTTATTTTTATGTGGTGCTGAGGGGTCCCGCCTGGGCTAGGCGAGCCACAATCCCAGCCCCTCCCCCTTTTTATATGAAAGAAGAGTTTATTTTGCCTAAAATAATTTTTTTTTGTCATCAAAGGGCATTTCCTGAAAGAACAACCTAATGAAGCTTAACAATATTTATCATAAAGATAATACACTAGATTACACTAGATGTAGTTTTGAACTAGAAGAATACAGACTCAGTTTATAATTTCTATTGCATAGAAATATATAATGCAAATCAAAGAATGATTGTATAGGGGAAACATTATTCCAAAGACCTTTAGTAGTGCTGATTTACTACTAATATCCTGAGGAGCACAGCTTCCAACCCATTTAATTCATCCTGATAACAGGAGAGAATAATAGAACCATTGCCTTTGTCTTCATAACCATATTCAATTGTCATTTTGATTTCCTAAGTACTTTTCTTGCCACCAAATCTCAGGGTTGGTTTGTTTGGTTTTTGCTGTCCTTTGTTGGTTTGGTGCAGGGGTTGAACCCTAAGCCTCACACATGCTAAGCACATGTTTTACAACTGAGCTACATCTGCAGACTATGATCAGTTTTTTTAACAAAATTTACATTTTATTTAGATTTAACTATACAAAATTTATTTTCTTAACCAAAAATAACAGCAAAATTTTCTGTTTTTTTTTTCTCTCGATTTTTTTCTGTGTTATTTTATAGGTTTTTCAGGTTTTCCTTATAAATTAAGATGAGGCAGTAAATATACTCAAAGAAAAAGAAAACAGATTACCCATATCGACAGCCTCTGAATTTGTTTTGACTGTGTAGCAGAAGTGTTCAACATTTAACAGCTAAACTGAAGGTGTAGGCTTATTAAGATGTAGGCTCAACAAAGGAATGTAAACAGCAACAACCAGATGTGGAACAACAGCAGGCTCTTCCACTAAAACTTTAACTGTAACTTCTTCTTTAAGTTCATTTAGTAAAGACAAAAATTTATATTGAAATCTGTTTGGTGAGCTCACATCTCTCTGGTTAATTCCTGTAACTGTCCATTACAGATTTTAAGACACTTAAAACTCCTAACAGTCAAAGATCAACATTTTAAATTGAACACTTTCTTTGGTGCCCCCCTAGATCAAGGTTTGGCAATTCACAGCCTCTGGGTCAAATCTGACTCACCAGCTATTTTGTTAATCAGTTTATTGGATCAAAGCACACCCCTTTGTTTATCACCATTGATGGCTGCTTTCATGTTACAATGACACAGTGCTAAAATATTTATTATCTTGTCTTTTTCAGAAAAAGTTTCTAACCCAACTTAATAAGCATAGTGTCAAAAATAAGAAAGTATATGTGTAGTTAAAAAAAGAAATCTTTCAACACTTCCCACAATTCCAAGAACAAAGTAAAATATTTTAAAAGGTTTACTGACTTATTTTAAATTATTTTGTGGTTTTTAAAATTGAGGAAATTCAAAGAATCTTTTTTTTTTCTTTTCCCCTGCCTGGTATCTAGCATTTTTGAAATATTTTTATCACCTTTACTAAAGTTTCAAAGTGCATTATTGAAAATCAATAGGCAATTGAAAATCAATTGCCTAAACATTTTACATAAATAAACATCAGTCTTTGTAAAACATATGGAAGTCATTTTATTAATTTTAATTAGAATTCTATATATGAGAAAAACAAGTGATCAATGAATAATATTGAAGTAACTAATTCAACACACATTCCTTTTGTTGAAAATTGCCTGCTTTTTAGGATAGAATTTATTAGGTGGAATTGAGGAAGGTAGCTCTAGAAATACTGTTTAATGATTAAGGACATACAATATCAGAGTTTGACATTATGTTACTTGTGGTAATGCTTGTTAGACAATGCATGTTTGCATTTTGCAAAATGAAATATTTTCCTCCATTCTACAAACCATACTGAGTTAGAAAAAAAGACTGCATTTTCTTTCTTTTTGTATTTTTTGTTTCTATTCCCTCTTCTAATTTTCATTCTCTTACGTATTCTAATTTTCACCTATGTAATATGTCTACTTACTTTGTTTAGTAAATATGTGTGCCAAAAGATTATTTCCTTGTGTATATTGGACACATCCTCTGACATCAATCCATTCAGATTCACTATTAATAAAATGTCCTCATGCTCAAAGAAGAGCTTTTCTAAACATCATTTAAAATTACTATGTTTCTACTGTGATATGAATCAATCTTTTAAATGTACTACAGAGCAAATGTACTCTACTTAAAATACTGAATACATTGATTTATATATTGAAACACATGAGACTATGATAAGTAAAGAATATGACTCTCTTATAAACTAATAGAATTAGCATAGGCAGGGTGCGATGGTTCATGCCTGTAATCCCAGCAATTTAGGAGGCTGAGACAGGAGGATTGAGAGTTCAAAGCCAGCCTCTGTAACAGGGAGGTGCTAAGCAACTCAGTGAGATCCTGTCTCAAATAAAATACAAAATAGGGCTGGGGATGTGGTTCACTTATTGAATGCCCCTGAGTTCAAGCCCCACATCAAAAAAAGAATTAGAACAGAATTCGGAGACCATGGTATAGGAATGATAATTTCTCCCTCCAATTCATTTTAATAAACTAATGTTAATAATTGAAAATCTACTGCATTAAGTGTTAGTGATAGAGTAATAATAATGCATAGACCATGATTATCAGGAGATTTTATTGTATTTTAAGCATGAGAAATTGGCTTACAATGAATTCATCTGTTGTACTATAACAAGCCCATAAATTATATTATGTTCTGGATGTGATAGCTGATGTCTTGACAACTCCACAAATTTTGTTGAAAGCATTCAATATTCATTAAATATAATTTAATTCTTACAATATTCCAGGCAGTGTGACAGTCACTAATGTTAGAACAATGAATAAAACAAACACAAGTTTTTTTTTTTAACATGGAAAATAGAATTTACTAAGGAACATAAGATTGAGAAAATATTTTAAGAATAGCTATAATTATAAACTGAACTTGTTATAAGCCTTCTTTTATTTATAATCTCTCATCCACTTAAAATCTAGAGAACTTGAACTCCCTAAATACTTTTGAATTCAGAACTACCAATGGAATTATTGTCCCTTCTATATATGAATGTAAACTTTACAAGTAGATGCAGAAAAGACAAAGCTTTCCTTCCCCCAAAATCCCATTTTAAATAAATAGAAACAGAAGAAAGAAAAATAACTGGAAAGTTTTACAGAGTATTTTTAAAGAGAGTGGAATTTGTACACTATACATCAATACATAAAAAAATGGTCAAGTGGTCATAAGTAGCATTCATACACACACCAAATGCATTATGATTTTTAAAACATACTTTAAACATAAACATTCATAACCCACTTCACTTACAACTATTTCCGAAACACATATTTTGCCCTTTACTTTATATCCTATACCCATCAATCCCCTTTCTGTCTTTTCTTTTTCCTTCCATCAGAGGAAAATATTTGAGCTGTGTATTTACATTTACAAAAAAATATTAATTTATTAGCTACACTGCCAACAACATTCCAAACTCAAGAAATTTCCTCTAGAGAACTGCCCTTTCTAAAATAAATTCTAATGTTAGCTACTGAGTAATGGAAGAAAACTTTTAATTCTTCCTGAAAGATGGTAACATTTCAATCACATTCCATATACTAATTTAAACTGCTTTGGATATATACAACTTTTAGGAAGGCTTGATGTTTGTTATGGAAAAACCATTATTAGCAAAGAATAAATGTATTAATATATGTACATTCTCTCTTAATTGGTGAAATCCCAGCTGTCTTGTTTTCCTGAAGAACTGACTACCCTTTTGTATAAGTTTCATTTGAGACTTATATATAAATATATAACTTGCCAAATTTAAGACTCTGAGATTATTATCAGCAATAAGCACTCAGACTGGTGTGGTAACACATGCCTGTAATCCCATGGATTGGGAAGGCTATGGCAGCAGGATCATAAGTTTAAAACCAGCTTCAGCAACTTAGCGGGGCCCTAAGTAATTGAGACCCTGTCTCAAAATGAATGAATAAATAAATAAATAAAATAAAAAGGATTGGGTGTATAGCTTGGTGGCTAAGTGGCCCTCATTTAATCCCCAATACAGAAAGAAAGGAAGGAAGGAAGGAAGGAAGGAAGGAAGGAAGGAAGGAAGGAAGGAAGGAAGGAAGGAAGAATCAGGCATTTAGAAATATTTTTAAATCAGTAATTTTCTAAGCTAATTAATAATCATTCCTCAGATAACATTCTCTAAGAGAACCTATCCCAATGCAGGTTTACCCTATAACCCAGAGAGTGCCGCAGTCTGGCTGGGCACAAATGCCGCAGTCTGGCTGGGCACACAATCATGAGCCACCACACAGCTTGTAGATTCAAACAGCAACTCTTTATTCCTGAACTCACACCAGCCGTCTACAATCACGTTCTGGGGAAATCCACGTTCTCTGCCCAAATCCACGTTCTCTGCCCAAATTCACCTCCACTGGGCTTCTGTCTCCCAAAATATACTGTCTGAATCCCGTGAGAACTCAAAGGGAACTCAGGCAGCAGGATACGCCCTATTCCCAGGAGGAATAATCTTAAACCTTAAACCTGGAACCTAAACTGGGAACGCCCTAAACAAGATTATCTTAAACCCGGAACACCCTAATCCGCCCTGGTCCTTGAGCAAGGTCACCTACATTCAATGTCACTGCAACATGGGGTACGCTGGCAAGGAAATTGTCCTACCTACTTGGCTAATGGCTCCCAGCAAGAGAGTCCTAAGTAGTTAGGTAATTTTATTTGGTTTCATAAGCCAAAAGGAATATCTAATGATTTCATGCTGTGATACCCATATAACTTAAGTTTATATTAATAGTAACTCAGAATCTGTTTGATGACATTGGAGTCCAATTAGTCAGGGGCAACCTTTTTTAATGTTTCATGTTGATTTTCATGTGGCACTCTCTGTTACAACAATTTGCAAAAATCCTTGTTTTGTAAACACATGGCATAGGTATTGCACTAAAAGCTCATTATAGCAATGAGAAGAAAAGAAGTAAGTCAATAGAGTTGAAGTCCTTCATTTTAGAGGAAATAGTTTGTATAGAAAAACAAAAAAATAAATTTTAAAAGTAAATTTTATTTTAGAAGGAGATAGTTGACATTGAGAAAGATAAAGGAGAGGAGAGAGTGAAAAAAGCATGGAATAAATTTTGAGTCTAGCCATCAAGAAGGCTTTTGAACATGAAATATTTGGCCAAGACATGAAGAGGATGAGATTGAATGGTTAAAAAAAAAAAAAAAAAGATTTGTTATAGATTGAATGTTTGTGTCCTCTAACATTCATATGTTGAAACTTAATCCAAAATATGATGATATTTGAATAGGGTTAGTGGACTTAGAAAAGAGACTCCTTAAAGCTCCTTTGCTCCTTCTACTTTGTGAAGACAAAGCTAAAAGTCAGTCATCTCTGCACCTGAAGTGGGCCTTCATCTGACAGCAAACCTGTTGACACATTTACCATAGACGACTCAGCCTTCAAAACTGTGAGAAATAAATTTGTGTTCTTTATAAACTACCTATTACAATATGGCAAATAAACTAGGGCAAAGACTCCGAAGCAGGTAATAAATCAGCCTAATGAGTTCAAGAACATCATAGAGCCAGTGTCTTTACAGGTTTCTGTAACAAAATGCCATAGAAACAAACTGAGCTCTAATGGCTTATCTAACTTGTCTGGTCTGTTTTTTTCTCAGTGCACTTAAAGCTCTCAGTACACTGGATTTGTCTTAAAGACATTCACTTCCATATTGTCAAACTCATTGACTAGTTCTAGAACTTTCAATCTGTCCCCTACCATAGACAAAACGATAGCTTTTTCCTCCAAGGAAATTTTCTTTCCTTGATTTACCTTGGTTTTCTCCATCTCAATGGATGTTTGTTCTCTATTATTATTATTATATTCATTGTCATCTATTATATTTTCTAGATTCCCATGAATTTCCTTACACAAAATTCTAGAATGAAACAAGACTCATGTCTTGGACCTCTTTCTCTTCTAGATATATGACAAAGTGAAAATACAGAATAAAATTAGAATCAAGAAAATTATTTAGAAAATAATAGACTATTCCAATTGTAATATTACCAAGAGAGCATGGGAAAGAATAAAAGTCTGTGGTTGGAGTATGCAGCACTTGCAATTAAAATATGCAGAGATTTTTGTTATTGCTAATGAAATGAGAGAAATAACTGTGAAAATGAATGGGTGAAATGGAGCAGAAGACAGGAGATTTGGAGAAATGCAAGTAAAGGACAAGATAATTTCATGTCAGAATCACCAGCATTATTATTAAAATTAAGCAGTATTAAGGAATAATAAATAGTACCATACAGGATGATAGGAATCCAGAAGGTAAAATCTTTTGAAAAATGAAGAAAAATGTTCTAGTGGTTAGTGGATAATTGCAATAGAAAGGACAGATCATGGTATACATTTTCAAAGCTAAATTTTAAAAAGCAGACTTTAGAGATAGGGGAATGAGAATAAATTTCAATAAGACCAAAGACAGTAATTCTTAAATGTAGCTGCAAAGTATAAGCATTTACAGAGTTTAATAAATACTAATGCTTAAGTCTCATCCCTGGTGGTTATGATGAAATTAAACTGGGCTGGGTCCTGAGCATTGTTATTTTTAAGGTCCCCTAGGTAATGGTTATATGAAATCTAGAGTATTTATCCCCCCTCAGTTCCAATGGTAATCAGAGTGAAAAAGAAAAATAATCTACCTGACAAGATTTATAGAGATAGAAATGAGTCCAGGGGAAGACAGATTTTATTTAGGGAATAGATTTAAGGGTTAAGAGATGGATTATTTTCTGGTTTTTCTGATTATTTCTTTCTCATTCAGGAAAAAGCTGAAGGAGAGAAAAGGGACTGTGCTGAGCTATATGGTGACGAGAGTGGGGCAAACAAGTCTAGTTTTATCCTTGGGTAGATGCAGAAACAAATGTACAACACACAATAAGATTACCATGGTTGGTCATTAGCACAGAAGACTATGGGTTTTGGCAGGAGTTTTAGATGTTCTCTTCTCAATAGCTTACTAGTTATGTTGAAGCAGACCAGAGACCCCCACCCAGAAAACACTTACCATAATTAAGCAGAAACCCTCACCATATTTGTAACATATAAGTTCCTTTACTTGTCAGAAGGCTTTATAACAAAATATTAGCAAAAAATTCTACCAAAAAACTCAATGTGGCAAAAGATTTCCTATTTCTTGTGAGGATTAAGTTACTCTGTCTTGCAAAAGCTAAGTTTGGCCACACACTTGATGATGTTTCTTCTGCTTTGGGGGTAAAATTGTAAAACTCTGAGTAGTCTAACAAGTGGAATAAAAACCACTTTCTGCGAACTCACACAAACACTAATATATATGTGAATGTATAATATTGTTATGTAGACTCCTACAAAAATGTAAATCTTCAAGCCCCATCTCCCACTGAGTGTAAAGTTCAAAGAATTTCCAGAGTCTTTGTCCAGACAATGTTTTAAGTGATAGTCTCTTTGGACTCTGCATTCAATAAAGCTGTTTCCAGAAAATTCTTGGGTATCCAGTCTCTTCTATCCTACATCAATGGATGAAGGCTTAAATATTCTGGGTGTGGTAGCTGTACTCTAAGACTCTTACTTTATCATTGATACAAGAAGACTAAAATATTTGTTTTTAAAAGACTTTTATTTTTAGCACTTGGGAATTGGTTGAATAATTTGTAACAGTAATATTTATGATTCTGAATAGTACATTTACATATTGAAATATTTCACTCTTTTTTCCCTTTCTATCTCCCCTCTTTTCTTTCATTAAATTGGCTCTATATAATTAATTTTCTATTTTCAAATATCAACTGAAATATTTTGTGGGTTACAGTTTTGAACATCACTCGTTCATAAAAATCTTTACTCGTAATGATGGTGAAATGACTAGTTATAGCAAAGGTTTTTGTAGTCACTATTATTATCTGAGAAGTCATTAGTACATTAATATATTATTTCATGGAAAAACAGTTATACTAATCTGTCATCCATGCCCTGGGAGGGAGTTTGTTATGTTTGATTTTTGTTACTTTGTGATGTTTTTATATTTTTATGTCTCTTAAAAATTCAATTTAGATGACAAAGAGTATTTGTTGTTACTTTTACTTTTATAACGAACACATTAGAGATTGCATTGATTTAGAGATTTAAATTAATGTAAATCAAATAAAAAGGTTAAGAAAGAGGAAACAAAAATTTCGAACAAATGGCTGTTTTAAAATTATATTATAAGCATCTGTAGAAAAAGGTTTTCGATATTTAATAATTATTAACAAAATCGAACCACATTTAGTCAAGTCTTGATTCTAAAGATGAAACAAATTCTGTTTTCATAATTTTTTTAGAGTGAAAAAGCATTCTGTGAAATCTTATTCAAAGATCTCATTGTGGCTGAAATAAATTTATGGCAGACATAAAAATATGCTACATGTCAATTTTTAGGCAGCATTAAAAGAAAAAGCACATCTGGTTAAAGATTATTAGACTTCTTACAAGTCTGGTAAAAGGTCTATAAAGGCTTTTCCTGAGATGGACATTTCTTTGAATGAATTTCCAAGAAGGTCTATTATGCTCATTAAAGTCCATCAGGAAATTGCTCAAGCATTATTTCAGGAATGCTAATTTGGTTCCCAGAGGATCAGCTAATCACATTAGACCACAAGTTATATCCCATTTCAGAATCAAAATAATTTTCAAAGTTCCTCTTCAGATGATAATCTTTAAAGATATGTCTTTGTAAAAAGATGTATGTGCATTCAGTGATGGTGATATTGAGTGTGGTTTAGACAATCTGTTTTTAACATTTCCCATATTTCTGTAAATTATACTGATTTATAAAATATATATACAACAAAGAATATTTGTCCATGAAGTGTTGTTATTATTTAAACTGCTTGTTATTTTTTTGTGCTGATTAGCCAAATTTTCATCACTTTGAGAACAACTCTGTTTCAGTGTGAGAATCTTTATTTAAACTTGGATTTTCTTGTATTTATATTCTGCGTCTTTTTTCCATTTTTTGTTATGTACATTTTATGTTATTGATAAACAAAACTCATTATTTAAGATAAATTATCTTTTTTTAATTTTATGTTCACAGTAAATATCAAGGGTCACATGTAACTATTAAATGTACCAAGACCAGAAAAGTAACTTTTTTCTTTCTGGAAATACTTCATGCTTCAGGGCTGTATTTTGGATTTCTTCTTTTGCCTCAGTTTACCAATTTATTATCTCTGGGACCAGCAATCAAGTGCCCCCTGGCTATTTTCCCATGGATTTTATCTGCAATATGTCAATATTTGGAATATTTCAATACTTGGAATATTCTAATACTTGGCATAACTCACTTTTGAGATTACAAATGTTGTGAGGGTTCCTGATTTTCTAGGGGAATGAAATTTATATCACCTGTAGGATAGGCAATATCTAAGGTACAGAACAGACATTGTTTCCATATATAAAGTGTGGCTTTTTGTTTTCTTAACAAAGAACTTAAATAATTGAATGAAATTCATCTTTAACTGGGATACTTCAATCCTCATTTCTACACACTTGTTTATGTAATTATATTTTGGTGTGAATAAGAACTGATTCATATTGATCTGTGCAAGTAGTTATATCACCATGAAAGCAAAATAATGTTAAAGTGACTGCAACCATTCTGAGTAGTTTTGCAACAAGGGCACCGGTATAGATCATATAATCAACAGAATCAGTACAAACTCTAATGGCACCAACTGTCTGCAAATATGGTTTGATTGTTTTTAAAATTGTGTTGCAGTTAGATATAGGAAAATTAAACCCAATTCATTTTAATAAACACAGGGTGAGGTTTTTTAAAATATTTTTTTGGATGTTGATGTGCCTTTATTTTATTGATTTATTTTTATGTGGCGCTGAGAATCTAACCCAGGTCCCGACATACGCTAGGCAAGTGCTCTACCACTGAGCTACAACCCCAGCCCGCAGTTTAAAGTGCAATTGATTCTAAGAATGGAAAAAGACCTTTATCATACACCTATCACCTAAATTTAACAATCAAATGTTGACCTAATGGAAACCTAATGTTAAAAACTTTATAAATCTGTATCTCCATAGGGCTACATCTTCATCATAAAGAGAAATATCAAAAATAAGAATATAATTTCAGGAAAATAAATGAAACAGAAAAAGCATTTCGTTCAGTATATGCAACTTCAAGGAAAATACTGGTTTCAAATCTGGCACTGGAAGGCAAGAAAAATAAAATCAGAACCCCACCCCAATATAATTCACAATCACATATTAGCCCATACCTGTGTAGGGAGGACTCAAGTGTGTTGTCTGTGGAATCTGGGAAGATCAATGAGAGGTCATTTGTTGGTTTCAAACCAGATGTCTAGCTGAGAGAAGCCATCCTCTGTGACAGCAATTACCTTCAGCACAGTCTTTACAGAGTTCTCAAAGATACGTTCCAAGAAAAACTGAGATCACAATAAATATAAAAATAAAAAAAAAACATCTAAAGGTAAAGTTGCCATGGTAAAATGAATAGAAAACATAGATGGTTGGAAGTAACCTAGAATTATTATTAATAATTGAGTTTTTGATATTTAGCATAGTCAACATACAATAAAACTTCACTGTGTCAAAAATATTTAAATTTTTTAATATGGGTAGGAATAAGCAATTTAAAGAAAAAAAATAGGCATATTAGAGTGAATTAACAGTATAAATATATATTTCTGTATATACATAAGCATATTTATGTAAATTTCAAAAAGCAGAACATCCAGAGAAAAAGAGGGATAGCCACAACTGAATGGCCACTTAGTCAATTCTCACAGAATAAAGACATAAAGCAGTGGCATATTTTATTAATTATTTAAGAATTAAAGCTTTTTCAACCAGATTTTTATATGTAATGGGGAAAACTCCTTAAATTTCAGGGACAAAGGAAGTACAATTTTAGAAAATAGAAACAGAAATTTGCTATTAAATGTGATAATTTGAGGGCTGGAGCTGTGCTCAGAGGTAGAACATTCACTTAGCATGCAATGAGGCACTGGGTTTGATCCTCAGCACCACATAAAAATAAAATAAAGATATTGTACCCACCTATAAATAAAAAATAAATATTAAAAAAATGATAATTTGAAACTTTAAAAAAATTAAGTTAGCAAGAAAAAATATTCATGAGAGTCTGAATTTCTAGGAGTGATAATGAACTCCTAGAAATGCAAAGGCAAAAAAAATTTGATAGTACAGTTTCATGAATAATTAATTTTTATTTGTTCTTTTTAGTTAAACATGACAGTCAAATATATTTTGACATAGTTATACAAACATGTTGTACATCTTATTCTAATTAGGATCCCAGTCTTGTGGATTTACACAATGGTGAGATTCACTGTGGTGTACTCATATATGGACATAGGAAAGTTATGTCAAATTCATTTTACTATCTTTCCTATTCCTGTCCCCTCTCCCTTCCCTTCATTCCCCTTTGTCTAATCTACTGAACTTTTATTTTGGAGGAGAAATTGAATTAATATTCAAATACTAAGACTGTCATTCCCTGGGTCATGAGATTGGTCTTTGAAAATTAAGAATTTGAAAGCTTTTATGGCATTTGAGAAAAAAATTATTTTAGACACCTGTAAGTTAAACATATATGTTGAAATACCCAACATAAATACTAAACATTGTAATAAAAGTTTTTCTTATACTAAAATGTTACTGGAAGATATAAAAAAACAAATAAATGTCTTTTTCATCAATACCACTTACAAAAAGCTCAACATAGTAAAGGACTGCAAACTTTGACTCTGTTATACTCTATTTCTACTGGATCTAACTGTACATTCTTTCTTAAAAAATCAACAAAAAGATTTTGATAGTCAACTGTGTATACACTTATGCGCTCACTACCTCCGGCCCAACACTATAATTTTGTATCTGTTTATCAAAAGCACAAGTGTTTTGCTTTCTTGGCACCAAGAGACCTCTAGTTTTTGTTTATAGGAATTGCTTGGTGTGTTTCTTTACACCTCTGTGTTCCTTTCTTGAAGGTAATCAGATCCAGATTATATAAGAAAGCTTCAAATCAATAATAAAAATATAGAAAGTCAATAGAAAACTGGAAAATTCATTGAATGGATATTTATAACCAAGGATATCCAACTTTATTTGTCTTCAGGTAAATGTAATTAAACTGTATTGTGATGCTACTACATACCCATTGAGATTACCAGCTACATGATTCCATCATACATAGTTTCAAACAGAGAGAGGGATGTGTTGTTGTAAGTATCAGAAGGATAGTTAGCCTTACCTGATGGTGCCCAGATGGGTGCAGTCAAGAGCATTGCAGAATACTGGCAATCTCTCTTCCAGGACCTTAGTGCTGTATTTGCTTACTCTTTGAATATGCAAAAGTTGTGTGGCTATGATATGCAGCTTTTTAGTGTGTATGTTATATTCAATGAAATTGAGAGAATAAAATCATAGTATTTGTAGGTAAATGGATGGAGTTGGAGGATATAATGCTAAGTGAAGCAAGCCAATCTCAAAAAACCCAAAGGACTAATGTTTTCTTTGATATGAGGATGCTGAATCATAATGGTGATGGGGGGAGCTGAGTGGGGGGCATGGGAGGAATTGGGAAACTTTAGATAGGGCGAAGAGGAGGGAGGGGAATAGAGGGAGCAAGGGGGTAGAAATAATGGTGAAATGAGTTAGACATTATTACCCTAAGTACATGTATGAAGACACGAATGGTGTGAAAATACTTTGTGTACAATCAATGACTTGAAAAATTATGCTCTATGTGTGTAATATGAAATGAATTGCATTCTGCCATCATGTATAACAGATTAGAATAAATAAATATTTTAAAATGAAAAATAAAAATAATAACTTTATGTATTTTCTTTTACCTTTTCTATGTTAATGTAAAAACATCATTCGCTATTCTGTATTAACTATGAAGTAATATCCGTAGATATTATTATTAAATTAATAATAATATTTCATGCAGTAAATGCAAAATTTTTCAAGATGATAATTATTTTTTCTTCTTTCCATACAAATAATGTATCTGTACTTATAGAATATACTTTTATTGATATATCACATTAAAGTAACCATTTTAAAAATATTTTAGGTTATTAACATTGACAATGGCATTTAATTTGTAAGATTCTTCTGTTTCATCTTGGAGATTGTCCAATGTGTAATTTCAGAAAAGGAGCTCTCTATAGAAACCCAGATTCAAATTTCTAACAAGAGAATAAAAAGTTTTCTATGCAACATTCTTCTCAGTAAGTAATTGCCAGAGAAGTGTTGAATTGTCATGTTCAATTTTCTTTTCTGTTATCTTGTTCATGAAAAAGATGTAGAAGGAAACACCGTTCTACACTATTAAAAAGTGTAATTGGACCAGATTGATCCTTGCATTTTATTTTCTAATTGTCTTACACTCTTATCGCAACATCATTTTTTTTTCCCCTGAAAGAAATATAGGAAAAGAGTACTGAATCTAAATTGCCTTTCACAGTCAATCACACTTCTCTGCTGTAATCTGATGACAGGAATTTCCCAGAATAGAAAAATGTTTTATAGGTATTTTTCATTGGTTCTTTTTAGTTATACATGTCTGTAGAATCCATTTTGACATAATTATAAAAGCATGAAATATATCTTGTTGTAATTGGGACTTTAGTACCTCTCCTTCCCCTTCCCTCTCCCCACCTTCTTCTCCCTTCTACCTATTGATATTTCAGGCCTTTACCCATAGTTTTTTTTTTTTTTTTTAATTAATTTCTTTTGGATGTACATTATGGTGGAGATTCACTTGGCATATTCATATATGTACATAGGAAACATACGTCAGTTTCATTCCACTGTCTTTCTTTTCCCTATCCTTCTCCCTTCCCCTTTGTCTACTCTACTGAACTTCCAATTTCCTGCCCACCCCCTTATTGTGGGTTAGCTTCTACATATCAGAGAAAACATTTGACCTTTGGTTTTGGCAGATTGACTTATTTCACTTAGGATAATAGTATCAAGATCCACCATTTACCAGCAGATGTAATAAAATCATTCTTCTTTATAGCAAGTAATACTATATATACTTTGTTTTATATATATATATACCACATTTTCTTTATCCATTCTTCTGTTGAAGGGCGCCTAAGATGATTCCATAGTTTAGCTATTGTGAATTATGCCGCTATACAGATTGATGTGGCTGTGTCACTGTAGCTTACTGATTTTAAATCCTTTGGGTATATACCCAGCAGTGGGATGACTGTCTTAAATGATGATTCCATTCTTGATTTTTTTTGAGGAATCTCCCTATTGCCTTTCAGAGAGGCTGCACCAATTTGCAGTCCCACCAAAAATGAATGAGAGTGTTCCTTTTCCCACATTCTCTTTCTTGCCAAAATTTATTGTTACTTGTGGTTAGTTTTTTGTTGTTGTTCTTTTATATTTATTTATTTGTTTGTTTGTTTGTTGGTCCTGGGAATTGAACCCAAGGGCACTTAATCACTGAGTTGCATCCCCATCCATTTTTTATATTATATTTAGAGACAGGGTCTCACTGAGTTGCATAGGGCCTTGCTAAATTGCTGAGGCTGGCTTTGAACTCACAATCCTCCTGCCTCAACCTCCTGAGCTCCTGGGATTACAGGTCTGTCCCACTGTGCCCAGGTGTTACTTGTATTCTTATTAATGCCATTATGACTGGAGTGAGATGCAATCTCAGTGTAGTTTCAATGTGCATTTCTTTAATTACTAGAGATATGAAACATGTTTTTCTATATTTTTTGCCCATTTATATTTCCTGTTGGAGCAGTGTAAGTTCAGTTCCTTTTGGCCATTTATTGATATATTTTTTTTGGGGGGGGCGTGTAAACTTTTTTGAGCCTCTGTATATTCTGGATTAATACCCTATCTGAAGTGTGGGTGGCAAATATTTTCTCCCATTCATGTTCTTCATTTTTTTCCTTTGCCGTGAAGAAGGTTTCTAGTTTGTTACCATTCCATTTATTGATTTATGATTTGTGTGGGTGTATGTGTGTGTGTGTGTGTGTGTGTGTGCGTACGTGCGCTTGCGCGCTTTAGGAGTCTTGTTAAGGAAGTCAGTTCCTGAGTTGATATGTTGGAGTGTTGGGCCTTCATTTTCTTCTAGTAGGTGCAGTGTTTCTGTTCTAATCCTAAGGTCTGTGAACCACTGTACAGAGTTACAAAAACAGCATGGTATTAACACCAAAACAGGCATGAAGATCAATAGAGTAGAAGACACAGAAAAAATCCCACATAAATATACTTATCTTATACTAGACAAAGGCTCCATAAATATACATTGGAGAAAAGATAGACTCTTCAATAAATGATGCTGGAAAAACTGGAAATCAATTTGTAATAGAATGAAATTTCACCCCTATCTCTCACCCTGCACAAAACTCAACTCAAAGTAGATGCAATTAAAATTGAAAATAAAAAGAATAAAGAAAGAAAGAAAGAAAGAAAGAAAAAGATTTAGCCAGAGGCTATCAATATAAAAAGTAAATATTATATTTCTATTTGCAGTCCCGAGGAACAAAAGTTAGGTGACTAAAATATATTAAAGTGTTTAAAGTGTTTTAAACTTTTATATGTAATTATCAACATATTTTATATGTGTGCCCATATCTCAGGAACATAAGTCATGAAAAAAAATTGCTTTCAACTAAAATATTTTTCACTTAAAGCCAGGTTGATCTATCATGTATCTTTCCATAATTATTTGCTTTAGGCATTCAATATACACATTGTTTACTATATATCAGACATTTACATAGGTAGTAATTATGCATGGCGAGTAAAATTAATAAATAGTCATGATTATTTATAGAATTGCTTTTTTATTTCTATTGATTTACAGTATTTTATGTTATTATACTCAACAAGATCTGCTCTATTTTTTCCTATATGTCATACCTATGGTAAAGTTTAATTCATAAATTAGGCACAGTAAGAGGTTAACAACATTAGTTAATAATACAATGAGTATTGTATATACTGTAATAAAATGTCTTATGAATATAACATCTATTTCCTTTTTGTAATATCTAATTCAAATACATTCACCCTCAGCATTCTTTTTCTTGTAATGATGTGAGATGATTCAATGCTACATGAAGAAATGAACTGAGGTGAAAGAAATAGGCACTGTAACAAGCACTGCCTTATTATAACAATCAACCCAAAAGGGTTATTAAGAGAATAAGAAGCAGGTGACCTTTACAGCATGGATATGCTGAATAGAGATGGTTCATATCCAGGGAAATATGCTGTGAGAATTCATTCTGCTACTAAGAACTGCATAAAATTTAAACTTTATAATTTGTTTATTTCTAGAAATTTCTATTTAATATTTTTTTGGGGGGTGGGCATGGGGATGGATACTGGGGATTGAATTCAGGGGCACATGACCAGTGGGGATGGATACTGGGGATTGAATTCAGGGGCACATGACCACTGAGCCACATCCCCAGCCTTATTTTGAATTTTATTTAGAGACAGGGTCTCCCTGAGTTGCTTAGTGGCTTGCTTTTGCTGAGGCTGGCTTTGAACTAAAGATCCTCCTGCCTGAGCCTCCTGAGCTGCTGGGATTACATGACTGTGCCACCATGCTCAGCTCTATTTAATGTTGTGAGACCACACTAGAATACTGGTAACTAAAATTAAAACCAAGGCCAAAAGAGTGAGTATGTCATCACATATGTACACACATTACAGCTGCCACAAAGGAAGGAAGATTCTAGCTCTTCTCCACTGTTGAACTAGGTGGTAAATAAATGTCTTTAAAAGGAGAACTCTTTACTGGCTTTGTTGATCCACATGATTTCCTCCATTCTCAAGAACATTATTAAAAACTGTTCTTAAAATAGGAAACAGTGCCTGGAATGCAAGATATATAATATGAAAATGATAATGCACTTTTCTTTAGGAATTGAGAAATTTCATTACTTCTACAAATTCAGTATTTACCAGCATGTGTTGCTAATTTACTTTATAATATTCTGCCTATTTGATCAATGTATTTAAAAAATGGTTGTCTTGAAAACTCTTGAGTTTTCCTATAATTACTGTGACTCATGAGGTCTGGGCAGAATGATCACAAGTTCAAAGCCTGCCTGAACAACTTAATGAGATCTTGTCTCAAATTTAAAAGAATAAATTTTAAAAAAATGATACATAAGAAGGATTGAAGGTGTGGCTCAGTGAAAGAGCACTGGGTTCAATCCTCAGTAAAGAAAAAAAATGCTATCATGAAACTTCACTTCTGGTCATAATGATATAATGAGAAATGAACTCACCTTTCACTATAAGCAATTATAGTTCTGGGATATGAAACAATCTTGATAAGTTGAAAAGTGTGTAATGCGACATTGTGAGGGCTGATGAAGAAACAGCAGGAGATTCTCATAGTCTCTTTCACTCTTTTCTCAGAGAGAACTTCTAGACCAAAAATGCAGAGAAAGGAAATAAAATGTAGAAAAATAAAATTTAAAAAAATACTCAAACTTTTTTACAAAAAGAAATAATTAAGAATCGTACTCATCAACAGATAAAAGAAGAAAAAAATCAATTAAGTTAGTTGAAAAAAAACTAATAACATTGTGTTACCGTTAGCTAATCTAATCATGATGAGAGGAGAGATGTCACAAATAAGCAGTACCAATACAGAGAAAGAAAATTCCGTAATAGACCTATCTATTTTAAAAGGGATCAAATATTTCAATAAATTTGAGAAAAATTAAATGAAAAGGCTTTTCAAAAGACAATTAACTCAAATAATAGAGGTAGGATTAGTAATCAAAAATCTCTTAACAAAGAACCTGCAAAGTCCAATAGCTACATCAGTTAATTTTGTTCAAAATTCGAGGAAGCAATAAAATCAGTCACAAATTCATACAGAAAAATAAAGGATATAAGAAAACATTTTCTAGTTAATTTTATGAAGCTCACATTGTCATCATAAACCAAATAAAGACACTCCACAATGAAAAACTATGAAAATAGATGCAAATTGCTAAGCAAGTATTACTACATATAATCTAAAAGTATTTTAAAAGGACAATAAGTTAATTTTGATTTGACACTTGAAAATTTATCAATATATTCTACAATAACCATAGGATAAAATAAAGTCATATGAGCTTTTCATTAGATTTAGGCATAAGATTTAAAAATAAAATATAACACATTTTTTAATGAAAATATTTTGAAAACTCCCTGGAAATCACAAACAAAAAGGAACTTCCTCAAAAATATAAAGGTCATAAATAAAAATCTTATAATTTACACACCTATTGGCAAAATACAATGTGGTTTCCACCTTAGATCAAAAGCAAGATATCTGCTTCCATATCTTTTGTTAGAAGTCTTAGCCATTTTAATTAGGCCAGAAAAAGGAACCAAAATATAAAATACAAAAGGAAGGAGGAAGCTGTCTTCATTTGTAAATGACATCAATGTGTATACAGTGTATCCTCAGGAATCTAAAAAATAAAATCCTTATTGTCAAGATCTTGGATTTGGAGTTAATATCCAAAAATTCATTTATTTTCTAATTCAAACCATTATCAAGTTGACATTGAAATTTAAAAATAACATTTAAAATAGCATCAACATCATTAAATACTGAGGAATACATGAGGAGTATATGCATATATGAAATCCTTACAATGAAAACTCAAAACAATGCTGAGAGGAGGTAATGAAGTCTAAAAAATTGCATAGATTTATAGTTTTCATAGGTGAGCTAGCCGGGACAGGCATGATATCAAATTAGGAAAAGTTTTATGTAAACAAACTTATTTCACTTATATATATTTTCTTAAAATTATAGCAACTTGATTCCAAAACTGTATAAAAAAGTAAATACATACTAAATATGTTTCAGGAAGACAAAGATAGTTTAGCATATAAATGATTACAATAAAATTTATATATCAAAAAAAATTAGGGAAGGAAAAAATCACATGACAATTTTAATAAATAGAAGACATTTGAAAAATCTTAATATAAATTTATAATGATAAAACATTCTAAGTAATAATGAAATAACAAATGTTGGTTATTTGGAAATTAAAGTGCTATCATGTGAAAAATAATACTGATTTGCATTGTAAAACTAAACTTATAATAATAGGAAAATTTAAATTTAATATGATTTATATACAAATGCCAATTTCAATTCTATTACTCTGAAATAAAATAATTGAAAAATACTACTTACAATACACTAAAGAATATACATATTTTTAAGAGTACATAAAATGCATTTCAATTCATATTACACATATATGTAATATATGCACATTTTTTCATATCTATGGTTGTATATAGAAATATTCACACCAATTTGTGTCTTCATACATGAACTTTGGATAATACATTCTGCTGTAATATATAAGAAAAATCAATTTTAAAAAGTTGTAAAACACTAAAAAAATTATATAACAAGCCATTCTCAATATTGCAATTTACATAAATTTTGCGAGGAAATATAAGCAATATAAATAATGAGAAATTCCATGTATGAATAGGGAAAAATGTATATTGCAAAGATACCAATATTTTTCCTAACACTTTTCTATTGATTTAATAAAATTTACGTAAAAATGCTAACAGTTTTTATGACACTTTTTACATATTTCAAAAATTTATGTGAAAGAAAAATAATACAGGAAGCCAAGATACTTTTGAAGAGTAAGGCAAGAGAACATGTACTAAGGCTATCAATACTTTAAAAACTACAGTAATTAACATATTATTAATTATAACATGATGTAAGTGGAACAGTGTTGAATAATTTTACCTATATAATGCAATATTGAGAAAAAGACTATAAGTAGTCTTATATCCCTTTGCAATATGATGAAATTAGCTTGAAAAATCAATAAGGAAAACAGAATATTTTAATAAATACAGCAGGTACATGATTATTCATATGAAATAAATATAATTGGATTCCTTTCTTACATCATTAACCATAATTAAATCCACATGAAATAAGATAAATATCAAAAGTACTACTTTTAAAGATTTGTACCACATTCAATTGTCTATTTCTGAGCTTGGGGTAGTGAAGCATTTCTTAAATAAGACAAAAATTGCCATTCATAAAGCAAAAGATTGATAAATGGGATCACATTAAAATGTAAAAACCTGTATATCAAAAGCACTTTATAGAATTGAAAATACAAGTTGCAAACTAAAGAGTAATATTTGCAACACACATAACCAATAAAGAAATACAAAAAACCCCTACGGATCAGTATGAAAATGACAAACAACCCAATATAAAAAGTAAAAAATACATGAGAAAGCACTTTAAAAGAAGCAATGCATACAATCAGTGAAGCTATGAAGAGATATTCAATCATATTTATGATCAGATAAATGCAAATTGGAAACAGAATGACATTCAATTTTATACATTTTCAACACAAAATCAGGAAGTATGAGGATTCCACATGCTTGAAAGAATGTGGTTCATCACAAGCTCTTATAAGCTCTTGTTGAGATTTTGCAGATACTGTATATGACCAGCTTATACAAATATTGAAAATACTACTACATACCCTGTAATTTTTAGCATTCATATCTTACTATTCATGTATTTTGCTTCTGAATAATATGAAATAAACACAATATAAAGTTATCCGAAAATAATATTCAAAATGGTTTAAATACAACACTATTGAGAATAGCAAGAACATCTTTCAATAGGTTTGTGGTCAAAGTGTGAAATGTTAAAACAATACAATATTTTAAAGTGCTTAGAGTAAAGTGACTCTAGCAATTATAATTGATGAGTCCTATGAATATATTTGGTTTAAAAATCTAAAGAAATGATATAAAGCATGATTCTATTTTTATAAAGAAAAAAATGCCTTATATAAAATGGTATACTTCATAGGAATTCCTGGAAACATAACCAAATTCAACTTTTAATAAAAACAATGTAGAGGGAATTAAGCTGGAGGCAGTCAGAGAGCTACTTGAAGCATTATGTTTGGTCACATTATGCTGAGGCCACGCTGGACAAAGGAGCAATGGCCCCACTCAGTGAAGAAGCTGCTCAGTTACCATTTCCTCTGCCTCAGATTCTCACCTGGCCCTGGTGCTTTTCTGTGCAGTTACTGAGTCACCCATTGGTGTTCTACCTGGAGGCATGGCTGGTGGATGTGATCTTTAAACCAAACAGAGCAATAATCCTAGAAGTGCAGTGCATGACCCAGGCCTTGCTGAGGTTGAACACAGTGGACTGTAGGAACCTAGTCATAAGCACTGTATTTGGGCAGCTCCATGTAAGAACCCAGTTAAGAGCATTCTCCTGATCCCTGGTACTGAGAATCTGGTCACAATGACCTAAGAAGATGAAACACCTTGAGGAAATTTTGAAGGCCCGTGCATCATTGCCAGACGTTCTCCAGCATCAATTTCTTAAGGTAGCATAATTATGACAGGAGTAGTTAGACCACTGGGGATGGGTATGCTTTTGCTACTAAAAATGAAGAGAAGATATTATTATAAAATCTATTCATTACTTTTTCCTGTGCCTTTATGGATAGTAGTATACTTTGCTGCAAATGTATTTATAGAACTATTTTAATAAAAATTTTAATCTGGGTTGGGGGGCTGAAATAAAGTATCTGCTCACTTGAAATAAAACAAATTTACAAAAAAAAAAAGAAATTAAGATATTGGCTACCTTGGGTGGGGGAGGTAGGTGAATGCAATATTGTGGAATCACATAGGAAGAAATGAATTAGGGTCAGAATTTAAATTTTCATGTGGAATGAATGATATATTGATATTTATATTCTTAAAAATAATATATTTACATATTCATATTTTGTGCAAGTGAGGCATGTGATGACCAATGATAATGTCATGAATTAGATGATGAATGATCCAGTTCTCTTCCTCTGATACCTAAAAATGAAAAACTAAAAAACCAGGGCATATACTAGTACACAGCTACCCATTCACCCACCTACAACTTCTCAACACTCTCTCTCTCTCTCTCTCTCTCTCTCTCTCTCTCACACACACACACAAACACACACACACACACACATATTAGGATAACTTGGAAACCGTTTTTTACACTGCTGTCCTATGCAGCTTTAATTTTTGCCATTCTGTGCCTGATCATACATGTTCTACCACTTATACCAAACCACTTACATTTTTCCTAGAATTGAGTTCTTTACCTGCATGTCCTGTCTTTTGTGCCTATGCATGAATACCTCTTTCATAATTTAACTCATTGATTTCATTCTTTATAGTTTATTTCAGTTTCTATTTATAATAATATTTTCTGTTTCTTCTGTTGCTCACACAAGATATCCAAATTTGTGCTTCCATATTCCGCTTATCTATTAATATGTGGAGGCCCATTTTCTTCACTAGATTATGAGCAATTTAAAATCTGAAAATTCATTTCTTCAATCTATATATTCCAAAACTACACACTGTACCTGCTAGGGTATGACTACATTCAATAAATATCGAATTAACTCAGCAGTAAGTATCACAATGAACCTGCTAATTGAAAACTGTTGGACTATGTCCATTCTAACTCCAGGTCATTATAAAGGCTACCATCTCAAATGAACTCTAAGCTGTTCAACAATTTAATAGACTAGAGCCTCAGAAATTTAACATAACTGGCATAACCCCAGAACCAGTGGAAACTGCAAAAAAAATCTAAGCACTACATAACACTGCAAAATATATTATTCTTTTACATTTTTCATTTAATTTAATTAGTTGTACATTACAGCAGAATGCATTTATGCACTTTGATATATTATATATAGATGGGGTATAATTTCTCATTTTTCTGATTGTACATGTTGAAGAATCACATCAGTCATTCAGTCATATATGTACATAAGGTAATAATGCCTGTTTTATTCTACTGTTCTTCCTATCTCCATGCCCCTCCCCTCCTTTTATGCTCCTCTACCTAATTTAAAGTAAATCTATTCTTCCTTAGTGCCTGCTCCCCCTTATTGTGAATTAGCATCTGTATATTTTTGGTTTTTGGATGTTGACTTATTTTGCTTAGCATGATATTCTCCAACTCCATCCATTTACCAGAAAATGCCATAATTTCATTCTTCTTTAAAGCTGAGTAATATTCCATCTGTGATATATATATCACATTTTCTTTATCCATTCATCTATTGAAGGGCACCTAGGTTGGCCCATAGCTTAGCTATTGTGAATTGAGCTGCTATAAACCTTGAAGTAGTCACATCAATGTAGTATGCTGATGTTAAATCCTTTGGGTATAAAAAAAGGAGTGGGATAGCTGGATCAAATGGTTTTTCCATTTCAAGTTTTCAGAGGAATCTCCATACTGCTTTCCATAGTGGTTGCACCAATTTGCATTCCCTCCAAGTACTTTTTTCCTCACATCCTCACCAAAGATTCTTAACGCATTTTTGTGGATCTCTCTTTTCTTATGATCATTCCTTGACTACCTATTTACTGTGTTTTCTTCCACTAATTACTGACTTTCTGGTTAAACTATCTATACCATTTGCATGTATTCTCTTTTAAGTTTAGAGGGAAAAAATTAGAATTTGCTACATACAAATTGAAAAAAATAAACAATATGAGTACATAGTAACTATTATTGAATCCACAGGACAACTTTCAGACTGATTCATATGACAAAAGAAAATAATAATTGGTTTTTAGATAAAGGTCTATTGCTAAACCACTTTCAGATAATTTCTCTGAAAATTTGATTAGTCAGTTTATTGTAAGTTCAAACGTACGTGCATTTCCTTCTTTGCTCTCAAAACAATTTAGTATTCCTGAATGCAATTCAAAATTTTAGTCTCATAAGACACAACCAAAACAATAATTGAATTGTAATCATTCATTAAAACATAAACATTTTTCATAGTACCCTTATTTTTCCTTATTTCCCCTTGTGTCAAATAAAAACTAAGAAGTTTTTCAGAAAACCTTCTTTTTTTTCTGTTCTTTTTTCTTCCTCTTTTTTTTCTCAATTTTGTCATTCATGAAAATGAACAAGAATCTCTTCCCCCACATAATTCCCTTACAAGGCACTGCTACTCTTCATTTTCTTCATTTTCTCTTGTTGCATTAATACTTTTCTCTTATGTTCCACACCCTTGAAGAATTAAATCTCTTTTAAATCTGTTTTCTGTGTGGAAAAAAATATGATTTTTCAATAATTAGAAAAATGCACTGAAGTTGACTATGATCTAAGTATCCAGGATCTTCTTTTCCTGAAAGTGGGGAAAATGTGGGAGAAGATACTGTGTAGACAGAAGTTCCATTCCATTCATTCAAATCTCAGTATTCTATTTTTCATTCTTTATTCTCATGACAGCTGTCTAAATTACTTACTAATGTACTACCAACAACTATATACCCTCTATTACAGTGATAGAATTCTCACATTTATCTTTACTCATGACCAGAGAAAGCTGTATAATTACAGACTTTCTTGTGGGTATGTGGATATATAGTAAAGTTCTGGCCAATGAAAGAAACAGAGATATCCTGAGACAGACTAGGAACTCCCTTAAAAGACTAATGATGTCTGCTAATTAACCAAATTTTCTTGCATTATGTCTTCCTTACTTCTATATTACTCGTCAAAATTGGAAAACTAAGTTTCATTATATAAACACAACAATAATTTTCTTTGGCATATCTAGATCACCACATTTAATAACATCAAACTTTATTTTATTAACATCACACAATATAGTGGCAACAGAGTTCACCAAACTCTGTTTTCTGCTGTTCCTTGTTCCAAAGTCAACTAATATTGACACAAAGCATATGGCATGTACCTTTAATCTCTAAATATGTGAAATAACACTCTACCTATTAAAATTTATTTTTCATAGCATAAAAATGTTTTGAAGGAACCTGGTGAATTTTCCTAAAGAATATTCTTGATTATATACTCACCTGACTTGCTGTTCTTTAAGCTCTAGGCAATTTCAATATTCATTTTAATCTGAAATATGGAAACAAGGTGTTTCAAGAAATTTCAATCTCACTCTCAAACTAAAAACAATGTGCCCTAGTAGTGTGATTTTGTAAACGTGCATACACACACACACTCACACACAAATGTATATTATGCTTAGATGTGTGTACATAAATATATACATATGTATACACACATGAATTACTTTATGGTTAGCTTTTGAAGGTGTTTATTACTTAGAAGTATGTGTTTCTTCTTTCTGAATCTCTACTGTAGTCAAAAGTGAAAGTAGTCATTTCAATGATTTTAAGATTTTGAGATTCAAACTTCACATATTTTGAATTTCTCCCATGAATTCCATTTCCTTTTTCATGCAAATAACTTAATACCTATGTGAAACAGCATTATACTCTTAATTCATTGATGGCAATGAAATACCAATTTCTCTCTTAGAACTTCAATTAGTATATTGGACACAAATGATAATTTTTATTATTTTCTAAATCACACAATTGTGTTATATTACGTCATTATGTCAATAGCAAATTTCTCCCCTTATATTTCTTCTGTTGCTCTGTTCTAAAAATCATCTATATTGACTTGGTGAAGCAGCATGTTACAGATTGAAACATTTAAAAAATCATAATATTGTATATTATTTGGAGTATGGTTTTGTTGTAATATACACCAAATTTTACAACTGTTTCACTTTGACCCTGTCCTGTTATTCCAAAAAGACAGTTCTTGTCAGATGTAGAATTATCATTGCTGGACTGCCAACAAATAGGATTCTTTTTTGGCAGCATTATTTGGAATATTTCTTTAGCTTCAAAAGTTACTTTAAAATCGACTTAAATTTGTAAATGTAACTTTATCTACAAAGTAAGTACATACATGTGAAAAGCTTTAAGTCAACTATTGCCAATGCATAACATGTTTAAGTCAGGGACTGCCAAATAAAATCCAAACATAAATATAGGCACTTTTGTAAGTGTGTGTGTGTGATGATCATGAAATGTCTCAGCAGAGCTGAGTTAATAGTTACAGTCCCTGCTCATTCAGTAAACCCCTAACTGTGTGTTGCACTGAAGGTATATTATCAACACACAGAAAATCCAGTTGATTTTAAGTAAGGGACTGAATAATATGGGCTTGACTATTATGGATTGAAAGAACTTCATTTAATTAATTTAAAGTCCTTAAAAACAGAGCTGAGGTTTTCATGGGGAAAAAAATGCAAAAAATACAGTTATGTACAGCAGCTTTGGCCCAAGATTTCAACCTGATCTTCCTAAAAGCATGCCCTGTGAATCTTGGACAGTCTCACCATCCCATATGTCAAATTATTGTAATAAACCTGTTTAAATATATCCCACACTGGATCTTTCCTGGTTGACCTCTGACTCATCCAGATTTAAGCAGTAGTAGTGATTCCCGAGAGACAGAATCTTAAGAATATATTTTCCAAATTGGCTGTGGAGTTTTGTTGGCTTTTTATTGTGATCAGACTTAAAGGTATGAATGACTCTTCCCAGTGATAAAGAGGCACTACTTGTGTATCTATGTGAAGTTATATCATGATGTGATAATAGAGCTACATATCTTTGGATATTTCTAAGAAATATATATAATCAAAGTTGAGGTTTGGGTGTCCATTTGTTTGCATCCTTAGAAGATTTTAGTTATATTTAAGAAATGTAATTGTATTTTTCTGGTTGCTCCTAACTGAGCTGGAGAAAGTGTTGAAAAGAAAGACTAAGCTCAGATATTGAAATTCCCTGCTCAAGCTTTTAGTGAATGACCATAAAATATCTATAGCTTTCCAAGAAAATCTCTTATCACCTGTAGCTGCAGGAACAGGATTTGTGAAAACCAAACCCAGAGTCTCATCTTGCCAATGGTGAATCATAAAGCAAATTGAAACCCAACTGCATAGCTTGTGATCTCTTAAAGAGAGAGCATTGATTTAGAACGGATGGGATACTGAAAATTGGGATAGGAATCTTACATAGAGGGGGCTTCAAGTTCCTATATTATGTTGAGATTTTGCCACTAGAAGCCACCCTTCTGTTCCTGTCTAGGGTGCTAGCCTTCCCTGACTAAAGGTCTCTTGCAAGAGCCTTGCAAAGTGCTGCTGATTCTCCTATAAACCTACTCCTGCCATCCCTGTTTATCTCAGATACAAGTCCTCAGCAGGCCTCAAAGGGGAAATATACACTGCAACCTGAGAGGAGGTCCCTAAAGGACTGCAGGAGTTTTCTAATTAAGAGAAATATGGAGGATATGTTTGGGACTGTATTTTAAAGGTGTAAAATCATGCTGGAAAGATTTTAAAATTGTATCACTCTTTTTTTTTTTTCAATTAGTAGTAGCTTTGAAAGAAACACAACTTGATGTGTTTTGTTTGTTTGTTAGTTTGTTGATATTTTAGAGTAATTCTGAAAAAATAAAGAACTGGTGATGTAGCTGAATACAGTTATTAATTTTGAATACAGCAATATTGTATCATTCCTTTTTGTTTTTTCTTTATGCTGAGGTAAGACTTATACTTTCTTATTTAAGCAATACATAATACATTTTATGAGTCTTTTCATATATGTAGGGTTTGTGTGGTTTGAAGTCTTTCACAAAGATAAGCCCGAAAATTTATTTGGTTTTTATTTTTATTTTTTTCCAAAATCTACTTTTTTTTAAGGAGAATTCAACTGACATGTTTAAAACTGCACTCAAGCAACTTTAGGAATATATTCTTTTTCAAATATCCAGGTGTATTGCTACAACCACCTTCAAGTTGTGTAGGTATCTAGAAGGAAGTCCAAGAGTACAACTTTAGTTAAACTCACATGTATTATTACAGCAAATGATTCAGAGTAAAAAAAATAAAATAAAAGTACACATTGCACAAGGCAGAAAAGGTAGGTGCCAAGTCCTGACCGAGTCAGTCTATGCACATCACATAAGATGCTGCATTTTATGGATAGTTCACAAACTCCTGAAACTTCAACCATTGATTCTTTAATGTGTATCCTTTTTTTCTCCTAAAGATTTTTCACACCTAAGCTCTCTGTATCAATTTTTTGGAGAGTCCCACTCTATATAACTTTATTATACAACTTCATTCTTCTCTAGGTTTATGTGTCTGGATCTCTCTCTCTCTCTCTCTCTCTCTCTCTCTCTCTCTCTCTCTCTCTCTCTCTCTCTCTCTCTTTCTCTCTTTTTCTCTCTCCCCCCTTCTCTCTTCCTTCCTTCCACTCTTCTTTTCTTCTTTCCTTTATTTCTACCTTCTTTCCTTGGTATTGATTTAATTTTACAAAATATCAAAAAATCATAATTGCATGTATTGATAGTGAGCAGTGTTATGTTTTTGAATACAATTGTGGAATGATTAAATGAAGCCATCATATTCATCACCTCAAATTTTGTGATGACATTAGAAATTCATTCTTTTTGATATTGAAACTTATAATAATAAATTATTAGCTGCATTCAGCATATTGAATGAAAACATGAAAAAAAATCATTTTTTCCTCACGAGACTATGAACTTCTTGGCTATCATATTTCCATCCCCCTCAAGTACCACCCCTGAGTGAGCACACTTCTACTCTACTTGTATGACTTCAATTGAATTAAATTCCATGTATAAATAAGAATATGTGGTATTTTTCTTTTTATGTTTGGTTTATTTAACTTACCATAGTAATGTCTGATTCCACCCATGTTGTTCCAATGACAGATTTTCTTCCTTTTTTTAAGTTTTGCATTTCTTATACTGAATAGTGTTCCATTATGTGCATCCATATATATGTGAAGAAAATATATGTCACATATTCTTTACCCATTTATCAAATTCTACACCTGTATCTATTCTCTATTGGCATGATGCTTAAGTTCACTTTGTAGACTCAAACTCACTTTGTTCTTTGATGCATGCCCTCTCCTAGAACTGACAGAATGTAATATGCTACAAATCTTAAGGGCCAGGTGCTATGTTAGGTAGTTAGTGAGTATTACCATACCTAGAAATTTAGACCTCAGTAACTTTGTGCTGACTTCTAGAGTTAAATAGATTTTGATTTACTGGACTCTCATTATAGTTTGCCATGCACCTTGGATATCTTCCTCTAATTTTTAACTAAGTCTTTACTCTCAGCCTTAGGCTTTTGAGTTTTTGCTCTTCACTCAGCCATTATAAAAGTAGTTCTACTGGTGAAGGAAATAGTTTCAGTTCTTTTCAGCATGCAAGCATTTCCATGTTAAGAAAAAAATAAACATGTAATATCCTATATGACTTTTAAATATTTATTTTCATTTTGTGAATGAGTACCTCATATTTTTACAAAATATCTTCTTCTATTTTATCACTTGAAACATGTAAGGCATTATAACTTTAGTTTACTGGCATACAGAGTCAAGTATCCATGCATGCCTCTTTCTAAAAAAGAAAAAGAGCAAAGAAAAATAAATCTCAAATATTTGTCCATATTTTTCCATCACTTCTTTTTTTTAAAAGTCAAATATATCAAATGAATATGTACAAAGTAACGATGATTAAAAAGAAAATGCTATTGTGAATGGAGTACTTTATCTAGTTTCTCTTTTAGTGGGTTCTTTGCTGATGTATATAGTCATATGTTTGATTTATGGGTGTTGATTTTATATCCTGATAAATCCTTTATTAGTTCTAGATGTTTTCTGGTGGAATTTTTTTTTTATTTTCTAGATGTAGAATCATGTCATTAGCAAATAGTCATAGTTTGAGTTCCTATTTGCCTATTTGTATTCCTTTAATTTCTTTCTTCTCCCTAATTGCTCTAGCTAGAGTTTCAAGGATGATGTTGAATAGAAGTAGAGAAAGAGGACATCCTTGTCTGGTTCCAGTTTTTTGGTGGGAATGCTTTCAATTTTTCACCATTTAGAATGATGCTTGCCTTGGGTTTAGCATACATAGTTTTTACAATGTTGAGTTATGTTCCTACTATCCATAATTTTTCTAATTTTTGAACAAATGAAGTTGTACTGCATTTTGTCAAATGCTTTTTCTGCATCTATTGAGATTGTTAAACCACAAAGCAAAGAAAAGACCATAGACTCCAATTTAAATCAAATAAAAGAAAGCTTGTAATTCTGGCTGGCTGGGGCTGTCTCTCCTGAAAACCCGTGGGAATAGAAGACATCCCTTAAGCTCTCTAGGAGTGCAGTTTTATAGCACAAAAAGTTGCAAAAGGGGGTGTCTTGAGAACTTACAGATAATTGGATTTTGACAAGCATAATACAAAGGCAGGCAGTACGTTAATGGTCTAAATAGTTTAGCACTTAGGAAGTAAATTTAGATTCCAACATCAGAATTTTTGGGAAACCAGGCATGCGTGAGTTCAAGGCACAGGCAGGCATTCCAAGCAAGTTTAGAAATCACAGTAATTTATAATAAAGCAGAAATTAAGTTTCATGCATTTGTAATGAGATGGCTCCCAATCTTAAGAGGGAATTAAGCTGGGTTTATCCAGATGATCATATGATTCTTGTTTTTAAGTCTATTAATATGATGTATTACATTTATTGATTTCTGTATGTTGAACCAAGCCTGCATCCCTGGGATGAATCCCATTAGAACGACTAGCCTTCGATTACCTAGTAAAAACATGGGAGACTTATTCCTCTATTCCATTAATATTATTTGACATTTATTAAATTTTTGGTACCTGAACTGACACTTTCCTGAAAGGCAAAACAGTGGCTGAAATGGTGGGTATAAAATCAGGAAATAAGGGGACCTCAAATTAGATGAGATAAATTCCTAAAAATGTACAAAGTGATTTATAGCTCAGTTAGTAGAACACTTACTTAGCATGCATCAGACTGGGTTCAATTCACAACATCCCCTCAAAAAAAAACCATACATATATACATACATGCATACATGCACACATAAAATGGTATGCCTTGGGGAAAATGTTGTGAGAAAAGGACAATAAAATTATGTAATTACTGGGTGTACTTCTAGAAACCACAGATCCCAGGCCTGTCTACAGAATGTGGTAACCCTGGTTAGTCATTTAATTGCTGATTCTTGAACTGAGTTCTTGATAGAGGAATTAGAGTTTTTTGAGAGAATTTGAAGTGCAATCACAGATAAAATGAAAGACTGTCAAGCAAATAGTTTATATGTATTTATCTTTTAGGAACGTAACAGGGAACCCTTTAAAGAACACTGGAAAATTAGAAAAACAAAGTTTAGACACCAAAGTGTGTCCCTGATATTTGTCATTTGTCTCATTGTTTGAAACGGTAGCATGGCTACTAAGTTCTGCAGAGCCACCACATCATTACATGTGAAAAATAAAGCAAAATGGTATTGTGATTGGCTAGAAAAAAAGATCCTAAGAAGTTCACTCAAATCAAACCTCTTGCCAACCAGAGACCATGGTGAACATCTATAAAGTATTTGAAATATAACTCATCACGAAAAGTAAGGAGATTTCAGAAGAGAGGGTTGGTTATACAGCATACACTTAAGTCTGGTAGATAAATTTGTTTTGAAAATGTTGGTAAGTGTAAGACCAAACCAAACACAAACACACACACACACACACACACTCTCACACACAAAATGAATTCAAATATAATGTAATGACCACAACCGAGAAAGAATTGTTGACTGAGAGTGACTGAGAGTGAAAAACAAATGATCAGAAAAGTGCTACTATAAGGAAAAGAATATTTTCTTTTTTTTCTTCTGCAATAAATAGTTTGCATACAAGAAGAGAAACTATTCTATTCTAAATGTACCCATAAATGGTCTCCCATCTGGGAAACATATATTTTACTTAGATTGATGAATTAAAAGAAAAATTTTCAGGAAAATGTTTATTACTGTACAGAAATTTCTTAACTAACAGGAGTTCCAAATCCTATAATCTATGCTGTACAGTAAGAGGATCAGAGTTATAAATCCAGAAATTATAGTGGCTAAGTTCAATGTAGACATAAGGAAGACATTGATCATATTAAGATTATAGTGGATGAGAGCATCAGAAATTAAGCATTTCATCATAAGAGCACTAAGTTGGATTTATGAAATCCACAGCTTGCTCCTTGAAATTTTAAGACAGTGAGTCTTTCTCAAATCCACTCTTCTAGGAGGATTCTTAATGTGAACATTTCTTCAGACCTCTGTTTGTCTGTTTGAGAGACTGGAAGGATAGGGCACTTCTTAGTATGTCAAAAGATAGGAAAAAAATTGTACACGAAACACATTACATTGGGTTTGATTTTCCTTCTGAGTTTTTGTATTTGATTGTTTTTTAAAATTTTTGAATCTCTGATTTGCTATTTTATATAGTGTCTATTTCACATGATAATATTTTGGGAGCTAATTTTAATTAATCCAATTCAATGTGTAGTACATACCTTCTACTGAAGAACTGTTACCACTCCCTATCTTCTTCCTCTCAACAGGGAAGGCAGGATTTTTGTGTGTGTTATGATCAAATGTCAGATGTAGGGGAAATATTGGCCTATATTACCTGTAAGCTACATACAATGACCAGACAGGCTGGCACTCTCTTGTGAGAGGAAACAGCCATCATTATTTCCCTCTGGACTCCTTTTCATTTAGTAGTTTGGAAAAAAAATACATACATATACATGAATACATATGTATATTACAAACAAGGAAAAGTACTGACTCAGAAAATTCTTAATGCATCTCATATTTCTCTCCAGTCTAATTTAATGTCTTCCACCCAGTTGAAATGAGAAACCTTGAAACTTGTAGTCAGAGAAAAGTGCTGCTCCAGGCCTGCTTTCTTTGTTGCATTAGACAATGTTCTTCATATAACTTATTAGACCTTTTCAGGAGTTATATTAAAGTTTAAAAACAAAGACCTAAAATTTACTTGATGGGGTTATTCACTTAACATAAATATTTCTCTAAAATTTCTGGTGCTTATGTAAATACAACATCAAATTTTAGAGTGCTATGCACTCCCTACTGAAAATCCATATGTAACTCCCATTTCACACCATTGACATATATAAATTCTTATGAAAGGAAATTTAAACTCAGCTACCAAGAGTTGCATATTCTTTGTATCTTTAAATAATACAGAAAGGACTACATAAATTCTGGTAGTTTAGTTAAGAATTGAAATAACCATTTATTTCATTTTCCTAGAATCTGTCTCTGTGTGGATATTTTCTGCTTTGACTGGCTCTGTGAATTTTTGTCTCCTTTCTTCTCAGAAGAACTTTTAAAACTATCTTCTCATAAATGTAAAGTACAGATAGCCTGATTTTGATAACCATCAAATATACAAGATGAATAAATTATTCCAATCTTAACAATATTTGTTTCTCTTCTACCTCCCTCCATGACCAAACAAATATTCAGATATTTGTTCAAGTCATGATTTGGAAATAATTATGGAAGGGAAGGCAAAGCTTAAACGGAATGAAAAAAAAATATACTTCAATCCCCTAATTTCTATAGCTGATATATATATATCTATTATACAAAATTTTATGAAAATACAAGAAACTGACTCAATAATCAGTTAAAATTGCATCCAATGCGCTGTGTATCTTCCTGAGTTATACCAATATTATTGCACTTGCAGTTTTCCAAACCATTTTTTACCTGGTCAGACTAAAAATATTGCTCTAGTCTGCCTTTATTCCTCTGAAGTGACACATTGAAAGTGATGCCTTGTGTGTTATAGAAGATGGACTAAAAGTAGATTCAATAAACTGTCTGTCTAATTTATACCACACACAACATCATCTGGGGACAGTGTGCAATAAGGCAAAAAGGGAAGAAATAAATAGTGCTTCTGGCATTTCAGAGAGTGTGCAAGGTTTTGAAGCCTGAGGGACTGTATTTTTTTAGCTGTTTGTACCTCCTTCTCAAGAACTTGTTGGATTTTAAGTCTCCCCCTCTCCTACAATTTGCACTACATCACTAAGTGATCTTGAAAATATTTACTATCAAATTTTAGTTACCTTTATTTCCAATGTTTTAGAAGTGGAACAATCATTAGATATAATTGGATTTTGTAAAAGAAAAAAAAATCATATTTTAACATAAGCATTGTCCTTTTAAAACCATCTTTTTTTCCCTAAGAAAATATTATCCTCTTGTTAAACCCAACTCTCCTGCTCCAAATATGTACTTAATTCCAAACCAAGAAAAAACAGACATGCATGAAGGTCTATTATAAATTTATATGTTAAAATAAGCTCTGTGTCTTTAAAATAATGTCTGTGTAAAACTTATTGGAGAACAACTATACATGACTGATCAATTAAAATGAAAATGTGGTAAGCCACTATCTTATCCAAGTTTGTAATTCTCAAAATATCTGACAATACATTGTCTCTAATTATAGGTACTTAATAATTATATTTTATATCACAGTGAAATTTCATTTCAATGTAGAAAATAATTTCAAAATCACTTTTGAAAAGTCACTTTTATAAAAAAAGTCACTATTATAACAGATGGAGTGCTAAATGATTGCTATCTTGATTGCTATATTGCACATTCAAGAATAATTTAAGGAAATAATACAAATAAATACTTTAATATTTTAATCATTTGTAACTTTGAACAATGATTAATTATAACAATATACATAGTGAAATAAATAAAAATTAGAATAAAATGTTTTTAAAAACTACTCAAATGCTATTAATTATATGTATTTTCCATATCAGATGACATACTTAGAAATATAACCACATAAATGATTTTGATTTTTGCTGCAGTTTTATTTTGGATTTAGGTTAAAAATAGCCTGTTCCTAAGGATTATATTTCCTGATACTTCCATTTGATTGAGAATTTACATGGGATCATAAATTTGACCTTCCTTTTTGGGTGGAAAATGCTTTATGATTCTTATATTCACCTTCTGACACCTAAGCTGTAAGCATAAAGTGGAATAGAACCATTGCCCTCTTCTAAATGTCAAATCAGTGACCACATTTTCACAATGCAATAAAGAAACCACAAAGGAACAACACAAAAAGATAAGGATACACTTATTTATATCAGCTTAAGTAATGGTTTAATAGAGTATGTTTTGGTAATTGAGATAGATGCTAAAGATAATGAGCCCCAATCATAATTTAGGCATTGTGTATTTTAAACGTTCATCACATTGTTTAAAGAAAGAGAAGGATGTTTCTTAAATGTTCTCCAAATATAATTCATTTGTGAATTATCCTCCATATATATTCATTTCCTTTTCAAAATTAGCAAGTGTTTAGATTGAAAGTTAAAACTTATTACCTTTCTCAAATGATAATATAACTGCAAATATTTTTTAAACAACTTAGGTTTTAGAAGGAATATTGATTTCTAAAACTATTGTTATTATTGATGACTATATGTAAACTCATTTGTATAAAAAGTTGAGCAAGTTCTTAACCAATGGATGTCAAAGCAATCAGTTTGAATAGCTGATATGATATGCTCCCACCCTAGTCAAACTTGACCAGGTTTCCTGGTGTTTACTGGCAAATCTAGAAGTTAGGAATGCCAATGTAAAGGGATTGATTATTAGCTGTAACCAGTGCAGAAAGCTTTCTGCTCTTCATGGTTACTTTTCTCTGTTTTTCAAGGTTCTCTCTCTCACCACCTCTATCAATAAAGCCCAGCTCTTCTGGTTCCAACAACTTCCAAATTTTTGCTCAACTTCTTTTTCAGTGAATTGTAACCCAGAACTATACGGAAAAAAAAAATGAATTCTGGGAAACGTGGTTGCAGAAAAACCAAAGTGAGGTAGAATCTGGCACAAATTTGCTGCAACTGGTTGTTATAGACATTTATGATTATGAAACTCACAATTTAACCTCCTTCCATTCTCAATGCCTTTGATGGCAAGTTCCCTCTTCATGAGGCAGACCAAGTCTCCAGGCATAGAACCCCTGGACTCTGTCCAAGATTTCCTTTTACTCAGAAGCCTAGTAACATTGTGTTAGTAGCTTTTCATCAGTATAACATAATACTTGAAACTATCAACTTATAAAGCTAAAATGTTTATCTTGGCCACATTTGAAAGTTTCAGTCTACGTTTGATTGGACCCATAGCTTTGCACCAATGGTGTGTGAGAGGGCAAACTAGGCCAAGAAGCAAAAGAAAATAAGTAGTAAGGGGAGACAGACCCAATCTCCTATGGGAGAAACACTCCTACTGACCTAAGAACCTCTCATTAGGCACTATCTCCTATATGTTCCACCACCTACTCAAAATACCATCCTGGGGACTAATCCTTTAACACATAGGCCTTTGGGGCAGATTCAAACCATAGTAAACATAAAGGAATAAAGGCTCTGTAAATTCTTTTTGGGTGCAGGATAACTGAGTGATTCATTGGTAACTGCATCAAGTTTCAAGACACAGCAATAGAAACAATTACAATAACAACATTTTTGTGAAGAGTTGCATATTTTTGGCAGGAGAAATACAATTTGTTGCATTGTATCAAACTCCAACAGATTTTTTTGTAACCCTGTATTCACTGAAAAATTTTTAAAATGCATTCTATTGATTTCATGCAGATATTGAGTGCTACACAGTACCTTTTATCCTGATTATTTGCAATTTATTCAAATTTTTAAAGCCCTTTAAATTCTAAATGCTGATATCATCTTTGAATTTTTTATTGAGGTATGAAACACATACAGATCACTTTTTATCTATCAAGAACTTAACTTTTTCCCTTATTTGTAAACAGTACACAGATCAAGAATAAAATTACAAAAGAACATATCCACATTGTGTCCCCTTTAGCATTTACTGCTAAAGGATAATATCTACCCTGCTTTTAATAGCTGATATCAATTTTAACAGTTTTAGGTCTTTATGTCAATGAAATTATACACTGTATGTGCTTCATATCTGCATTCTTTTACTCAAAAATTTATTTATAAATTATCCAAATTATTAAGTGGCTATAATCAATTTATACATTTTACAGAGTAATAATCAATTAGGTAGGTATATATTACAATAATTTACCCACTTATCTACTCTTATGAGCACTAGATATTTTTAAGGATTTTCTCTTATAAGCTTATGAAATTTCTAGTGCATGCCTTGGTGAAAAAAATGTAAATATTCTGTAGAGCATTTTTCTGAGTGGGTTAACTAAGTTATAGGGTGCTTATACCTAGAGCCATAGTTATTACTGCCAAATCATTTTTGAAATTGATTTGGCTGGTGTTGCACAAATGCAAGTTAGGAAAATTTGGTCAACTGAATTCTGCAAATGACTCTATCCTTACTGATACATTGCCCTCTTGTTCTACTAGCTACTAAGAAAAGTAGGTAGCTGGTCCCTGCTGTCTTTTGTTTTATGGTTTTCTGCTTTACATAGAATATGCTTAAAAATATAGAATAGAGATTGCTTCACAAAAAGATTGATTATTTTATCATTATGATATTCACTCATTATTTCTAAAATGCCTCTTTCTTTCATGTACACTGTCAGAAGCTCAGCTGATTTGTAGAGAGCTGAGATGCCAGGTGTGGGAGCAGCTATGACAAGAAGCCAAAATGAAAGTAACAGGCAAGCCTTTAATCTTGGGCTGTGCTATTAGCAAGAGGCTAAATTAGAGAAAACACTGAACTATGCTTCCCCATGCATTCCATTCTATCCCCCATGTACCAAAAGAGATATAGGGTGTGTTCACTTCCCCTGAATCCCAAGCAAAAGGCTTCTTTAGATTTGTAGAACTGCAGGCTGCAAGGAAAAGGAAAAAAAATAAAAAGTTTAAGTGGGAAAGTACTGAGTCAGAGTGCAGAAGTGGCTTCAAGTCCTTCCCATGCTTCATGGTTAATTGTATTCTTTGAATGCACCGTAACTTACTGATGCTTTTCCTCCTAAGGAGGTCTCAGCAGAGGAATCTGAGGAAGTCTTTAGCCAAAGTCTCAGTAGAGACATCTCCAAAGGAACACATCTGGGTTAGAGATATAACTAAAGGTAAGAGCATGGCCTGCCAAGGAGGGCTTGAGTCCTGACTACAACTCCCTTCAGAAACAGCAAATGTTTTGACTGTGCTCCAAATCTACCATTAGGAGACCAGTTTTCCCCATAGATCTGCCAGATAAAGCCTTTAGCCAGGCCCCAAACATCACATGTAGGTTTAGATACAGCACCCAGCCTCCTTGTGCACCATTTCATTTAATATAGCTCAACAATATTTATTTGCTTTGTTTTCTGTGACATAATATCTTTTTTTGCCTTGCATTCACTTTCAAGCTTTCTATATCTCTATTTTGAATATCTCCCTTTCACAATTTAACTTTGTACCCCTAATCCGAAATTCTTATTCTATTACCTGTAGCATCTTACTAAATTTTATCTCATTTAGTTATATGTATGTATGCGTGTATGTGTGTATGTGTGTGCATGTATAAAATTTGACTATGAACTTACAGTTAATTTTTTATTTATTATTTTTCCTTCATCCTTTTCCCAACTTTTGGTTGATCTGTAATTTGTTACCTTGCTGAATTGTAGTTTATACAATGTGTTCAATCTTCCTTTTGAAAAAAATACTAGATATCACAACACACATCCCTGACATATTATAATCGAATGGAAAAAAATGGATTTGTCTTCCTTTCTGCTTTTATTATCTGTTCATTTTGTCTTGGTATTCAGCAACCTTACTATGATGTGTCTAGAAATATTATTTCTGCATTTATTCAGCTAGGTGTTTGGCAAATTTGTTTAATCTGTCTATATTGCATTCATTTAAAAAAATTCTTGGTCATTGTTGTTTTAAATATAATTTCTGCATTTTTCATACTTTCTTCTTTTATGTGGGATCAGATTAAAGAATATTTGATCTCTTTACCTCTTCACTTGTTTTTTCTCTCTCTCTGTTTGGTGTGTGTCACTGTCCTCTTTCTCACATACCTGTAATGCTTCACATTATATTTTCTTTGGCCTGCTTTCCAGTTCAAGAGTTCAAGAGACCTCTGAAACCATGAGCCCCCAAATAAACATTTTCAATTACAATATCTTCTGTTGTGTGGTTAACCTGTATTAATAGAATTTTGATTTCAGCTATTATAATTCTAATTGCTAGAATTTCTGTTAATGATTTTTTAGATCTAATTTTCTGATGTGTTAATTTTCCATCACTGAGAGAAAATATTAGATAGTACACTTAAACAGAGGAAAGGTTTATTATGGTTTATAATTTTAGAGGTTTCTGTCCCTAGTCATTTGGCCTTGTTGTATTGGACCTCTGGCCACACAGAACATCTTGGGGAGAACATTTATTCAAGGCAGCCTGTCTACTTCCTCACAACCAGAAATGAAAGAAAGCTGGGAAGGCTCCAGGGTCCCAATACTCCTCTTCTAGGGCATCCCTCGCACAGCCACACCTTGTTCCACTATGCCCCACAGCCATATGGTTCCACTATGTCCCACCAATCCCATAGGTTGTCAACAAGCTTCTAACACATGGATTTAGGGGAAATGTTTAAGATAAATCTGTATCATCTGGTTACTTTCTTTAATTTTTCATCTAGTTCCTGTATCCTGTTCTGTATATTTTGAACATGTTACAGTTCTCTCGAAGTTCAAATTTGCTAACATTTAGGACTGGATTTCTTATAAATTTATTCATACTAGTTGACTATACTCCTAATGTTTAAAATCATATTGCACTGCCTTTTGGCATATGTGGTGATTTTATTAAATTATAAATACAGTGATTTTAGAAATCAATGTGTATAAAATATAGATGCTATATATATATATATATATGCTATATATAAAATATATATGGGCTGGGGATGTGGTTCAAGCGGTAGTGCGCTCGCCTGGCATGCATGTGGCCCGGGTGCAATCTTCAGCACCACATACAAATAAATATGTTGTGTCCGCCGAAAATTTTAAAAAAATAAATATTAAAATTCTCTCTCTCTCTCTCTCTCTCTCTTAAAAAATAAATAAAATAAAAAATATATGCTCATATGATGGCATATTCTACACTATTGGAAGGAAGACATTAGACTAGGGAGATGGAGCAGATTCTGGGTATCTTAATAAAATCAGAGAATTTGCTAAACTATATTAGGCTGAATTCTTTACCAGGATTCAGCAAAACAATTGTCCTGAGAGAATAAGTACTCAAAACCTTAAAGCTTTCTCAATTTTGATTTTTGTCTTATCTGCATATTAGATCTGCTTCTTAATCCGCTGATCTCTGATTCCCTCCCTGCATGGTATATATATATATATATATTAGTTTTTTATCCAAACCTTCAGCCTTCTTTCCAGACCCAAATAAAGAATATGCCAGGTGTGAAATGGCTGCAATGAGATTAATTCTCCACTCTGGTTTTATAACATCTACAAGCTCCAATGACTTACATAGAACTTACAAATAACTTTAAGCTAATATATTCTCTATTTTATTCATCATTCCTTGTTCTTGTTGACCAGAATATTCGAATGCTTCTAACTATTCCAAAATACTTGGAAATTGAATATATCCTCTGGATGAATTTATCACATCAAATTTTGAAACCTATTATGGTTTAGATATGAGTTGTCCCCAAAAATCTCATGTATAAGACAATGCAAGGAAGCTCAGAAGTGAAATGATTGGGTTATGAGAACCTTTATCTAACCAGTGCAGTAATCCTCTGAAAGTGATTTACTCTACCTAACTGCCTAGTTACGTACAGTGTGGCTGGGGAAGATGGGTCCCTGGGAGTGTACCTTTGGGATAAATATTTTTTCTTGGTTGAACTGACCAGAGAACACACACACACTCTCTCTCTTTGCTTCCTGGTGCCATGTCCCCAGCTTCTTTCCTCCACCACACTCTTCTGCCATAATACCTCCAGACTGAAGGAATGAAGCTAGCTTTTTATGGAGACCTCTGAAACCCTGAGCCCCCAAATAAACTTTTTCTCCTCTAATAGTTCTTATCAGGCCTTTTGATCACAGTAGTAAAAAAGCTGACTAAAACAGAGTCCAATTTGCCCTCCTACTTCCACTAAAACCTCCTTTTTGGAGAAAGACACAAATTACTACATTTTAAAACAATCTCTGACTTGTATCACAGTATTGTTCATAGACCACATTCTGACAACCACTAAAATCTACTTTGAGGTAGATGCCATTAGGTTCAGAGATTCTAAGGACATTTTGCAACAGAAAATTAGATGAGATAAAGTAAAATATAATTTCAAATCCCTGTGCCTCATTCTGCCTTCCAGATCACAAGAAGTAAAAATTATGACTAAACAGTCCAAAATTCAACAAAAATTTTTGCTCTTTAAAAGGCAATAGAAGATAAAGGTTAATCTCATTATATGTCATTTTCAAGCAGCAGAATGACTTTTAGTAGTAACTTCTGGGAAAGAATCAGAATATGAAAGGGCCTTCCTTTCTTAAGCATTTTGCTATTATTATTTGACTTTATTTTTCAACTTCCTGGTATATTTACTGCCTTTTTTCATATACTTGTAGTAAAAAAAAAATTTTATGATTTTATGTTTCAGCCTGAAAATTAGGAACCCAAACTATATTGTTTTAATAATAATAAAATGTGATGTTTATCTTCAACAACAGATACAATAAAGTCTTAATTTTCGGCCTTCCTGACCTATTTATTAAAATATTAGTGATTTAGGAATATCCCATAATTCTTGTCTCTGAGCCAAGGAACAAATCTAAGAATTTGTTCCTATGTATTTTCAACTCAAATTAGGACATTCTTGAAAACTATGATACAAAACCAAAGTGGTATTCCCCACCAACTTTGTAGTATCAAAATATGTCCTTGAGTTTTTCTCCAAAATTAAAATATGACTGATTCCCAACCACTTGACATTGATATCAGTATTCTTACTAACTTCATAGTGTGAAATCTCTCTCCCTCTGTCTCTCTCTTTCTCTCTCTCTCGCTCTCTTGCTCTCTGGATCTCTCCCCCTCTCTATTTCCCCACCAAAAATATTAAACAGCAGAAAACTTAACCAGCCCTGCAAAGTGTGACTTTTAAAAATTTATTGATTGTAGGTTATATGCACAAAAGGGCATAGTAAGAAAACCCAGACCATCCATCTTCCATGGAGACACAAAGTCAACAATAAGACATGGATCAAAGCCATTTGTGAGAATTCCAGAAATGAAGCAAGAGGCTTCTGTGCCTCAGAAGAGTAGAATCTACTTTATCAAAACTGGTAGGAAATTTGCATAACATTTGCTTACCTCTGCCTTTTATCCTGGCTCAGAACTGACCTGGGGGAGAAAAACCAATTCCTAGCTAAAGCACATGTCCAACATTCCCACTTCTTAAGGGATACCCCCCAAATTACCTTCTGACTTGCCTGCCTCAGAGCACTGACAGGATCCGATGTACTCTGGATGCTTGTGGACCACCGAAAACAAAATGAAACACACAGGCCTACACAACTTGCTGTCACTCCATAAAAACTACCACATAGCAGACAGAGACTGTAAGAATTTAGCAGCTTAAGAGGAGAGAAGAATGGAGTGAGTGTTCTTAGAATCCCAACTTTTAAGGACCTCTCTGAGGAATTAATTTTTATGTCACTTTTAAAGAGTATTGATGGAACTTAGCATGATCTAAATGCCTGGAAAGATGGTGAAATGAGATGAACATCATAGATGTATGACTGCACATATGGTGCAACTCTACATCATGTACCACCAGATAAATAAAAAGTTGTGCTGCACTTATGTACAATGAATCAAAATGCATTCTGCTGTCATGTATAACTAATTAGAACAAATAAAAAATAAAGTAAAATGTTAAAATGAAAAAAAAAAGGTGAGTTAAGAGGCATGTATGTGTCAGGTCCAGAGAACCTATAATAGCACAGACAACAGAGGAAGCAAGGAATATGAACACTAAAATAATTAAATAAATAGTTAAAATAAAATAAAGGAAAGAGAAGGAGGCAAAACCTCTGTAATCTCTGTGATTGGGATTTTACAAATACAAGCCTGGAGAAAATGTATTGACAGAAAACGCTTGAGAGGTTAATGGAATCTTTAGCCTGGCTGGTTGGTGAAGATATTTCCTCCTGTGAAGTAAGTACACAAACAACAGGAAAGGTGCTAATTCATTTGTTTGTTTGTTTTTTATGTATGGACCATACTGTACAAACAAAACAGACATCTTGAAGAAACAGGAGGAGAGATATCAAACAAAGTTGTAAAATACTTCACACCACAAAATTGAGGTATATAAATCACTTGACCAAAAACAAAACAAAATAATAACCATCCTAAAGATGTCCAATGACCTCAGAAAAAACTGTACCTAAACAAGATGAGAACATCATCCCAGAGGTATAAAATATTAAAAATAGACAAAGAGAAATTTTGCAGTTGAATGATAGAATAATTTAATTTAAAAATTTACTAGAGTAGTTAAATAGAGGCTTGATCAAGAAGAAACAATCAATAAAATCAAAAGAAAGTCATTTAAAATATCTACCCAGAGAAGGAAAAATTTTTTAAAAAGATTGAAGAATGGATAATCTAAAGACTTATAGGACACCACGAAGAGGTTGCATTGTAGGAGTTTGAGAAGTAGAAAGAAGAGAAAAAGAGGTAGAAGACTATAGAAATTAAAGGCCCCAAACTTCACTAATGTGGAGAAAAATGCATATACTGATTCAAGAATTCCAGCAATCACAAATAGGTTGAACACAGAGAAGGCAACACTGAGACATGCTATCATCAAACTGTCATAAGTCAAACACAAAGAGATTTCTGAAAGCAGCAAGGAAAATAGCACTTCATCCCATACAAGGTAGCTTTCGTAAGATTATTAGCAGATTTCTTCACTGAAACCTCACAGAAAAAATGAAAGTGGGATGATATATTTAATTTGATGAAATAAACTTGTCAGTCAAAAAAATCTGCCTGATAAAGTTATCTTTGAAGGAGAAGTACTTTCAAAGGTAAACAAAAGTTGAGAGAACCCATTACTACTAAATGTGCCTTAAAAGAAATGCTTAAAAGAGCCCTCAAGTTGAAACTAAAAGGTGCTACAGAGCAACATGAAAGCATATGAACATGTAAAGCTCACTGGTAAAGGTAAACCCATAGATAAATACATACAAATGCCATACTGTGATGGAAACATGGAAATTGCTTAAGTCTAACATAGAGTTACATGATAATAGTAAAAGAAAAAACTATAGTCAAAGAAATGTTAATGAATACACAATTTAAAAATGTTTTTGTGACACCAATAACATACTGGGAGGTAAAGAAGTAGAGTTTATGTATGTGATTTAAGTTGTAATTGTCTTAAAATAGATTACTATAAATATATCTTACTTATGACCCATGGAAACCACAGAGGAAATGCCTCTACATGATACAGGGGGGGAAAATGTGAAAGAAGCCAAGATATCATGCCACCACAAACCCAATGAGATACAAGGGAGACAAGAGGTAAAGGGGACTGTAAACCATGATGTAAAGAAAATACCACCAACTCCAAATTTAAATCAAATTAAAACAAGCTTGTAATTCTGGCCAGGACTGTCTCTCCTGAAAACCCTGGGCTAGAGAACAGTACCCCAGCTCTCTAGAAACATAGTTTTATAGCACAAAAAGTTGCAAAGGGGGGTGTCTTGAGAACTTACAGATAATCGAATTCTGACCATCATAATACAAAGGCAGATAGTAGGTTAATGATCTATATAGTTTAACATTTCAAGCTAGGGAATAAATTTAGATCCCAACATCAGAATTTATGAGACACTGAGGTTTCAGAGAGGGTTGTTATTGAGAAACTGATGTAACTCCATTTTTGAAAACCCAGCTTTTACCTCAAGGCCTGTCCAAAGGGAGGGGGCATGACCCTTGTCCTTGGAAAGGACAGAACAATCTAGGCACAAAGCCACCCTGCTGAGTTGTTTGTCTGTAAATAACTGGAGAGATCTGAGGCGCCAGGTATCACTGACTCAGTTATGCTAGGTAAGGACCCATAGCAACCCCCTAGCAACCAACAATCAGCATGAGACAGGGAAAATACCTGGGATGCCAGATGCCCCCCCCCCCCCCCAGTAGTCTTGGTGATTGATAACATGTTAAGAAACCATGTAGTTTAGCAGGCACACACCTCACGGATTAAACCAATCAGTTCAAATGAATCCCCCTCTAGTACTAACCAATCACTCTTACCCAACTTGTTCCCACCAGTGAATGTGTTAATCAATGTTAAGAGCTGTTGTTTGATTTTTTTCCTGTAGTATTGAAGCCAGATTTAAAGTTAGTTAGTCAGTGTAGTTAGGTAAATTGGGTCTGATATGGAGTAAGATCCAAAATGGAGGCCATGTTTAGAATGAATTCTGGGAAAAGCTGAACAACTCTTAGAATGTTAATGAAGTCCGGGAAAAGTCCAAGGCCCAGAGCCCATCCCAAAGAAGTGTTAATGAACAGCCCCCAGCAAACTTGAAGATGCTGACTCAGAAGTCCCTCCTGACTAGATTACTTCTTTGGCCCACTTGTGTCCCACCCCTCGGGCCTTCCCACCTACATTCCATCACTGAAAGAACTATAAAAAAGGGGAAACAACCACACTTCCACGGATTCCAACTCTTGGGTCCCCTTCTTCCTCCAGGAGAAGTTTTTTCTGCTGTCCTTTTATAAACTTCTAATTTCCACTCTGACCTTGCCTTGGTGTGCTTCTCTGGTATTATTCTTCAACACTGGGGAAGCAAGGACTCTTCATGGGTCAACAGCAGGTAACAGTATGAAATGATTTGCTGTGTGATGTTGTGACACATAGAGTATCCCCCAAAACCTACAAAATCTCATTTAACAAAGAACCAGGGATCACTCCCTGGGACCACTGTGGCAGAAATGGTTGTGAGTCCAGGCTCCAGCTTGCAATAAAGACTCTTGTGTGATTGCATTGGATTCAACTTCTGGAGGTTTATTGGGGTCCCACAAATCTGGCATTACAATATCTGGTCAGGGGGAGCCAAGATTTATGAGGAACTAATTTAAAAATTTAACAAATTTGTAAGACACAAAGTCACTATATAAAATCAGTTACAATACTCAAAAACTCTGAAAAAGAGGACTGAGGTTGTGGCTCAATGGCAGAGCACTTGACTTTCACATGTGAGGCACTGGGTTCTATCCTCAGCATCACATAAAAATAAATAAACAAAAATAAAGATATATGCCCATGTATAACTAAAAAACATTTAAATAAAAAAATCTGAAAAAGAAATTTAGTAAAGTCATCTCATTTATAAAGTATATAAAATAATAAAGTATTAAGAAATGAACTTAATCAAAGAGAATAAAATTATGTACATTAAAATGTACAAATTATTAGTGAAAAGAATTAAAGAAGAAGACACAATAACTGGAAATATACCCTGGAAAAATTGTAATTGTTTGTTTAAATGTTTAATTGTTTAAATGTCCATGCTAGCCAAAATGATCTACAGATTTAATGTAATCCCTACTGTAATCTCAAAGCATTTTTAGCAGAAATAGAAAGAAGGATCCTAAATGCATGTGGAGCTGAAAAGACTTGAACAACCAAAATAGTCATTGAAAAGAAACCAAGTCAGAGGTGTATTTTCTAACTCCAAAATTCACATCTGCCTGTCTCATTCTATCTCTAAGCAATTTCAATGGTCAAGCTTGAGATGAAAAAGGAAGGGCATTTGTTTTCCTCACTTTGGAAAAGGTCAGTAAATAACTGGGAACAATAATGCTAATCAATTGTATCACTGTCCTATTCAAGGCCACTTGGATTATTTCCATCTTTGACTCATTTGGGTAGTAATTCTCTTTAAAATTGTAAATTATTTTATATTTATTTGTTTCACATTTACATCTCTTTTGTATGCAAATTTTAATTTCTAATTGGTAATGCCAAGCAGATTTACAATTTTAATAATTCATGTGCTTGTGAAGCCAGAATTAAAAAAACAGGTAGTCAGCACAGATAGATAAATTGGGACAAATTGAAGAAAACAGACCACACAGTTTGGGTTCAAAGGTTGGAAACTGTGCCTGTGGAATATTGAAATGTTAATGTTCCCAAAGCCAGGCCTAAACTGCCCAACTTAAAGATCTGTTAATGAAGCAACTCCTGAAAAGAGAACTGAAAGTTTGAAGTTTCTGACTTCCCAGACCAAATTAGCCTCAGTTCTCTGGATCCCACACTTACCTATCTGTACTGACTGCCTATCTAATTCTGGCTTCACTTTGATTCTAACATTTTGCAATAATGTATCCTACAAAAACATATCAAGCAAACAAATCAACCTAACATATTTTCATATGTATAATTGTAGTACCAGAAAATAGGAAAGTGTTCCAAAACCAAAAGAATGGGTACATGTCAAATGTATACAAACATCAGTTGGAAAGAATTCCCACTGGCCAAAGCCAGAATAGTATAAGTATAAAATTATATATATTTGGAAAGTAACCCCAAAGTAGGAAATATTAGAAAAATACTCATATGTGTATAGCTCCACTCATATGTGTCTAATTCCATGGGGAAAAGTACATTTCGATTAAATAAGAGAGAGAAGTATTTCTTACAGCAAAATTCCAAAAATGTATGTAAAGAGAGGGCATTTGATTCCTGCATCACTCCTTGAAGGAGGTATACCTGTACTTACTTTCATTCTAAGAATATAATATGGTGAAAAAGAAAAAAAAAAAAAAAAACTCTTGCAATTTTAGAATGCAGACATCTGGCAAATTATATCTTAACCAAGACTTGATGTTTAATATTGCAAGTGATAATGGGCATTAATTATGTGCCCTTGAATATATAAATAAAGTGATATATTACTATTTTTTTAAATTTCCTAATCTCAACCTAATATGAGAATACCAACAGACAAACTCAGATTGAGGCCATTTTTTGTTTTAAATTTATTTTTTGGTTTTAGGTGGACACAATGTCTTTATTTTATTTTTACATGGCTCAAGTGAGGCTATTCTTTAGACTTTTATCCAGTGCCCTCAAGCATGTAAAGGTCTATAACAGAAAGAGGACCTTAATAACAAAATAATAAAAAATAAAAGTCTTTCAAATCCAAATAAGCTATTATGTACCAATATAAGTTCCTTAATTTGTCAAATGTGACATAAACACCATTATGGAATTGACTGTTGTGGGGAGGCAGTTTTATAAATTTCAATCATGTAATTTGAAGCTCCATTATTATATACAGAATTATTTATGATTTCTTATCGAAAAATTATGCCCCAAAAGCTGAATGAAGAGGCCAGTTCTCATTAAGGTGATGCTAATGTTTTTTATTACACACCCCAGGGATGGATTATTATTTAAGTAAATGCTTGGCATTAAAAATTTATGTTAAAATATTCAATCAATAAGCTCAACAGGTAATGGTGTATTAAAAATTAAATATGCTTTCAAATGGTTCTAGAAGAATTAATTAATGACTTTTGGAACCAGCAGATTGTCATTGCTGTTCCTGTTTCATCAGTTAAAGAGTGTCATACATTCCCAAATCCATCATTTATAGAAGTATTCTCTTCCTAGATATGGCTGAGAAAACAAGGTGATATTAGTTTACCATTGTAAAGAAATTAACAAATGAGTTTTTAACAACAAAAAAATTAAATTATCACAGATAACATATTATTAAATAATATGATTAGTTCAAGAAACATCAAAGAACGTAAATCTTTTAAAAGTAATTTATTTTATTAAATAGACCTTGTATTTTTATAATCTAACTAGGAGTAGAATAAATTAAAGATATGAGAGGAAAATAATTGGGGAATAGAATTAAAAAGATCTAAATATAAATTGAAGGAATTTGTGTACTCAAAATAATCATACTTAATTATGAATGAAAAAAAGGCACTCTATTCAATAAAATTATTAACAAAACTTAAAACAATATTTTTAAAAAATATTTTAAAAATATATTTTAAGATATATTTCTTAAAAATATTTTGTTTTCTAAATAGTTAATTAAAAGTTAAAATTGTGAAACTACTGACTTTGAGTCTGAGACAAAATTCTAATTCTGTGCATCTGTTTTTGGTCTAGTATATTCAATCATGAAAGAGTCCACTTTACTATTCATAGCAGATGAAAGAAAATGTGCCTTTTGGGCTGGGGATGTGGCTCAAGAGGTAGCGTGCTCGCCTGGCATGCATGTGGCCTGGGTTCGATCCTCAGCACCACATACAAACAAAGATGTTGTGTCCCCGAAAACTAAAAAATAAATCTCTCTCTCTCTCTTTAAAAAAAAAAAAATGTGCCTTTGATGGTACCATCTCTCATTCTTGATACATCTAAAACACATAGCTGTTGACAATAAAGAAAAAAATATAAAAATTTAAAAATATGAAAGATTATCTTCTCCATTTGTATGAATATTATTAAACATTTGGACAATAACAGTGTCTTGCCTACAGTTGGGATGAACACTCAAGTTTTAGTATGTGATCTCCTCCCTTCTAAAACACCCATTAAATTATAATTTATCATTTCTGTGGCATTTTTGTCTAATTCAATACACATCTTCTTCCTAGAGCTCACTTTTCTTGTGCTCTTTGAATTACAGTACAAATATTAAAAACAGATTATTAAAAGTTTTGTCACTTGTACATCTAAACAATTACAGGGTTAAAAAGTCAACTAAATAGTTGAAAAGAATGGTAAATGATGAGACTCAAGTGTCCTTTTCCCCATTCTTAAATTTCATTTCTTTGCAAAGTAATCTAAATTAAGATATTTTCAGCAAAATTATATAAAGATTGTCACTGCTCTGTTATCTTTAGAATAAAGCAAGAGAATTCAACTTTTGAAGCATAGAAATCAATTATGAAGAAACTCTTAGAGACCTAAGAAATATAGTGACTACAACATTTTTTTCACTATTTGCTTCTACTTTAGGGTTTTGAATTTTATTGGAGTTTTTCAAAAGAAATAGCACACTTATTTTTCTTAGTGTATTTTTAAAAAATTGACCATAATTATAAACTGTCACAAAATAAATTTCTGTAAAAATTAAGCGCATTAAGTATACTTTTCAAAATGAAAACTTAACAAAAAAGAAGATAAAATCTCTAATGAATTGTAAAAATCAGTCTAAATATTCAGTAAGGATTAATTATAACTTTGATATACACTTTAAATATTCAATTTAAGATTAATTATAACTTGAAAACTATAAAGCAGTATCTACATATTTATATGCCCATATATAGGTGTATAATGCACACATTTGGATCCTAAGTAGAATAAGATATATTCCATGTTTGTAGAATCATATCAGAATGTATTCTGCTGTCATGTAAAACTAAAAGTAAAGACCACCAATTCCAATTTTAAATCAAATTAAAGGAAGCTTGTACTGTGTGCACAAAAGCTAAACAGCGACTATCTCTCCAAAGCCTAGAGATCAGCTCCCAGCTCTCAAGGTAAAAGTTTTTATAGCACAAAAAGTTACAAAGGGGGGTGTCTTGGGAACTTACCCGCTAACAGGATTCTAGCAAGCATAATACAAAGGCAGATAGCAGGTTAATAACCTACATGGTTTAACATTTCAAGGCAGGGAGTAAATTGAGATTCCAACGTCAGAATTTTTGAGGTGCTGCTGACGTTCCAGGGAGGGTTGTTATCTGGTCAAGGAAAGCCAGAATTTTATGAGAGGCCACTAAGGTTTTTAAGGAGGGTTGTTATCTGGTCAAGGAGAGCTAGGCATGGATGAATTCAGAGCACAGGCAGGGATTTCAAACAAGTTTAAACATTAGGTTGTCAGGCCAATTAGAAATCTTAGTATTTTATAGTAAAACAGAAATAAACTTTTCATAACTTTGTGACAAGATGACTCCCAATCTTAAAATGGAATTAGGTTGGGCTATTGGGTTCATCACAACGAATCAATCAATAAATAATAAAAATAAAATAATCAATCTAAACATTTTTTATAAAAGTGTAAGAAAAACAAGCAAATAGATGAAATTGTGAGCAGTAAAAATATAAAAATGCATTCCAAATTTTTTTTTTTTTTTTTTTTTTTGTGGGGATATGCTGAAGATTGAATCCAGGAGCACACTTACCACTAAACTACATCCCTAACCCCTTTTATTTATTCATTTTGAGATGGGATCTTGCTAATTTACTTTGGCTAGCCTCAAACTTGTCCTGCCTCAGCCTTCAGAGGAGCTGGGATTACAGTTATGTGCCACCATGCTCAGCTTTAACATTATTTTTTAAAATTCATACTGAAATAAAAATTAAACATATTCATAAAGAAAAAAAACAATTTAAAGTTAGGAAATATATCATTGTCTATTAATATTTAAATCCCCTAAATTTTTAATTCTTGAAAGTAAAAAGTGTTAAAGAGTTTAGTTAAGCCAAATAATGACAATTTTAATTTGGATTAAGCAAACTAATAGAAAAAAGTATTCCATGAAATAGGAAAGTTCTGTTTCCAAGGATGTTATAATTTGGAATCTAGATGTTCTTAAAAGGCCTATTTGCCAAAGGTTTGGTCTCCAGCTTTTAGCTCTGTTGAGATGTGGTAGAAAATTTTAGGAGATTGGGCATAGTAGAAAAAAATTAGGTCACTGATGTATGCCATAGATATGGGTATGCTCTTTCTTTTCTTTCAGTGTATCAGATTAAAAATTCCTCTGCCACATGATTCTGCCACCCCAGGACCAATAGAATTAGGGCCAAATTGAGGATGGTGAGAGGGAGAAGGAAAGACAAAGGGAGGTACTGGGTAATTAAACTGGCAAATTTATGTTATATGTTTGTATGAATATGTAACAATAAATCCCACTAATATGTAGAATCCCGCTAATGTGTTTAATTATAATGCTTCAGTAAAAATTTTAAAACATAATCAATAGCAACATTTAGGTTCTGAACAAGAGGATGATAAGGTGCTTTGATTCTTTCCTAATTTTAAAAGAAAAAAAATGTGAATGAGAAATAGGGAATAAGAGAAAGACAAATTAATTTTGAATATTATTTTATATTATTTGTATGTAATAAAATGTAATGCAATAAACATGTTTTAATGAAATTAAAATGTGATAACTAAAAGTTGGTACTCTAAAATTGAAAAATTTTTGCAAAATTGATTTTTCATTAAAGTCCTCAAGGGGGAAAATAAGGGTAAGTGACCCTAGGTAGAGAGAAAAGAAAGGTTTGGTCTCTAAAACTATAATTCAAAATAAACCCTTTTTAAAATTTTAATTTGATTTGTATCATGTACTTTTCAGAAAAATGAAAAGTAGACTAACACAAAGGGTAAGATTAAAACAATTTGACTAAGAATAGTTTAAGTACTTTAATACTTGTCTTTATCAATCTGGTATGAAAACAAAAGAAATTATGTAAAGAAAAACGTTTTCATATTTCAGGTATAATGTATTATAAAATGTTCTCTTGGAGGAATTACTTTGTTTGAAATTTCTGAAAGATGGCTTTGCATAATCCATCACAGCAATTTTATTCACTACTCAACCAATCAATTAATCATTAATTCATGCACAAATTCATTTTCTTTTTAAATATAGAGAATCAACTTTTTGACAGGAATTGTAAGGTAAAAAATGAGCTGTCAGAAGTTTTCATCATGGTCAGTTGCAGAAATGTGATTTACAGGATCAAACAATGGATAAAATTTCCAATGAAGCTACCCATGTCTAGCAATGGGCATAATTGATTATGTACTAGAAATACTAATGTTTACTGCTGAATTTTATAGTTTTTATTTTTATTCTCAGCAAGTTATTTTGTGGTTATTGAGAGATATGATCAAAATGGAAAGGTTAAAAAAAACCATTATACCCAAAACAACTTTGAAAAAGAATAAAGTCAGAGAATGGATATTACCCTGCTCCAAAACTTTCTATAAAGCCACAGCAATTAAAACAATGTGGTATCGGTAAATGTATAGACAAGTATACTAATAGATCAAATGGAGAACCCGGAAATATCCAAGGAGTATTTTTTGTCTTTTTTCTGTGCCACACAAGCTTAATTAAGCCTTATTCCTTACGTGATATGAAGTCGGTGCTCTTAGCTATAGTAGTACTGTTGTTTAAAAATGAAAACTATTTCCATGCAATTACTCACATTTGTCTCTCTCTTGTGTAGGTTTCAGTGTCTTCTGAATTCACTTACTCAATTCTCGATATATTGCTTCCCACCTGTACTAAAGATTGGCCCTCTTAACTCTTGTTTTAATAAATTAATGTGTCTCAACAAAGGTAAAAGTAACAATAGTTAACCCTCATGAAAGCTTACCTTGTGGCAGATACAGCTCCAGAAACTTTAAGTGTATTAATAATTAATAGTTGCAAAAGCCCAGGGAGATAACTGCTATCATGATCTCCATTTTATTGAAGAAACTAGGGAATGAATTAGTAACTTACTGAGTTGTACAGTTGCTCAGTATTGTCTTCAGTATTACTTTTCTACTTTTAACTAATTCAGTATGGAAAATAAGAGTGAATTGAAGGAAGACAAAGACTCATGTTAAAAATCATACCTTGCATACATATTAGAATATATAATCCTATACATAAGTATGATTATACAGAATTATCCAGATGTTTAGATATTTACAAACATACTTATAATGTTTAATTAAAAAAAATACACCCAACTGAATGATCTCAGGTACAAAGTATCTTTAGATATTTCTAAATATTTTCCAGTGTCTGAATTTCAGTTTGGTGTCACATAGTATTTAGCAGTATTCAAACATTTCCAACTTCAGATTTTTTTTTTCCATTTTGTAGTTCTCTTGAAATTAGACAATTTTCTTGACATTCAGAGAGTTTTATCATCTTCCAAGTAGTAGTTCATTAGATACGTTGGTAGTATTATGAATTATACTATACATAATACTTAAGTATTGTGTTACTTTGTGGAGTGGCACAATTTCATCATGTGTGTTATAAACCATGATTGGATTATATAATAAAGAAAAAATAGTTTTGACATATTGTTAAGCATAAGAACAAAAGTTATATAAACTAAAAAAATGAACTCCATACAAGAATATCTTGTTTAATGATAAAAGAATATGGCATTGTAAACATGTATTGTGGGATATACTTGGTTCCTTCACTCTTAAATATTCTTTACTCTTCATATATCCTTTGAAATAATAAATGAATCATAAAGACTGGGAAGTTAAAACTGTTTGTCACTTTTGGAAACTTTGAACAATCCTACAGACAGCTCAGAAATATCAAGTCCTTGATGTAGTATACATAGTTCATATAATATCCCAAGGTCCAATTCATACCTGCCTTTTAATAAGAACATTTAGTAATTTAAAAATAAAGGAGTGGAGGAGTTATAGTTGATCCATTAAGTTAAACAGATCTATATTGATGTGGCATCTTTTGGTGAACAACAACAAAAAACAGATGAAGTCTTAAGAAAAAAGAGATATCTCCTTAAACACATATGTCTATGGATCTATTTATTTATAGTTTGAAATAACAAGTTATTTTTTCAGTACCAAGACATGTCTACAAAAATATCCACATATTTTACTCTAAAACTCTACAAGTATAGGCTGTGAAAAAAAATTTCTGAGTAATCCTAAGGCTTTTCTCAAAGGAATCCTGGCAATGTAAATATAACATAGGTGATGATAACACACAATTTTGTATATTCAGCAGCATTATGACCAGAGTTGATTCATATACTTAAAGGCACTAACTGTACATGAACAGAGAACAATGTTCCAGCTTGTATCTTCTCTTTATATTAGTATAAGAAAGTTCAAATTCCAGGAGAAGCCTAAGATATGTTACCTTCACTATAACATTCTCCAATGACTTTCCATATCACTTGTACTTAAAATCCAGTCCCCTTACATTCTCCTACGTGGTTTACACAATTAAACTTCTCTAACACACAACTTTACCTTTTGGACACCATGTTATTCTTATGCTCACTCCATCTTAGCAGTTTTTTTCCTTCCAGATATTATTTAACCACAAACATGATATTAATGTATTTAAATAGAATAAATGATTTTAGAATATCTATCTGGTTGGTGCCTATACTGGATCCTATCATATGTTCATTGAACTATCAATTTCTTAGACAGGTATTCTTTGAATACTTTAAACTGCAAGTAACTCAAACTTCAATCTTCTCAGTTTTATTTTGCTTTATTGTTGTATTAATCAGTCTTACTGAACCAGATTAGAAGCACCAAGATGGCAGGCACTGTTATTTGTTTTATTTAATAATTTATTATCTGCCTATTGACCATACCAAAGTCAAATCATGTTCGATATAATGTGTTGACTAAATCAATGAATGATTTACAATAACTGTTCATCATAGTACAATTGTATTTTATAACATGTTAGAATGTATGTATGCCCACAAAATAACCTTAGAAATATTGAAAAACCTACAATATCAATTCACTCTAAGTGTTAGAATATTTTTATTAATTCACTGATTAGCCTATTTATAATGGCATAAATGTGGCTGGGTAAAACAAGCATGCATACACAGAAACACATATGGATTAACTCATTATTTAATTGAATCCCCAAAGAGAACCTTCAAGAAAAATTTTAAGTGTAGGGTCAGAGAAATACCCCAGTGGCAGAACACTTTTCTAATATGCATGAAGCCCTGGGTACTAGTACTATAAACAATACTATAAACAATCCCTAGTACTATAAACAAACTAACAAACCAATAAATTATTGTAAGTATAAAATGAATATTATATGAGCAATTTAGCTATTAAACAAAAGCTATTTTTCAGTACCAAGACACATCTACCAAAAGATCCACTTAATGGGAAGAAAACTGAGTTCTCTGAAGAAAATGAATTTTGTGGTATCAAACCACAATTATTTTTGGGGGGGTATCAAATATAAAATAAAGAGGAAAGAATGCCTCAAATTGATGCAGAAATAAAGGCAAGTCGATCTTTACAAATATCAGATTCACCATTAAATATCTGTTGAAGAAAAAAGAAAAATATGGATAACAATTGTGTACTCAATAGTTCACATTCTCTTTGAATTAATTGGTGCTATAGTTTAGATTTGGAATGTCATACTTTAAAGCTTAGGTGTTGAAAGCATGATTCTCAATATAGCAACATTCAGAGGTGGGAATTTTAGAGAAGAATTAGGGTTTACTTCATGAGTGGATTAATCCATTTGCTGGAATTATCCACTTAATTGAATGAACTACTGGATAATAACCAGAGGCAGGTGGGCATGGGTAGAAGATGCAGGTCACTGGGGATGTGGTCTTAGACTATATCTGTCTCTAGATGCCCTTGTCCCCTCATATCTTGGTTGATATATGTTAAGCAGCTTTCCTCTACTACAAAATTCCACCATTTTGTTTTCCCCAACCTTAAGCCTAGAGCAATGAAGTTGGCTGACCATGAACTTTGGAACTGTAAGACAAAATAAAAATTTCCTCCTCTAAGTTGCTCTTCTCAGGTATTTTGGTCACAGCACTGAAATGCTGTCTAACACCACAGTTAACAATTTCATTTTCTTTGGATCTTCTTTTTATTGACCCATAACACAACTTGTTAAATCTGGATAATCCTATTTTACTATCCCTTAAGTATGTGCTTATTAAATCATTATTATATTCAAAGGAAAATTTCCATAAACTCATTATTAATAAATAAAAAAAAATAACACACAAACCTATTAGTTCCTGTGATCCATTTATTGTCACCAATACTAGGCATGCATTTAAAACAGAGAACATAATACCTATGAAAATCATTCATTGAGCATTTTCTACTTAATGTAGTTAAGCAAGCATAAAATTAAATGGGGAATTTAATAACATTTCTCAGACCTTTATAGGATAATTTTAGTTGTACATTTGAAAGTGATCAGTGTTAAAGTTTTCTTAAAATTTTAAAATATTGACGCAAATTTATCTTTAGTAATTCAGTTTCTCGAAACATTTTTTCTCTCAGTACTAGTTTATACTTATTTGTTTATGACTTTGCTAATTGTGATCAAAACAGGAAATTCATTTTCTTTAATAATAGAAATAAAAATGTTTTGATTTTATACTTAAATTTTTCAAGTGTTTTTTAATAGTAATTCCTGAAATAAATTAAGTAAGTTTTAATTCTATTCTTTCCCTTGCTTTTCACTTATAGAAGATAATTATATCTAATTATTTCAATTATAAAGAAGTACATAATATGTTCTTTCTTATTGCTTCTTTCATATGAAACTTACAAAACTGATCTTGTGCCTCACTGGAAAGTAATATTCTCAGCCAAATTGAAGCATCAATGATGATAAAGCAATGATGATAAAGTAAAGAGCTTTTTTTTTGTAAACATGATTATTTCTATTAATAAACTGAGAAATAAAAATAGCTTCTGTGAGAAAACAAAAACTGTCAGACTAAATCAAAATGATGACAATCTTCAGACCTCTGCACCCACCTGTTTTATTTGGGATAGACCATATTAAATGAACCTCCTCCAGTAACTGTTTACTCTTTCAATCTAAGGTTGGTAAATTTGGGATGGGGGAAGAGAATAATTTCCACTCATCCAAAATGAATTTTCTGTGGCATTTAACAATTTCTTATCAGTTTGTCTTCTGAAATGCTGATGTGTATTTGATGTGAATTCAAAGTATTATCTGAATTATCTTTATATTCATCCTTAGGGTTGAAAAGCTGTCACATACATCAAACATCCTTTGAGCCCAAAATGTGATAATGAGGAGAAAATGTGCTTATCAAATGCACAGGATATAACAGAGTTTGCTCCCTGCCCTGCATCAAACAAAGAATCTAGAGAACGAATACAAACTGCCAGACATTGCATCAAGCAAGTCAGTTTCCTTACTAAGTAAACAATTTAGAACTTCTCATCTCTGCTCAATGCATACTCTTCTGTCATCTTCAGTAACAGTTCAAGCCTGGTTTTGTGGTTTCTCTGACAAGGTATCAAAGTTGCACACATTATCTTCTTTCTTTATAAAGTCCTTGGGCCATGAATAAATATGTTGGGCATAAACCTTGCTACAGCTTTTTGAATTTGAATTTTATCAGGCCTGCACATCTCACATGCACTTCCTCAAAATGATGTCTTACAGAGTTACAGAACAAATCATTTTCCCAATTTAAATGTCAGATTCTATGATTAAATAAACCTTCATATTATTCTTCAAGTTAGTTAAGCATATTTCATGTCAGGTACATTTTGCATACAGAACAGGGAGGAAAAACAAGTGGATGAGAATTTTTGCTCTTTAACATATTTTACTGATGAATTTTGATTCAGTCTCTTTATTTTATCTGATTACTACCCCCATATTTTTGATTTTACTGTGAAATTTTCATTTGCAGCAGCTGCTTGATCCTGGATCAGCAAATTGTCACCCTTTATGTCTCTTTTTCTTGTCAGTTTCATGTACCAACTTTAATCAGAATCACTATTCTAAGAATGTTTTAATTAAAATAATTAAATGAAATACACACCTGTTCAGATTATGTTTTAAATATTTAATCCTATGTAACCCTTTAGTTTTTGAGTATGGGGGTGGGGTCCTCATCTTCCTAAATCAACCAAAATGGCTCCAGCTTTCATCCCAAACCCTGTTTGAAAAATCACATAGAGTTCCCAGAGCTTCTGATGATATCTGAACAGCGGGTTGTGTGACTCTATAATTTATCACCCCTTATATCTGCTTCTGGACTTAGTCTCAATTATCACCAACACAGCTGCCTCCTTTTTTTTTTTTTCCTATTCTACCCATGTGCATGTTTTCCTCATCTTAAATTTCTCAGAAAAAAGAGAAATCTATGCAAGTCCATGGCAGTGGCACTTTTATTGAAAGTTTGAGAAAAGCAGGAGTTTTGGGGAAAATAGAGGATAGAGTCCAAATCAGACACAAAGGAATATGTTAAACCCTACCCGAAGCATTCTTCCAAGTTCTTTATTGATCTTTTGGAGCTTTTTTCCATTTTATATTTTTTTTACCTTGAATAATTCTCCTCAAATCCAGACTTCCCACCATTTTTCTGGGTGACCTCTAAATTACCCAAAGTACGTTTTCTCTGGAGTTTTGAGATTTTTTTTTTTTGTCATTTTTTCTTTACTATGTTATGTAAGCTGGTAAACCACTTAAATTTGTTTCTTCTTTTAATTTTAGGGTACCTTACTTTTCAAACCAAATTAATAACAAATGGATAAAAAATATAAATTATATAAATTACTCTTACAACTAGGTCTTCAAACCATACCCAAGAATCACTTAAGGTTCAAATATACTTTTCTGGACCTTATTTCGGACTTATTTGTTTGTAAAAATATACCTCTTAGTAAATTCGCAATTATATGTTCAAAATATATTAAGATTTGACAGACACCTATCCTGATAATTGATTTTATAGGTCAACTTTAGTGGTCCTCAAAGTGCCCAGATTAAACATTATTTCTGGATGTGCCTGTGAAGATGTTTCCAGGTGTGATCAGCATTTGAAATGCTGAACTCAGTAAAATGTACACTGCCTTTCCAAGTGTGGTTGGGCAAATTCCAATCTCTTGAAGGCTTGACTAGAAAAAAAGGTGGAGGGAGTACAAATTCTCCCTTTTTGATCTGACTCATAGTTTAATCCAAGGCATCTGAAGTTTACAATCACTGACTCCCATAGTTTTCAAACCTTTGAACTCAAAGGAAATTCTACCACCAGCCCTCCTGAATGTCTAGCTTCAGATAACAGGTTATGAGACTTTTCAGCCTCCATAAACACGTGTTACAGCTTCAAAATGAATCTCCATGTGTTTACAGAGGTCACACACACACACACCACTTGGATAAGAGTATGATCAAATGTAGGCATGTATTTGTAAACCTATATATATGCTAGGGTAACTGAAACATTATAGTAGTTCTGCATTTCTAAAGAGCCTTAACTAATATACCCATGTAAATAGAGGAGAATTTCTCTGTTAAGGAAATTGCAAGATCTTTTTAAATTTCCTATTCAATGCTATATTTATTTCTCTCCCTTGTTTTTTTCCCCCTTTCCCCTCACAAACTCTTATACGTAATTTTGTGTAACAATGGGGTAGAGAGGGAAGATGAGAGGGAAGGGGAGGGGGGATAGTAGGGGATAGGAAAGGTAGCAGAATACAACAGTCATTAATATGGTATTATGTAAAAATGTGGATGTGTAACCGATGTGATTCTGCAACTTGTATTTGGGGTGAAAAATGGGAGTTCATAACCCACTTGAATCAAATGTATGGAAGATGATATGTCATGAGCTTTGTAATGTTTTGAACAACCAATAAAAAAAAAATAAAGTTAAGAAAGAGAAAGGTTTAAAAAAATGCTATATTTATGTATTTTTAATCTTTTATAGTTTCAGTTCTTCTGAAACAAACATTTGAAATATGTTTCTTTAAATTACTTCAAAAGAAATAAAGTCACATTTTGTGCTAATAATAATTATAAAAGTTTTGTGGTAACAATAATTATACAACAACATCTCCATTATTTGTAATTCAACAAAGGATACATATTAATTATGTTTTAAAACAGTTTAAGTGTTTAGTATATGAAAATTGTTGTGAAAGATTAATGAGATGACAAAACTACTCTCCTAAAACAATCTATTGGTTATAGATATATACAATGGATACTAAAAAGTAAAATTTAATAATAATTACAGAAGTAGGATGCAATGACAATTTTGTGAAGATAAGTCATTTTATCTACAAAACACTTAGTACTTCATAATTGTTTGTTTTCAAGATGCTGTTGAATAATTCCCAAAGTGTTTGCAATTGTTAATGAATTGTAATAAATTAAAGCCACTAGAGAAACAAATCCCCAAAGTCTTTGGCATGCCACTTATCATTGCATGATTTCTTGGTTAAAGCACAGACAAGACTCCTTCCTCTACAGAGTTGACAAACTGAAAACTAAAAAAGACATGAAATGTTTTCCAAACCCTCACAGAATCTCTAAAGAATATCAGTGAAATTGAGTGTTTCCTGAACACTATGATCCAATGTAGCATTTAGGCTGATGGAACTGACACTCCATTAGAAACTCAAGGACACCACAACATGATACATCTGCTGATTATTTGATGTTTTAATACTAATACAGAATAAGTGGTTGATATCAAAAAGTGATGGAATGACAACCATTAGAGAAATATCAAAGAAAGTGTCTCTTTCCAAGAAAGGCTAAACCAAAAAGAAAATTTCAGTCCCATCTTCTGTTTTTATCAATACAGCAGAATAAAAGACAGTGGAAATCTTCTAAAGCTTAGAGCCCTCTAGGATTAACATTAGCTATGTGTTTGGACAGAGAAGAGAGAAAATTCAGCACCTCTAATTTTACCAAACACACTCACACCAAAGTCAACTTACTCATGTTTTTTTTTTGTTTGTTTGTTGTTCAAAACATTACAAAGCTCTTGACATATCATATTTCATACATTAGATTCAAGTGGGTTATGAACTCCCATTTTTACCCCAAATACAGATTGCAGAACCACATCGGTTACACATCCACATTTTTACATAATGCAATATTAGTAACTGTTGTATTCTGCTACCTTTCCTATCCTCTACTATCCCCCTCTCCTCCCCTCCCATCTTCTCTCTCTACCCCATCTACTGTAATTCATTTCTCTCCTTGTTTTTTTTTTCCCATTCCCCTCACAACCTCTTATATGTAATTTTGTATAACAATGAGGGTCTCCTGCCATTTCCATGCAATTTCCCTTTTCTCTCCCTTTTCCTCCCACCTCATGTCTCTGTTTAATGTTAATCTTTTCCTCCTGCTCTTCCTCCCTGCTCTGTTCTTAGTTGCTCTCATTATATCAAAGAAGACATTTGGCATTTGCTTTTTAGGGATTGGCTAGCTTCACTTAGCATAATCTGCTCTAATGCCATCCATTTCCCTGCAAATTCCATGATTTTGTCATTTTTTAGTGCAGAGTAATACTCCATTGTGTATAAATGCCAAATTTTTTTATCCATTCATCTATTGAAGGGCATTTGGGTTGGTTCCACAGTCTAGCTATTGTGAATTGTGCTGCTATTAACATCATTGTGGCAGTATCCCTGTAGTATGCTCTTTTAAGGTCTTCAGGGAATAGTCCGAGAAGGGCAATAGCTGGGTCAAATGGTGGTTCCATTCCCAGCTTTCCCAGGAATCTCCATACTGTTTTCCAAATTGGCCGTACCAATTTGCAGTCCCACCAGCAATGTAAAAGAGTACCCTTTTCCCCACATCCCCGCCAGCACTTGTTGTTGTTTGACTTTATAATGGTTTTGTATTTGTTGAAGTATTATAGAAGGTTATAATTGAGTTGTATGTAGCAAAATTCCAAAAACCAATCGAATATTAGTAAAAAGAGTTCAAAGGCAACGGAGGCTTTGGAAAGAAAAAAGTGCTTATCATACAAGCACTTTTATATCGATGGATCATATTAGATAGCATACTGCTTTTCATGTTCTTTTTTATTTTTTTTGCATTTTTTCCCATTGAATAAAGTATACTAATCAATCTGAGGCATTTAATTATTGGCAATGTTTGATGAAATTCATAATTTTTATTTCCATTCTATCAGTCTTATTGATACCTGTGATTCTGTTTTGTATCATAATTGATAATGACAATTGATGTGCCAACATAGACACATTATTATTAACTGTAATTCATGCTTTACATCCAGGTTCATTCCTTGTGTTGTACATTCCATGATGTTTGACAAACATGTGGCGTGTATCTGCAAACACAGCACCATACAGAAGACTTTCACTGTCCTAAAACTCTACTGTACCTAATGTATTTATCCTTTCCTAGCTCTCTGTGGACCTCTGGCAAACCACTAAACTTTTCATTGTTTCCAAAGCTTAGTCAGAATCACAGCTTAAGTAGCCCTTTCAGTTTGACACATTTCACTTCATAAGATGGATTTATGGATTTTCCATATTCTTTCATGGCTTGATACCTCATACATTTTCACCACTGAATTATAGTGCATTATTCCATTGTCAGGATGTACCATAGTTTAATCTATGTAAAGATCATCTGTATTGTTTCCAAGTTGCAGCAATTATGAATAAAAATAAACATTTATGTAAAGGTTCCATGTTAAGTTTTCAAATCATTCAAGTGAATATACAAGATTATCATTTTTAGGTCATTGTTGGAATATGATTAGTTTTGCAACAAGCTGTAAATCTGTTTGATTTTGTATTCCCATCATCAGTGAGTAACAGCTTCTATTGTTCCACTTTCTCACCTCCATTTGTCACTACCAGGGTCATGGACCTCTGTCATTCTAATTAGTGCATATTAAAGCATTAGTACCTCATTGCTTTAATACGTAATTCTTAATATGATATGAAGAATCTTGTCACATGCTTGTCTGTGTCTATCTTAGTAGTTGAAGAGTATATTTAGATCAATGTTCAATCTTTCAAGTGAGTTGTTGGTGTTCTTAATGTACTTTTTAAATAGTGCATTATAGTTATACATAATGTTGGGGTTCATTTTGACATAATCATACAAGCATGGAATATAATTTGATCAAATTTAGTTCCCAATATTGGTCCTTTCCTTTCTCTTCTACTCACCCCCATTCCCTTTCCTTTGTAGTTTTAAGGGTTCTTTGTGTCTTTTAGTTGTACTTCTTTATTTGATGTCTTTAGAAAATATTTCTTCCATTTTGTTTCATGGATTTTCATTCTCTTAGTTAATTTAACAGTATAGAAGTTTTGAACTTTAATGAAATATAATATCATTTTTTCTCTTTCATGGATTATGTTTTAGGTATTGAACCTCAAACATCATCTCCAAACCCAAGATTTCCTGGATTTTTCTCCTGTTATAATGTTGAAGATTTATATTGTGGTATTTTACATTCAGGTCTATAATCTACGTTCAGTTAATATTTTGCAAAGATGTAAGGCTTCTTTCTAGATTCTTGGTTGTTTGTTTGCTTGTGTGTTTTGTTCCTGAAGATCTTCTGTTATTCCAGAACCATTTGTTGAAAATACCACCTTTCTCCCTTGAATTGCCTTTGATCTATTATCAATGATCAGTTGACTCTGTTTTTGTGGATCAGTTTCAGTGTTCTCTATGCAGTCCATTGATTAATTTGTCTGCTCTTTTGATAATTTCATCCTGTATTGATTGCTCTGGCTTTATTATACATCTTGAATCAGGTAGTGTCAGTTTTCTAACTATTTTTTAATATTGTATGGGCTATTTATCTTATGTGCTATTAGTTATGATTTATTGCTGTTTGGGTTTTGATATCTGTGATTTTTTTTTGTATTTTAATGGATTTGTTTGTACCACGCCCAAATTATATTCTGAAGATTGAATCTCCAATACTTCCAAATACAACCTCATTCAGTGATGAGTTATTTAAAGAGGTGATTAAGTTAAAAGAATAGCTTTTATTCTGATAAAATTGGTGCAGCTTTATGAAGATATAGAGACACCAAGAGTGCAAGTGCATAGTGGGACAGCTATATGAAGAAACAGAATGAGGGGAGCCATCTGCAAGCCAAGGAGAGAGACACCGCTGATATCTTGGATTGTGTGAAGGTTGCTTATTGCAGCTCTGAGAAATTAATACACATGAAAGTATTGATTTAATTGCAAGTAATTTATCTATAATTATTCCTCAAGTATATTATTTCTGTCACTACATAGCTATGAAAATTTAAACCAGTTATTAACCTCTCTGGGACACAGAATAATGAAGAAATTAGAAGATATGCAAGTCTTCAAAGTTAAATAATTGCATTTAAGAGAAATCAAATAAAATAAGTTAGAAAAATGCCCAAGTCATGTACAAAGACACTGACTATTGAACACCTGATCATTAAATTGCTGAAAGAAAGGAAATCTATAGGAATAATAGCATGATAAATCTATTGCAAGAAAACCTGCAATAAAATGTTAAGAGAGGCCTTTGGGAAATTAATTAAGCCTTAACATATTTTGGGAAAATTGAACACTTTAAAATCATTCTATGAAAGTTCAATATGAGGTGAATGAAAATTTATCTGTTCAGTGTTGTCAGAAATACTAATAAGTAACTGACACTCCCCAAAAAATCAGCACTTATTTATTTGTTCATTTAATGAATAGAAAATTTTATTATAACCTAAAATTCACTAAATATAAATTATTTTGCTACACTTGATTTTTCCAGATAAATTTATTGAAACTTCCACTATAACATTTGTATGCATTTTGTGAGTAATTTACTTCAAAAATCACTTTCAAATTTATAATTAACTCTTCTCAGTGCTGTACATCTATGAGTTTCTCTCTAGCTTCTTAAAAGATATCATTAAAAACCTTGGTTTCTATGCATTATTTGGAAATATAGAACAATTTACAAAACTATCAAAATTGGTTAATAAAAAATTAAAAGTTAAACAGTTATTTTCTGTGTATGCATAAAATGCCATGTATTCTTTACACATATCTTTAAGTGAATACAGTTATTATAAAGCATTACAATTATAAATTATTATTCTCATATCAATTCTTATGTAAACAAGAGGGTAGCTTGAAATAATATTTAAAAAGCACTTAAATTACATTGATGGTTAATAAACCCAATGTCACTATTAACCACAGTAGTTTCTTCATAAAGTTTTTGGGTAAGTACTGCTTAACATTTTTCAAAATTTATCATTTTACAGAAACAAAAAAAATAGCTTATGTAAAATAGTAAATTGGGCTCTGAAATTCATGATGGCTTCTTTCTTTCTTCATTATAATAATTTATTTATAAAACAGGGGGAAAAGAAGAATTTCATGAACTTATTTAAATTGCTTTTAATTTTTCCAGATATAAGATTCAAATGCTCAAATATAATAAATAATTCTAAAACTGGAAAAGCTGCCCACCACACAGAGTAGCTCCTCATCTCCTAATGCTGCCACCTCTGTCTTGGGACACCTCCTCAGTTCTGAAGTCCTGAAGTGCAGAGGGACAGAAGAGACTTGCTTCAGCTGATGGGAAGGTTGGAAGAGGGTATAAAGACATCTTGCTCTTGGCTTTCCCAGCCAACCAGTCAGGCACCACTGGGTTCCTGAGGCCAGTCCAATTGGCATTCACAGGGATCCTACACCAGCTTGGTGCCCAACTTCCTCCCTGTCTGGGATCCAACCATCCCTTGGTCCCATCATGTTGGAAAATCAATAGGGCCCTCCAGCTCCCCAATCCCCATTCCCCTAACTTCTCCCTAGCTACACATCCAGCCCAGTGCTCACTGCTATGTGGCCAGCCTATAGCTCTAGGTGTCTCCTGGACCGCCTGATACAAAACCGCTCCTCAGGACAGGAGCACAGATCCCAGGGCTCAGCCCTCAGGACTGCAGGTGAGAGAAGTGCCTTATCAGGAAGTCAATTGGGTGGGAGTGGGAAAGATTGAGTTTGGAGAATAAATAAGAGATCAGAAATTAGAGGTCCACAGGTGACATAGGGGCTAACATCAGGCTCTCAAGAAAGAGTGGAACGCAAAGGAGATTCTTGGAGTGCAGCCTTCCAACTTGGATTATAAATTACTATTCCCTGCCTCTAGGAGTTCTGCCTCCAGGACTAACCCTCCCACCCAAGTAAAACTTGCCAACCTGAGGGTGGAGCTACCAGCAAACTACAGACAACCTTATCTATAAGCTGAGAAGAGAAGCTGAGAAGCTTTTGAATTCCAATGGAAACAATTGTAAATTTTGCTTTGAGATTTTTTTTTTGCCCTTTCTTTTCCTACTCCCACATCCCCACCATTTTGAAACCAAGTATTTTTTATGCATCAGATTATTGAGAACTGGGATATATGAATAGTATATTTCAGTATTGTGCATTCTTTTATTTTTACTTTTTCTTTTTTAATTTTAATTTAATTTTATTTTATATACTCCACTCACATATCTGTCTCCCTGAATTATTTTTCTCTCTTTTATCTGGCTAACAGCCAATTTCAATTGATTCCCTTTTCACTCTTCCTGTGATCTTATAATTCTCTCTGCCCTTCTGCTTTTTCTTAAACATCACATCCTACACTACTATTCTCTCTTTGTCTACCATTAGAAATTGTAAACCCTTTTACAAACCTACTATCTGTATTGCAGGCAATATTTAAATACAGCATTGCTGTTTATTGCAACAAAACTGTAAAAGTCTAAAGAGGTTTAAGGTTGTGTATTGTTGCATTGGATGCTATTAATGTTGATCTCCCCCTTAAAGATGAGGTACTGGAAACATGCAGGGACACTATAAGTCTAAAGGGTAGAAAATGTAGTGCCTCAGATTCACACTGCTAGATGGGAAGACACACAAACGACATTTAAAAAAAGGGAAACAAAGCACCCTAAACAAAGATGTTCCAGTAATAGACTCCACTGACAACATAGTAGAAGAAATTTCAGAGAAGGAGTTCAGGATGTACTTAGTTAAACTGATCTGCAACATAAAGAATAATGTAAGGAATGAAATCAGAAATAAATTTCAGGAGGTAAAAGATTACATCAATGAAGAGAAGAAGATTATGAAAAGAATTCAAACAGAAATCCTTGAAATAAATCAATAAACCAAATTAAAAATACAATGAAAAGTACCTTGAGCAGACTAGACAACTTGTAAGAGAGAACCTCAGGCAACAAATACAAAATATATAATCTTGATTATAAAGTTGCCCACACAGAGAAGATGGTGAGAAACCATGAACCTACAAGAATTGTGGGATAACATGAAAAGACTGAATTTAAGACTTATTAGGATAGAGGAAGGAATGGAGATATAAGCCAAAGAAATGAACAATCTTTTAAATGAAATAACATTAGAAAATTTCCCAGACCTCAAGAATGAAATGGAAAATCAAATATAAGAGGCTCACAGAACACCAAATGTACAAAATTACAACAAATCCACACCAAGGAACATTATAACAAAAATATCTAGCAAAGAGAACAAGGAAAGAATTTTAAAAATAAAGTATCAAATTACATATAGGAGGAAACTAAATCAAATCTCAGCTGGTTTCTCAATCCAGATTCTTAAAGCTAGAGTCCTGAAACAACATATACCAAGTTTTGAAAGAAAACTGATTTACCCAAGACTTTTATGTCCAGCAAAATTAAGCTTTATATTTGAAAATGAAATAAAAACCTTCAATGACAAACTAAAGTTAAAAGATTTCACAATTAAAAAGCATGCACTACAGAACATTTTCAGCAAAATATTGCATGAGGAGGAAATTTAAAAAAAAGAAAGAAAGAAAAAGAAAAGACAACTTGCAAAGATAGGAACTACCCTAAAGGAAAATTCAATCAAAGGAGAAACTAGGTCAAATTAAAAACAAGAAGTATACCAAAATGATCATAATACAATTCATATCTCAAGAATAACCCTGAATGTTAATGGCCTAAACTTATTCGTCAAAAGAGATAGACTGGCAGATTGGATTACAAAAACCTCCAACAATATGCTGTTTCTAAGAGACTCATCTCATAGGCAAAGACATCTACCAACTGAAGGTCAAATGATGGGAAAAAAAAACATATCAATCAATGGACTGCATAAACAAGCAGGGATTTCCAACCTCATTTCAGATAAAGTAGACTTCAAGCCAAAGTTAGTCAGAAGGGACAAAGAAAGACATTTAATACTGCATAAGGGGGTCATATATTAACAAGATAAAACAATCATAAATATTTTTGCCCCAAACCATGGAGTGTCTACATATATCAAACAAACAGTTCTCTATTCCAAGAATCAAATAGACAACAGCACAATAATACTGGGTGACTTTAACACACCTCTCTCACTACTGGATATATCTTCCAAACAAAAACTAAGAGAAACTATAAAACTAAATAATACAATTAATTATTTTTAATAGACATATATATATAGGATATTTCATTTGTTAGTAAGAGGAGACACTTTCTCCTCAGCAGCACATGGATCTTTTTCTAAAATATACCATTTGTTATGCCACATCTCTTAGCAAATACAAAAAAAATAGAGATACTACTCTGTATTCTATCTGATCATAATGCAATAAAATTAGAAATCAATGATAAAATTAAAAATAGAAACTACTCAAAACCTAGAGACTAAATAATATGTCATTGAATGAGGAATGGATAGCAGAAGATATCAGGGATGAAATTTAAAAAATGCTTAGAGGTAAATGAGAACACTAATAAAAATAAAAATATCTAGAGACATATGATCTGCCCAAACTGAATCATGAGGGCATACACAATTTAAACAGATCAAATTCAAACAATGAAATAAAAGATGCCATCAAAAGCCTACCAACCAAGAAAAGTCCAGGACCAGATGGATTCTCAGCTGAGTTCTATAAGACCTTCAAAGAAAAAAATAACACCAATACTCCTCAAATTACTTCATGAAATGAATATAAAAGGAAAGAACCCTTCCATCTCATCCTATGAGGCTAGTATCATCCTGCTATCAAAACCAAACAAAGACACATCAAAGAAAGAAAACTTTAGACAAATATCCCTGATGAACATAGATATAAAAATTCTCAATAAAATTCTGGCAAAGTGAATACAAAAACATATGCAAAAAAGAGTGCACCATGATCAAGTGGGGTTCAATTCTGAGGACGAAAGTTTGGTTCAATGTACAGAAATCAATAAATGTGATTCATCCATCCATGAACTTAAAGACAAAAATCATATGATCATCTCAATAGATGCAGAAAAGGCATTTGACAAAATACAGTACCACTTCATGTTCAAAATACTAGAAAAACTAGGGGTACTAGGAACACTCTTCAACATTGTAAAAGCTATCTATCCTAAACCCAAGGCCAATATCATTCTAAATTGATGAGGGCTACAACCAAGTTAAGATGGAGCCTGGCAGTAGGCTAGGAGGAGTGGTTTCTGAGCCAACTGCCAGGGAGCCATTAAGATGATGGAAATTTCTTAATGACTGACTGCTGCATCTAGATGATGTTAATTACGTTAAGCTGTGTGTAATTATTAAGATGATGAGGATTCTTTAATGACTAATTGATGTAGCTAGATGATGTTAATTGAAACAAGCTGTGTATAATGAGTTAGGTATAAATACCTCTGCTGTCCTACAGTAAAGTGGCTCCCGCTGTATCAACCTTCACAAGTTGCTTGTCACCCTCTGGTTATTTTGTGCAGCCAGACTGTGGCACTAAATGGATAGAAATTGAAATCATTCCCTCTAAAAATTGGACCAAAACAGGGATGCCCTCTTTCACCACTTATATTTAACACAGTCCTGGAAAGTCCAGAGGAATTAGACTGAAGAAAAAAAATTAAAGGGATACAAATAGGAAAAGAAGAACTCAAACTATCATTAATTGTAGACAACATTATTCTATATTTAGAAGATCCTAAAAATACATGAGAAAACTTCTAGAACTAATAAATGAATTTAGTGAAGTAGCAGAATATAAAATCAATACCCATAAGTTAATGTGTTCCTATACATCAGCAATGAATCCAGTGAAAGATAAATTAGAAAAGTTACCCCATTCACAATAGCTTTAAAAAATATATAAAACTTGGGAATCAATCTAACAAAAGTGATGAAAGACTATAAACTACAAAACTATAGAAAACAAAATTGAAGAAGACATCAGAAGATGGAAAGATTTTTCATTATATTCTTTGATAGGTAGAATTAATATTGCCAAAAGGGCCATACTACCAAAAGCATTATACAGATTTAATACAATTCCTATTAAAACCCCAATGACATTCTTCATAGAACTAGGAAAAGCAATTGGGAAGTTCATTTTAAAAAATAAGAGATCTGGAATAGAAAAATCAATTCTTACCAAGAAGAGTGAAGCAGGTGGCATCACAATACAAGACCTTAAACAATACTACTGAGCCATAGAATCAAAAACAGCATGGTATCGGCACCAAAACAGATATATAGACCAATGATACAGAGTAGAAGATACAGAGACAAACCAACACATATACACTTATCTCATACTAGACAAAGGAGCCATAAACATTCATTGGAGAAAATATAGCCTCTTCATCAAATGGTGCTGGGAAAACCATATGTTTTAAATGAAATTAAACCCCTATCTCTCACCCTGCACAAAACACAACGCAAAGTGGATCAAAGACTTAAGGACTAGAACAGAGACTCTCCACTTAATAGAAGAAAAAGTAGGCCCAAATCTTCACCATGTTGGCTAGGACAAGACTCCTAAAGTGCAAAAAGTAAAATCAAGAATCAATAAATGTGGTGGATTCAAACTAAAAACCTTCTTCCCAGCAAAGGAGTCAATAACTCAAAGAGCAAGCCTACAGAATGGGAGAAAATCTTTACCACCTGCACCTTAGCTAGAGCACCAAACTCCAGAATATATAAAGAACTCAAAAAACTTAACACCCAAAACCAAATAACCCAATCAATAAATGGGCTAACAAACTGAACAAACACTTCACAGAAGAAAAAATAAAATCAGTCAACAAATACATGAAAAAATGTTAACATCTCTAGTAGTTAGAGAAATGCAAATCAAAACTGCTCTAAGATTTAATTTCACTCTAGTCAGAATGGCAATTTTCAAGAATACAAGTAAAAATAAATGCTGGCAAGAATGTTTGTATAAAGGTACACTCATACATTGTTGTGGGACTGCAAATTGTTGCAACCAGTGTGGAAATCAGTATGAAGATTCCTCAGAACACTAGGAATGAAACCACCATTTGATTCAGCTATCCCACTCCTTGGTTTATACCCAAAGGACTTAAAATCAGCATGTTACAATGACGCAGCTACATCAATATTTATAGCAGCTTAATTCACAATAGCTAAACTATAGAACCAACCTAGGTACCCTTCAGCAGATGAATGGATAAAGAAAATGTGTTATATATACACAATGGAATATTCCTTAACCTTAAGGAAGAATGAAATGATGGCACTTGCCAGTAAATGGATGGAGCTGGAGAATATTGTGCTAATCTAAATAAGCCAATTCCCCCCAAAACATAGGTAGAATGTTTTCTCTGATAAGCAGATGCTAATTCACAATAAGGTGGCAAAGAGTTGTGGGGGCTGGGGGAGAGTAGAGGATTGGATTTGGATTAGGCATTGGGGAGTGAAGAAAGGGAGTATGAAGGTAGGAAGAATAGTAGAATGAAATGGACATTATTACCCAGTGTAGATATATGATTACATGACTGGTGTGATTCTACATCAGATCCAACCAGAAGAATGAGAAGTTATACTCCATATATCTTATGAGGTGTCAAAATGCATTCTACTGTCATGGATAACTAATTAGAACTAATATAAACATCTTCACATTATAGCAATGAAAATTATTCAAAAAGACCAAAAATTAAAAAAGAACTCTAAAACTACTTATTTGCTTATAATTACTTTCTATTCACTATACAAATTATTTTATTTTAGTTGTAGGTGGACACAATACCTTTACTTTATTCATTTATTTTTATATAGTGCTGAGGATTGAACCCTAACCCTCACATGTGCTAGGTAAGTGCCCTACCACTGAACTATAAATGCAGCCCTATATAATTTGTAATAAAACTATGAATGCCGTTGGTTCCAAAAGGCATCATTAATTTTTGCAGCACTGGAAATAATACTTCTTAAAGTGCCCAATGAAATTGTGCCCTGTCATCAATTGTAAGTCACTTTGTTATACAGATGATAAATGTGAAAAGGTAAGTTCTAAAATTCATAACTGTATTATTATTTAATTCTGCTTAATAATGAATGGTAATGTAAAAAGATATATATTGGACGTTTTAGAGAAATATCTAATTTCCCAAGAGTGTGTTATAACAATCTTTATGAAGTAATATAAACATATTCACATTATAGCAATGAAAATTATTCAAAAACACATACTTAGATAATGTTCTTGGTAACTGCTTTATAGGAAGTTTATATCTCACATGGAAGAATCATGTGTTAAAATATGCATCGTATTTCACTTAAGATGTGCAGAACATAGAATTACCTGTATTTAGCATGTATGTTAGATGAAAAATTTAATGCTGTCAGCCTGAAATTTGATATGGGTTTAATAACTGATTTTTATATTTGTATACATCTATTGAATGACACCAACAAGTTTTGCACCCTATTTACTTTCATTTAATTTATTTTGCTTTACTCTAACCAACTTTTGTGGTGTTTGGGGTTTATGTTCACATATGTTAGGCAAGTACCCCTCCTGTGACCTACAATCCCAGACCCCACCCCTCTAATGTAATTTTATTTTGAAACATTGTGATTCTCACTAAATTTTCCTCCAAAGTATCTGGGACTACAAGCAAGTGCTGTCATGCTCTTCCTTTCTTTTTCTTATTTCATTTTTTTAAAGAGAGAGAGAGAGAGAAAGAGAGAGAGAGAGAGAGAATTTTTTTAATATTTAATTTTTTTTTAGTTTTCGGTGGACACAACATCTTTATTTTATTTTTATGTCATGCTGAGGATCGAACCCAGCGCCCTGTGCATGCCAGGCGAACGCTCTACCACTTGAGCCACATCCCCAGCCCTCTTTTTCTTATTTCATTTTTTATTATTAGTTGTTCAAAACATTACAAAGCTCTTGACATATCATATTTCATACACTTGATACAAAACATTACAAAGCTCTTGACATATCATATCTCATACACTTGGACTATGAACTCCCATTTTTACCCAGTATACAGACTGCAGAATCACATCGGTTACACATCCTCGTTTTTATTTTTTAAAAAAATTTGTTATTTTTAGATATACATATTATATATTCATGGGGTATAATTTATTCAAATCAGGATCCCATTCTTGTGGTTGAACATGATGTGGAATGACATTGTCTTTCCTATTCCCATCCTCCCTCCCTTCCCTTTATTTCCCTTTGTCTAATTCAATGAACTTCTGTTCCTCTCACACCCCTTATTCTGTGTGAGCATACACATATCAGAGAGAACATTTGGCCTTTGGATTTTGGGGATTGACTTATGTCGCTTAGCCTGATAGTTTCTAGTTTCATCCATTTACCAGCAAATGCCATACATAATTTCATTCTATATACCACATTTTCTTTACCCATTCATCTGCTGAAGGGTACCTAGGTTGGTTCCATAGCTTAGTTATTGTGAATTGAGCTGCTATCAACAATGATGTGGCAATGCCACTACAGTATGCTGATTTTAAGACCTTTGTGCATTGACTGAGGAGTAGGATAACTGTGTAGTTATCCTACTAATGGTATGATATGTCAAAACAAATGGCAGTTCCATTCTGAGTTATCTAAGGAATCTCCGTGATGCTTTCCATAGTGGTCATACCTATTTGCAAGTCCCATCAGCAATGTGTGAGTGTACATTTTCCCTCACATCCTCACTTTCTTACTTCCATTTTAATGAAGTAAATTATTACTAAAAATAAAAGGAAAAAAACTTGAATGCAATTATACTATTTTATTTTAATTATTATATGAATAGAATTCCATTTTAGTTGTTAGTAAAAATATATATTTCTGATGTTATTTTTCAGTTTTGGAATTACTGAATCATGGGATACATCTAATTTAACTATTTTCTGAGTGGATATGGAAATATTGAGGATATGGAATAATAGTATTTAATCAGTTATCTACATGACAATAAGGTAATTTTTCACTGAAGACCATTCTTTTTTTTTTTCACTTTTCCCATTATTTTATTACAGTTTCCAGTGGAACAGTCTGTAGTCTTTCATAGCAATAGATTGTAGGAACCATGCACTTTAATTTTTTTTTAATTTTTATTATGATTTGTTCAAAACATTACATAGCTCTTGACATATCATATTTCATACATTTGATTCAAATGGGTTATGAACTCCTATTTTTTCCCCGTATACAGATTGCAGAATCCCATCGGTTACACATCCATGTTTTTACATACTTCCATACTAGTGTATGATGTATTCTGTTGCCTTTCCTATCCTCTACTATCCCCCCTCCCCTCCCCTCCCCTCCCATCTTCTCTCTCTACCCCATCTACTGTAATTCATTTCTCTCCTTGTTTTTCTTTCCCTTTCCCCTCACTTCCTCTTGTATGTAATTTTGTATAACAATGAGGGTCTCCTTCCATTTCCATGCAATTTTCCTTCTCTCTCCTTTTCCCTCCCACCTCTCATCCCTGTTTAATGTTAATCTTCTTCTTCTCATGCTCTTCCTCCCTGCTCTGTTCTTAGTTGTTCTCCTTATATCAAAGAAGACATTTGGCATTTGTTTTGTAGGGATTGGCTAGCTTCACTTAGCATAATCTGCTCTAATGCCATCCATTTCCCTGCAAATTCCATGGTTTTGTCATTTTTTAGTGCAGAGTAATACTCCATTGTGTATAAATGCCACATTTTTTTTTTATCCATTCGTCTATTGAAGGGCATCTAGGTTGGTTCCACAGTCTAGCTATTGTGAATTGTGCTGCTATGAACATCAATGTAGCAGTATCCCTATAGAAGGCTCTTTTAAGGTCTTTAGGGAATAGTCCCAGAAGGGGAATAGCTGGGTCAAATGGTGGTTCCATTCCCAGCTTTCCAAGGAATCTCCATACTGCTTTCCAAATTGGCCGCACCAGTTTGCAGTCCTACCAGCAATGTACAAGTGTACCCTTTTCTCCACATCCTTGCCAGTACTTATTGTTGTTTGACTTCATAATGGCTGCCAATCTTACTGGAGTGAGATGGTATCTTGGGATGGGTTTGATTTGCATTTCTCTGACTGCTAGAGATGGTGAGCATTTTTTCATGTACTTGTTGATTGATTGTATGTCCTCCTCTGAGAAGTGTCTGTTCAGGTCCTTGGCCTATTTGTTGATTGGGTTATTTGTTTTCTTATTGTTTAATTTTTTGAGTTCTTTGTATACTCTTGATATTAGGGCTCTATCTAAACTGTGAGGATTAAAAATTTGTTCCCAGGATATAGGCTCCCTATTTACCTCTCTTATTGTTTCTCTTGCTGAGAAAAAACTTTTTAGTTTAAGTAAGTCCCATTTGTTGATTCTTGTTATTAACTCTTGTGCTATGGTTGTTCTATTAAGGAATTTGGAGCCCAACCCCACAATATGTAGATTGGAGCCAACTTTTTTGAAGACCATTCTTGACATCTATGTTTCAGTCAATATCTATTGTAGAGATAAAAATAAACCAAAGTTTATATCTCAGCTAGTTCCATGGAAAAGATTAATAAGTGTGTTTACCTTCATGTAGAATTGTTTTTAAATACTTCAGAAAATACTTGGAATGTGACCCAATTAATGTTTTGAGTTAAATGTTCACATCAATATATATTTTTAATTCCTGAAGGTAGTGCTGGGTAAATCAGAGAGGATTAAATGTGAACTCTCTTTAGTGCTAGTTTCCCCTTTAACAGACACCAAGAATATGTAAAAATCAATAAAAAATTCCCTTACATTTATAAATAGAATTGAAATCTTATGAAATATAAACCCTGTGGTGTAGAACTCTACCATCATATCTACTCAGTAATTCCAATGGATTAGAAAGCCCTCAAAATGCATCCAATGAAATAGAAAACTCTCTGTATAATGTGTGTTTCTGTTACCCAATTTCTCTTGGTAGTCTTTAAGATAATTCAGTATTAATATTAGCATTAGTTGTCTGAAACAGTTAATTCTGCTTGGAAGAAGCATAAGATATATTATATATACATAAATATATTATATTACATATATAACATAAGATATATATATATATATATATACACACACACACATACAGAGAGAGAGTGAGAGAGACAAATATATTGGCATTAAAACAATAATTAAACTATGATATATTCAAGCAGTTAGCATAGATCTTAAGTCCATCTTTTTAAGTATTATGTAAAGAAAAGAAAGAAAAAGTGTAACATCTCTCTAACACATGCACAAAAAAATTCAGTAGTGGTTCTGATATATACAGAGATCCTAGAAATATGGGCCAGTGTTACTGCAACCAAAGAATTATATTTCTTTATAGCTAGAAAATTCATTTACAGCAAGTAAAACAAAGTGTTAAATAGAATAGATAGTATACACTTCAGTTAATTTACTGCTATATAATAATTATTCATCTTAAAATTAAAAAAAATAATGGTTGTATTTAAAGATCTAAGAAAGAAATGTTATGTATCAGGTAATGTATACTAATAAATTTATCACATGAAGAGCTTAAATGCTCATCTTACTCTTGCTTTGCATCCCCTAAAATTTCAGCAGAGTAAAATTGGGGAAAACATCCTTAGTGTGCAAAAGGTACACATCTTTCTTTTTATATAAATGACTTATTTTTCTCCAGTTACTTGGTCACCTATGGTCTCAATTATTTACATGCATACACATGTGCATACATATGTGCACACTTTATGTAAATGATTGATTTTTGTTTGTTATTCCTATTCCATTTTTCCATAGCAGTAATGCATATTCGTTTCTAATAAAAGCAACATTTTTACGTTAAAGAATAAATGATAAATATAAACCTAGACATCCTACCACATATTTGATATATACACTGTGCACTTATTTTAATTGAGCTTATTTTTGGAGGAGCTATATGTACAACATGGTCAAAAGTTTTCTCAAACAGGAAGAACATGTCTTTGGTTGTAATATTATAGATGAAAGAAAAATGTGGGCAAATGAATTATGTTTTTGGTCAGAATGATAGGACACTTCAAGGGGAATTTCTTATAGTTTTTTTTTTTTTGTAATTATTAGTTACCTTCTGCCCCATCCCTTTCAATTCTTTTTATATAGTTTCTATAGCATGAACTTCATGGCAGAGCCCAGTGGCACATCACATGTTACTTTAATATACAGTATTTTCCATGAAAGGTTGAGAATCTAGCTGTTACTGAAAAAAATAAATATTCAGGTTTATGAATTAAGAGTGAAAATAAAATACTACTATACAGCATAAAAGTATACACAAGGTAAATAAAGGAGACAGCAAGTGTTTTAAAAAATGCACAACTCTACTTCTTATCTATTGCTAGTAGTGATGTAATAATGACACAACCCCTTTTGAAAAGGTAGGTATATTATTTATAAGATCAAAAATATACTTATCTCACTACCAAAAAATTCAGCACACTAGTTGTTTATCCTAGAAGAAAAACAAGAACTTATCACTAGGAATGTTCATGAAAACATTGTTTATCACAGACCAAACTTGAATACAACATAAATATGAATCAAATTATCAAATATAATAATAATGTTATTCAGCATAAAAAGGATTCAGCCAGTGGTAGCCACAGCATGGTTGACTTAATTTCTCTTTCTTTGTGGAAAAATAAAAAATCTGCACACTAAACAATATGATTGCCTCAGCTGAAAAGTATCCCGTTGAATGAGAAATGCCGTGAGGGAAATCTTTTGAGTGTTTAAATGTATTATGCTTTTATAATATAGATACAGTTTACATGGGTGGATGTGCTGGTTAAAACTTACCAAATTTTATGCAGAGGATTTATAAATATGACTGAATATACACTTTACCTAAAATAAAGAAGTATAAGTAAAAATTATCCAGGTGTTAGCAGTTTTACTCCCCATTCTACACAGCACTTAAAGGAACAGCAAAAACAGAAATTGGAATTAATTAATAAATAGAGTTTGTCATACTGCAAGAGGAAAAGAGAAAGAAGTTGAAATTATTGGAAAAAAATCCCATTTAAAATGAAATATTGGAGTTGGGGTTGGGGCTCCACAGTAAAGGGCTCACCTAGCATGTGTGAGGTGATCCTCAGCACCACCAAAAACAAACAAATAAATAAATTGAATAAAGGTATAAAAATAAATAAATTAAATGAAAGGTTATGTAGGTGTAAGAAGTTCTAGTGTACTAATATACTGTTAAGAGACTATAGATAATGATAAAGCACCATATATTTAAAAAAGCTAGGGGTTTGGCTGTGGAACTCAGTGGTATAGCACTTGGGAGCACGCATAAGGAACTAGATTTGAGTCTTCGCACCACACAAAACCAGCAAATAAATAAGTAAGTAAGTAAATAAATAAATAAATAAATAAATAAATAAATGTAGTAATAAAATGAGCTAGAAGAAAAGATTCTAAATATTTTCACCATAAGGAAATGATCAGGACTCCAGTGGATCAATATGTTTACCCTGATTTAAACAATGTAGATTAAACTGAATTAAAGGTTACATGTACTAAAACATCACATGGGTATCACATAAATATATATAATTTTTATATTTTTTGTAGCAGTAAAAATAAATTTTTATAATTTATGTTTTTAATGTATCAGTTAAAATTTAAATTAGAAAAAGAAATAAAAAATCCAAAGAGAGTTGACTGTAGAGGGTAAGAACTGAATACTGGAAGGAACCTAATGGGTATATCTTGAGGGATCAAGTTTGGTCAAAAAAAATAAAAAGGTTTAGAGTGATAGTCAAGGTCTTATGGGGGAACCATAGGATACTGTAGTCATAGGGTTCAAAATTCACATTTAATATTTTTGGGGCTTTAGCTATTATAAGTTTGAGAAGCTCCAGGGTTTGTCAACGTGGGTGATGATCTGATTTACTCTGATAATGTTAGTTTCCTAGGGCTGATATAACAAAATGTCCCAAAGTTGTTAGCTTAAAACAACAGAAATTGATAGTTTCATGGTATTGGCATCTAGAGTTCAAAATCAAAATGTTAGCTGGGGCTTTGTATCTTGAAAGACACCCGGGGATTATCTATTAGGGCTTATGTCCCAGCTGCAGGTAACCTTGGGCAAGCCAGTTAGCTGGAAGGTTGTGCTCTTCCTATGTCTTCACATTGTCTTCCCTCTGTATTTCTGTCTCTTCATATAACACATCCTCCCTATATGTGTGTCTCTGTGTACAGATTTCCTGTTTTTACACAGGTACATTCATATTGACTCCTATGCAAATTGGTGATCGAACCTTAACTAATTATATCTGGTGCAACACTGTTTGCCAAATGAGGCCGCATTCTGAGTTACCAGAGGTTAAAATTTTAATATATGGATTTTGGGAGGACATAACTCAACATATAACACAGCTATGGAAAGCCATGTATTAAAGGAATTGAGATGATAGTGATGGATACTGAGAATAATGAGAAAGGAATAATCGGTTATATGACAAGCATCAGAGGGATAGGGTTGAGGTATGATGGTCTAAATGTGGCTTTGAATGGAGCCATTGCAACTGAGGAGTGGATGTGTGGAAGAGAAAATAATAAATTGTTGAGGAAAAGTCAAATTGGATTTATGTGAAGACAGAATGCAGAATAGGATAATTGTGAAAAGTGGCACAGTAAATACGTTGAGTGAAACAATACAAGTCAGAGAGAATGGTATGGCAGTGATTACAAGCTTTACCAGGACAGCTCAGGCCCAGATACTTCCCACTCATTGCCCTCAACATTTTTACTTAACATGACATTACACTTTATGTCCTTTGGTGTTTAGGAGAAAAAGGCCGAATCATTTTCCCCAAAGGGTTTTGGAAAAGCTTTCTTCTTTGTTTGAAACATGATATTTGCATGGCTCGGTCATTAGCTTTATCCATCTCTGAGCTTAAATGTCACCAGCTCAGAGAAACCTTCCTGCCAAACAATAAAATGTGGCTATCTAGCTACTATCTATCACATCACATCTTATTTAACTACTTGCAAAATTAACTATTTGCATGATATTTTCTAAATTATTTATATTTTATCCACTTCACTGCACTACAGTGTCAGCTTGAAATGATAAAGAGACTCCTTTCTTAGTCTGTGTTACTCCAAATTAGAGCACTGACTGGCACAGGGAAGCACTTAGGAAAAACATGTTAAATCACACTTGATGTGTGGGTTCCATCATTGTGTTCCTAGCATGTAGCACAGAGCCTGACACAGAGTAGGTTCTATATAGATAATCCTGAATTTGTTAATCAGTGAGTGTTGAATAACTCACTGCAATAACCAGGTAGAATAACTTTTTCAACAATTGCCAGTGATGATGCCGATCAAGAAAATGAGAAAATTTTCCAACTGAAAGTTTTCAGAATGAATTACTGGAAGATATGGTAAATGTGGTAGGCTAAATATGGCTCTAAGAGATGATAAGTCCTATACTTCAGAACTTATGATTAGATTACCCCATGTGGTAAAAGGAACTTTGCCCATGTAATTAAATGAAGAATCATAATTAAAAAGGGTTTGAGAACAGAGATTGTGGGAAGCAATCATACTGAATTTTTATTTTTATTTTTTTATATGGGGGATTAAATTCTGGGGCACTGGACCACTGATCCATTGCCAGCCCTATTTTGTATTTTATTTAGAGACAGAGTCTCACTGAATTGCTTAGTGCCTCACTTTTACTGAGGCTGGCTTTGAACTTGCGATTCTCATGCCCTAGTCTCCCAAACTGCTGGGATTACAGGCATGCTCCACACTGCACTCAGCTCCTACTGAAATATGAAGATGCTATGCTGCTGACTTTCAAGGTGAAAGGAGAGACCACAAGTCAAGAGCTGTAGGAAGCTTTTAGAAACTGAAAAATTAAAGAAATAGGTTCTCCCCAATGTGTCCTGAAGGCATTCTTTCCTAAGTATCTGATCTAGATTTTTGACCTTCAGAACTACAAAAGAATAGGCATTTGAAATTACCAAGTTTGTCATAATTTGTCAAATCATCAGAAGGAAATTACTATGCTGAGTGAGGGGTGAAGATAGAGGTATTAAATTCATGGATTTTATTAACTATCTGAAGGGATTTGGGGGTGATAAATTTCATTTACCACATTCTAAAAAAGTTCTATTATATATAAAGCTTCATCTTACATATGAAGTTGAATTATAGTGTATGATTTAAATGCATGCACATCTATTTTATATAGCTCCCTTATATGATACTAATTTCTAGAATAAAAAAAATTCTGATTATTTAATTGCTTTTGTATTTGTATGCAAACTGGTATTTTCAAAGCCAGAAATATTTTTCTCCCTTAGCCTTAACTATCATTGCTCTCTTTATTCATTATCTTTAAACTACATGTAATTCTCTTTTTTAAAAACAATTATTCTATAAATGGACAGTTTTAATGCTATCTCACCACAGACTAAATCTAAGGCATTAATAGGTAGTGGGAAAGCAGAATTTTATGGCTCAGAGAAATGTTTATATGTTGAGTTTTGAAATTATTATATGTAAATCAGCAACATTAAAAGCATCTGAACACTTACTGAAAATTAAGAACTATCCTCTATCCCAATCCTATGAAATCAGAATTTGCATTTCAATAATTCCAGGTAATCTACATGTGTATTAAATTTTGAAAAACACTGGTTTGTTTCATATAATAAAATTTTGTTTTGTGGGGCTGGGGGTTGTGGCTCAGTGGTAGAGCACTTTCTTAGCATGTGTGAGGCATTGGGCTTGATCCCTGGCACCACATAAAAATAAACAAAATAAAGGTATTGTGTCTATCTACAACTAAAAAAATATATTAAAAATATCTTTTTTTTTGTTTTGTGACTAATAACTTATTTTCTAATAAATTAAAGATCAGTGTTATGACAGGAGTTTAAATTCCATACTTTTTCAACCAGGAGGTCTTTCTGCTATGGTTTCTCTCTATATATAGATATAGATATAGATATAGATATAGAGAAATAGATAGATATAGATATGTATATATCTATATATAAAATGTGTGTACACATATATATAATGTGTACATACACATGCATATACACACATATACACACATATGTGTGTGTGTGTATATATATATATATATATATGTATATATATATGTGTGTGTGTATATATATATATATATATATATATATATATATATATATTCCTTCTTCTTTTTACTCTTCTGTAGTCTTAATACTTCTATATTTATTTTCCCAGAAGAAAAGTTTCACACATCTTTGATGTCAATCCAAAAATACATAGAAATCATCACTGTGGCCAGGTAGATACTACCAAGTACTATTACCCTATGTGTAATATTTAATCTTTAAAATCCAAAACACTAGCTACTAATTTTGAGTGAACATTTTACCTTTAATTATGCTGACAATTCAGAGGAGGGGATAAGGGTGTTATATGATGTTCTATAACTGAGAATGACACATTGTACCTTACTAACAGACTGGTGATTTCATTTCAAAATCACCAATAATTAATTGACAAAAATTAATCACAGAAGAAACCTCTTGGAACATTTCATTGTAAGTCTGGATTTGGGGGATCTGCAGAATCCACAAACTACTCATTCTCTTAATTTCAAGTGCTAGAGGTCCAAAATAGAAAAAAAAAAAAAAAAACAACCAAAAAAAACGAGGCTGTAATGTTGGAAAAGTAAAGGTAATGAGTATTAGCAAAGAAAATATGATGTAAATGGCAGATTTGTTGAATATATTGAATTATAAATTAAAATATATGTATTATGATATCATTTTTGCTCATTTAAAAAAGTAAGAATCAGACATAACTTTCCTATGTTCACGTATGAATACATGACCAGTGTAATTCCATGTCATGTACAACCAAAAAAATGGGAAGTTATACTCCATGTATGTTTGATGTGTCAAAATATATTCTACTTTCATGTATAACTAAAAAGAACAAACAAATTGTTTTAAAAATCATAACCAAAACCAAAAATTAATCACAGAAGAAAAGATCAAATTGATTTGCAAAATATTACATGAAATCTCCAAATATTTAATTTATAATAAGTGTCTAATATTTTGAAGAGTAAATCCGAAATAAAGTGCTTTAGGATATACTTAAATATAAGTGCTAAAATGTCAATCTAAATAGCTTCCACTGCTGCATTTCTTATAGTAAATTGAATGATTTCAGAGAACACGAATTTAAAATTAAAGCAGCACAAAGAGGATTAAACAAAAGAAGGAAGCATTTTTATTATTATAATAATCTTGTGGATGCCATTTTATACTGAGAAAATCAATAAAATCTCCAAAAGAGAAAATTGTTATTTAAGCAACATGAAACTTAATCTTACTTATAGCATTATAATTGACTGCTATTAGAAGTTTTTTGGTAATCTTTAAAGAATACACATCTACTTTTTTGAATTTTATTGCCAACAATTTTTCTTTTACTCTACAGTTTCTCTTCCAAAACTTCAAATCTGTTACTTAAATATACTCTACAGTACTGTTCCTCAAGGCTCAATAGGAAAGCATTAACAAATTTGTAAGATTAATATATTTATATTATTATTATATTAGTGTATTATTATTTATTGCTTATTGTATTGAGAGAAATGTGAGATTCATCTCAAGTCATCAATTAGGCAAATTTCATAAAGTGAAACAAAAAAAGGTAAATTAAAATATAAAGAATTAGGACAAATTTATGTTCCTACAGTTTAGCATAAGAAATTAAAAGCATATGATTTCAGATCAATAGATACATGTAAGTAGACCCAGAACTTAAGTGATATTCATAGACATAGGACAGAGATGGTGATAGATGATTCATAAACAGTCTTACTTAAGTGTCAGAAATTGGATAGATGATTGGCAGTTATATAAAAGAAAGAATCTACATTGCTGTGTTGAACAAAATTATTGTATGGATTATAAATGATATACTAAGAATGGTGATAAACTATAAGTTCAGGTGCCGTATGAGATACAATGTCAAAAATGAACTGTAACTCCATTACTACCAGCTGTGTAAATTCACTGATGTCATTGAACTTCCAAAAGCCTTCGTTCCCTTTCCTGTTAAAAGGTATGCATTAGTTTACCTTCCAGGGATGAAATTGAATGAATCTATTAATATTTAAGAAATAGTGCATCAAGCAAAGAACAGATGAAAAGTGAAAGTAATGAGAATGAATTTAAGTAATGTCTTGATTTCTGCATGAAGATATCAAGGTTATCAGCATCATAAAAGTATAAAATATGTATAACTTTATATTTAATTTAGTGATCATATCATTGAAGCACCAAATTAATGGATTACTCTATTGTGATAATTTTGCATTAAAATTTTAATTCAAGCATAGACCTTTTTCATTCTTTTCCAAGAATAGCAGATAGACCCAAACTGAGAAGTCCCCTCTTGCAATTAGTATTGTAATGTAAATATAGTAGCAATAATTGCATATACAGATAATCATTATTAAGGTAAATAATACTGAATTTTTTATTGTAAATTTAAATTGATCATCATGAATATAAAATTAAATGCCTTAATTTTGATAATGACTCATAATAATGCTTTTGTGGAGAATAATTTCATCATTTGGTCCACATTTTGTCTCTTTCCATAGGTGTAGATTACTTCTGTCTGACTGAAGATGAGAATTTAAAAAGAAAAATATTTTTGTTTTCTATCTGTTTGATGAAACACCAAATAACTATGCAGAAATTTAAGAGCCTGCCCTCATCTGAAAATCTTATTTCCAGCCATTACACTCTGTTTATTTTCTAATCTTTCCATAATTCATTTACCCTATAATTTTCCTATTATCTGTATTTTCTCTTCTTTCCAATGCAATTACCCAAATAAAGACAATGTTTCAATATTATGTTTTAAAATATCTTCAGTGTGTTATATAGGAAGTACAAGCATCAAGTACAAGAAATCCAGTTGGAGAATCACCCAAAGGTAAATACAAATAGTGGAATGTGATTTTACCTTTGTGAATTTTGAGGAAGAAATCTAAGGTGGTTTTTCAAAAGGTAAGTTGAAAAAATTAGATATTCATCCCAATACTGAATAAGTACAGATCTCAGAAAACAACAAAAAGTTTATGAATTAGAGCAATAAAATTTGATGCAGCAGCTTTCTCTTCTAGTCAATATGGAGAATGTGTAAACAAATAGTCAAAGTTCTAGCTCAAGTTCTTCCTCTGTAAGTCAATAGAAACTAGATAAATATTTTCACAACAATGGCAATTATTCATTATAGAACTCTAATTCCTGAGAGAAGGAAAACAAGCAAGGTGACTATTACAACATCCCCATTTTCTTCCCTGGAGGCAATTTCTGGTTAGAAATAGGAGATAAAAACACATGCTTTATAGTCTCAACCAAAAGAGAAATTGGAACTTCAAAGACTAAGTAGCTAGATATGAAAAGCAAAATCAAAGAGGTTAAGGTTATGCTTTGGTTGAATTCAAATCAGTGCACACTCTAAAAGGCCCAGCAAAAGCCAACTGTCAGGGACGATAACACTGTTGGTGAGCATTCTCATGAACACGTGTGTGTCAGGGTATGGTAAGAGTTCTAACCAGCCACCATGAGAAATGTCCTTCTATTCAATGGCATTTAGAAAAGAAACCTTTAGCACCCCTACTTGTTTAGTAAACTATAAGAACTAAACAAGGTCTTATACTCTCACTCCAACAGAGTTTGTAGGCAAATCTCAAGGAAATTCAGCTCATTGGGAATCACTTTATTTTTTGTAAAAAAAAAAAACCTCTACATTCTTGAATATAAGACAATATTTTAAAATCTAAATCACAGAGCATTTGTATCATAGGCAGAAGCTTTCATTAAGGAGTTTTGAATGCATGGAATTGAACTAATGAAGATACAACGAACAGGTTGTTTACTGAGGAAAAAATATATTTTCCTGTATATTTAACTAGGTCACAAAATAATGAAAATAAACCCCATCTGAGGTAATTTCTTACCATAAACTTAACTTACAGCTAGCATTAATATTTCCAAATGTTAATGGTTTTAGTACACAATACAGCAGCTCATGGCCATAAAGTGTGTGGTGCTGAAACAGCCTAATCATCTAACATTAAAAGCATTGATTAGAAAGAAATAAACAATTGTGGCAAGTCTATGGAACCACTCATATTTCAGAGTATTAAGTAGCCCTGTAGTATTTTTAATATGCTGCCTCAGGCAGTGTTTCCATTATAAAATGTTGTATGCTGTGTATGATCTGTGGCATTGCTGCTATCTGCTGTCAAGGTTAATTCATCCAGATCAATCTGGGTATAGGAGGCTGTTTCTACTCTGCTAATAAAAATAGTACAATCCAAATCAGCAGTGTTTGTATCAGTCACACTGAGAAAATGTATTCTATGTTGATATATATATAGCAATTTCACATTTTTTCACTTTATTTTGTTTCAGTATCATTAAATAATAAGCATTTAAAAATATTTGTTTTTCTTCCCTGAAAGACTCACAAAATCCTCATTGTTTTCTATACTTGTAAAACAATTATGCTAGTAATGTTTACTTCCATTTTTATAATTATCATTGCTTATTTAACTTCCATTTTATAATAATCATTGCTTATTGTATATACACACATATTCATGTGTCTTATACACAAGTATACAAATGTACAGCACATGTTTAACAAAAGAGATAATTTTTTAATGAGAAGTTTTAAAATGTGATCAAAAAATTATTGGGCCCAGTGCAGTGGCACACATCTCTAACTCCAGCAACTTGGGAGGCTGAGGGAGGAGGATCACAAGTTCAAGTCCAGCCTTGGCAAATTAGCAAAACTCTGACTCAGAATAAAAAGAAATAAAATATAGCTCTCTGATAGAGCACCTCTAGGTTCAAATCCCAGGATCTCTCTCTCTCTCATACACACACACCCACTCACTCACAGGTTATTAGTAGTAATTCAGGAGCTTTATATTGATAATGTTTTCTAATTAAATATGGGGAAAAACAAGAACAATATAGATCCCTTTATGATTATTACATTGAGATGTATTGGAGAATGTGCCTCACAGATGGTTATATCATCATATTATACATTATTAATTTCTTGTTAAATTATTAGTTGCATGGGCTATAAGTCTTCAGGAAAGTGATCAATTTCTCTTCCAAACCAAATTGTGACTCACAAATACTACTGTCTAGGTTAGTTTAAGCATAAGATTATTAATAACACCTTTCAAAGGAAGTCTGCTAAAAAAAGAAAAAGTAATAAAATACAAAATACCAGTTTATACTGTCAAATTATTTAAGTAGAATGTTAAACCATTCAAAACTCAAACCTAGGAACTATAATGATAAGCCACTCCAGAGAAAGGAAGTCAGTGAAGTCAAATGATAAATGTGTTGATTCCTCCAGCGTATACAGAGTCAGGAGTAAACATATTTCTTGTAGCACTTTTAGAACATGGATACTACCACTCGAATTCTTTATTATTGTTCAATGAATTCAAAAACAAGAAAAAATGACTGTGACTGTTGATTTATTTATACCTTTCTCTTACTTTTGTGGTGACTAGAGGAAATATCTGTTTGTAACAAGCATTGTGCTATATCTGCAAGAGTCTATATGATTCTAATTATTAAAGTTATGCATTTAGGGAATGAATATGACCCAGATATTAAACAAAAATAATGTCGGGTTCCACTAGTAGAAAAATGGGTTTAAAAGTGATCTGTGCAATTCCAGAGCCACTTAACTGCAGAAAAGAGTTCAAATGTTGGGATAAGGTGATTGGAAACAGCATTACTCATTAATTTTAATATATTTTTTGACAAATTTAATTCTACATTCAAAGATTTAATTTCAATGATTTGATTTCAATTTTAATTTAAAAAATTAAAAAGATTTAATTTCAATTTTATTTTAGTTTCAAAGATTTGAGATCTTGCTTACATTGATCACAGATTTTCATAAATCAACTAACAAGTAGGAAATTATCACATTGTATCACACATTCTTGTCAATTGTTCACTGGTGGTATCATGACCTTTTATGATATATAGTTGATAAATTATTTACTGTCCCATTTAATTTTACCTTGCCATTTTATAAAAATTAATAAACAGAAAAAATAAAATCATTAATATTTTTAGTAAATCTAGGTTTCCTGTTCCTAATACCAAAACTTAGATATAATTAGGTTTCTCAGTACAACAGAATTAAATCTCAGAAAAATATTCACTGATTTTTAGACAAAATACCCTGTATGGCCTGTTGTGAAATAAAAATATAGTAAAGATTCCAAATAAAATATTAAACTACATTGTCAAGAAGAGTATAAATATTGAGGTATTATTAATGATTTCATAACATTTCACTCCTCAAGGTTAAATCCTCTTCATAATAGTATTATTTGTTATTTGACTATTTGATAAGTTGATAGTCAAAAAATTATTATGTAATAAAGAAGAAATTTTAAGCAATTTTTTCTTAATCAAGTATGATTGATGCCACTGATTGGTATATTTTCTCCTGCGTCCTCCTTAACTAGCTAACTAATAATTTGGTTGAGTTTCATCTTCACTTTAGAAAATAATGAAATGAAGAGAAAAAAGTAATAAATAAAGATAAGTAATTCAAACAATACCCCAAGAGTTAAGTAGAATGATGTACTGCTACCAATACTATTGGCTTTTAGAATTTAGATAATTATCTATTTCTATTTACCTGCAATGGCATTTTCTGACAGGAAACTTTGTGGATGAGGGAAAAAACTACCCAAAGCCCCTTTGGATGTCTTAAACAGTTATGTTAATGTATGCATTTATCCATCTGTCCACATCAAATTTTCTTCAGCACTCATTTTTGGTGATCTTACTGCTTTTCATGGCTTATAAAATATAAGCTTAAAATATCACATGAAGGAAAATAACACAAGATTCTAATTTTCAGGCACTATTACTTGCATGTATAGTAAACACTCTTTTCTACTACTTTTACTTAGAAATAATAAAGCATAAAAGAATAAGTGATCAATATCTTGTGAGACTTATAACTAAATATTTAATGAAATTTAAAATTGTAAATAATCCTATATTCATGATAAAATACCATGTATGTGCATTCAATAATTAAAATGCTACCATTATAAAAAGTTGATTATGTCAAGATGTTACCCTCTAAATAAATAAAAAAATTTGAGATTTCATTATTTTACCTGCAAATTTCTCCTAGCATAATGGAGAATATGAAATCTATAAAATAGAAGTACTAGTTTATTCTAGATGACAATGTTCACACATGCTATAGTATTTTCTAAAACTCATTTATATAGATAAATTAAGTCAAGAAGGAAGCATTGTAAGGTAGAAGAAATATGAAGAAAGAATATCTTAAGTGGATAGTACCCAATGGGTACTTCACAGGACATTTGTGACCGGGACTCCAGTTAATCTCTCATATTCTGGTTTGTGAAGCCATGCAGTTATTTTCACCCTTGTGGCTTCAACAAGGAACATCAAACAAAAGCACCCCATTTTATAAGATGCATCCTTCAATTTCAGTCTTTGAGTCCATCCATGCCTTTGAACACATTCATGGTTCCACTCTTATTAAGCTATTTTTTTATTAATCATATGGCTGTCTTAAAGATAAATTTGGAAAGATACATTTTTTTTCCAAAATATTTAGAAATTTAAAAAAATGTGTTGCCAAGCACAATGTAAGAAGAAATTTTTTAATAAAGGCATTATACATAAGTTTTAGAGGAACATAAATATAAATTGATAATAGCCATTTTTTTAAAAAAAATGAGTATTAGAAATGTTTTGCTAAAGAAACAGAATCTAATGTAGTAAATATCAACAAATTTCTTAGACACCATGACAGTTACAACATAAGCACAATATATAAAAAGTAGTAATATAGTGATGGGTGACAGACTGGGTTAAACGTGAAGGAGAATATGATTATGTAGATAGAAATGGCAATTGAAGAAATCAAATTTGGGGTGACTGAATTAAATCAAGTACAAGCAAAGGAAATAAAGAGGAACAGTCAATCTGAAATACCTAGAATAACTGAATTGCTTGCTCTACAAAGATATGTTACATTTCTGCTTAAGAATTAAATTAAAAATACTAAAATACACATTTAAATTGCATGTGTATTGACTTTTAAAAACAAATAAAAATTTTTAAAAAGTTTTAATAAACCCAGAGTGATGTGGTGGAATTTTCCAAATTACTGAAACTATATATAATTTTTAGCAAAGTGTCTGCATGTGTGTGTATTCCTCTGATGGGCATGTGTGTGTATACACACATTTATATAGAAATGCATATAAAATAATATAAGCATATATAATGGCAATAAAATAATATAATTTACATTAAAACAGATACAAAGAAACAGAAACATACTGTACTAAACATTCAATCTAGAAATCAAGTTTTTCATGGCTTAATATGAACTTCTCTTGAAAAATAGAAATTTTATGGTAAAGATTAAATATCATTTTTATCATTTCATGGATAGGTCTTTCACTTTGACTTTTCATTAAAAGTTAAACAGATCTACTTTGTATTTTTTATACATGCTGCTATACCTAATTCTAAGTTAATTTTATATAAACTTTGATAGTAGACTTCTTAAATTGTGTTTAGTCTGTATAATCTCCAAAATAAGACAGCCCTTCTTCCAAAGTTAGTATGTTCTCATTTCATATAATCATTCTCTTCATGAAAAAGAAACCATTAAAATTTAATTAAAATCAGTATTAAATTTTCATTCATAGATTTAATGTTCTGTAGTTTAAATTGCATATACTAAACCAAATGTGTGTTATACACACACACACACACACACACACTCACATATGTATATATACCACATGTAAATATATTTATTTATTAATATACTTATTTTTATGTCTATGTGTAACAGTAGTTCCTCTACCTTCTGTATATAGCCTTCATTGCTCAAAGGCTTAGTTTTTTTTTTTTTTAATGTTTCATTCTCTTTTCTCCCTACTCCCACTCCCAAATAAGATCAGGGAGACAGTGTTATCTTTTTTGAACCTTGAAGGGTTCCTTTAAACCCTACCTACCACTCCTGATGGGGAGAGTCACAGCCTTTGGGACAGAAGTCCTCTGTGTTTCTCCTTTATAACAAAGCAATAAAGCTTCTTTTTCATTTTTCTCAAAACTGTGTCCTCATTATAAATTGGCATTAATTGGCATTGGGTACAAGGACTGAGCTTTCAGTTACATGTGCAAGGGTATTATATGTATGCACATTACATCTTAGTACTTACATCTCATAGCCTCTTCATAACCAGCGAAACCCATACAGTATAGAAACACGTTTACAAACTTTCAAGCTATTTCTGCATGTGTATTCTGTCTCTTTATAATAGAAACTTTTTTGTGTGTCCTGACAGTACTATCCCTGAAGCCTTTTCAAATGAAAATGTTTTCGGTTTTGTCTAATCATTATATAAATTCCAGTTCAAAGATTGGTGAAAACAAGCAAATGTAAAAATTACTCTCTGAACATACTTTCATGTAATTCCAATTCAGTGTCTTTTTCACCAACATTTTGACTTCACTGAAAACTCCCATTACTTATTTGTTTGTTTATTTTTTTCTACAAACTGCTTTTTCCAACTCACATCTTCATTTCATTCCTACTGGACTTAGATTCAGTGTTCCATACTTGTGACAAAACCCTTGCAAACACTTTTAACTCCCATTTGCCTTTTCCTTCTGTTTTACCTGAGAAAGTGTGATATCTAATTAAACTTAATTTTCTACCTTCACCATCATTGATCACATCAGATCTGACTTGCCTTACTTTAAATCCAAGAAAACAAATAAAAAAGTCCACTTCTTTCCACATAGAAATATCATTTTATTTGTTTTCTTTAATTTCCTTCTACCTAAAATCTTTATTGCTTTTTCTATACTCTCCTCAATTTTATTTTTTCGCTCTTCTTTCCTCAGTCTTAGCTAATGGCTTTAGCTCATGCTTCATTGAGAAAAAAGAAACAATCTGAGAGGACTCATTTCATCTAAACAGGAATAAATGCAGGTGCATTTGCTTCTGTATTCTAGCTTTCATTTTACTACTATGAGGCTGTCATTTCCTAGCATGAATAAACAAAGGGAGTTGTCTCTCTGTGCTCTGGATGACTCCCTTCTCCTTTTCTCAAGAAGTTAACTTTGCCCTTTTCTAAAGTGAAATTAGGTGTCTACTTTTATTTTAATTTTTTTTCTTTTTAGTTATATATGACAGTATAATATATTTTGAAATATCATAATACATGGAATATAACTTCAAAGTTTTGAGGTTGCACATGACATGAAGTTACAGTGGTCATGCATTCATATATGAACATAAGAAAATTATATCCAATTTATTCTACTGCCTTTCCCATTCCCATCCCCACTCCCTTCCCTTCATTCCCTTTTGTCTAATCCAGTGAACTTCTATTCTCCATTCTCCCCAGTCCCCCTGGCTTATTGTGAGTTATCATCTATCTATCAGAGAGAACATTCAGCCTTTGGTTTTGGGGGATTGGCTTATTTCATTTAGCTTGAGAGGTGTCTACTTTTCAACTCTCTCATGAACATAGAATAGGCAATGTTATGAGTTGGCTATGCTAAATTTATGACTGACTTCTGTGAACTTCAGACTTCTTTCTCAGCATGCTCTTGTAGATTTCTGATAGTGATCTCAAATTTAACATGTCAAAAAGTCAATGCCCATTCCTGACACTTTCATCTAGTTCTCTTTAATCTTTCTTAGCTCAGTAAATATTGCCACTTCCAGTCAGTTGCTCAAGATAAAAACTGAGAAATTGACTTTGAATCCTGGTTTCCTTTCAAACTCCCAATATCCAAATGCATCAGTAACTCTTGATCACTTCTGATATAATATAATGTTTAATGTCTCTAATTTGTAGTAGCTCTACTATCACCATACTAATAATTATAACTTCTTTTTGATTTATTTAAATAGCCTCTTATACGATCACTATTCCTTCACATTAAACTTCTAAAAATTATTTTCCTCAGAGTTTCATAAAACTCTTCAAAGTAGATTCCCTTGGCCCTTGAATTAAACTCTAAACTTTTCTCAATAAAGCAGCATCTACATTATCCTCCATAAGATCTGAAGCATGATTTTACCCTCACCTTTCTTTCTCTTAGTTATATAGTCTGGTCACAATGTTCTTTGGTTTCTAAAAGACATTGGGGACATTCCTATTTCAGAGTCCTTGCTTCTAATATCATTCCACTTGATCTTCCCATGAAGACTTCAAATTTGCAATATCCAAGAGTGTATCTTTAAACAACCAGCCTAACAATGTCACAGCAGCATTGTACTATGCCATTCCAATATATATATTATGTGGCACTTGAACAAGTATTGTAATTTCTTATGTAGGTACTTGTGTGCCTATTCAGTTATGGTCTGTACTTCCACAATAGTACATAGCTTCTCTGTTTGCTGCATTCCCACTTTCCAGAATAAGACTTGGTACATTGAAGAATCTTAGTAAACATTTTTGGAAATAATAATTTTGAGATACTAATTGATTTCACTATTGTTAAGATGAAATAAATAATTCTTAGAATCACCAAGATTGACTTTGTTCCTTTTTATGATGACAGAGGAACCTGAGTATAAATTTTCCTATGGAATCTCATAATTAATACCTATAATATTTTAAAAGCACTTTATGACCCCAGAAAGAAGAGGACAATTTAGATTCTCAGTTATCCACCATTAGTGGATAAGCTACTAAGAAATAAAAGGATGTCTTAATAATACTCAGTAATTTCTGAAATTACACTATACTACAAAGAAAATTAGATAGATGCATATAATATCTACAAAGAAAAGATATTATATGCATGTATCTAAAGGAAAAATAAGTTTTTGCAAATTCAACTTGTTGCAGTTTCTTTCTTTCTTTCTTTCTTTCTTTCTTTCTTTCTTTCTTTCTTTCTTTCTTTCTTTCTTTCCTTCCTTCCTTCCTTCCTTCCTTCCTTCTTTCTTTCTTTCTTTCTTTTTTTGTAAATTAGTAGCACTCCATTCCTTAAAAACCATTTTGTTGAAAAGAAAAAAATAAATAAATGAAAGCAGGTAAAAATATGTACTGCTTTCCCACACCCTATTTTAATCTTTATATTTGTTTTCCATAGATCATACCTCTTATTTATGTAAAAGTAAAATAGTGGAAGCAGAAAAAAATTAAATAAATATATAAAAAATTGAGTTTACCTTTAAGAAACTACTAACATCCTGTCAGTACTTCAGGCAATTATTTAAATAATCATTTATTGTATAAGGATATTATGGTGAACATTTTGATATAGGTCAGCTCATGTATATATTCATATGTGTACTTGTGGAATTGAACATTGAAATAGTTTTAATTTAAGTAATTAAAATAGCAGACACTATTATTGTTAGGTTACTTTCTATTCATAGAGAATAGAATATTATGCAAATAACATATAGGCACAAAATAATATATGAAATAAAGGTTTATGCAAACACCTTAAAGAAGAGGGACGGCAGAAGGAGTGAATAGGGGGTTTTATTAGATAGATTAGAAAAGCTTTGAGTTCTCCTGTAAATTTCTAATAGATTTATCCATGGAAAAAAATTAAAACCTTAAGAATAGAGAATATATTGAGGTATGTGTACTGAGGAACCTAGATGAATGGAATTCTAGACATATGAAATTGGGAAAAAGACACAGTACCAGTGTATATAAGATATAAGAAAGCACTTTAATAGATGGATCAATTTTGACTCTAATATATAAATTATTAAACAACTACCTGGAACTCTTTCTGGATTAATACAAAATCATTTAAAGTCATGTAATTCAGAAAGAAGAATATTCAGTGCTAAGAAAAAAAAATCACCTTTCCTATGTGATTTTTCTCTTGTTGTATTGAGGTTTCTACTACATAATAATGAAGGTCAAGCACAGAGAAATGGAGATGGGAAGAAGCAGAAAGTATTCAAACCACAAAGTGAATGGCTATGAAAAGGCTTCAACTTGTTCATCAGCTCCATAGTGTCACTTCACTTGGAAAAATGTTTCAATGTTTTTTTTTTGTTGTTGTTTGTTTGTTTGTTCTTTTTTAAAAAATAGGAAATATATCACTTAAGAAATTATAAGATGAAAGCTATGACAAGTTCTCTTCAACAGTGTCTAAAGAAAACCAAAGGGGAGTTAAGTCTACTCCTACCCTTCCTGGACAGCTGCATTGGAATTTTTTCTCCCAGCAAGTTGAAAATTTGTGATACCTTTAACATGCTCAACAACAGCTTGTAGGAATTCATTATGCAGCACTGGGCACTTCATATAGATATTCATTTTTATTTCCCTTGCTGAATCTCTCCCACATGCTGTTTTTTCTGAGTTGGTGATCTATGCTTCAAATATGCTATTCTTTCTGTCAACTATATTTCATTTCATGCATGCTGATTCCAGCAATAGAGATCTTTTGAAATTGGTAAAGCTGTTCTATAAACTGATACTCCCACAAAAATTGTCGGTGTAACACATGGAAATCTAAACTAAAAAGAACTGGAAAACATTATTTTCTCAATATAATTCTAGATGTGAATTTTTTTTTATGGAATTACAAACTCTAACTGATTTGAAACAAAAAAAAAATTTCTTCAAATTATTTTAAGAAGAGATGATAGTTTTAATAAATCCAGGACACATAAGATGTTCCATGTAAAGCTAGATTATTCAAATAAGTGAAATTATTTTAACTTATCAGTTTCCCCTAATGTGTTAGTACATGTTTATATTTTCACTTAATAATAATAAATAATGTTAGTAATAATAAAAATAATAATAATATGATAAGAGCCTTATCCCTTAATTATATAAGGATTTCCTTTGAGATTTTACAAATAATTCTTACATTTTGCTAAGTCTGACACGGCATAGAAAAGTCTCATAACAGTTATAAAGTCATGAAGTAATCATTAGTAATATTAGAATATGATTCACCCCTCTTAAAATGTTGTCTTAAAAATTTTAAATATTAGATTCCATTGAAATAATTGGTATTACACAGATATTAAAAACACATGAGAATAGGAATTATAAAAAAAGATGTATGGTAAGGTGTGTTTGGTCTAGGATAGATGTTACCTAAAAGTCTTAACCCTAGATCAATTCTGTACTATTTCTTAATCTTAGTAGTCTCTGTTGAAGAAAATAAAACTGATGCCAATCTATGGTAAATGTTAGTAAATTCTGCTATAGTGAGTCAGGAAATAGGTATATAAAGCAGGAAGAGATAAATTATATAGCACAAAAGTGGCTGGCCTCTATACAGTACTTTGTAAACATCCCAGATGGTTTATGGTACAAGAACAGCAAAATCTGCAAATCTCAGATGTGTCCTGAGTCTATTGGAAAGACCCATCTTCCACTCCAAACTGGGTATCAGTGGCTTAACAGACAAGAGGTGGCACATAGTTCTGGGATGTCTGAACCAGGCCTCTGGCTCCATGTCAGCTTCTGAGGCCATTGTATTTCAGAGACATCTCTGGGGAAACAAGGAGGAACTAAGGAATGTCTTCTACCTCTAACATCCTTTATATTTGATCCCCTAAGTTTCTACTCTATGGCTTCATTGATTCAGCAAAAAATAAAATTAATGGAATTTTATTCAACTTAGAGATATATCCTCATATGTTAGACATTTATTTAATAATAAATTTTCTCTTAGATGTCAGGCATATTAGAAATCATGTTCTTTTAATTTAGCTATTAGTTATGTTTACTTTCAAGTTTACTTTTCCATAGTAGCATAAAGGAGTAAAAAAAAAAGTTTTTCAAACCACTAAACATTTTAAAAATAATTTTCATTACTGGCATGGTGTTAAATATAATTCACAAACATAAAAATCCATCTCAACTTTTAGCAAGATGCGGAAACAGTTCAGCTTTCTTCACAAAACTTCTTTGTTATTCTGCATTTTATTTAGCACTTTTTAAAAGTATGATAAGCATTATATAGTACTGACTTTGAGTCACATAAAGTAACAATTTCATGATATATTTGGAAGAATTCAGATCTATTAATATTCTGGTCAATATTTTTTCTAATATCAAAACCTAGATTGTAGACATACAAAATTAAAAAAGCAGTAATTGGGTTTGTAAATTATATAGACTTGAGATCATTCAAAATTAAAATAGGCAAGAAGGTAACTCAAAAACAACATCAATAAAAGTAATAATAAAATGGAAATTAAAATATAAAAATATAATAATTACACATTTCTGGATCAGAAAATGTGCCTATAATTGAGTGTTTAAATGATTACTATGACTACAGTCTTCTAATTTAAAAAGAAAGGAGAAAGTTATAAGTTCCAGGCTAATAATGAAGTGTGCATGTAATATGCCACCTGATCATAAAATGCAAAGATTTAAAAATTCAAAATTAGGCTGGATTTCTAGAATCATAATATTCAATATTATATCCATGTTTGCATGTGTGAGTCCTACATATATATGTGGATATACTCATATATTTGTACAAATATATACACATATCTATATAAGAGAATAGATGAATCCACGTTCACCTGTTAACAGTTCTAATTCTTCAATTGCTTTATTTTAATATGTTTGTATCACCTTCTGATGGGTACATGCCATGTAATTACCATAGCAGGGCTTTTGAATGTGCTGTTGCTTCTAGCTGTGTGTCCTTTTCCATTTTTGCTTCATTAAACTTTTAGCTTTCAGCTTCATCTTTACTCCAGGGAAAGCTTATGTAAACTAGGTCAAATCCCTATATTTTATTCTGCAGAAATAAATATATTGATATATTTTTAAGTATACAATGAAAGCCACTAGAATAAAGGAGGGAACTTCTTTTTTAAAAAATTTTGGTCATTTAAGATAATGTTTTGGTGAAAATAATCTTGAAGGGAACTTCTTTATTGAATATGTAAATACATAAAGTGGATTAAGATGGACATTTAAGTCAAAATGAAAATGATATAGATATACCATAAGTTGCTAATGTATTTTTTTATGTAATAGGAACAATTAAATCACCATGATATTTTTATTAATTAATTTTTAATAATGAAATGGAGTTAAAGCAGTAGGGCTTCTATAATGATTGAGATGAAATGTTTATTATTTTTCAGTAATTTTATGTATACATATTGATTAGGAGCTTAGCTTTTGAGACCATCATTTGAGATCCTGATTAAACATTGAGACATAGCTTTATTAATTTTATCTTACCTCATGATTGATTAATTTTTCCTAAAATAAACACTGTAATCTTTAGAAATTTTTTGTGCATCTCAGGAGTCTATCCCAGTTTAAAAACTATTTTTCTGGTAGAATTTATCTAAGCCTTCATATTTTGCACAGTTTATTTTATGCAATTTACTTTTTCATCTTTATATTATGGTTACAGTATCTTTTTTAAAAAATTGGTATAGTTTATATTCTCTGTGGATAGCACTTTATGATAATAAAATATGTAATTCATGTCTGATAATGTTGAAAATCACTGGATTAGATTAATGTAGAACAATCTCCCTTAATTTGTGTTGTTTAGCATTTAGTAGATTTCTGGGTTGACCTTAGAATGATATAGAAAATTTGTTACAAATCTTCTTATCTTAATTAATAGAAGACACTGAACCAAATTTGAGAGGAGTTTTCTCTTGAAAAATTTGTAAATGTTCGGGTGTATTACAAAAAACAATTTTTGTTCCCAGGTCAAAATGGGAAGCAGGCCTGCTGATGAATCAGGCTGATGACTGGATGGTATTTAAAAATGGCATTATAATGCTGCAGGATTCAATAAACTTGGGTTAATTCAAGATAGTATAATATATGATTATTCAGATGTAAAAGAAATCATAAAAAGACTTCCAGATAACTTTTATAATGACAGACATTTTTTTCAGTGATAGAACACAGACTATGAGGCATCAGATCTTGTCTGAAGAGCAATGAACAAAATGTGAGAATAAGTTCTACCTTGAACTGTATTTCAGAGAGGTTATTCAAACTGAGCACAGTGGCACATGCCTATAATCAGCAACTAGGAAGGGTAAGGCAGTAAGAGTTCTAGGCAGTAAGAGTTCAAAGCCAGCCTTGGTAAAAGCTAGGTGCTAAGTAACTCAGTGAGACCCTATCTATAAATAAAATACAAAATAAGATTAGGGATGTAGCTCAGTGGTCTAGTGTCTGAGTTCAATCCCCAGTACCTCCATGGCAGCGAAAAAAAAAAAAAAAAAGAGGTTATTAAGGGAGAGAGAGAGAGTTGGGTGGGGGGTGTGATACATTTGTTTTCAAAGTGTGCTCATGGAGAGTTGGTTAAACCTGAAACCTGAGAATGTAAGAATTATTTATTCTGCAGATGCATTACTTTAATGAATGTCTATGGTAATCATAAGAAAAAAGAACCTGAGCTAAAAGTGGGTTCATATTCTCCCCAAATATAAGGACTTTTTCTAACTCCATTTTATTTCTCTTACTCAAGGATGCAGTGGCTACAAAGAGCAGACAATAATTTCAACAAACTAGAGGCCAGTGCCTGATTCTTATTTGCTGAGCTTGCCTGAACTAAAGTTATATACCATCCATAATGCCAAGGCCATCATCTTCCTTGTCTTTACATTCATTAGGATATCATAATTAACAATTCACACTCCAGGTGGAAGCAGAGGATCAAAGGGAGGTGTGAAGTGCATCTCGATCCTTAGTCACTAAGAGGAAAATATTGACACCATTGCAGTCAGGAATAAAAATCACAATACATGATAAGGGATGTAACCTTGTATGCAATGCAGACTGCCAAGATCCCAAACTGCAACTGAGGCAGAGCTGATGGTCACATGTGTTTTCTGATGTGTTTATCCATAATGTTATTTTCATAAACTATATCAGATAATACTTGCCAGTTTGACTTAAAAATCAGTTTTGCTATTAAGATGATGCAAATTACTTTTGTCTCCCAAACTTCGTAGAGTCACAGATGCGGTTTGTTCATTTATAAATTGCTTCTTGTTTTATTGAAATTCTCGTGTATGCCACCCCATCTGTATACTAACTTTAACCAATCCAGTGGAACTCTAAAACTCTGAGGACTGATTCACTACAGTGAAGGCATATATTTAAATACTGATTTTCTCTCATCACACTCTATATCAATAAATAGAAAGTAAACTGCTTATCAAAACCAGTGCTTTTGTCTTTATCTTAATATCATCTTCTAAATTATCAACTATCCCCATAACATGTGTAATCCACTTATTTCAAAGTATGAAAAGAGGGAACAACTTGATTATCTTCCTGTGTTCATGAATATTGAGTGCTCATTCTAATTTTCTTGTATTTTTCATTTTTAACCAATGTTCTAATTACTTAGATGGCTGATTATAACCTTTATCAAGTAAATTCTAGCTACATATTTACTTAGAGTGCACATATAATATTATTTTATTTAAATAGCTTTATGTGAAATTCTTAGGTTATAAATGTCATATCTTTACATTAAAATGAGTATTTAATATTTCTCAATGACTTTGAGTAATATAATTAGTTCATTAGTCTCAGGGTGTATATACTACTTAGTATTATGTTATCATATCTGAAATCCAAAAATATAAACTTTGAAGAAATATTTTATTCAGACTAAAAAAAAAAAGAATAAATCCATAAGCAAAATTTCTAATGTGCACAATCTTGAGGGTGTCATATAGATTTCAGTTAACTCTTGTTATTTGAAATTAATATTTTTGTATCTCTTGGCTCCTAAGGTAATCTTTTTCATAGATTAATATACATGCCTATATGCTTCCTAAAATTCCAGAGAAACTACTGCACTCAAGGTATTTGTTTTCCTAAATTTGAAATATTTTTGTGTTTGTTACATACTGAACTTCATATTTATTTATATTTGGTTTCTAGATTTAAAAAAATACAGGTTTCAAAAATATATTTTAGATATGTTTATTTTTAGTTGTTTTTATGTATTAGCTTTTTATTGTCGTGATAAATAATCTGCATAAAATAACTTAGAGGAGGAAAGATTTATTTTGGCTGTGACTTAGAGGTTTCAGTAAACTGGGACCATTGCTATGGGATGTAATGAGAGCGTATTGTGGACCAGAATTGGTCATCTCATGGAGACCAGGAAGAAGGGAGAGAGAAAGAGGGGTGGTGGTGGGTAGGGAGACAGGAGCCTGGGATAAGAAATGGCTCATCACCTACACTTTCCAACTTTCCACCACCTTTCAGTAGTCCATTCAGCTATCAATTCATTAGTCCAGTGTTGAGGTCAGATCGCTCATGATATAGACCTCACCTCTGTACACTGCTGCATTGGGGACATTCCAGATTAAATCACATCTTATTTCAGATATTTAAAAAAATAATAATCTAAAAACTAAAGGTTTTGAAAGTTAGTAATATGTCTATATATTTTTCCACTTTCTTTATCATGTTGTTGATGTTAATGTAAAATTAGTATATCAGTGATTACATTTGTTGAGGAACACACAAAAAAACTTTAATGGAGTCCAATTCTGAGGAAAAGCACACTTTCTTATGTATGCTCCTTCTCTGTTATACAATCATTCTCAAGATGCCTTTTAATAGAAGAGGGGAAGATGGCGGCGAGGGGAGTGCATTGCCCCCGTGTGCCGTGTCACAGTGTGGGAGAATGACGAGTCAGGACGGCTAAAGTCTATCTTGTTAGGAATTTCCAGCAATAGTGGGGTGCTCCGGAACCTGGAGGAAGGATTTCCATCGCACGAGGATCCGCTACGGGGACTCAAACACGAGAGATTTGTCGCACGGAGGGTCACTCTGCTTATTCAGCAAATCGCCCCGCGGCTAGAGTCTGCAGCGCGCGCTGGGAAACAAGGAGATAGCGACGCAGGGATACAGCACTGCAGTTTCTGCAGGCTTCTCCCAGCTGTGCAACTACCATACTAAGTGCTGAATTCTGGGTTTGAGACGGGGGAAGGAAGCGGTCCAATTCAGTTCTCCACACAGGTCAGACCACAGAGGAGGCCAGCGGCCACCATCTTGGAGAGCTGACATCACCATCCCTGGTTTCGTCTGATCACAGCTCATTCAGCCATAGAACAGGTAATTTCAGGCTGCCATTCGCCTGCGGCTTGCAGACAAATTACTCAGGCTCAGTGCTAAATAACCCGCGGAAACTGCTTCTTGGAGCCTGCTCTTATCAGAGCATACACCGAGCACGGAGCGGCCGAGTTCTGGCTCCCGGTACTGCTCTGGCCCAGGGCTAAGGAGCCCGCGGAAACTGCTGAGTACTGTGGAGGTAAATACCAACCGAGCCTTCGTGGGCAGTGGCAACAGGACTGAGACCGGACCTGTGAGGGCTGGTCAGGACTCACCCATTGCTTTGGTCACCCGGCAAAGGGAACGAAATGCTGCCATTCACATAGGATACCAACATGGCAGAGATCTGATGTCATCAGAAAGCGGTGGAGGAGAGAACTTCATCAATACCAGCAGCGACAGAAACAGTTGGTCTCCTGGTAGGGAGGGTGAGTCACAGACACCCGAGTCTCTCTTGCTTTGTCCTCGAGCCAGAGGGGAGGAGCGGGGCCGCCGCCTGCGCGGCGTGACCCCAATTGGAGAGGGGGCGGAGCGGAGCAGCCACCCGCGCCCGCAAGGTGGGCAGACATGCAACCAACCCGTAGATCAGGCCCAGCGGCCAGTGGACGTGGTAGGAGGGGCAGGGCAGAGCTGCCGCCCACGCCTGCAAGGTAGGCAGACCTGCGACAGACCAGTGGGACAGGCCCAGTAGCCTGCCGGTGTGACAGACATGTCACCCCATTTGGAGTAGGAGCAGAGCAGAGCCTTCGCCCGCACCCAGAACAGGCCCAGCAGTCTGCGGGTGTGGTAGACAAGTCACACCAATTGGAGGGGGGGCAGAGCAGAGCCGCCGCCCGCACCTGCAGGGTAGGCAGACCGCCGCCCGACCCTGCAAGGGAGACTTTTCAACTATACAAGAGCAATATAAATATATAGGGGGAAAATTTTTCAAAAACACAACAGTTTCACCAAGCAGAAAGAAACGCAAGCAGTATGAAAAGACAAGGAAAGAAAGGACCACAAGCAATGCAGGTCAACTCAACTTTAGAAGAGGTAACAGCTGCAGCAGATGGAATGTCAGATAAAGAATTCAGGATATACATGCTTCAGATGATCTGGAGTATCAAGGAAGACATTAGACCGCAAAATCAGACAATGAAAGATCACTTCGACAATGAATTACACAAACAAATCCAGGAAGCAAAGAATTAACTATACAGGGAGATAGAGGTTATAAAAAACAAACAAACAGAAATCCTAGAAATGCAGGAAGCAATAAACCAACTTAAAAACTCAATTGAGAATACTACCAGCAGAGTAGAACACTTAGAAGATAGAACATCAGACAATGAAGACAAAGTACTTCAACTTGAAAAGAACATAGACAGTTCAGCAGGACTGTTAATAAACCATGAGCAGAACATCCAAGAAATATGGAATAACATTAAGAGACCAAACTTAAGAGTCATTGGGATACAGGAAGGTACAGAACTCCAAACCAAAGGAATGAGCAATCTATTCAATGAAATAATATGAGAAAACTTCCCAGACTTGAAGAATGAGATAGAATCCCAAATCCTAGAAGCCTACAGGACGCCGAATGTGCAAAATCATAAGAGATCCACACCTAGACACATTATAATGAAGATGCCCAACATACAGAATAAGGAGAGAATTTTAAAAGCTACAAGAGAAAGGAAGCAGATTACATTTAGGGGTAAGCCAATCAGGATAACAGCTGATCTTTCAACACAGACTCTGAAAGCTAGAAGATCCTGGAATAACATATTTCAAACACTGAAAGAAAATGGGTTCCAACCAAGAATTGTGTATCCAGCGAAATTAAGCTTCAGGATGGAAGATGAAATTAAAACCTTCCACGATAAACAAAAGTTTAAAGAATTCGCAGCTAGAAAACCATCTCTTCAAAACATCCTCGGCAAAACATTACAGGAAGAGGAAATGGAAAATAACAATGAAAACCAACAGTGGGAGGTAGGACAGTAAAGGGGGGAAAATAATCAAAGAGGAAAACAAACCATGTTTAGTAACAGAAATAAACAAATATGGCTGGAAGAACAACCCATATCTCAATAATAACCCTAAATGTTAATGGCTTAAACTCACCAATTAAGAGACACAGGCTAGTAGAATGGATCACAAAACAAGACCCAACAATATGCTGCCTACAGGAGACGCATTTGATAGGAAAAGACATACATAGGCTGAAGGTGAAAGGTTGGGAAAAATCATATCACTCATATGGACTTCGGAAACTAGCAGGAGTGTCCATACTCATATCAAATAAAATAGATTTCAAGCCAAAGTTAATCAAAAGGGATAAAGAGGGACACTACATACTGCTTAAGGGAACCATACACCAACAAGACATAACAATCATAAATATATATGCCCCAAACAATGGTGCAGCTATGTTCATCAAACAAACTCTTCTCAAGTTCAAGAGTCTAATAGACCACCATACAATAATCATGGGAGACTTCAACACACCTCTCTCACCACTGGACAGATCTTCCAAACAAAAGTTGAATAAGGAAACTATAGAACTCAATAACACAATTAATAACCTAGACTTAATTGAAATATATAGAATATACCACCCAACATCAAGCAGTTACACTTTTTTCTCAGCAGCACATGGATCCTTCTCAAAAATAGATCATATATTATGTCACAGGGCAACTCTTAGACAATATAAAGGAGTAGAGATAATACCACGCATCTTATCTGATCATAATGGAATGAAACTGAAAATCAACGATAAAAGAAGGAAGGAAAAAGCATACATCACTTGGAGAATGAACAATAGGTTACTGAATGATCAATGGGTTATAGAAGACATCAAGGAGGAAATTAAAAAATTCTTAGAGATAAATGAAAACACAGACACAACATATCGGAATCTGTGGGACACATTGAAAGCAGTTCTAAGAGGAAAATTCATTGCTTGGAGTTCATTCCTTAAAAAAAGAAAAAACCAACAAATAAATGATCTCATACTTCATCTCAAAATCCTTGAAAAAGAAGAGCAAAACAACAGCAAAAGAAGTAGAAGGCAAGAAATAATTAAAATCAGAGCTGAAATTAATGAAATCGAAACATAAGAAACAATTGAAAAAATTGACAAAACTAAAAGTTGGTTCTTTGAAAAAATAAACAAAATCGACAGACCCTTAGCCATGCTAGCGAAGAGAAGAAGAGAGAGAACTCAAATTACTAGCATACGGGATGAAAAAGGCAATATCACAACAGACACTTCAGAAATACAGAAGATAATCAAAAATTATTTTGAATCCTTATACTCCAATAAATTAGAAGATAGTTAAGGCATCGATAAATTTCTTAAGTCATATGATCTGCCCAGATTGAGTCAGGAGGATATAGACAACCTAAACAGACCAATATCAATTGAGGAAATAGAAGAAACCATCAAAAGACTACCAACTAAGAAAAGTCCAGGACCGGATGGGTATACAGCAGAGTTTTACAAAACCTTTAAAGAGGAACTAATACCAATACTTTTCGAGCTACTTCAGGAAATAGAAAAAGAGGGAGAACTTCCAAATTCATTCTACGAGGCCAACATCACCCTGATACCTAAACCAGACAAAGACACTTCAAAGAAAGAAAACTACAGACCAATATTTCTAATGAACCTAGATGCAAAAATCCTCAATAAATTTCTGGCGAATCGGATACAAAAACATATCAAAAAAATTGTGCACCATGATCAAGTAGGATTCATGCCTGGGATGCAAGGCTGGTTCAATATACGGAAATCAATAAATGTTATTCACCACATCAATAGACTTAAAAATAAGAACCATATGATCATCTCGATAGATGCGGAAAAAGCATTCGACAAAGTACAGCATCCCTTTATGTTCAAAACTCTAGAAAAACTAGGGATAACAGGAACATACCTCAATATTGTAAAAGCAATCTATGCTAAGCCTCAGGCTAGCATCATTCTGAATGGAGAAAAATTGAAGGCATTCCCTCTAAAATCTGGAACAAGACAGGGATGCCCTGTCTCTCCACTTCTGTTCAACATAGTTCTCGAAACACTGGCCAGAGCAATTAGACAGACGAAAGAAATTAAAGGCATAAAAATAGGAAAAGAAGAACTTAAATTATCACTATTTGCAGAAGACATGATTCTATACCTAGCAGACCCAAAAGGGTCTACAAAGAACCTATTAGAGCTAATAAATGAATTCAGCAAAGTGGCAGGATATAAAATCAACACACATAAATCAAAGGCATTCCTGTATATCAGCAACAGATCCTCTGAAATGGAAATGAGGACAACCACTCCATTCACAATATCTTCAAAAAAAATAAAATACTTGGGAATCAACCTAACAAAAGAGGTGAAAGACTTATACAATGAAAACTACAGAACCCTAAAGAGAGAAATAGAAGAAGATCTTAGAAGATGGAAAAATATACCCTGTTCATGGATAGGCAGAACTAACATCATCAAAATGGAGATATTACCAAAAGTTCTCTATAGGTTTAATGCAATGCCAATCAAAATCCCAACAGCATTTCTTGTAGAAATAGAGAAAGCAATCATGAAATTCATATGGAAAAATAAAAGACCCAGAATAGCAAAAACAATGCTAAGCAGGAAGTGTGAATCAGGCGGTATAGCGATACCAGACTTCAAACTATACTGCAGAGCAATAGTAACAAAAACAGCATGGTACTGGTACCAAAACAGGCGGGTGGACCAATGGTACAGAATAGAGGACACAGAAACCAATCCACAAAACTACAACTATCTTATATTTGATAAAAGGGCTAAAAGCATGCAATGGAGGAAAGATAGCATCTTCAACAAATGGTGCTGGGAAAACTGGAAATCCATATGCAACAAAATGAGACTGAATCCCTTTCTCTCGCCATGCACAAAGTTAATTCAAAATGGATCAAGGAGCTTGATATCAAGTCAGAGACACGCTGTCTGATAGAAGAAAAAGTTGGCTATGATCTACATACTGTGGGGTCGGGCTCCAAATTCCTCAATAGGACACGCATAGCACAAAAGTTAATAACTAGAATCAACAAATGGGACTTACTCAAACTAAAAAGTTTTTTCTCAGCAAAAGAAACAATAAGAGAGGTAAATAGGGAGCCTACATCCTGGGAACAAATCTTTACTCCTCACATTTCAGATAGAGCCCTAATATCCAGAGTATACAAAGAACTCCGAAAATTAGACAATATCTACTAACAAGATGCCCTAGTGAAAAATGTACATGCTAGTGAAAAGTCTTGGTCTTGTCTGAGGACTAAAGTTTCTAAAGGAGCCATAATTTGGAACATATTGGGAACTCTCCTCTAAAGTGACATAAATTTGCATTCTTTAACACTATGAAAATGACAACATGTGTCTGGAATTTTTTCATATCCTTTCACCAAGGAAGTACATGACAATGCAATAGGTTCAGGCAAATTAGGCCTCATAAATCTGATATGTTAGAATTCATAATGCCAATCATAAAATAAGAAATGTTTAATGGATCCTTTTACTGGCCTCAGTACAATGATTAAAGTGATTGTAGAAATATTGTAGCAAAGTAACGTCCTTCTTTAGTGATATTCTCTTTTCTGAAAATAAATTCTTTCTACTGGGCCTTGAATATAACTCTGACTATGAGACATAAACTCACACCATGAAATTGAGTAAAAGTTGATTCACTGAGTGATAAAATTAATTTACAGTGTTACTTTTCTGTTCCAAAATTGGAACAGGAATGACTAATTTGAGAAATATATATATTTTTACTGAGATACTTTTTAGTACTTCCATTAAGAATTTTAATGAGAATATATAGGAACCCATATGTCAAGCATCACTGAGAATGCTAATCTTTCAAAAGGAAGATTACTTCATAAGGTAAATATGATTTACTTAAGGTAAATTTGATTTACTTCATAAGGTAAATGTGTCTGATCAGCTTATATACTGGCTGTATGGAAAATGGTAAAACAAAACATAACAAATACTAACCACAGCTTCATCAATGGTACAGATATGAGAAGTATAGATGCTGTACATTTATTTTTGTTTATATATTACCAGTATTTTTTTTTCTCTTGCTCTTCTGTAAGCTGTGATGCTCAGCTATATAATTTAGATTTGACTGAAGGGACATAGAGATTGTACATCAGATTGTTTCAGGTTTAGTGAGTAACTAATGAGCATTTGTATTTTCTTCTCCTGGAGAAAAAAGGAAATCTTTTTGGTATAGTAGGTATTTGCCTAAGGTTTACTACAAGCACTTAAGAGTTAAATAAAGAAAAATAATTTGTATAATTATTGCCTGTCCCCTCATTTTTGAGCATCACACTAAGCAAGAGGTTATATGAATATCACAGTAATATTTATTGATTAATAACAATAGTCTCTTGTGGAACAAAATTCTCTCTTTTTTGTTATTTATAGGTATTTCAATGCACTTAGAAATTATATCAGATTTTAAGTATCATTTAATCTGCTGATATTATGATCCCTTGGATTAATTATAGTCAATTTACTATAAATATTTGTGGTTTTGTATTTATAAATCATATATATTCTGGATCTTCATAAACATGATGAATATAAGAAATCATTAAAACCATAAAATAGGGCTGGGGATATAGCTCGGTTGGTAGAGTGCTTGCCTCACATGCACAAGGCCCTGGGTTCCATCCCCAGCACCACACACACACACACACAAAGAAAACCATAAAATATAGTAAAACAAAGCTGTCAAAGATATATTTATATATTTTGGGTGAAGGTAATTTTTTTTATCTATGTTCATGGTAAAATTTCAAACACTAGGGATTGTAAAGATTGATTCTAATACTAGAATTTGAAAGAGCTAGTGGCTGATATATTTTTCACTTAAAATTAAATATCTTATATTTGATAAAGGGGCTAAAAGCATGCAATGGAGGAAAGATAGCATCTTCAACAAATGGTGCTGGGAAAACTGGAAATCCATATGCAACAAAATGAAACTGAATCCCTTTCTCTCGCCATGCACAAAAGTTAACTCAAAATGGATCAAGGAGCTTGATATCAAATCAGAGACACGGCGTCTGATAGAAGAAAAAGTTGGCTACGATCTACATACAGTGGGGTCAGGCTCCAAATTCCTCAATAGGACACACATAGCACAAGAGTTAATAACTAGAATCACCAAAGGGACTTACTCAGACTAAAACGTTTTTTCTCAGCAAAAGAAACAATAAGAGAGGTAAATAGGGAGCCTACATCCTGGGAACAAATCTTTACTCCTCACACTTCAGATAGAGCCCTAATATCCAGAGTATACAAAGAACTCAAAAAATTAGACAATAAGTTAACAAATAACCCAATCAACAAATGGGCCAAAGGCCTGAACAGACACTTCTCAGAGGAGGACATACAATCAATCAACAAGTACATGAAAAAATGCTCACCATCTCTAGCAGTCAGAGAAATGCAAATCAAAACCACCCTAAGTTACCATCTCACTCCAGTAAGATTGGCAGCCATTATGAAGTCAAACAACAAGTGCTGGCGAGGATGTGGGGAAAAGGGTACACTTGTACATTGCTGGTGGGACTGCAAATTGGTGCAGCCAATTTGGAAAGCAGTATGGAGATTTCTTGGAAAGCTGGGAATGGAACCACCATTTGACCCAGCTATTCCCCTTCTCGGTCTATTCCCTAAAGACCTAAAAAGAGCATGCTACAAGGACACTGCTACATCGATGTTCATAGCAGCACAATTCACAATAGCAAGACTGTGGAACCAACCTAGATGCCCTTCAATAGACGAATGGATAAAAAAAAAATGTGGCATTTATACACAATGGAGTATTACTCTGCATTAAAAAATGACAAAATCATAGAATTTGCAGGGAAATGGATGGCATTAGAGCAGATTATGCTAAGTGAAGCTAGCCAGTCCCTAAAAAACAAATGCCAAATGTCTTCTTTGATATAAGGAGAGTAACTAAGAACAGAGTAGGGAAGAAGAGCATGAGAAGAAGATTAACATTAAACAGGGATGAGAGGTGGGAGGGAAAGGGAGAGAGAAGGGAAATTGCATGGAAATGGAAGGAGACCCTCAGGGTTATACAAAAGTACATACAAGAGGAAGTGAGGGGAAAGGGAAAAATAATACAAGGGGGGGAAGTGAATGACAGTAGAGGGGGTAGAGAGAGAAGAGGGGAGGGGAGGGGAGGGGAGGGGGGATAGTAGAGGATAGGAAAGGCAGCAGAACACAACAGACACTAGTATGGCAATATGTAAATCAATGGATGTGTAACTGATGTGATTGTGTAATCTGTATATGGGGTAAAAACGGGAGTTCATAACCCACTTGAATCAAAGTGTGAAACATGATATATCAAGAACTATGTAATGTTTTGAACAACCAACAATAAAAAATTTAAAAAAGATGCCTTTTAATAGCCATACATTTTCATTTCCTGTAGTTGTTCTCTGTTGTATTTTATTTCAATGCCTTGGCTTCAGTTCAGTGCTCTTGGAGGAAAAAAATAAATAAAAGGAACAAAGATATATCCAGAATATTCAATGGCAAAATTATTCTGAAGGGCTGTGAGTAGTGAATCATCAAAGGAAACACTCAAAAGCCATTCAAATGACAGCATCATAATTCTCATCTTCAGCTTCTGCAGTTGAGTTTGCCATGATATTGTCAAGAGATGAAACCAGGAAGAGAAAGGAGGATTTATTAATATTTTGAAAGGTATATAAATTTAATGCAATTGCGTGAAATCAGCTCTGGATATGTGCAGTATCTGAATTTCACTTATAATAAAGATATAACTTTCAAGTTTATTTCCTTAGAATCCAGAGGACCCAAACATATACAAAATGTGTGCAGTGAAGGGGTGTGGGAGAAGTTCATGTCCCTGTATGATTATTCCATTTCTTCTAAAGTTTCAGCATTAACTCCAAAATACCTGATTGCATAAATTTCTTTGAGAATCTTCAAGCCCATCTAGAAGAGTTACCTATGCAAATGGCCAAGAGGGAGAGCCATTCTCTTCTCTGACAGTTTAAATCATTCATGTCAATCTAAGCCTGGCCATGAGTAGTGACTTTTTAATCTGTGTTGAAGTAAATATGACAGCTACTTAATCTATACATTTGACTAGCCCACATATTTATTCAACATCTCTATTCTTTTCCTCTTAGACTCACAGAATCATTTTTACTCCTGTGTTAGATTATTACAAAGACTGAAAATGAGCAGGCATGGTGGTGCATGCCTGGCTCAGGAGGCTGATGCAGGAAGATTACAAGTTCAAAGCCAGCCTCAGCAACTTAGTGAGGCCTTAAGAAACTTAGTGAGAATCTGTCAGTCATTGTCGTAGGTATATTTTTTGGTGGCATCCCCTAAAACTAAGTAATTTTACATGTTATTGTTTGTTTGTACATATGTCACTATCAAATAATATTCAGGGAGCTATCCCACTATGTATGCTGGCAAACCAAAAGGAATGAAAAATGAGACAAGTGTACTTAAAAAAAAGTGGCTTCCAACTAGATAACATCTCTGCAAAATCAGAGAACAGATTTCAATTTCAGAAATTATCCCAGAGTCTGTTGTGTTTTCATAATATAAAATGTTTTAAAATTCTCTCAAAACAGTAGCTTTAAAATAGACTCACTGCCTATTTAACGATCTAAACAAGCCATGAGTAAATATTTTGAGAAAATATATATACTTTCTTGATATGAATTCACATGCCATCTTAAATTAAATACTTTTCATAACCATTTTATATGACATAAACAGTTGGGGTATTAAAGCATTGCTGTCCATAACCATATGCAGCTCACTTTTTTGCTGCCCATGTAATTGTGGTCATGTAACTTTGACCTCTGTTTGGGCAAGATATTTATCTTTCTTCGCTTTAATCTGACCTAATTACTTTGGTTTCTTTACCACCATCACTCAAGAAGAACTTAATTGCTTTCTGTGAGATGCCAGCCCTACTTGAAATCACCAATATGCTTTGTCACTGAGGGAGAAGCTGAGCATCTGTTACCACATCATCACCTCTTCTTCTACTGCAAAAGCAGCTGCAGCTCTTTTTAGCAAGATTCCTCATTTCATGTTCAGGGTTATGAAGAGATTGATGTCTTTTTTTTCTGTGACATACATAATATACAGAAGGAAGGCCAAGTTTTTAAACTGCTTTTTCTATATTTAATACCATGTTGCATGCTGTGTTTTTGTCATGGAATCACCCAAAGAATTGTATTCCAGCCTCCTGTGAAGTGATATGCAACTTTTATTCACTAATTCTAACATAATTGCAAGATCTTATTTATGTGATGCTGTTTCATTTCAAGCAAAAGTTGTCATCTCAAATGTAGATGATATTCCATTCTGGCACTTTCATTTGAATTGTGATGTTTCTTCTCCTTAGCAAAGCATAAGCTGGAAGATATTGTCCATCTGTTTTTAAAAAAATTTTTACTAGAGTGTATCTCAGAAGTACAATACTTGCCTAGCATGTATGAGGCCCTGGGTTCAAACCATAGCACCAAAAAAAAAAAAAAAAAAAAAAAAAAGATGTGTAGACCTAGATGATGGATTCTGATTATATTACTAAGATTCACAGCTACCAAAATGTCCTTAAGCTTCACTTGAGACTTGTTGAAAATATTTTTGTATTCCCTCTTTAATACAGAAGTTGAATAACCAAACCAAAACCAAAACACTTAACCAAAGTATTCGTGATACATTCTCACAGCTAATAGCTTATTCATGCAAGCTGTCTCAGGTAACATGTTCTGTTAGGAGACTCTGGAGGGCTCTGTTTTTATAAGTATTGTCAGGAATTTTGATCTTAGGTTAAACCTCTTCTATCTAGTGTTATGGTTTGGTCTCAGTATGAACCCCACAGGTTCATGTTTTGGGAGATTGGTTCCCAGTGTAGATGTGGTAAATGATAGAAAGTTCAAGAAGTGGCAGAGAAAGCCCTGGGGATCATTTGGAAAGTTTAACCTCAGAAAGGATCAAAGTAACTTTTATGGAAACTCTCAGCTTTCTCAAGGGGGAGTTGTTATAAGAGCAAGTATTATCCCTGAATTGCTCTCTGGTTAATGTTTTGCAATGTGATTTATTCCTCCTGCATAAATTTCCACCATCAGCCAATGGACCTTCACCAGAGCTAATGCTATGTTGTTTGAAATTTCAACCTCCAAAATTATGAAATAATTTTCTTTTTTTAATAAAAACTAGCATTCATTGAACGTTTTATTATAGTAACAGAAAATGAACTTTGTGTACCTCTTTTTTGACCATGAAAATAAGATTGATTCTTGCAATTGTTTGAGGTGCATATAAAGATGTAAACTTTAAGAAACTCTTTGATTTCATTAATGTTAATGGGTCTTTTTAGTGTAAAGCTTCACATTAATGTAAATTTGAACTTTTTTATAAATAAGCTAATATGATTGTTGATACCTGCACCTGGAACTCATCTTATACAGAAGAAGCAGAGATTTCAAGATAGAATCAAATGATTAAAGCAATGATCTTAAGACCCTTTGAACAATAGGAACAGGTGTTACTATTCTTTGTCAAAATCTAATTCCACCCAATAATGTTTTCTCATTTCAGTAATGAATTCATGTCCTTGGTCCTTATCACAAATAACATTTTTACCTATTTAACTAATAAAATTCAAATTGTTACATAGGACTTTTCAACATTCCATAAACAAAACTTTTTTAGACACTAATTCTCCTTTCTGTATCTAAAATTCTTAGCCCATGAAATTAACTGTTTTTTTCCCCTTTGTACACCCACTAGAATCTAATGTCTATTGAGTCTGCTCAGACTGGAGATCACATGTGAATTCTCAATTGTTAGATCACTGTAACTTTGTTCATTAAACATTCCTATGGTATTAAACATGTAAAAGTTACTGTTGTAAGAGCTTCACAAATATTACTCACAAAGATAATATAGACAAGATGAATAAAAGCAATCAGTTATAAACTGTCGAGACCCCTTGCCCGCAAGGAAGACGCAACTCAGGAATCTTCTTTCAGCAGTTTATTCAGGCCCTTGATATTTCTTCTTCTCTCCCTCGGATGCCCCTCCCAGCCTTAATAAAGCATCTCAAGCCCCAATGCGAAGCTGCCACGTGGAGCTTTCTCATAGGGTGGTGAAAAACCATGCGCCAACTCTCCCAAATAAGGAGTTGTTTGTCACAGACCACAGCGGAGCCAGCGCCATCTTGTAATGGCGACCATAGTCTGCAAAAATGGCAGAAGCGGCTCACCACAGTTCCCCCTTTCTGTTTTCTTAAAACAATACAGGCGAGAGTAGAGGTCCTATCCCACTGTGCAGAAGTGGCTGCATAGTATGGCTCAGTCCTAAGGAGGGCCCTTCCCCAGATCTGAAGCCATATCAGCCGACGCCTTTTTTCGTGGGGCGGGGCGTGGACGCGTCTAACCCGCATGCAATAGGACATGCTCTCCTTGAGGTCCACGTCAAGGATCACTCAAGTGCAGTGCCTTGCCTCGCATCCTGTATCGTGACGATGGTGGACGAAGGGGGATAGCTGAGGCTGAACTGTGGCTGTTTATAACGACAAACAAGTTGACAGCACCCTGAAAGAAAGGCACGGACTTTAAGGCGATAGAAAAGCACTAGTGTGGAAACCCATCTGCGTGCAATGGCAGTAAGACCGGCAGAGTGCAAGGGCTTTCCAACACTAAGAGAATAACAAGGAAAGTCATGTCGATCCCAGTGCAATGTTATAATAACTTGGGGTGTAACGACCATGTCAAAGGTTTACTGTTTAAGATGCGCAAGCCAGACTTGAGGTGAGTTGCCATTTTCTAAAGCTGCAAGAGCTTGTATGATCATAGCCTTATCGTGAGCACTGCGGGCCTTAAGGCGACAGAGAAACCACAAACAGAGGAACATACCGAAGCAACACATTGCACCAAAAATGCCTACCCCCACCCACTCTTTGAAGAAGGAAAAAGCAGAAGATATCCAATCGGTGAATTGACCCAAAGTCACGGGATCGACACGAGTACTGTTCAAGACAGCTATCTGGGTTAGTTGAGACTGGATCATGTCTTCCGCTGCCATGGACCAATTTCCGGCCAAATATTCGCCAATGATGCGGGATGCATTCCTGGAATCATTAAATCTGACAGAGGTTATGCATAAATGTGCACGTTGGTCAACACAACCCAAAAGCACCAAGTCAGCCAATTGTTCTACCTGAGCTTGAAGTAAATCTATTCTTTGGTTGGCAGCTAAAATCCCTGACAAAATATGTTGATTAATTGTATTTTGGGATTCAAGTATGGTGGAAGTTTGTTGAACAATTTGATTAATGGTGGCAGCAGTTTGTACTTGACTGGCCATGGCCACTCCGGCCGTAACCGCTGCAGCAGCAGACACTGCCACAGCTGTCACTATAGCTGCCGTAATTCCAAAATCCCTGCGGACTCTAAGTAGCTCAACAATGGGGAATTTATCTGGGTCCGCAGTGACTGGGATTGGGACAAAAGTTGGAATTTTCATAACCACTGCCATAGTCCAGGAGCCATTCCAACACTCAGACAAGTAACAGGTAGTATTAGAACAATTAAGCATCCCCTGTAATGTAACATTAGCCAAAAGAAACAGGAACGGAGATTGGAGACAGACTGCTGCGGAGGGTAATGTAGCATTAAACAATTGTGAATTGTGTGAAGTAATTTTAAGTCTCCTACCTCGCTCCGAGTCTTGGGTACTGTCAGAAACATTAAACAGCCAACTTTGGACTCCTAATATTTCCCTGGGGAAACACAAGCGCGGACTAGACTAGCCCAATCTGAGGGAGTCATGCAAAATCTAGTAAGTCCCTCCACCTGAGTGAGAGTGAAAGCGGCATCTATGCCATAAGTGCGGACAGATTCTGCCAAGGTTTTAATTATCTTAAAGTCTAAAGGCTCATGATATCTTCCCCTGTTGTCATCCTGAAAAACTGGATAAGCAAGACCCATCTCAGCATTAACAGCCCTCCATGTTTGGGCATGGAAAGCTCTCCCCGAAACACCCCCACCATACGGCGGTGGATCCAGGGGATCGCTTTTCTTGAGCCCCTGTTTATTTCTGTTCCCTTCTCCTATAGCTAAACTCTCTAGCTGACGAGACAGCCTCCTGAGCTCTTCCTCCTCATCCTCCTCTTCCTCTGACCCACTTTCACATGGGGGTGTGCGCAGCGTACTGAGATCTGGATACAATCGTCTCCTCCCCTGTTTCACGCTCCGCACACTCCCATCCTCCTGAGGCACCTCACTTCCTGCCGTCTCCGATTTCTCCTCATGTAATTGCTCTAGAACTTCCTGTCCTTTAGTAAGTGCTTCCTGACATCTGCCATCTGTAAGGCAACTATGGACCATTTTCCAAAGGGGTATCACCCCACCCTCTAATATGCCCTGCTCAGAAGCAAAGTCAAGATCTTTGCCTAATTTATCCCAACTAGGTACAGCAAGGCTGCCCGAAAATGCAAACCACGGTGCAGCGATATCTATCTTCTGTAAAAATCTCTGTAAAGTACTATGTTTCACTTCCAGGCCCTTGGAACGTAACAGGCCATCTAGGGCCAGGAGAAGCGGACTTGAAGATGCGGCACCCATGACACAACAACAAAAGAAGCACAAAAAACAAAAGCGAAATGACACAACAAAAGAAACACAGAAAACAAAAGCGAAAGTAGAAGCGAAAGTACACAGTGCAGCTGCAATAAAATGTAATGCTCTCTCTTTCTTTACAGAGGAGCTGCCCCGCTTTGATCGCGGATCCCACTTATTGGGACTAACCCTGCTTTGGTCGCGGATCCCACTTACCTGGGACTAACAGGTGCACCACCCCTGACTGCTGAAAGTTCTGGTTCCCGGGTTTAGGCACCACTTGTCGCGACCCCTTGCCCGCAAGGAAGACGCAACTCAGGAATCTTCTTTCAGCAGTTTATTCAGGCCCTTGATATTTCTTCTTCTCTCCCTCGGATGCCCCTCCCAGCCTTAATAAAGCATCTCAAGCCCCAATGCGAAGCTGCCACGTGGAGCTTTCTCATAGGGTGGTGAAAAACCATGCGCCAACTCTCCCAAATAAGGAGTTGTTTGTCACAGACCACAGCGGAGCCAGCGCCATCTTGTAATGGCGACCATAGTCTGCAGAAACGGCAGAAGCGGCTCACCACAATAAACATTTTTACTTAGTATCCATATTTCACTACTGTGTTTAGCATTGTTTTATACTACTATTCTTATGACTTCTCTTTTGATTAACATGATAAAACCCTCTGAGATTCCCTCAACTCAGCTTCTCTGATCTTTCTTAGTCCTTTTCTTGAGCTCCATTTCAAATCTTGTTAACATATTCCTTTACATTTTTTATTTTAATATATTTTGCCTAAAGTGGTCCAAACATGCTGAAGTCAACAAAGCCTCTAGTTTCCTTTCTTTAGGTTCAATTACAGACTTTTATTTGTTTATTAAATATGTTCACTTGTCTATAGTCATCAAAAGCTAAAAATTACAAAATAAACAAAATGAAACTTCAAACTTAATTTCTCTCAAAATTCTCCAATTTGCACTACTAATCACTGCAAACTTTGGGTAGAAGTCTCCTAAGTTAGTTAAAAAATGTTTTAATTCTATATATTCAATATCTTTAAAACTTGGACTGAAATTTGAAGCAGTGTGAATAGCTGTTTGCTTAATGTTTCCAGTAATGATAAGAATAATAATTGAGATAAGCAAGATTAGTATGACATTTAGAAATTTAATGTTTTTCTAAAGCTATTTTCAATGCTTGAAAACTAAATATTCCTTTTTCTATGTAATATAAATTTAGATTTAGAACCTATTTGATAAATGATATTGTTTCATCACTATAATCATAGGAACATTGTATAAGAGCAAAGTTCAATACATAAGGGGAAATCTAGTCATGTTGTACAATGGTCATTTTAATTGCATTTCCATTTGGTTAAATATTTAATGTAAAATGTTTTCTTAATATCATTATACCTGCAGCATTCTCCAATATGTGTCTCATAAATAGCTATCAAATTTAAAACAATATTAGCCTAAATAATTTATACTATTGAAAATGATTTTAGGGTGGTAATTAAAATCATTATAAATTATAAATGTTCTCTAGGACAGATGTAAATTGAATGTCCATCATCATGTGCATTGTTAAATCTAATTGATTTAAAACAGACGTTGAATATTTTCTCCAGAAATCAAATTTTCTAATAAGTAAATTATACATAACAAATTTTCTTAAAAAAATAATGTGCTTGTTGTCAAAATAATATCATAAACAACAACAAAAAAATAGAAATTCCCTGTAATATATCCTTGAAGGTCTTTTGAATTCTTTGAGTGAGCAAACATATATGAAACTAGATTTGATGAAATATAGACATAATTAGCATACATATTTTATTATTAGAAACACAATATTTTATCATTTTAAAATTTTTAAACTTTATAAAAGAGCACAATAAAATATTAGAAGGCTTATTTCTACATCAATTTTCATTTATTAGTTCCTATAAGTAATCCAATTTTTGGTTTTAAAATTAAATTTAAATTTTAAATTATTAAATTAAGTTATTTAAATTCTTTAATATATTCCAGATCATACTGGATATCCTATTATATAATATACATAAATTATACAGAACATCTTATGATAAATGCACATGAATTGTATTCATTACTTTTTGAGTTACATATTGCTTCATCATAGAGGTGTGCCAGGATTTATTTAACAATCATATGAATGGTCATTTGCTTCATTTCCAGTTGTATTTTATTCCACTAAAGCTATAATTTGGGTAAGTGTCCCCAAAATAGTTAAAGGCTTAGCCTCTAGACTGTGACACTATTGGGAATTGGTAGAATCATTAAAAGGTGGGATCTATCAAGTGGGAGCAAGTTAGATCACTGGGAAGTTGTCCTTTAAGGGGATTTTGGTTCCTAGTCCTTTCCTCTCTCCCTTGTTTCTTCTTTTTCTCCCTCTCTCTGCTTTCTGGATATCATGAAGTGAGCATATTCCTCTACCATTCACTTCTTGTCATGATATGCTGCATTGACACAGGACCAAAACAATGGAGTCCACAAATTATGGACTAAAAGCTCCCGAATTGTGAGCCAGAATGAACTTTTTCTCCTATTAACTTGATTTTCTCAGATATTTGTTTTAATAATGGAAAGCTTGACTAACATAATTATTGAGAATATTACAAAGAATTTGTATGTGTACATCTAACGACTATTTGCTATATACATTTAATATGTATCCTGAAAAAGTAACATGCCTCACCTCATGTCTCAAGTTGATTCCCCACCCTGATTTGTATATATAGTCAAACGGCATTTTCAGATTCTAAAAATGTACCCAATTCAACTCAGTTTTGAAGTTACCCCCCTTACTCTGCTACATTTAATGTTCTCTCTACAAAGTATTTCTAGGTTTCTGAATTAGTGACATATCCTCTTCATTCTTAAGTGAAATTTATGACAACTACAAAAAATTTCTCTAAGGGAATATTTATTCTGTACTGACTTTCTCCACTTGTCAGCTATTTTGTTTGTTTTTATTCTGCAAAGTTAACTGCAGTACATATTTATTCAAAAATTCACAGGTAAAATAATAGTCATTCCAAGTTTTAGAAAATGCAAAAGAAAACAAAATATGTTTTGTTTTAATTTAAGATGCATTTATTCTAGAGATCTGGAAATAACCTGACAGAGTATTATAAAGATCTTTATTAAAAATATAGCTGTTTGGTGGTAGGTACAATTCAATTCTATCATGAAATGAAGTGCATCCTTTCTATATTTGTATTTTAGCACAGAAACCATGCTTTTTAGAAACCAAGGTCCATAGAAATGTGTGCGGCAATGCCTCCTCCATTTGCTTCAGTTCTGACCACACTAGATTCTTCAAGACTACATAAATGATAACTAGAAATCTTCAAAGAAATTAAGTTGTAATCATATGCCATCCTAAAAAGCAATGAGAAAACAACATTTAAGGTTGAACCAACCCCTTACTTTCTCATATCAATTAAGAATCAACATGGCTTTTCTTTTTTTGTGCCAATCTTTTATTTCCTCTCCATTTTATGCTTATTTTCATTCTTCCACACTGCTGCTGAATTCTGATGAGGAGGCAATGTCCAACCCAATCTGTTCAGGTAATTACTTTGTATACTTAAACTCTCATTCAGTTGAAATAAGACAAATAAAATGCCAGGATGCACAGTGGCCATTTTAGCAGCAACAGAGGTAATTGTTAGTCTTAACCTTTGCCAAGCCATTTGATGATGTTTGATAATGTAGTTGTCAAGAACATTTCTCTAACATCATTATTGCCTGGTTAGGCACTGTGTTTTAAGTTTGTAAATACTGACAGTAAAATAATTTATAATGAATTTTAGATTATATACATTCTCAGTTTGAAGTATCAGAATAGGATATAAGATTAGATGGATAATAAAATATTTCAAATCAGATAAATGTTAGAAAAAAAGACAAATGTTGATTTCAAAGACCAATTCATTGTAAAAGTGCTGCAAGAAAATAATGATAAGTGGCATGAAATTAAAAACTGAGAAAATAAATGGCTAGATTGAAAGAATGAGATTACTGAGAGAACTATTTATTTTGATTAACCTATAAACTCTGTAGGCACCAAGGTGTGTATACACACACACACACACACACATATACACATACAAACCTTTTTCTTTTCAACCCCTCACCCTGCCGCTAGCTAGTGCAATATACAAGATAAATTATTTCTAAATACTTTTCTGCTCAATAAAATATGAAAATAATTCAGACACTTTTTAAAAATAAAAGTTAAATTTGACCATTGTTTCAGCTTTTGCTGCTTCTATACTGTATTACATAATGCAAAGCTCAGGTATAATTGAGCCTTTGCCATAGTGAGATCAGTTTTTTTTTTTCATTCCACAATGAGTTGTTAATGCTACACTCTCTTCTCCTGTTGTTAAAGGTGTCTGTCTGCCACCAGCACTCTCTCTTGTTGTTACAGGTGTCTTTCTGTTGACTAAAGGTGTGTGTCATTCAATAAATACAGGCCTATGAGAAAACTATGTTTACACAGTTATGTATAAAGTATATTTGCATATACTATCTCATTTACCTAAGAATCTGAGTATCTCTAAAATTATTCATATGTTTAAAATGAAGACTTTGAGACTCTAAACAGATGTACCTGGAGTCATATCAGTGCATCTTAGATACAGACTTGAACTTGGGGTTTCTCTATCAACAGATGAGAACCTTGCCCTGCTCTGGGAGCAGCACAGGTCTTTAGTTAATACTCTGGTACATAATACTTTCAAAAATCGAAAAATAATACAAAATGACAAATTTTCCCATAAAAATTTACTTTCAGGGTTTTCCTCATCTTCTACTACTCTCAGGATAACAGTTTCACTTTACAACTAGAGGACATATGTATACATCAGTAATATACCAAAGTATAACAATTCCATATAAACTAGAGACAATTTTCTAATAGTATGGGTTAGTCAGCTTTGTGTTGCTGTGACAAAATACCTGACAAGAAAAACCTAGAGGAGAAAAGTTCATTGGGACTCACAATTTCAGAGGTCTCAGTCCATGGCTGTCCAACTATATTGCTTTGGACCCAAGATGAGATAAAATGTCATGGGAGAAAGGTGTTCTGGAAGAAAAGTTACTCAACTTGTTGCATCAAAAAATCAGAAAGAAAGGGGGAGAAAGGGGTGGGAGAGAAGATAAACCCTTCCAGGACATCCCCCAAAAGACCAAATTCCTCCAACAAAAGTCCCACCTTCCAGTTCATATAGCTACAAATGGATTAATCTCCTGATGAGGTGAGAGGTCTTATGACCTAATCACTATCATAAGCCCTACCTCTGAGAACATGAGATTTTGGGAGAATTTGCATGTCCAAACTATAATATTATATTGAATACAAAACCATCCTTCTGAGGACTTTTTAATATTCTCATAATGACTCCATCCTTACACAGTCAAAAATTTAAAAATTAAAAAGAATTTTATGTATGGATTCGATTTTCCTAATAGTGTCCTTGAGAAAATTATTCTAGATCCTTCATTTCTTAAAAATGCAAAAGAAAGCATGCTATTTCAGTGGCCTTCCCTTACTGGATTTCCTTTTTAGTTTTCTACTTTTTTCGGGGGGATGTTGTCAGTGGCAATATAATTCTCCATTTTACTATCTCAAAAACTTAATAGTATTTAGATTCTTCCTTCCCTATACAAATTAAAAAGACGGCATAACTTCCCATAACCTACCTGAGAAAATTCAAACACCATTACAAAGTCTTTGTCTGACCTTGGGCAAGTCAAGCTCTGGGATTTGATTTCATCAATTATAGAACAAGGAAAATAAAAGTGCTCATCCCACAAGTCTCTTGCAAGTACAAAATATGTTATTATTTCTTACATCGTTATTCAAACATCATCTGGCATATGTTAAATAATACAAAAAATTGTCACAAAACCCTCTGAAATTTTTATTTCTTACATTTCACCAATTTCTAGACATTGAATTCATTTACCGAACTGCCATATCTATCTTGTCTGTATTTTCTAAATGACAGCTTCACATATCTGTTGACACATCTTTTCCTAAAATCATGTTCTTCATTTTTGATGTCATCTTTTATACTTTTTGATGGCTAATATTTCAGGTACTATAACCAGATTACACTTGACAACAGAGTTCATAATTTCACCTTTTTAAAGAGACTTTTAAGCTTTTCATTACAAGGAAATCTCTACAAACCCTGGAATCTTAGGGTTTATTACATAAGTTATGAGACCATTTTGATGACAAAAATGATACAAGGTACTTTCTTCAGTGCCTATACAGAGCAAGGATTTGATAAATGTCTAATATTATATATACAAATATATAATACTTTTTTTACATATATATGTGTAATTATCCTTTTAATTACATACACCATCACCTTGTTAACTATTTAGTATCTTTTGAACAAATTCTTTGTCTGTATTATCTTTTTAAAAAGACATGAATATGTCTTTTACACTTATGTTTATCTTGTTTTCCCAATTCAGATGTAGACTATTTTCATTAGATAAATACTAATGATTTAATAACTAGATCTAAATTATGATAAAATGTCATGCTGTTATCTCTCCCCTGTATACAATTTAAAATATAGTATACATTTCTTGTCCTCAATATAATAACACGGAGTTTTAAGTAGAATATTATCACCACAGAATTTTGTAAGAGAATCTTTGCCAGACAAAATGAACAGCTCTAGATCCCTAAGACAAAGTGGCAGAATTAGCATTCACAGCATATAAGCCATGTGTTCATTATTCCCTGTCGATGACTTATAACAACTGTGTGATTATAGTTACAGTTGCTGGCATGTGATCAGGCTTATTTTGATGGCCTTGGAACCACAAATGACTGAGTAATGATATACTTGGCCTTAGTTCTTTTTTCAATCAGATCAATTGGATGAAAGAGAACACAAAAGCTGTTAAAAATCATAAATAAAACATAAAAAGAAGAAAATATTAAATGAAGCCATGCAACCTGAATTGAAGTGTATGTGTACAAGGCCACATGTGTTAGTGTGCTCTCCAACTTCTGGATTTAAATAGACCTAAAAGTTTTGGCTTTATAAGAACATGTCATTAGCTGAAAGAAGAAGACACTTAGTCCTCGCATAACCATTTTAAAATACCAAACATATGTGAATGCTAAAGTTGTTAAAATTTACCTACCTTATTTTTTTAATCCTTGATGTTTAGAAAGTTTTTCTTCACAGAGGGATCTGCAGAAGAGTGCCTATTTCTGAGGTCTTTTTCTCCCAAAATTTTGGCCAGTGGCAGTGAGCCCAGCTGTCATTGACATGCATGGCTACTTGCTGGCAAGTCACTCCCTTTATTCCATGGTTTAATTATAAAAGTCATTAAGAGAGTAGAGCTACATTGCCACCAAGTAATACATCCATGCATAGTTTGTTTTACTATTGATTTTAATGCATAAGGATGACATTTTTAAACTTTTCATATTTGAGCTTACTCACAGAGAAAATATTAAATCAACGTCATTTTGTGATAATTCTATCATTTTGTTTTCTCCATTCAGATAGAAGGTAAATAACTAACTTTTGCATCATTCATAGTATTTCAAGCCACCTTCAAGGGGAAGAATATGTACTTAGATACAAAACTATCATAGCATTAATGTTTGTTTTTCAGCCTCTTTTAAGGTTATTCACCACAGAGAATTATTTAAGTTACATGTAAACTGTAAACGGGTTTATAAAATATAACACATTTCACATTTATTTATAATCAGTTTTCATTTAAGTAGGAAAATATTAGTAACAAGAGATTGTAAGGAAATGTAAGATGTGCACCAAGAACACTTACTTACTCTGTGTAAAATATTGTTAATATCTGCTATGAAAATCAGAGATAATAGAAGAGAAAGGAAAAAGATGAAAGCATACATGATTAAATTAAAGATAAGGCAAATGTGATTACTTTTAGGTTATTCATGATGAAGTGAAACAGAGTCTCGGATAACTCTTAAAAATAAATAACAATAAAACTTCATAAACATTTCACTGAATTTAAAATATATAATAGATTTTCTTCACACATGGATTCATAATTGTAGTTTGTTAGCCATATTAAATTATATTATGAATTTTATTATATCCTAGATTTATTTGGGCTAATATGAGCAATTTCAAAGTAAAATATTTTATGTATTAAACTATCAGCATATGCCTCAATTTTGAATGTACTGTGCAAGATTCAAGAATAAGCAAATGTATTAAAACACATGGGAAAATAAAAAATATCACATTTGAAGTACATGGGGGCAATCAACAAGGTATTTTATATAGTTGAAATTAAAGTCACTGTATAAATATTTAATTGGCGGAATTGAGAAGAATGAGACTTATTATCTCTTCTAGCAATATTTTTCACTAAACTATTTAATGGTTATCTAACTAAACTTAAATACCCCTCTGAGTGACCAGTGTCTATTCTTTGGTGAGTCAGCATTAAGCCTAGAAAGACATACTTGACCAAATTTTCATCTTGACCAAGATCAGGCTTTTTATTCTTGGTGTCTGTTTTCCAAAACACAGATGGTCATTATAAAATGATGACAGCGGTAGACTTTGTGGTCACGTACTACCGTTCCCTTTCTTTGTAAGCATGTCATTGAAGGCCAAACTAAAATCAATTTTCTTCCTTTGTGGGAAAAGTAGATTTTCTTTGTTGAGAAGCGGGGTGGGGGAATCAATCATGTACATAGAATGTGCTGAAACAACAAAGGATTTCTTAAAATAATGTTTAACTGGAGTTATTGTTTGAGGGATTTTCTCCATCCCTATCCATGTTTGAAAGACAGTCCATCTTTTTAACTTTTTCTTCATATCCTCTAAACTAGCAGTTGCCTGATACCTAAGTATCATTTAATGAGTGATTGTTGAATAAACCCATTAATCTCTCGTTTCCATTGCAGAATTTAATTATTCAATTTTTGCATGGACTATTCTCATTTCACAAAAGTGGAATTCAAATTGTGACTTTTTATAGAGCTGATATATAGGTGTAAAAGCCTAATGTCTCTATACGATTCTTTTTATCACCTTTACTTTGACCCACACACTCTTTAATTTTATTTTAATTAAGACCATATTCAATCACAATCCACTCCAGAAAAAAGTGTTTAGCACAACAGTTATTTAATGTTGAAGCCTGTATATTCTTAAAACTAGAGCTTGGCAGAGGTACATTGTGAGCAGATGTTTATTAGAGCTCCCGAATCGGATAGACACTTAAAGATATTGAGTGATTCAGTGTACTGGTTCTGCAAGCTGCTGTCAGAAAGCTGAAAGGCTCTATGGCCTTTCTGTGTATTGCTGTTTTCAGCAATAAAATTTGCATTTTAATCTGCAGGGATGTTCATATCTTTCTGCCAGCTAGTATCAGCATCCTGTCCAGAATCATCAAACTAGAAGCATGATGGCCTTGACAAATATTTTCATTTCACTTAGCAAATATTTCTTCCATCACTGAAAAGTTAACACCTCCATAACCAGAACTTATATGACTTTGGAGGGGTCTAAAACTTCATTTAAACAAACAAAAGTGATTTCATAAGGAATTATATTGCCATGACAAGTCAACAATTTGAATAAGAGAATAGTCATTGGAGTCTCCATAGCATCTGGAGTGCATAGAATTTAAAGTGTTCAAAGGGGAAATCATTGCCCTTAGTTATGCTTGCTCACTTTAGTGGAAATTACACATGCATATCAGAGGAGATGCACTTCCTGCTCAACTTAGCGAAAATTCTAATTAAAAAGATCCACACAGTGCTCATCCAAACATACCTATGGACTTGCTGAAACCACTTATGTAAGCAGGAATTTAAATTAACATGGGTTGCCCAAAATATATAGAAAAATATAACACAACACTGAATTTAGAAAAAAGACTAGCTATTGAATCAACAATACTCTCAGTTAAAGCAAGGTCAGATGGAGAACAATATATGTTCTCTGTTTTACCTTCTCAAAACAACAATTAAGTTACTGTTTTCCAAAAAGTATCCATTCCCAAAGATGCATGGAAAAATAACCCTAAGGAAGCTATTCTAAATTCCATGAATTTGTTGAAAGTAGCCTTTTATTGTATAATATTTAGATAAAAATAAGGACAAAATTCACAAAATGTAAGTTTGAAGATTTATAGTGCATTCTAGACTTGTGTAATGTGAATAAAATACCCTTCAGCTCCCATATCACAGTCCTGTCTTGGTTGTTTTTCTGAAATTCTCAACTTCTTTTATACTTACATTCTCCTCCTTCTATAACATGCAGAAGTTTGTAACCCTGGACTTTAGCAGATTCAGAATAGCACATTGATTCCTGGTCCTAATCTGAAGACAGACTCAAGTGATTTTTGGTGTGGTCAATGCCTATTGTGAACTCTGTAATAAAAATTGCAAAAAGCTAGGACTAACAGGCTGGTGTTAGTGCAAAACAGGAAAAAGAAAAAAAAATTCAGTATTTTCCATCCCAACATTGGTTGCCTTTCTCTTTCCTCACAGCTCCAAACCATTAAGGGGGAAGGCAACACCCTTTTGGGGTCCCTTCAGCCATCACTTTCACTGTGTACATTTATAGTAACAAATCAAAGCAATAAAGCACAACTTGCTCTGTGATGATTTATGTAAATGTTCCATTTTCTATGATTTTGTTTCTGTATATTTTATTTTATGAAAATATTGGTCTGACAATATTTATTTCTATTCTGTTTGGCCTTTAAACCTAGAGTCATGTGTGGATTCTTTCTTATTTACTTCAAACACTGAGAGCCATATATGCAGGAAGGGCATACTATATTGACATTCGGTTCAAGAAGCCATACTGGCACTTGAATTTCCTATCTAATTATTTACTTACTACTACAAACATTCATAATATACATTGCAAAACCACTTATTTATTAAATATTATGTGTTCAGATAATCACAAATCTTGGAAAAGAGAAAGGAATAATATTTGTCACATTTTCCATGGGAAATAATATTAAACTATATAAGTTTAACATGTAACTAACTACTCACAAGGAAATACAGTGCATTCAAGGAGTATCTATACTCACTTCAAATAAGCAGTTCCTCATCACTGTAAGAAATTAACATTATAAATCATGTTTTGAATATTTTTGTGCTGAATCTTATATCTAAAGGATTTGTGATGGCTGTTTTCTTCTATAGAGTGTTGTCCACTTGTTAATATCAAATCTAAATCTTAAACTTTATATTCTATTAATCAGTGGTGTCTCTCATGTTTTCTAAGACTCATGCATTCTCAATATCGTTCTTAAAAATTCTCATCATTGAATAAACTCTCAAGATTCAAATTCTACCACCAATTTTTGTAAATAAGTCAAAGTTTGGTTTTGTTATGGCATAAGACATAGAACAACCAAAGTTCTTTCATTCATTTGACTTACTTTCTCTTTCTTTCTCTGTTTATACAAATGCATATTTCTAAATAGATGGTTCTTGAATATGCCAGCGATCGCACTTCTCTACTTTTGTGATCACTGTGCTTTTTTAGTATTAGGGTTCTTTATTTGTGTGTATTTTTTAACATTTTATTTTTGTTTATTTTTAACTAATACTTGAAAACATAGATATTTATTTTGTTTATTTACCTGGTACTATGTGATGTGTTGACATATGAACACATCATGTAATATTTAAATCATGGTGCTACAATTTGTATTTAGTGTCCCCCAAAGACCCCATGTGTTTAAGGCTTTCTCCCAGCCTATAGTGCTATTGCAAGGTAGTGGAACCTTTAGGACCTTGTGGAAAAAATATTAGTCACTGGGTGTGTAGCCCTGAAGGGGATATTGGTACCTCAATCCCTTCTTCTCTTTGCTTCCCAACCACCACAAGGTGAGCAGCGTCCTTCACCATGCATTTCTGCCATGGCCTACCATGCTGCCACAGGCTCAAGGGATCATAAGCTGAAACCTTTGATGCCATGAGGCAAATAAACCTTTTCCTTTCTAAAGCTGTTCTACTTTGTCACAATGAGGCAAATCTGATTAATCTGCAGAATAAATATATCTATATCTTCAAAAATATATTATTTATTTATGATGAATTCATTCAAAATTCTTCCTTACAGCTGTTTGAAATACATATATTACCATTATTCATAGTCATTCTACTGTAGAATAATAAACCAACACATCTTACTCCTACTAAATCTAATTTAGTACCCATTTATCTACCTGTCCACATTCTCCCTCCCCATTCCCTACTGTTACTATAGAAAATGATGACTTTTGTTAGATATTACATATGACTGAGATCACATGGTACTTGTCTTTCTCTGCCTGCCTTATTTCACTTACTATAAATAATCTACAATTCTGAAAATAACAGGATTTCATTGTTTTTAATTGGTTTTTAGTGGTTAAACAACTTTCCATGGTATGAGTTTTCTTTATCTGTTCATCATGATGAGTAATTTGGTTGTTTACATTTTTTGGCTATTGTGAATAGTGTTGCTAAACATGGGAGTACGGGTGTTTATTTGATATACTGATTTCATTTCCTTTGCATATATTCCCAGGAGTAGTATTGACAGATCATATGGTATTTTCCTAATTTTTCTCATTTTTGGAGTTATAACTTCTTATGGTTTTCCTTTGTGGATGTATTAATTTACACTCCTATCAAAAGTGTGCATGTGTTCTCATTTCTCACTCTGACCAGCACTTGTTTTCTTAGATTTTTTTTTCTTTTATGACAATTATTCTTACTGGAGTGAGGTGTTATCTCATTGTGGTTTCGATTTGCCTTTCTCTGATAATTAGTGATATTGGACATTTTTCATAATCCATTGGCCATTTGTAATATGAGTCTATAATATATTTCTATATATACATTAATAACTATTGTTTACCAAATGAAAACTATCTTCTAAGAGATCTATTTAGTGTATTTTTAATAACATTAGTTGAAGAAATGTAGATATATTTCTTTGGTTATCTAAAATGGAATCATACACAAATATCCCAATAATTATTATTTCACATATAATATAAAAATGCTATTTGATTTTTAAAAATATGGCATAAATATATATGTAGGAACAAATGTTCACAATCTTAGTAGCAGAATTTATATTGTTAACATTCCTATGACAAAATGTTTCTCTTTTTTTCCCACTGGAAGTCACAAAGCTTTACTATCCAATATCTCTTCAACCAATATGTCAGTTATAATCTTGACTATGTGTCTATCCTTCTTCTTTCATTCTCTTCTAGCTTTTTTTTTTGATACTACTTTTAAAAACTTTTGGTGAAGTCTCTCTTCCCTTCATGAAGAGAATTCTTTGTTTGTAATGAATTATGATTCAATTCTGCGATACACCCATAGCTTCATTTTCCTGGGGTCCTAGAAAGTAGTATGTCTATGCAGACTTGGAGAAGGAGGAAGAAATCCCTCAGAGTTGTGTGTTAGATCTTATTATTGAATCCAGATTTTCACCAAAACTTTTCATTATTTTTTGACTCTATCCCTTTATTACTTTGGCTCTCATAAAAATCAAATGTTCTTGTGGGAAACAGGCTACTCTGGTCTGTCTTTACTATAAAATCCTTCCTAATTTTTCTTTTTTCTTTTTTTTTAATTTGTTTGGTTTGAGTTAGTTTGGTTTATCCCTAAATCTTTTTCTCATTTTTCTAGGAATTTCATAACTAAATAATCCATACATATAAGTTGGAACATGTGTTGTTACTATGAGGGTGTGGCCTACCTTAGCAAAAGATGCAGTATCTAAATAAAACACTATCTAAACACTTCTAAAACAGGATGCCATGGAATTGAGCACATGCCTAGTCTGAATTCTGATAGGCTATGTAAAGTAGACCATGGATTGAGAAGTCTTAGCATAAAACTTTTGAAACTTCGAATTTTTATCTTGATTATACTTTACAAGAAATATAGTTTAGATCTATTTTGTTAAGTAAAATATATTAACATCGATATAGTCTAATTCATTTTAATTTCCCAAAGTTTTACTAATAGAAAGTTTAGAAATGCATATGTGGCTGAAATCTGTGATTCACATTTTATTTCTCTTGGACAAAGCTAATATGGAAAATAGTACTGAAATAAAATTCATGGGTATATTGTATTCTGTTAATAGTCACATTTATTTTCAATGATAGTATTAATTATCTAAGGGAAGAATAGGGGAAGTTTGGTGAGCAGGTACTAAGCTGCTGTTAGATAAGGAGTAAGTAAGTAATTCTGGTGTGCTATTGTACAGTACAGTTACTATAGAAAATGATAATATACTGCACATTTCACAAAAGCTAGAAGAAAGGAGATTGTATGTTTTCACTTAAGAAAATGAGAAACATTTGAACAGATAGATATGCTTAACCTGATTTAAGTATTACACAGTGATACATGCATTGTCTTCATGTTATCTTATTAAATATGCATATTTTTGTTTTCAATGTGTCAGTTAAAAAATTAAATTAAAAATACTTCAGAGTAAAACCATGATGAAAACATTTTATGTTTTTTCATATAACTTAATTCCAATAAATTTTTCATTTAACATTTATTATAACATGAGAATACTTAAGTCAAATATTCAATAGTTTTCAGAATAAAATTATCAGCTAAATAATCTCCTTTTATTTAATGTAGTCAAATATCAGTGATTTATTCCTCTTCAAACATGTCGTTGAATTCCTAATGACAATCTCTTGGTAATAGAGATCAGTTTTCAAAGTATTTGCTGTTCATTTATGATATAAAGTGAAATACATTTTTGCTGAGAGTATTTTCATTTTATATTGAATTGCTCTGTTCAAATGTTATATTTGGACATATTATATCAGACAGGCAAAATATTGTAAGAATTTTCTTTATAAAACTATTTCTGATATTCATTAAGTTCCATTTCTTGCCAAAATTCCTGTGTTAGGTGAAACCTACCTTAGTTGCAAGGAATCATGATAAAATAGTTTTTCAGCTTTAACACTGGGAAGATGAACTCAAGGTGGAAAATACCAATAGCAATGATAAGTCTTCAAAATGTTTGACCACCACAAATGAGAAAAATGATCACCAAGATGGGTATTTGTAAATATCTGTTTTGCCATATTTTTTATAGTTAGTATTTCTCTCAGCATAAAGTTGATATTTCTGGCTATAATGGGTTCTTCATTCTGGTTTCATTGATTTATAGAAAAGCAGGTATCTGTATGACTCTCAGTCTTTATGCTCAAACTCTATTCTTTATCATGAAAATACAATGAGTTATAAGTAAAATAAAAGCTTATTGTGCAAATCATACGCATAACACAAAATAATTTTAGGATAGAAAGTTAGGTTGTATCTTTAATATTTTAAATAAAAACTATAGGAAAGTACAAAATAAAGTAATAAATCTTTTGAAAGTATTTATGAATTACTTATCTAAGAGGGATTTTGTGAATTGTTTCTCTTGTGTATTTATTATTCTATTCTGGAAGTATATTATTTTGAACAACTTTAATAGGATTATGGAAAAATATTAAGTATAAAGAAAATAGAAGTCAGGTTTAAGAAATACTATGGAAATTAACAGTGAATTTCAGATTATTGCTGTCAATATGTATTAAGGATTTCATAGAAGTAGTAGCAGTGGAAAACATATAGCTCACATATTGTAAACATACATATAACCAAAATCTGTCTGTTCTTTCATAAAACAGCTGACAGTGTTATGTTAACATGACATCAAGATACAGGATACATTTTTAACATTTCAATTATCTGTGGGAATCATCACGTACTATGAAAAGTAGTCTCCTGAAATTTTTGTTGTTTTGGGTTACTTAACTACTTTTCTTTTCAAACATGTTACCCTTGTTGCTATTCATGCACAAGATTCACTGCAGATTTTAGTATGCTAATCTTAAAACTTTGGCAACTGCAAATAATATTTTCTTACTTAGAATTGTGATTAGGAATAAACAGTTTGCTAAATGGTCTCAACATGCCTATTGATTATAGTTAGAAACTCAATGGCTTTGAAGAACAAAGTGCTAACACTGGATGTTATTAAACACAGAATTAATTTTAAAATAACATTGATTTACCATATTTTCAAATAATTGGCCTCTGATACTCTTTACATTTCTAGCAATTATTTTAATAAACTTTAACTAAAAGTTTGAAAATGTTATTTGATGTGTCATATGAAGAATGTAGAAATGTTGGGGCCAGGGTTGTGTGTGGCTCAGTGGTAGAGCACTTGTCTAGCATGAGTGAGGCACTGGGTTCGATTTCTGGCACTACATAAAAATAAACAAATAAAATAAAAGTATGTATCCATGTACAACTAAAAAAGTATTTTTTTAAAAAATATAGGAATATTTCAGTAACCCTGAAAATTGAATTATTCAAGATTTTAGACCATTAGAACCATTACTGAGAAATAATATTTCTAAAAGACAACTTTGTTTAGTTCAATACATTTTTCTATATCAATACTGTCCGAATTAATAGGAATATAATGAATCATAAATGAGAACCAGATATGTAATTTTAAATTTTATGGTAGCTATATTTATAAACAGAGTTGAAATAAATGGGTGAGATTAATTTTAGTAATATATTTTATTTATTTAATTCAATGTATCTAAATATTTTATTTTAATGTGAAATCAATATAATACATTAAACAGATATATGGTATTCTTTTTCTATACTAATTCTTTAAAATCTAGTTTGTGTTTTGCTTTTAAAGCATATATCAATTTGAACTAGCTGTATATGAAACACTTAATAGCATCTTTTGGCTAGTGATTGAATGTATTGGACAGCAGAGATTTATATTTTCTATATTTCAATGAGTTTAATTCCTATCCTTCAATATATAAATGTTTCTGTTGTGATCAAACATACAAATTCGCTCCACATTTTCCCTTTGTAACCAAGCACAGATCTGGGAGAATATTCCTTGACATGAGTGCTCTTGATAAAAATCTCAGGACTATTTTCTTTCAGGTTATACATTTCTATCATGCAGTAAACAGGTAATACAAGACAATCTGTTAGGCATTGGGACCACAAGTACAAATAGAAGTTCTTATTATGTATCAGATGAGATAGGACACACAGTAATATACCTAGTACACAATAAAAGTGTAATACTGATAGATAGGGAATATAAACTAAGCCCCAAAGAGGAAATGTACAAGTTTAGTTAGGGGTGCAGACTTGTAGCAGATAATTTCTTATGAATAATTCTTATTTCAAAAGATTTCCAAGGTTTAAAATTTGAATAGCTTTGACCTAACTCTCTGTTCGCATCCAACCCTGATTTACAGAGGCTACCTGAAGAAAGTCCCGTCACACGGAATACAGTACCAGTTGAAAGTCAGAGTCTACAATTTCAAATAGAATCTCAACGATATAAAAAAATCAATCAGACAGCACTCTCTCCACACTCTTTCAAACCTTCAGATTCTTCAACTCCAACTCAACTATTCACCCTTTTCAAAGAACATCTCTTCCACTTTTGTGATAAAATAGAAGCCATGGTACTTCATTCACACAAGTGTATGAACACACCTGAAACTCACACACCTATTTTATTTTTCTTCACATTTATTGGTGAAGATATGTGTGTGCCCTTTTCCGCTGAAATCTCAACTCCCCAACTTTGCTGTTCTAGTAAGCTTAACCTCTAACCTATTCCAGAATTATGTTCTAACAGTTGTGTAATTTGTACTCAATCTCCTCTCTGTAGCAATGCATTTTTTAACCTTTTCTATCTTATCTCCACCTATCTTTAAACATGTTAGGTTAAAAACAAATGAATAATAATACCAAATTCTTGCTTTGGTATTGCACTCTTTCCTACATCCAACAATCTTAACAAGTAAATTTTTAAATAATTTCCAACTACATTTTTCATTTCTCATTTACCACACAATGCTTGGCAAACTCTTTTCTTCCCTGTTATTCCTTATAAAATGTTCTTGCTCAGGTCACAGATTACTTATGTTCCTTCCTCATTCTCCATGAAGACCATTCATGATCTTCATTGTCTCTTTCTGTCCTGAAACCATTTGTTCCCTTCCTTTTCATTATACTAATTACTTACTTGACCATTGCTACTCAGCTGTCATTGCTGGTTCATGTTCTTCCTTATATCCCCAAAACGATTTCTGCACTTCAGCCTTTCTCTCAAACTATCTTCTCTCATCATGTCATCTCAGAGTCTTTATCAGGATTATATACAGTGGTATGCCTTCACTTACCATAAATTCTAAATCTGTTTTCCTAATGCAAATCTTATCCTGCAAATCCAGGCCATATATCAACTAACATATTACGTTTCTTTTTCTGAATTCTCTGTAGTCAATTAAATTTTAACACATTCTGTTTATAACTTTTTATCTTTTTCCCTAAAGTTTTTATCTTTCTCTGTTATTAATTTTGCTTTCTAATCACAATTTAACAATTGTTTCTAAAACATATATAATTTTGACTTTTCACTCTCTGTCTGGATAATATCCATTATCTTCCATCCATTGTTATTAACCACATGCTTTTCTCTATGCCTCCACTATATCTACCATTACCCTTGTGTTCATTTTATTTGCAATGCCACTTTTCTAGTTTAGGGTGATACAATCTGATTAGAAGCCTAAAAATAGCTGTTACATGGAAAGCACACTGTAGAAGTCTACTATTATAGGTAAGTCTACTATTAAAATAACCTGAGGGAGAGATAATGGTATGATATACACCTATGTTTCACTTCCAGAAATGTGTCACATGCTGATCCTTAGCTGAAGGATAATTAAGGACAAGGAGGAAGTAATGTGGATATATTAGGATATAAGAGTTTCTCTGTCAATTTGTGTTTGTGTGTGTGTGTGGCTTTGCATACCATAGGATGGTAAATAAATGAGCATAAAATTTTGGAGGTCTACTTCTCATGATTAAGTGTCAATATAACCATATATTTTCAAACCAAATTATAGAAATAAAAAATCTGGGCTCCCATGTTTCACACCAAAGACTGAGAAAAAAAAGTGTTGAAAGAAAGTGATAGATAGATAGATAGATTTGGTCAGGCATATTGTCAATGTCTATTTCTGTAAGCATTAATTCTGTCACTTCTACCATCCTCTTTCTAAATAAAATTTAGGCTACCTTCTCTTCTTTCTTTAAGACAACAGAGCTCACACATAATCTTCACCCTTTCTTGGGTAACATCTGTCAATATAAAAATATATAAAATAAATATAAAAATAATAGCAATGATGATAATAGTGACTGTAATTATTATAATGCCCAATTTAAAAAATACTATGTTCCAGTATGTATTGAATTTATAAAGTACCTGTATTTTCAGTATAGGATGATATTGATTCTATATATTCAAAATATATGAAATCTAAAAATTTAACCTTTGACAAGTAGACATCAAAATTGTTTGTCAAGAAACTGTGCCTAATAATATCAGAATCTATAAAGAACAGATAACAATGTGTGTTGCAAGATTAATCCTTTTTCCTATTCTATAAAGAAAAGATAATAAATAATGTGTTTTGTAAGACTAATCATTCTTACAATGTAAAAACTTTCTTAAATGAAAAATAAACATGATAATATTAAGATATAGTAATTGATTCTATTTTGAATTATTTATCTGTACATAATGAATCCAAAGGTCTCAAAAGTGTTAAGAAAAAGAGGATTTTTAGAAAATGAGAATCAAGGAGACAGTATTTAAAATTAGGTTATAATACTTCTTCATTACCATTAAAAAGAATTTTTCAGCTGTTGGAAAATTAGTAAAAAAATATGATCCAGATCTGATTTGGACATAAATGACAAGTATACTTCCAAAAATTACAATAAAATTCCCTATTGTTTCACTTTAAATTTTTTAATTGACTAAATATTTGTTATTTCCATGGGATTTGTACTTTGTGTATTTTGCTACTAATAATTTACATGAGAGTTAGAATGCAATTTGACTTTATATTTCATATGTGTTGTATAATGTGATATGTTATTTTAAAAACACACTTTATATTTAGTAAGTGTTGACATATTCAAATTACACATGATATTAAAATTGATAATTTAATGTTTCTATTGTTGTTTTCATCTGGAAGTATAATTAAAACTGATAATAAAATATTGCTATTGCTATTTTCCTCTGGAAGTATAATTAAATAGTAATAGAGAGTCAGAAAATGGAAAAGATTAAAAAACAAAGAAGAGGAAGGATGTGAGTTACAATGTAATTTTATATTAACATTTAGAAAACAATTGGAAAATAATTTTCTTAATAAATTCTTAAGACAGAATTATGTAATAACCAATCCACCTTAGCAGCCCCTAGCAGAGCCATGCATTAAACTCTCATATCACACAAAACTTAAGAATGCATAACATAAGTAATAAACACTGGTTCTGAAGATAAAAGTACTTCACTATTTAGAAAAGTACACCATGCTGAAAGATAAGCAAGGTGAGAAGAAGATAAAAGATGAAAAGAAGAAAGAAGAGAATTTAACCTTTCTAAATGTCCATGAGGAGATGAAGAGTAAGAGACAAGAATCAAGTGTTCAAAGATACAACTCATTGTGAGGAGAGGTGTGCAGAATATCAATGAAGAAAATAGTTGGTATTTTGTTTTCACATTAAAGCATAAGAGTTACAGACAGAAAAGTATAACAAATTAGTTCCATCACCAACAATAAGGCAAAGGGAAGATGAGAGAACATATCCATTCACACACATTTCATGCATAATGTAGTCCAAAAGAAACATGTTGATCCTATTCTTGCAAAAATGAGAAGAGTGAATTTTACAAATAAAGATAAAAACTATCAAATTGAGGCTAAGAAATAATATCATCTATGACACTTCAAAGAAATACCTCAAAATCTTATAGTAAAGAAAGGTTGAATATGAGGAACATAGATATTAAGTTTTGTTTATTTTGTTCATCCCTCACCCCATCTAGTCCATTCCTTCACGGCATAGCAGTGACTGGAGTGTAAGAACACACTTCATATCATCTCTTGAAATTAGGTTCCTGAAGTACTAGATTCTATGAATGAAGTACAATTGTACAAAATTTAGAGGTACAGCAGTTGCTATCTTCCTGCAGTTGTGGGATCTGGCAGGCAAATTTTATTAGATGTATTTGTGATTACTGAGCTCCACTTCCAGTGTCCATACACCTGGACCATGATTGTGCAGTTGCAGTGGTGAAAGTCAATACAGGAGAAGTTTTCTCAATTCTGGATTACCACGAGGGTCATATTACCTAGGAGTTAGTGGGGTGGTGATTCCCTGACTTTCCTGTACCCAGCCTTTCCAAACACAATTGATCATCTAATTCCCTTGAAATAGCTATAGGAGTTTTATGTGTTGAACTATGATTGATATAGAGCACAGATAGACCAGGAAAGTGCAAAGTAAAAGAAAGCAAGGGATAAAGAACTAAAGAGGAAAAAGATTGGTATTATGTAGTAGAATTATGATACCATTGTTTCAATTATGCAAGGTAAGAATACAAGATGACATCTGCCTCACTTGCCAATTCTATGCCATTGAGAGTTATAGAAGCTATTCCCAACTTCAAGAGAGGAGGAAAATATATATTCTTTTTTTTTTAAAGTACTCCTTAAAATTCTTTATTTTTTTTATTGGTTGTTCAAAACATTATAAAGCTCTTGACATATCATATTTCATACATTAGATTCAAGTTGGTTATGAACTCCCAATTTTACCCCAAATACAGATTGCAGAATCACATTGGTTACACATCCACATTTTTACATAATGCCCTATTAGTAACTGTTGTATATTCTTCATTAAGGATATTTTTTAGAAAACACATTGCACACTTGTTTTTTGTTTGTAACATGAAGTCTCCACTAGAATGCAAACTAAATAAGGAAAAAGAATATTTGGTTTATTGATATATCCTTGGTACAGAGAAGAGTGCACAGAATATGGTAGATACTCAATAAAATTTAGATTGCTTAGTATTTAATAATATAACTGTAAAACGAGAAATTTGTCAATCTAAAATAATTAAAGTATTTCATGTAAAATGTCAATTATATTATATTATAGGAAGTAATTAATTTTAAGAGAAGAGTTCATGCAGAAGAAATTATTTTAAAAGTTTAAATATTTAATGATCCAAAATGAGAACTTTGGAGAGCTAGAAATATAGCTCAGTGATACAGCACATGCCTAGTAATATGCAAGGCTGTGAATTCAATTCCCAGCAGCTCAAAAATCAAAACCAAGAATAAAAGTTACTAGTTCTAGCAGCCTGTTAAAGAGACACCCAGAAGTTCTTCCTGCTGCAAAGGCTTGACATTTTAACATTTCTATAAATGCATAGTTTAAAATAAAATTAAATTAAAACTCTTTACTTTATTATTTTTGGATTAAAACTCTTAATGCCGCTAATACAGTAGACCATAAACAAGTTCACTCAGCACATGACTGAAAGAATGTATTGGCTGCTCTGAGATGAAACAAATGATTCTCTAGCAGCAAAAGGGTCTTAAATGCCTATGACACAGGAGAAGGACATGAGATCTCTGCACCTGGGAGATGGAAGTTGAAAGTAGATTTCACATAAATCAGGAATCATCAAATGACATCATAATTAGTAAAAAGTAGAGAAAGAAGAAACAAAGAAAAAAAAAAACTAACTGCAAGTGAAGGAAAATAAAGAAGCACCTCTTTAACTACCTGCATTATTGGTTGGGAAAAAATAATCTCTAGATAATTTGTAACCGTAACCTGTAAAACACATAGCTTTGAATTTGAAATTATATGGTACGAAATGCATGCTGTGATTTGTATATGATCCAACTGTGTCCCCCTAAACATTCATGTGTTGGGAGTTTGGTCCCCAGGGTGGCAGTATAGGGAGGTGATGTGACTCTTTAAGAAAGGGGATTTAGGGCTGGGGTTTTGGCTCAGTGATAGAGCACTTGCCTAGCCTGCCTGAAGCACTGGGTTCTATCCCTGGCACCACATAAAAATAAACAAATAAAAAGTATTTTTTAAAAAGAGTGGGATCTAGTGGAAGGTCCTTAGATCACTGGGGACTCTTCCCTCAGAAGACATTAATGAACTTCACATACAACTCCTTAGTAGGTCTTGCAGGAATGTTATTGTAAAAAGCTGATCTTGGCACCACCAGTTCTCTCTTCTTTCTTTTCTGGGATGGGATCACTTGCTGTTGCATGCATTCCTGTCATTACCATCCACCATGATTTAACACAGCCAAGAGGACCCTGAATTGGCATAAGCCTACGTAGGTGCCATGTTCTTGAACATCTAGAACTATGTCCTGCATAAACCTATTTTCTTTATTTTCTTGCCTTAGACATTTTGTTATAGATAGGAAAAGCTAAATAACAGTGTTTAACTTAAAATTTTCATAAATGTCGGTCTCTGATTATTGACACTGCCTGAATTCCTGGAAAAACGAACACATAACCACTCTTCAGAGAAATGTTCTTCACCAGGATTGTATATGATCCATACATTAATTCATTTAAATGTGCTCATGTTGGCTAGGGATATAATTCAGAAGCAGAGAACTTGCCTACCACATGTGAAGCCTTAGGTTTGATCCTGAGCAATGCAAAAAGCAAAGAATCAACAACTACAAAGTAAAGTTGGATGAAATTGCTCATGTTATTATAATATTATGAAACACATGAGTAAATATCAACATGCCCAAGAAGTGTCAATTTATATTCATATGTGTTTATACACATTTGCACATGATTCAATAAATTGAATATGAACCTCTCTAAAGCTTTTTCTAAAACTCACAGAGACAATTTTTATAGCTTATTATTCAATGAAATAAAATTTCAGTTTATTAAGTTGAAGCATTTTTTAATGTTTTATTTGGAACCAAAGTAATGATAAGCAAAACAAAATTGTCCTTTTTTAAGTAAAGCTCAAACAAATTGAAGTACAACATTAATCCCCATCATCTGCATATCTAATTTCCTTTAACCTTACTGAGCCCCTCATATGGACCTACATGTAGGCTGTCTATTTTTAGAATATTTATGGTTTTATTTCAAGACGAAGATGAATTATTTTAACAGTAAGTCTTCTATATTCCTTTCAAAAAAAAGTAAAAAAAAAAAAAAGAAATCTTCCCAATTTTTCAGAACCCCTATTCCTACAAATTTTGTAAAATAAAAAACAAATGTACAGCTTTTATAGAAAGTTATATCAGGAAAATTTAGTTGACCCAAGCTACTTTCATATTTAATTACATGAGATTTCCGAACAGAAGTCAAATTATGTAGTAAATGTTTCTTCTTAGAAGGAGAATAGCTGAGAAATCTTGGTTTCAGCTTTATAGGGAAAACAAATATCTATCTTAATTTTCCTTTTGTCTCTGTATCTATTCTGCTTTTTTGATTAAGAACCAAGTTAAACTTCACATCCTCCTCCTTCTTCCTTCTTCCTTTTGAATGGGTAAGGACGCTTGGAGAAATTCAAAAAAATTGTAGCAATAACTTCTGCTACATTTTCATGGTTTCCATACTCTAACCATTCATTATAGCTCTATCTACCAAACTACTATTCATTTCTAATACTGCTTTTCCATGTCTCCCACAATATAAACTCATGTTTTCTTTATATCCCAGCTTAAAATCTCCTACTTGTCACATTTTACAAATTTTCGTTGTATTTTGCAATATATCATACAAGTAAAACAGCAAAAAATTAAATATTTGTATACTAATTCAAGTATTTGTATTTTATTTGAGTAAAAATCTTTATGAAGCATGGAATTTTATTAGCATCAGTTTTCCAAATGTCATAAAAATTTTAAGAATTTAGAGATTATGATTTATATTACTAATATTTCTTAGACATTCAAATTAAGAATTATAACATCCAAAAATGATTTCTATAGGTCAAATTAAACAGATCTAAATTTTTGCTTATATTAATCTGATACTTCAATGAATTTTGCAATCTTACTGATGATACATAGTTACACATTGCTGTTTTTATCTATATAGTGTTCTGATGATTTTCCTTTACTTCCTTTAGGGCTTCCTTACTCTATACAACACTTTAAAACACAGGAAAACACACACACACACACACACACACACACACACACACACTTCTTCTTTATGCCTATTCTGTAAGGAAAAGAAATTAGTCCTCTGTACTATATGAGCAGGATAAGTTGATGTGATGAAATCCCACTGTTATTAGTTGGTTGAAACATAATGAATCTATACCAGATCTTACAGTTACATCTACTAAGATCAATACCCATAACAACTCTGTGCTATCCAGTATATCCATTTGTAAAGCAAGCTTACAACGGATCAGCTACAACTTGAGGATAATAAAACTGTCCCTTTGACAACCTCCTAAGGGAAACTAAACCAGTAACATCTATTATTCTATCTATGATTGCTCAGGATTCCATTATACAGAAGCAGCTAGGAGGTTATGGAAAGTGGATTGAATGAGTTTGTTGTTGATCTCAACTACAGAGGGGAAGGTTGAAGCTTTCCCAAAGGCTACCTTTTGCAAATATTTCTTCTTGTCTAAAAATTATGCAAATCCTTTGTGTTTTTCTGGGACCTTTCTACTGGAAGACAATTCTCTGTTCCCAAGACTTACATTTTTGCACCTAATGGAGAGAAGAAGGAGGTAAGACAACATCTGTTACCCTCTTGATGGAGAATTTTTCTTCAAATATTTTCTTAGATAATTTCTTTATCTATTTCTTTCAACATTATAGACCAAATCAAGCATACATCTACTTTAGCTCTTCAGTGTCTTTTTCTGAGGAGAATAATCTGAGGGGATTACTTGAACACAATGAGATATAGGCTCTATAATTATTACACATATTTAAGTAACATTTTCATTTTATAGTTGATGGATGTATTATAGAGTTTTCAATCACTTACGGTAGGTCCATAAAAGGGCTTGTCTATGTCTTAAAAACATATGGGATCTGCTCACTAGATATTCATTGTATTGACTTGATTTCATTACCAGTTTTTGGAAGAAAGGCATCAAATTAATCTCCAAGGATATTTTCCTTCACGACTATTAGATTTCAATATAAATATTTGACATTATTTTTAATTCATGTTTATTCATATCAACTCTTCTTACACATATGATATTTATTATAATGTAACTTTCATTAATATTAAAAAAATATGAGAAATATATAATTTACTGTAGGATAGACAATTACAGAATCATGGTAAAATCACTTTGCTCTGAAGGAAATTAAGACAAAATAAGAAGCAAGTTAATCAACATCAAAACCCAGTTTACTGCTGCTGGTTGCCCTTTCTGGTATAAGCTGTTAGTTTTAGCATAGCTGTCTGCTATCTATTTATTCCAAAATTGCTACCTTATCAGTAGATGTGTTTGTAGTTAAAGTAGCACTTCAGCAAAATATCAGCCCCTTTTATTAAACAAAGTCCAATTAAAAATTTGAGAGAACTTTCAATTTAATTAACAAATTATTTATCACCTAAGCATGTTCATTGTTTATTGTTTTTTTTTTCCCAAATTACCTGAAAATATACTGTCAAGTGGACATGAAGAGCTCAATTCATTGTTAAACTATATTTGCAAGAAATGAACAAATTTCATTGATAAAATTAAGCTTTCATTCATATGTTAAGCCCATTTTTGCATAATTCTATGATGAAGTCTTTTTCATAAACTAAGACTTGTTCAACTTGCAAGAGTCCTGTGAAATCATAAGTGATCATGGTTTTGGCTATTTTAAAGTCCCAATTTTCCAGGTGGCATAGTTTATTTATTTTTAATTGAATGTTGTCCAGGAGAGTTAACAGTATTTTTGTTTTATTCTCTCTCTCTCTCTCTCTCTCTCTCTCTCTCTATATATATATATATATATATATATATATATATATATATAAAGGCTGGCTAAGAGACACAAAAACAATTTTAGAGGCACTTAACTAATACTATGTTGGAATAATCAGTAAGTTTCTGCAATATGAACAATTTACACATATGTGTGCTATTATATACACACAGCATTCATATATTAAGGTGGCTAGCATCAAAATAGGCACAAAATCAGAATCCCAAGGATAATGTTTAAAAAACGATGAAAGAACTACCCAGAAAAATGATTTATGTAATATATTGCATTATTCTTTTGCAGATTACAGAATTATAATGTAAGCAACAATTTCTATACAAATAGTGGAAAATTTTAGGAATTTAAGAAAAATAATAAATATTAAATTAAAAATATATGAAGTAAAATATAAGATTTGTGATTTATTGTTTCTGAAGTTCAATCTACACTCTCATACAACTGATCTTGAGTAGAATGTAAAGTCATGTTGATTACTGGCTTGAAAACAATTTCCATAAGATTATGTGTAGAATCTTAAAGTTGATTTTGCATTTTTGGTATTGGAGAAATATTATTATTATACAAGTAGATACTTATCTCTAAGTAACAGATCAAGATTCGGCAAATATAGTGAAAGAAGTAAAATTAGAGAAGTGGGGGGAGGTGTGGGGGGTAAAAATCATATATTGGGAATTTGAACAAAAAATAACATTGATTTTATCAATAGCATTTGCTTAGCTAAAATATATTTCTTGTAAAATAAGGAAAATTTTATTAGAAAACAAAAAATATAAGTAAGGAACAAATGCTGACTGCAATGTACTTCAGGATTTTAATGGGCAGTTAGAGTTTTCAGGTGTCTAAAAACAGCATAAATAGAATGATCATTAATGTATAATTAAGTAAAAAATAAATCATAATAGTTAGTAACTATCAAATTTCATAACTTATTAAATCAATGCTATCAAACATCTACCTGCATGATATTTCAAGAATAATTTTAGTGACCCCAGTATTTCTAAGATAAATTTGCTGTTCATCTTGTTTCATTCATATTAATGATGAAGAAGAACATGTGGAGCTCTGGGGTTTGCATTCATTATAAATTCCATTCCAGGAGGATAATGAAACATTTCTGGCAATATAATTCATGGTCATTTCACTTTTTGTGTGTTCAAAAAGTCACTTGGCCTGTAGAAGCAGAGCTTATTAGATCTTGCTTGAGTGGTTGTTACAAGAATACTATTCTCTAGGGTCATGTATACAGAGCTCAGTTGTATTCAATTATGCTCGATTATTTGAACCATAAGTTCCCTCAAATATCTCACTGTTTTCCATGTGGCAGAACAAACTGATTCACAATTTTAGCAAATATGTCAGATGCAGAGCAACACTAAATATATATGTGTATATGTATACTATTTCAATAGAAAGAAATTTAAATAGTATCTACCATATTTTTCATAAATTGACATTTTTACTGTGTGATACTATAAAACATATGAGAGAATTTTTCCACAAAAATAAATATTGTTAAATTATTACATTAAAATCAATTCACATACACTATTTCAATATGATTGTTGTTTCAAGTTTTGAAAAAAAAATGACAAAATAAATAGTTCTTTGTTCCCCATGCTGAAATATTTTCACTTTAGCAGTAATAAGAAAAAGAAAATAAATAGAAATATAAACTCTAAATGCTTTGAATTGCTTTGCATTGCTAAAACAAAACAAAAACAGAAAGTAAGCATTCAATTAGTTAAATGAAACTTTGTATTGTTTAATTTAATGTTCAGGATAATCATGCATATTAGATGATATTCCTAGTACAAAAATGGAAGACAAAGATTATGTGTCACATATAAAGTGTAAAATGTTTTAAAAACTCCAAATCATCTAACTGTAGAGTAACATAACAGAATATATATATATATGTGTGTGTGTGTGTGTGTGTGTGTATATATATATATATATATATATATATATATATAACATAAACATAATATATATATATATATATATATATATATATATAAAAGAATATCATTACCTACAAAAAAGTCCCAGACTTTTTATTATACAAAAGCATCTTGACTTAACAATGAGGTTATATCTTGATAAAACTTTTTTTTGTAAATTATCAAATAAGTGATTAAAGTAGAAAAAGATTTTCAGGCAGAATAAAAACAATACAGATCCTTTAAAGAAAGAGCACACCACAGTATACTGTGCTCTTTACCCTCAAAACCTCATGGCTGAACTGGAACTAGGCTTCTTACCCCCTGTTCAATATCATAACACTACGGAAGTATATGTGGCTGGTCCAGGAAATTTTTTTTTGACAAGGTCTCATTGTGCTGCCTAAAGTTGACATGGAACCCCTGGCCTCAAGAGGTCCTCCTATCTCACTCTCCTGAGTAGCTGGGACTCTAGGTGTGCCACTGTGCTAGCAAGGATGAGTAGTTTACAAATTTAAAATTTAGATTAGGAATTTATTGCTCACAGTTTAGGAGTCTGGGAAGTCCAAGACCAAGGCAACATTAGATTCAGTGCTCAGTGAGGTGCTCTCTACATTGTCATCAGTGCCTTGTTACTGCATCCAATGCAGAGGGGGCAAACAAGCTCCCTCAATCTCATTTATAAGGGATCCCATCTCATTCCTAGGGCTCTTCCCTCCTGACTTTGTCACCTCTGAAAGGCACCATCTCTTACTACCATCACCTTTATTATCAGGATTTCAGTATATGAATTTGGAGGAGACAGATATGTTCAGACCATAGTATTGATCAGTTCATTCATTTTTTTTGTAAGAAGCTGATGTGGAGGACAAACTATTGGAAACTGAAAAAAAATGAGCAGAGTGATATATGCTTGACATGAAGAAGATAAAAACTGAACAATGGTATCTTCAAGAGTTTAAATGAAACATTACAACCTATTAAGTTAAGGCACTGACATTACCAAATAATAAAAATTAATCAATCTGAAGAAAATCAGTATGAAAATATTCTAATGCAGTCCTATCTGGAAGAACTTTGTGCAGTGATGGAAATGTTCCATATCTCTGTAGTGTTCAATAAAGAATCTATTAGTCACATGAACACTTCCAATGTAGCTAATACAACTGAGGGTATGCATTTATCATAAAAGTTTTAATAAGGTACATGTGACTACTAATTGAACAGTGTGGTTCTAACATTGGGCCAAAACCAGTAGTTTCTTTGGAGTACTTCTCCAATCACAAAAATTTAAGGAATTCTTCATGAATTTTCAGGTCATCCTTGCTTAGGAGTCGTGCTAGTCTTCTCTGTATCTTCCTAGTTGTAGTATATGCATAGCTAAAGCTACCACTTATGCTCTGATGGTGCTGAAAATATTTTGACTTGCTGTAAATATATGTACATTATTACCTTTTGTTCAAGTAAAAAATATAAAAACAATTCTGACTGACACATTTTATTTTAATGTAAGAAAGGTACTGACAGGAAAAATAATTAAGAAGCATCAATTTCAATGTATCTATAAACAAAAATTTTCATTATAGCTTAACTTCATGTTGAAGTCACAGAGAACTGAGATATAGCCTGATTCTGAAATTCGGTGAACATGAGACTTTGGACAGTTACTCAGCTGATCTAAATTACAACATTCTCATCTATAAAATGGTGTTAATTAAAGCTATTTCCTAAAGTTGTAGAGACAAATGTTTTAATAATATAAAACATATAGTATGTCAATCATTGTTATGGTTATTAGTACAAGTAAAATAATCTAAATTTACAAATATATTTAAAGAAGTAATAAACAAAAATGCAATGCTTTTTATCTAAAAATGATGAAATTAATGAAATATTTATTTTACATAAAAACTTACTGTATATGGGTATATTGATACATTTAAAGAAAAAATGTAAAGGAAGAGCAATATTTGTGTTCTAAGAATCATATAACCTCTTTAAAAGACCTAAACATGGGGGATTTCATCAAACGTATTTTATGATTTTACTTTTGTTAATTTCTTGATATCTGAATTATGAAACTATATTGAGAAATATTCTCTAATATTATTTCATGTCAAAAATATATTATAATAATGAGATACCAGAAGAGCATGGTGGCACATACCTTTAATCTCAGTAGGCTGATGGCAAGAAGATCACAAGTCCAAGGCCAGCCTCAGCAACTTAATGAGATCTTGTCTGAAAAAATATAAAAAGGGCTGGAGTTATGGCTCCAAGGTTGAGAGAACCCCTGCATTCAATCTCCATCTCAAATATAATAGAAATAATTTAATAATAATAAGGCACACAAATAAATCTTAGTTTTGGACACTGGAAATTTATGTCTAGAATTAAGATATACTTTAAAAATCTACATTTGTTAGATATTATAAAGGCATAAATGTTTAATTAAACAATTGTAATTTTTGCAAATATTTTATTATATCTATATATCTCTATATATTCCTATTTATTTGTGTTTATTTGGTGGCATTTTATTTCCTTTAGCTAAAATATTATAAAACATTCTCTAATTCAGAGATACTTCAAATATACTGCATTAGAAAACAAAACATTTTAAACCTCCTGAATCAAACTTACTTTAAGTCATAAGATTAGTGAACTCTATAAATGCATTATTTTTAGGAACATTAGTATTTGGCATATTTATGCTTCTGATATATTAGATACATTAGATTGAGAATAATAAACACATTAGTCAGCTCCTGTTCATCATAAATGGTCCTCAGACAGCACAAACATTGCAAATAAATATAAGTCATAATGTAATTACAAAGGATGGAGATTCAATCAACAAAGAATAAGTGAAAGGCCTTGAATCCAAGAGGTAATTGTGGAAATCTGTCCCTGATTCAGGGCAGAGCAGTAAAGGGACTTATTTTAAAAGGTCTCAAGCTTTTTCAGAGTATGAGCCACCCAAATCCATGTTATTTACTTTATCTTCAGGATAAAGTATTCTGTTTTTTTCAGAGTGAAAACCCAAGAAAACTGCTGAGGAAAGTAACCATTTTTAATACATTCACAGCTGTTTTCATAGCAAAGCCCAACTCAATAGGGACAAAGACATAGTAGGACTCTTGCTCAATTTCAAGTACTTTCCCCATACATTCAAGCTAGTGCTCCCTCACATGCATCCACCACATCAACAGTTGCAGTACAGTAGCTGCAACAGCTGATAGAGCTGAAAGAGCAGAAAAAAAATAGATGTTATCTATAAATAAGGAGTTTTTAGGAGATTTCCATTACACTAAGAGAAGAAAAGAGTGTTCCAGAGGAATTCAAGCCTTGTAAAACTAATACTACAATAAATATTAAATACAAAAAGGAAAGACAGTAGAATGAATCGGACATAACTTTCCTATACATATATATGAATACACCACAGTGAATCTCACCATCATGTAGGTCCACAAGACTGAGGTCCTAATTAGAATAAAACATATTCCATGTTTGCATAGTTATATGAAAATGGACTCCATTGTCATCATTGTCATGTATAACTAAAAAGGTCCTATAAATTTTTTTAAAAATTAAATACAGTCCAACTTCCAGCCAGATTGGCATAATCCCCACATTAATGACCAATGTAACTCTGTGTCACAGATTGAAGGCTACTCATAAATACTACCTGAGCTTCAAGGGTAATATAGATACCTTACAAAAATCTATTCCCATTCCTCCTTGCATCCCTTGTGATATTGCTGTTATTAATTTCACTTATTAATATGAGAAATATGTTGCTACTTTTATAACAAATAGTTATCAGCTAAGAATTAGGAAATTAAATCTTCTTTTACCTTTATTTCTTCTCTCATGCTCTTTCTTTAAAGGATCTGTATCATTTTTATTCTGCCTAAAAATCTTTTTCTACTGTAACCATTTAATTGGTAAGCTTGAATTGTTATTGGAAATTATCCAAAAGAAAACAAAGAGAATAAAAAAAATAGGCTTGCTCTTCACACTTTTGTTTCCTTTGCTATACAGAAGCTTTTAAATTTCATACCATCCCACTTATTGATTTTTTTACTTTATATATTGCTCTTTAGGGGTCTTGTCAAGGAAGTTGGTTTCTGTGCCAACATGCTGGAGTGTTGGACCTACATTTTCTTCTAGCAAATTCAGAGCTTTTGTACTAATTTCACATTTAGTTGACTTTTGTGCAGAATGAGAAATAGGGGCCAAATGTCATTCTTCTGCATATAATTTTCAGTTTTCTCAATACCATTTGTTTAAAAAGTTATCTTTTCCCCAATGTATATTTTGAGACCTTTGTCTATATTTATATGGATTTGTCTCTGTCTATTCTATTCTATTCTGTTTTTAGGGCTGGTTTGGTGTCAGTACCATATTGTTTTTTTGTTACTCTACCTCTCCAGTATAATTTGAGATTCAGTATTGTGATGTTTCCATCTTCATTCTTCTTGCAAAGGATTAAACAGATATTTCTCAAAAAAAGAAATACAAAAGTTCAACAAATTCATGAAAAAATGTTCAACATCTCCAACAATAAGGGAAATGCAAATCAAAACTGTACTGTGCTAGGCACGGTGGTGCACATCTGTAATTCCAGTGGCTCAGAAGCCTGAGGCAGAAGAATTGTGAGTTCAACTTAGTGAAGGCTTAAGCAACTCAGCAAGACCCTGTCACTAATAAAATACAAAAAGGGACTGGGAATGTGGACCAGTGGCTAAGTACCCCTGGCTTCAATACCTGGTACTAACAAAAAAAGAAAAGGAAAGGAAAGAAAAAGAAAACTATATTAAGATTTTATTTTACTCCAGTAAGAATGACAATTATCAAGAATACAAATAATAATAAGTGTTGGCGAAGATGTGGGAAAAATGGTACACTCATATATTGATGGTGGGAGTGCAAATTAGTGAAACTACTCTGAAAAGCAGTATGGAGTTTCTGTACAAAATCTAGGAATAGACTTAACATATTTTTCATCTATCCCACTCCTTGGTATGTATCCAAAAGATTTAATATCAGCATAGTATAGGAATACAGCCACATAAATATTTATAGCAAAACAATTCACAATAGTGAAGCTATGAAACCAATCTAAGTAGTACACTTCAACAAATAAATGGATGTGTGTGTGTGTGTGTGTGTGTGTGTGTGTCTTTGGAGTCTTTCTCTACCACAAAGAAGAGTAAAATTACTACATTTGCCAGTTAGTAGATGGAATTGGAGACTATCAGCTAAATGAAATAAGCCAGTTCCCAAAAAGTCAGATGAAGTGTTTTCTATAATATGTGGATGCTAATCTAAAATAAAGAAGGAACAGAAGAAAGAGAAATGTGAAAAAGGGGAGAATAAATTTCATCAAAATAAACAAAAGATCAACAAAATAGAGGATGGAATAGAAGGGGAAGAAAGCAGGACAGGAAAAGAGAAATAGTAAAATAAATCTGATCAAAATTTGTATGTACATATGTGACTATACCACAGTGAATCCAAATATCAAGTACATTCACAAAGCAGCAATTCAAACAAAAAACAAAAACCCTATAAAAAATTGCATAAAAATCAGTAGAGGGATGGTAGCAGAGAAGGGAAAAGTAGAGGAGGGGGGAAGTGCTTCGGGCTGAATTAGAGCAAATTACATTCCATGCTTTTGTGATTATGTCAAAATATATCCTAATGTTATACATAACTAAAAAGAACTAATAAAAAAACTACCTAGCACCCCCCAAAACAATAATAGAGGAGTAGAACAGAATATACAAAAACTGTGGAAGAATTATGAAAGATATCCATATTGAAAACGCAGAAGAGAGAAATTACCTAAAATATAAAAAAACCTTTAATGTTATAATGGTTTGAATTTTTTTAAAAATAAAACCATCCACAAAGTCATGGATGAAACCCAGAGTAAACAAATTAAAACTATATATGCCATGTTCAAATTTCAGCAAAACAAATACAAAAATATCAAAAATCAATGAGAGAGAGAGAGAGAGAGAGAACTTTTCAATATAGAGGAACAAGAGCAAGAATAATATCAGATTTCTCTTATCAAGCCTCGAAGGTAAGAAGAGGATTGTGTAACTATGTAAAGTATTGAAAGAAAAAAAATCACTAGCCAATAATTCTATGTGGACTGGAAGTAACTTTCAAAACGAAGGAGCAATAGACTTTGTCAAAAAAACTGAAAATATTAACTGCCAGTTGTGTCTCAAATTTATATTTGTGCAGAAGAAAGTTGGGAAAATGTCTCCAAATAGAATAGAAATGATATAGATCCATTAGAGAAAGAGCATCAGAGAAGGAATAAAGGAAGATAAATTAAGATTTAATTTTTATAAGGCTAGAGATGTAGTTCAGTAGTAAGAGTACTTGTCTAGCAACATGAGGCCCTGAATTCAAATCCCAAAACCACACATACACATACAAAAAGAAGAGTTCTTAAGCCCATTAAAAAATTAATTTTTCAAATTCTAAACTGATAACTACTTAAAAAAACAGTAACATATATTAGGTGATTATATAATATAAATAAGTGACATTAATGACAGATTTGCCATAGGAATGGAAGCAGGAGTGAAAACAGACTATTTTATAAAGTACCTGCATTATTTTTAAAACTCAGGTAGTATTTATGAGTGTCCTTCAGTTAGTGACACATGTATATTAAAAATTCTAAGGCAACAAATAAAAATTGACTAGGAGAACAATCATAAAATTAAACTAGAAAATTAAATTAAAATTACAAAAGACAGAGAAAGGTGGAAGAAAAAAGAGCAAATTTAGAGATTAAAAACACATTGTAAGTATGGTAAATATGAAATCAACTACAAAAATAATCAATTTAAATATTAGTAATATAAATCTATCAATTAAAAGACAAACTGGAGGAGTAAGTAAAACATATTTGGCTATATTTTTTTAATGAACAAACTTTAACTATAAAACCACAATTACGTTTAAAGTAAAGGGAAGAGGGACTGAGATTGTGGTTCAGTGCTAGAGTGCTGGCCTAGCATGAAAGAGGCACTGGGTTCGATCCTTAGCACCACATAAAAATAAAATAAAGGTATTGCTTCTATCTACAACTAAATTATAAATATTAAAAAAATAAAGGGAAGAGGAAAAAAAGCTATGCTAGGAAGCTACAGTAGCTATAAAATAAATATTTTAAAAAGTAAAGGGAAGAGGAAAAATAAGTTATGTTAGGAAGCTACAGTAGCTATATTAATTTGAAAGAAACTTGACTTTGGCTAAATGAAAATTATGAAGTATAAGATGGCTATGAAGTAAAAAGTTGGACAATTCTTCAAAACAACAACATATCCTTCATGTGTATGTTAGACCTACTAAGAGTGTCAAAATATGTAAGACAAAAACAGAACTACAGGAAGGAATAGACAAATCCATAATTATCCTTCAGTCTTCAAAAACTCCCTTCTAAAAATGGATATATCAAGCAGACAGGAAATCAGTGAATATATAGTTGACCTGAATTACTTGTCAATCAATTTGATCTAATTAACATTTATAAAACACTTCAATGGTACTTCTTCAGCAGTAAAATTTATGTTTCTAAGATTGCATGAAACATTCACCAAGAAAAGATGACAACCAGGCACAAGTTAAAAAATTGAAAGGAACCATGCTAAGTGTGTCCTCAAATCATGATAGGATTAAATCAGAAATAATAACACAATGACAACTAGAAAATCTTTAGTATTTGTAGATTAAACACTGTACTAACTGAAAAGTGTGTGAAGTAATCTCAAGAAAAACTTAAAAAAATATTTGTAACTAAATAAGAATATATTACAAAATGTAGAATACAGTGAAAGCATTATTTAGGGAATATTTTAAAGCATTGAATGCATGCATTAATATTTTCATTAAGAAAGCAATATTTCACTTTTGGATTTTAAAGTCAAAAAAGAATTGAGTAAAGTATTTCCAGTTCAAACACTAAGAAATCAATCTAAAATCTCCTAGAAAGAATAACATTTCTCTAAAAATTAGGTTTGTCTAAATAATAAAAAAAAAAAAACTAGACTTACTTTTAATCCTTAATTAGTGGAAAAGTAAAAATAGAAGAAAACATTTTAAATTTAAATTAAATGTCTTATTGATACATACCAGCATAAACAACATAGAAATTTTACTTATTTATAAGGTACATTTGATGCTTTGACACATGAATACATTGTGTAAATTTTAGGTCAGTATAACCATATATATCTTCAAATATTTATCATTTCTTTATGATAAAAAAAAAACTTTTGTTTCTTCTAGCTTTAAAAAATATATGGTATAACATTGTTAGCCATAATCTGTACAATAAAACACCAGAAATTTTCTTACTGCTATTTAACTATAACTTAGTACCCATTGATCAACATTTCTGTATCCTCCTGTCCTTATTAACCATTATTCTATTCCCAACTTCTCTGAGATCAGCTCTTTTAGATTAAAATGAAATATCAATTAGTACTTGTTTTTTGTACCTGATTTTTTAAACTCATATACCACATCTTCTATCTTCATTAATCAGTTGATGAACACTTCAGTTGTTTTCATTTCTTAAATATTATGACTAGTGTTGTGATTAAAATGGGAGTAAAGATGTCCTGATTTATTTCATTTGAATATATATCCCCTGGTAAGATTGTTGGTAGGACTATTTTAATTTGGGGGAAATCTCTATAATAATAAAACACACTATATATGATTTTATGTAATAACTATACATAATAATTTTACATTATTAAATAGCATATTCTTGGGGCTGGATTGTAGCTCAGTGGTAGAGCACTTGCCTAGCACATGTGAGGCCCTGGGATCAATCCTCAGCACCACATACAAATAAATAAATAAAATAAAGGTATTGACAACTCAAACTAAAAAATAAATATAAAAAATGGCATATTCTTCTGAAAGTCTTAGAAGAGATGTAGCAATATCTGGTGAAATACTGGAAAAATGTAAAAAATTACACTAGATCTTGGAATTGGAATGTAGCTTAGGGTTAGAGTGCCTGCTTAGCATGCATGGGGTTCTAGGTTCAATCCTTAGAACACACACACACACACACACACACATAAAAAAAAAAGAAACCATATTGTGACTGTTATGTTAGAACCTAAGTAAAAGATATAAGTTTGAAGAAGAACTAAAGAGATTGTCTTCATTTCCAAAGGAAAAAATATATATTGGATTTACTTAACAGATAATGTTAACTAGTGAGGAATTTACAAGTATCAGTAAGAAATTGCCATTTAAGGTTTTTAAAAATTTGGATACATGTGAAAAGGTCAGACTGAGCAATTAGCAAGGTATACTTAATTATTATTGATTAAACGACACATTATTTGAAGTAGAGTCAGGAACCATATAATGTTTTGGTTAACAAGGACAATTAGATATGACACTGGTATTTTAAGATTGTATCAACTAGTGATTTCATAGTCACCTTAGTTTGTGTAAGTGCAGTCTCTGATATTCACATAATGATACTGCCTAGTAGTGTCTGTTTTATAATGCATTCTCTTTGCTAAGTGACATGTGACTATAATGTACAACACTGTAGGTATAATATAGATAACTTGTGTGCTCCCTAAACACATGTTCTTGAAATGAATGAACCTAAGAACTGAATTGTCTAGTTCAGCCAGTTCAAGCATATATTCAAACTACAATAAGAAGTAATTTATTATAACCATTAATAAACACAAGTTAACTTAAGCACAACTATTAAAATTTGGCATGCAGGACTTTACAAGTTTCTTCTTTATTTGAAAAAAAATGCAATCATATGGACAAAAAAAGATTTGCTTTTCTAAAAAAAACTTTAAATGCTTTTTGTATTTTCTGGGATCTTTATTTTGAATATCCAACAAGATAACACAATCCATAACATGCCTAGGATTTATCTAGCTTTATCTAATTATCTTTGGTCATTAAGTTAATACACAAATTAAGACTGCTGAAGCTCAGTAAGAAAACTATGAGTTTTTATTATATTTTAAGAGTAATTAATTTTTATTTTATTATAAAATATACAATGGAAATTGCATCAGCTTATTACTTGTTTAAATATATTATAACTCAATATCTTGTTTGCACAGCAACATAGTTTTATGTTTTACAGTAGTATGTGTAAATTACTAAACATAAGAAAATGCTTGCCTACAGTGCAGAACAGACTTCAGAATTTGTTTTACTATGGCAAATAATTTTAATAAATGGGAATTTTTCTACTGAAATAAACAGACTTCTATATCTTGTGTCAATTTAAATTCTATAAAGATTTATTTCATTTCCTAAGTAGTTGCTCTATTTTCATTTCTACTGCTCCTCCAGCATTAAGGCATATTTTTAATTAAATATTTCAATCTCAAGATTCTGCATATTTTATAAAATAAATGCAAAGTAAACTTTGAGTATGGTGGTTTTGATTATTGAGAAAATTCTTCATAAGTACTTTAGTAATTTTATTATAGTAATATCCACAGCAAGCTGATTTTTTAATCAAAAATAAAATGGAATTAGATAAACTCAAAATTACTGCTCTGGTTTGGCTATGAGGTGTCCCCACAAAGCTCCAGAATTAATATGGGTATGTTTGGAGATGAAATGATTGGATTGTGAGAGCTCTAATCTAATCAGCCTATCCTAGTTTGAATGAACTGACTGGATGATAACTATAGGCAGGTGGTGTATGGCTGGAGGAGGTGGTGGGTCACAGAGGATGTGTCCTTAAAAGATTTATCTTCCCTGTTGTATCATCCACTTTATCTTGCTCTCTCTGCTTCCTGACTGTCATGAATGGACAACTCTCCACCACTCCTTTGCACCATGATGTTCTTCCTCACCTGTAGCCCAGGGCAATGAAGTCAACCATCTATGAGCTGGTACATCTGAAACTGTGAGTTCCCAAGTTCTTTCCTTCTCTAAGGTGTTCTTTTCGAGTGTTTTGGTCATACCAATGAAGAGTTGACTAACACAATTACTATAATCAAGTTGGAAAACTGAAAAAAAAATTAATAATATTCTCAAGAAAAGAGAGACCTTATTAAAGACCTTAATAGGAATAAATTGCTTAAATATTTTTTTTTAAATTTTTTTAGTTCATTATACATTAAAACTATACTGAATTGAATAGTAAACGTTAAAAGATTTCCTGAAGTTGTGATAGATTTTCCTGATATTTAAAATATTATGATTTGGATAGTGAAAACAAACTTCAATATTTTAAGTCTCAATCACATTAGCATTTTAGACTGCAAAGCTATTCATAACACAAAAAGCAAGGAATAAGTCTGAGCACCTCTAAAATAATAGTGAATTAATAATGTGGAATATTCATATGATATATTATTGTAAATCAGCAATAAGAAATGAATTAAAATAAATCATGTTAATATAGATAGATCTTTGTAACATAATTATATGTGAGAAACACAAAAATGTGCTTATACATGGTATTAATTTTGCAAAGTTAAAAACAACCAAGGCACAAGTGTGCAGTTTAGAAATAATTTAAATATATAATAAAACCATAGAGCTATAAACTTGCTCAATACATGGTTAGCAAACTTTTCCTTAAAGGGCCAGACTATAACTGATTTAAATTGTAGATCAAATGATCTCCACTGCAATACTCAATTCTGAATGCAGTCACATATAAGACAGAATACAACTTTATTTATAAAAGCAGATAAGTAGCCTACAGGCTGATTTGATGACTTGCTGATTCCAGGGAGGAAGTGGGAGATAGGCTGGTGTTCATCATGAATTCTTTATTATGAATATACTATGGATGTGGTCCTTTGGGTACATATAAATTACCATACTTAATTCACAACCTAAAGTGTTCCATGAAAAAGTGGATTAAAAGAAAGGGTCATGAGCATGGGTTTATAATAATTTAGTACTTTGTCTGAGGTTCAGAAAAGAAATTGCTCTAAACTCACTGTACAATGCTTAGATGTAAGTTTTAAAACAATCTCAATTGTTCTCCTTTATCTTTATACATCTCAAGATTCTCAGTAGATTCTTGAAATTGCAGGTAGTATCAGGTCATCTATGTATATACACACTGTTTGTTCCAATAAATAAATAGTATATATGTGAAGTTTAGTCACAGTATGAGATTAGCAACAATAACTAATAATAAAACAGAAAAGTTATAAAACTATTGCTATAAAATTTATTTCTATAACTTTTAATTTAATAGTTTTGGATTGTGATTGACAATGAGTACCAAAACTGCAGAAAGTAAAATCATGGAGAAGGGGAGTCTATGATAAACTGACTTCAAGTAACTGAATATATGACAAAATAAATTTTAACATTCTCCAAAATCTTAAAACAAAATTCAGAAACCAACAATGTTAAATCCACAATATCCATCATTCAGTTAAACAAATACTAGGCATTCAAAGAAGCAGAAAAATACAACCCAAAATGAGAATAAGCAATTACGAGGAATAGATTAAAAATGACAAAATAAGCAATTCCTAGGAATAGATTAAAAATGATCAAATAGTATAGACAAAGGTTAATTTTATAAATATGTTCCTTATGATCAAGGTGGAGTAGGAAAACATGAATATGTCAACACATAAATGTAAAATTAAAATGTACTGAAACCTAACTCCTAGAGACTAAAAGTATACCATTTGAAATGGAAAATAAAGTAAATATATTAAATAGAATTTATAGCTTATGTGGTGCTGCAAAGTGACATAGTAGTATAAAAAATATCTAAAATGAGGCACAGAGAGGACAATAGAAAAATAAATGAATAAACTGATCACCAGTAACCCGAAATTATCAAAAATTCTAACTATATAAGTAATTAGAGCTTCAGGAGGGAAGGTAGTGGTAAAACAAAACTATTTATTTGAAGTGACAATGGCTAAAATATTTTAGTATTAATTATAAAACTATTAACCAATATATCCAAGAAATTTAAATCAATTCTAGCAAAAGAAACCAAGACTCATCATAGAAAATCATGATCAAATTGCTTAAAAGAAAATCTTGGAATACCTTAAAGGCTAGTAGGAGATTATGAGTAAATATAATAGTGGAAATCACAGAATTTTCATGCAGTGCTATGCAAGTTTTAAAACAATACATAGATAATTGCAGTTTTGGAAGAAAATGGAATGAAAATCTGAAAAAAAATAGCCCCCTAAACTTACTATCCTAAGTAATTGAAAAAGTACAGTATTATTAGCCTTCAAAGAAACAAAAACAGATACAATGCATTGTCATCTGACTGTACTCTGGGAACTGCTAAGGAAGTTAACATATTTAGGCAGAAGAAAATTAATAACAGATGGATTATGCTTTCAAAATGACAAATAGAATGTAATAAAACTGGTAAATACATAGGTACATGGAGAAGACATTTTCATCAAATGTAATATTTTATATGAAAAACTATATTATAGAGAAAATATAATAATTTATTAGTACATAGAACATTAAAGTGTTTGATCAAAACAAAGGTTGTGAGGCAAATAAAAATGTTAAATTCTTTAATGAAAAATAAGATTTTATAGTATTTTTAAGGGATATTTGTGATGTTAAACTTGTGTATGGTAAAATATAGCACAAACACTAAAAATGTGTATCTAAAGAGTCAAGTACACATAAAACACACACACACACACACACACACACACATATATATATATATATATATATATATATATATATATCAGAGAAAGGAAAAGACTTATGAAATAAATAAAATATAAATAGATCATTGATTTAAATGTAACCAAATTAATACATAAATTAAAAGCTATAAATACTGCAATTCACAAGGAGAGATTATTACATTAAAAAACAAATTAAGAACAAAACACATAAAATTTTCAAAACTCCATAAAAATAGTGTTATTATTAATTACAGCTAAAATAAGTTGAAAAATATACTATGGGAAAAATATTGTATGCCAGCACAAATCAAAGTAGATAAAATGATTGTATTAATATGAGACAAAGTAGAATTCTCAGTAAGGAATATTGCCAGGGACAAAAAGGGGAGTGGCATTCCATGACAATAGAAGGAGCAATTCATCAAATGGATATAATAATGACAGAGCTTTAAAAATCGTGAAGCAAAAACTGGTAAGACAAATTTAAAAATTAACAATATATGGGATACTTTTATATTCTTCTCTCGGGATAGGAGAAAATAAACACACTAAATTTCCATAAAGATATAAATTTTAGCAGCATTGTTCAGCCCAAATTAATATTAATATAGAATTATATCATATAAAATCAAAATAAACAAATTTTAAGTATACATTATATCATCACCAAGATAAATGATATTCCAGGTCAAAAATAATTCTCAGTAAATGTAAGCATTACAATTGTACAAAGTATGACATGAAGAAGCAATAAAATTATAACACGTACACCTTTCCTATTATTGGAAAGTAAACAATACACTTTTAAATAATATAAAGATTAAAGAAAACATCAACAGAGTAACTAGAAAATGTTTTTCACTGAATGAATGAAAATTAAAGTACAGCTAGGTGTGATGGTGCACCCCTGTAATCCTAATGATTTTTGAGGAAGAGAAAGGAGGATTGCATATTCAAGACCAGCCTTAGACTGTCTCATAATAAAAAACAAAAAGATTGGGATTGTGGCTCAGTGATAAAGTGCCCCTGGTTCTAATCTGGAGTACTGGGAGTAAAAATGGAAGATAATATATATACAACGTATCAAAATTTCTTTTTTTTTTTAAATTTTTTTATTGGTTGTTCAAAACATTATAAAGCTCTTGACATATCATATTTCATACATTAGATTCAAGTTGGTTATGAACTCCCAAATTTACCCCAAATACAGATTGCAGAATCACATCGGTTACACATCCACATTTTTACATAATGCCCTATTAGTAACTGTTGTATTCTGCTACCTTTCCTATCCTCTACCATCCCCCCTCCCTCCCCTCCCATCTTCTCTCTCTACCCCATCCACTGTAATTCATATCTCTCCTTGTTTATTTTCCCATTCCCCTCACAACCTCTTATATGTAATTTTGTATAACAATGAGGGTCTCCCTCCATTACCATGCAATTTCCCTTTTCTCTCCCTTTCCATCCCACCTCATGTATCTGTTTAATGTTAATCTTTTCTTCCTGCTCTTCCTCCCTGCTCTGTTCTTAGTTGCTCTCATTATATCAAAGAAGACATTTGGTATTTGTTTTTTAGGGATTGGCTAGCTTCACTAAGCATAATCTGCTCTAGTGCCATCCATTTCCCTGCAAATTCTATGATTTTGTCATTTTTTAGTGCTGCGTAATACTCCATGGTGTATAAATGCCACATTTTTTTTATCCATTCATCTATTGAAGGGCATCTGGGTTGGTTCCACAGTCTAGCAATTGTGAATTGTGCTGCTATGAACATCGATGTAGCAGTATCCCTGTAGTACGCTCTTTTAAGGTCTTCAGGGAAAAGTCCAAGAAGGGCAATAGCTGGGTCAAATGGTGGTTCCATTCCTAGCTTTCCCAGGAGTCTCCATACTGTTTTCCAGATTGGCCGCACCAGTTTGCAGTCCCACCAGCAATGTACAAGAGTACCCTTTTCCCCACATCCTCTCCAGCACTTGTTGTTGTTTGACTTCATAATGGCTGCCAATCTTACTGGAGTGAGATGGTATCTTAGGGTGGTTTTGATTTGCATTTCTCTGACTGCTAGAGATGGTGAGCATTTTTTCATGTACTTGTTGATTGATTGTATGTCCTCCTCTGAGAAGTGTCTGTTCAGGTCTTTGGCCCATTTGTTGATTGGGTTATTTGTTTTCTTATTGTTTAATTTTTTGAGTTCTTTGTATACTCTGGATATTAGGGCTCTATCTGAAGTGTGAGGAGTAAAAATTTGTTCCCATGATGTAGGCTCCCTATTTACCTCTTTTATTGTTTCTCTTGCTGAGAGAAAACTTTTCAGTTTAAGTAAGTCCCATTTGTTGATTTTTGTTATCAACTTTTGTGCTATGGGTGTCCTATTAAGGAATTTGGAGCCCGACCCTACAATATGTAGATCGGAGCCAACTTTTTCTTCTATCAGACGCAGAGTCTCTGATTTGATATCTAGCTCCTTGATCCACTTTGAGTTAACTTTTGTGCATGGCGAGAGGAGGGGATTCAGTTTCATTTTGTTGCATATGGATTTCCAGTTTTCCCAGCACCATTTGTTGAAGATGCTATCTTTCCTCCATTGCATGCTTTTAGCTCCTTTATCAAATATAAGATAGTTGTAGCTTTGTGGATTAGTCTCTGTGTCCTCTATTCTGTACCATTGGTCCACCCTCCTGTTTTGGTACCAGTACCATGCTGTTTTTGTTACTATTGCTCTGTAATATAGTTTTAAGTCTGGTATCGCTATACCGCCTGATTCGCACTTCCTGCTTAGAATTGCTTTTGCTATTCTGGGTCTTTTATTTTTCCATATGAATTTCATGATTGCTTTATCCATTTCTACAAGAAATGCCGTTGGGATTTTGATTGGCATTGCATTAAACCTATAGAGAACTTTTGGTAATATCGCCATTTTGATGATGTTAGTTCTGCCTATCCATGAACAGGGTATATTTTTCCATCTTCTAAGATCTTCTTCTACTTCTCTTTTTAGGGTTTTGTAGTTTTCATTATATAAATCTTTCACCTCTTTTGTTAGGTTGATTCCCAAGTATTTTAAGCTGTAACTAATGGACCATTTTAGAAAGTTCATGTTTACATTATTAAAAGAAAAGTCCTATCTATGATTTGAGCTTAATATTTTGAGAGATTGCAGAGGGGGAGTTTCCAAAGCAAATCCAAAGTTCTAAAGATAAGAGCATAAATCAATGAAATTGAAAACACAAAACAGAGAAAATCTATAAATACCAGGACTGTGTTTTAAAAAGAACAATAAAAATAGCGAGAATGACCTAATGTATGAAAGAAGACAAATATACAAAGGAAATTCACAAATTCCTTAAAAATCACACATTTCCCAGACTAAATAAACAGAATGGTTAAGCAAATTAAATAATCTTTTATCTATTTCTTGAATATCTTCGATACCAAAGAGGCAGATTGAGGAATCTTTAAAAATATTTATTGTTTTTTTATTTAATAAAACATGGGGATTTTGAAGATTAATTTGTGGAAAAATATGCACTTGTTTGTTTAAATATGCTTGCTCAACAAAATTTACTGTGTGCTCATAAAGTAGTTCATGCAGAAGCTCAGATATTTTAAATTTATTTTTAATATCACAAAGTATGAGCAATCAGTGGAAAATTGATTGAGCTTAATGTTGTTTTCTGCCTGAACTAGAGACATTCTTCTTTCTACATCCAGATTTTAATTTCAGGGTTGCTGTTGTATGATTACTACCATCCAGAGTGTCATATGGCTTGTACATGGGAAACTTTATATGTCAAAATTACTCCATCTTAGTCAATGGAAATGTGTATTGCAAAGATATTAACAGTCTGCTCTTTGATTTGGAACAATAGCTGGCTGAGTCTTAGTTTTTAAATTTTGATTCTATAATAGGGACCTTACAAGATTTGAGAAAATGTTGCTGTGATTCTGTTTTCTCAACAGAAAAGTAATTTCATTCTCCAGGATCATTACTGGAAACAAAAATGGACCCACTAAAATTAAGTATAGTTTTTTTTAAAAATGTGAACATTTTTTATTTAAAAAAATGTATCTCACAGAACTTTAACAATTTCTAATGTTAAACTTATGTATTTTTTTATGAATTTTTTCATGAATCTTGAAAGAAAATGTGAATCCTGTTAATAAATTCTGGGAACAATATAAGAAAGAAAAAAACTGTGTCCTTGGTGGTAATAGTTTGGATCCTGAAATATGAAGTATGAGTGGACTATCAAAAGTGATTAAGCGAAGGTGTTTTAACTTAATTAATTTTGTTTTAGTCTGTGTAGGTTGATGCAACAAAATACTTTAAGACTGGGTAGTTAGAATAACTGAAATGTGTTTCTCACATTTCTAGAGACTGAAAGTTCTAGATCAAGGTATCAGCAGAATTCACATCCTATGATGAATCTCTTCTTGGCTGCAAGTGGTCATTGCAGGTGGTTATTTTCTCACTGTGTCCTCACAGTATCTTTTCTTGGGGCGTGAGTGTGAAGAGAGACAGAGAAACAGAGAGAGAGATGGGGTTGGGATAGGGTGGGGGACACAGAGAGAAGGAAAGAAGAGAATTCTCAAGTGTCTGTTATTTTGAGGGCCTAGGACTTTCATGAGGGCACCACATTGTGATGTCATCTGAGCCTAAAGTCCTCCAAAAGGTTGCATCTGCAAACTCCATCACACTGGAATTTAGAGCTTCAACATGCATATTTGGTGTGGCGGGGTATACTTCTGACCATATCACTTCTGGTAGTGCTATATCTATAACAGAAGAATAAGAGAAGAAAGTATAAGAAAAAAAGTTATATAGAAATAGATCTATCTTACTGATTGTGATAAACCAAACTGAGAAGTTTGGTTTATCACAATATTCCAGAGTATAACAGGAAGATAGGGCAGAACCTGAAACTTAAACAATCAGTTTCGACTACCCATGCACTTTCCTGGACTATCCTCTTTTTCAGATCTTGGAGTCCATCCCTTGACTGTCTATCCCTCTTTGTCTTGATATTTTAGTTAGTTTAACAAAGATTTTAAATAAGCAGCTGTAAGTCTCAGACTGGAATGGGGTAATCGCTAGAAGGGTAAGACAGTGTTTGAAGAAAGAATTGTCCAAATTGGCAGTAGCCAGATTGCTAAAGTGGTATTGTCTAATAGACAAATTTACTAGAGATTGGCCTATGTAGACAACAATGGTGAGAAATTAATCAACAGTTCTCAGGGGTCTCAGAATGGTGGTCTCAGCAAAAGAAATAATATGTTTTACCTGTAGAGACTAGACAATATTAGAGATCTCAATGTTAGGAGTATATTAGTGCCAGTTTAGAGGCTTATTGATATATTAATCATATAATCAAACAAATGTATAAGAAATATACTTTACTTTCAAAGTTTTATATTATTTCCTGAAAGAAATATTTAATACTTCAGGGTACTTGTATTTTTTTTTACTAAAGGAACTACAAATTATAAAGGTCTCTTAAATTGCATTTTAAACTTTTTTAATATTAAAAGACTTGAGTCTGGTGTTATCAGATTAAGAAACCAAAATATAGGCTATCTAGTTGTATTTAAACTTAGCTGCAACTGCTGAGTTTTTGTAAATCTGACAAAAAATCAGAATATGAGACATTTAGGAACTCCTGGCAGTAGTCATAGGACACAAGAACACTAAATATAGGAAATGTTCTAATAATAGAGGATGCTTGGCAACCCTATCTGTATCTCACAGTATAACTTTAAAAACCCAGTTAATGGTTAGCATTAATTTCAAAAATAAGAAACAAAAACCAGGCATAGCTTTTTTCAACTGGACAAGAATCTTAGTTTTCATAGCATTTTTGTTCTTCATACAATGACTTTGTGAATGTGATACTGTAATAAACAGAAATAAAATGCTATGAAAGTGTCACTGATACCCAGGGAGTCACGACCCATTTTTGTTGCCAATTATATTTTGGAACTTTTATTGTGTTTTAGATTTTGAGTATGATAAATCAATGACCAAAGTAAAAAATGGGGTGGGTGGGAAGCACAAGTAGAATTAATATAGTCCAAGCAATTTTTATTGTATAAATTATAAAACTAGAACTATAGTTGGTTTTAGATCTGTGACTGTAAGAAAGTGAGGTGACATGACAAATAGATCTGACATTACTTGTTTTGTAAGCCATCTTGCATGTCAGAATTCTTCTGGCAAAAGCATAAAATCTGAAGTGGACTTGGGACCACAGAAGAAAATAAAGTGTGCCTTTAGTATTTACAATAAGTGAGAAACAGACATTTCATGTACCCTTTGTTACACACTTGGGAAATAAGGCTGAAGGCTCTTTATACTCCTGATGGTATTGGAGTGCTCCCATTGAGGGACTCTCCTTTATAATTACTCCACATATCTGGATGTTGCTGGGTATAGTAAAGGTCAAGCTAATATGGGTCATAAAGGTTAAGAAGCAGACACTGCTGGAAGTAGGAAAAACAGAAAAAAAAATATTTCACTCAGGAATATGGAATATCGAACCCCAAAATATATGTAATACAGAAAAGAGTTAAAACTTGTCTAAGAGGGTAAAATAACAACATGAGACCATGGAAAACAACATTAGAAAATGCACATTTACCTTACCTATGAATCATCACTTTTAGGGAAAGCAGTTGAAGTAGTGTGCTTACAGCAGAAAGGCAAATTATGTGGACTAATTCCATCATTTCCCTGTACTTAGAAGTAATGACACAATTATCTGTAAATATATGTTTCCAAAATAATACGTGTTCACAGTAGAAAAAGTTTGAAAATAAAAGGCAATATAAGGACAGACGCAAATGTTACTTTTCAAACAGCTTCCTGTATATTGTACTTTATCATATTAATCAATTCCATGATTCTTAAAAAATTATAGTATAATTATTTTAATAATCCTGTAAGGCAGTTTTGTTATCATCATATGCATTATTTAAAGGAAGAAACTGAATTTCAGATTTTAGATTTAAAACTAAGATATTTGTTCTGTGTAAAGCCCTTCACATTTGTAACTTACTGATGATTAATTTATATTAACTTCTTGTGAAAGGAATCATTGAAATGAATATATGAGGAATTATGTAGAAAAATTTTTATTTATCTGATTATTAACATACTTTTGTGGTTTACTGGTGATTTTAAATCTATATGTGTATGTATTACATATATACATACAATAATATATATTTTTTATATATATATATATATAATTTCTAATATTTATAGCAAGGTAGCTCAATGTAAATATATATACATGGAAAACTAGACACATACCCGTATACCTATTGCACCTTGAATGAGCTGCTGAACTTAGAAAGCAGCACATAGCTCATCATCTAATATGATGTATAATCCAAGAAAGAGAAGAAGACTGGGCATCAGCAGAAGTCAATGATCTAAACCTGGTGGAGGAGGAGGACATGAAGTCAGTGGTTTTCACCTTGTTCAAGAGTTCATCTTTCAAAAGGAACCAAAAATGTCATTCCATCAAATTCTATCAGTCTTCTTCATTCAGATTTTAAAGACAGCAGTGAGATCAATTAGGATTCTTTTGGAGACAATTCTGTAGGAAATGGTAGTGAAGACGAAGGCTGATATTTCTTTTTTTTTTTTATTGGTTGTTCAAAACATTACAAAGCTCTTGACATATCATATTTCATACATTAGATTCAAGTTGGTTATGAACTCCCAATTTTACCCCAAATACAGATTGCAGAATCACATCGGTTACACATCCACATTTTTACATAATGCCCTATTAGTAACTATTGTATTCTGCTACCTTTCCTATCCTCTACCGTTCCCCCCTCCCTCCCCTCCCATCTTCTCTCTCTACCCCATCCACTGTAATTCCTTTCTCTCCTTGTTTATTTTCCCATTCCCCTCACAACCTCTTATATATAATTTTGTATAACAATGAGGGTCTCCCTCCATTACCATGCAATTTCCCTTTTCTCTCCCTTTCCATCCCACCTCATGTATCTGTTTAATGTTAATCTTTTCTTCCTGCTCTTCCTCCCTGCTCTGTTCTTAGTTGCTCTCATTATATCAAAGAAGACATTTGGTATTTGTTTTTTAGGGATTGGCTAGCTTCACTAAGCATAATCTGCTCTAGTGCCATCCCTGAAGACCTTAAAAGAGCGTACTACAGGGATACTGCTACATCGATGTTCATAGCAGCACAATTCACAATTGCTAGACTGTGGAACCAACCCAGATGCCCTTCAATAGATGAATGGATAAAAAAAAAATGTGGCATTTATACACCATGGAGTATTACGCAACACTAAAAAATGACAAAATCATAGAATTTGCAGGGAAATGGATGGAAGGCTGATATTTCAAGCCAACACTTAACCTAGAGAATAGTTGCCTGGGGAAAACAGAGATTAGACCTTCCTAAAAACAAACAAACAAATAACAACAACAACAAAAAAAAAACAGAATCTCCCAAGCCAATGGAAGCCCAAGCATACTAGGGACCTCAGTTTGTTCTGAGGGGTCTAGAACTTTACATATCTGTTTTCTGATTTATATGATGGAGGCAGTAGGGAAATGCTTTGGGGAGAACAGTAGAGCACAGTCAAGGATACCTTTTCCTCAGTCCTTGGTGGCACAATTAATTTTAATTTGTTCTTAATATTAAGGCTCTGAGGTTAACAAAGAAATAAGTGTGCATGGTTGTGTATGTGGTTTATGTGTTTGTGTTTATGTGTTTGTATTTGTATATATACCATTTTCCTGTGTTGTCCTGGATCTTTCATACTAGCTCAAAATAACCAATAAGAGCTATTGGAATAGAGGAAGGCATAGATGTCCAAACCAAAGGAATGAACAATCGATTCAAAGAAATAATATCAGAAAACTTTCCAAATATGAAGAATGAATTGGAAATTTAAATTCAAGAAGACTACATGACTCCAAATGTACAAAATCACAACAGGTCTACACCATATTAAAATGCCCAACATACAGAATAAGGAAATAATTTTAAAAGCTACTAGAGAAAGAAATCAGATTACATATAGGGGAAAACCAATTAGGATAACAGCAGATTTTTCAACACAGATCTTGAAAGCTAGAAGATCCTGGAACAACATATATTAAACTCTTAAAGAAATTGGGTGCCAACCAAGAATCTTGTATCCAGCAAAATTAAGCTTTAGATTTGAAGATGAAATAAATACCTTCCAAGATAAACAAGAGTTAAAATAATTTATAAGTAGAAAACTGACACTACAAAACATCCTTGGCAAAGTATTCCATGAAGAGGAAATAAAAAACAATGAAAATCATTAGAGGGAGAGAATACCCTGAAGGAAAAACTAATCAAAGAAGAAAATTAAGTCAAGTTAAATAACAAAAATAAACAAATATGGCTAGAAATACAAACCAGGTCTCAATAATAACTCTGAATGTTAATGGCTTAAACTCAACAATCAAAAGACATAGGGTAGCAGACTGGATTAAAAAAAAAGACAGTCCCTACAATATGCTACCTACAGGAGACTCATCTGATAGGAAAAGACATACACAGACTGAAGGTGAAAGGTTGGGAAAAAAACATACTACTCACATAAACTGCTGAAGCAAGCAGGGGTTTCCATCCTCGTATCAAATAAAGCAGACTTCAAGCCAAAGTTAATCAAAAGGGATAAAGATGGACATTATATACTGCTCAATGGAACCATACACCAATAAGTCATAACAATCATAATTATATATGCCCCAAACAATGGTGCAGCTATGTTCATCAAACAAACTCTTCTGAAGTTCAAGAGTCAAATTGACCACAACACAATCATCTTGGGTGACTTTAACACACGTCTTCCACTACTGGATAAATCTTGCAAATAAAACTTGAATAAAGAAACTATAGAACTCGATAATAAAATCAATAACTCAGACTTAACTGATATATATAAAATATTTCAACCTGCATCAAGCTGACTTACTTTCTTCTCAGGAGCATACAGATCCTTCTCTAAAATAGACCATATATTATGCCAAAAAGCAACTCTTAGCAAATACAAAAATATAGAGATACTAGCATGCATTTTATCAGATCATAATGAAAAGAAATGGGAAATCATCAAAAAATAAGTAAAAATGTCTTCACCACCTGGAGACTAAACAATATACTACTGAATGAACAATGGGTTACAGAAGACTTTAATAAGGAGATTAAAAAATTCTTAGAGGTAAACGAGAACATAGATACAACATTGAAATCTCTGGGATACTATAAAAGCAGTACTAAGAGGAAAATTCATTACATAGAGTTCATTCCTTAAAAGAAGAAAAATTCAATAAATACATGACCTCACACTACATCTCAAATCAACAGAAAAAGCAGTAGAAGGCAAGAAATATTTAAAATTAGAGCTGAAATCAGTGAAATCAAAACAAAAGAAACAATTAAAAAGTAACAAAACAAAAAGTTTGTTCTCTAAAAAAAATAAATAAAATTGATAGACCCTTAGCTATGCTAGCAAAGAGAAGGAGACAGAAACTAAAATTACCACCATAGGAGATGAAAAGTGTAATATCAAAGCAGACACTACAGAAATGAAGAGGATAATTATAAATTATTTTGAAACTTATACTCCAACAAAATAGAAGACATTAAAGGCATAAACAAATTTCTTAAGTCATATAATTTTCCCAGATTGAATCAGGAAGATATACACAATTTAAACAGACCAATATCAAGTGATAAAATAGAAGATGTCATCAGAAGCCTACCAACCAAGAAAAGCCCAGGGCCAGATGGATACACAGTCGAGTTCTACAAGACCTTTAAAGAAGATCTAATTAATTCAATACTCTTCCATTTATTTCAGGAAATAGAAAAAGAGGCAGCACTTCCAAACTCATTCTACAAGGCCAATATCACCCTGATCTCAAAACCAGGCAAAGATACATTAAAGAAAAAAATTTCAGACCAATATTTTTAGTGAACATAGATGCAAAAATTCTCAATAAAATTATGGAAAGTTGAATGCAAATACATAAAAAAAAAAGATTGTGCACTGTGATCAAGTGGGATTCTTCCCAAGGATGCAAGGTTTGTTGAACATATGGAAATCAATAAATGTAATTCATCACATCAATAGACTCAAAGAAGAATCATATGATCATTTCAATAGATATGGAAAAGGCATTTGACAAAATACAGCACTCCTTCATGTTCAAAACACTAGAAAAGCTAGGGATAACAGGAACATATCTCAACATTGTAAAGGCTGTCTACACTAAGCCTCAGGTCAACATCATTCTAAATGGAGAAAAATTAAAGGCACTCCCTTCTAAAAATGAGAAAAAGATATGGATGCCTTCTTACACCACTTCTATTCAACATAGTTCTTGAAACACTGTCCAAAACAATTAGACAATGAAAGAAATTAAAGGGATACATGTAGGAAAAGAAGAACTTAAATTAGAACTATTCGCTGACAATATGATTCTATACCTAGAAGAACCAAAAAGCTTCACTAGAAAACTTCTAAATCTAGTAAATGAATTCAGCAAAGTAGCAGGATATAAAATCAACACCCATAAATCAAAAGCATTTTTGTATATCAGTGACAAATCCTCTAGAAGTCAATGAGGGAAACTACCTCAGTTGCAATAACTCAAAAAAAAAAAAAAGATACTTGGGAATCAATGAGAGAGGTGACAGATCTATACAATAAAAACTACAGAACCCTAAAGAAAGAAATCAAAGAAGACCTTAGAAAATGGAAAGATTTATCTTGCTCTTGGATAGGCAGAATTAATATTATCAAAATGACCATACTTCCAAGAGCACTATACAGACCTAATGCAATTCTGATCAAAATCCCAATGGCATTCCTCGTAGAAATAGACAATGCAATCATAAAATTCATCTGGAAAAATAAGAGACCCAGAATAGCTAAAGCTATCCTTAGCAGGAAAAGTGAAGCAGACGGCATCACTATACCAGACTTCAAACTATACTACAGAGCAATAGTAACAAAAACAGCATGGATTGGCACCCAAACAGTCTGGTAGACCAATGGTACAGAATAGAGGACACAGAGACTAACCCACAAAACTACAATTATCTTGTATTAGACAAAGGTACAAAAACATGCATTGGAGAAAAGATAGTCTCTTCAAAAATTGGTGCTGGGAAAATCCATATGCAACAAAATAAAATTAAACCCCTATCTCTCACCATGCACAAAACTCAACTCAAATGGATCAAGGACCTAGGAATTAAACCAGAGACTCTGCATCTAATAGAAGTAAAAGTAGGCCCTAATCTTCATCATGTGGGATTAGGCCCCAACTTCCTTAATAAGACCACCTATAGTGCAAAAATTAAAACCAAGAGTCAATAAGTGGGATGGAATCAAACTAAAAAGTTTCTTCACAGCATTAAAAACAATCTGTGCGGTGAATGGAGAGCCTATATCTTGTGAGCAAATTTTTACCCCTCACACATCAGATAATCTCTAGGGTATATAAAGAACTCAAAAGATAAGCACTTAAAAAACAAATAACCCAATCAACAAGATCTTGAACAGACACTTCTCAGAAGAGGATATACAATCAATCAACAAATATATGAAAATGTGTTCATCATCTCTCACAATTAGAGAAATGCAAATCAAAACTACTCTAAGATATCATGTCACTCCAGTCAGAATGGCAGCTATTATGAAGACAAAGAACAATAAATGTTGGTGAGGATGTGGGGTAAAAGGTACACTTATACATTGCTGTGGGAATGCAAATTGGTGCAGCCAACTTGGAAAGCAGTATGGAGATTCCTTGGAAATCTGGGAATGGAACCACCATTTGACCCAGTTATCACTCTTCTCAGTCTATACCCAAAGGACTTAAAATCAGCATACTACAGGGACACAGCCACACAATGTTTATACCAGTACAATTCACAATAGCTAAACTGTGGAACCAACCTAGATGCCCTTTCATAAATGAATGAGTAACAAAAAGTGGCATATATACACAATGGAATTTTACTCATCAATAAAAGAGAATAAAATCATGGCATTTGCTGGTAAATGGATGACATTGGAGAAGATAATGCTAAGTGAATTTAGCCAATCCCTAAAAAACAAATGCTTAATGTTTTCTCTGATATAAGGAGTCTGACTCATAGTGGGGTAGGGAGGGGGAACATGGGAGGAATAGATGCACTCTAGATCAGGCAGAGGGGTGGGAGGGAAAGGGAGAGGGCAGGGGATTAGCGACAATGGTGGAATGTGATAGACATCATTATCCAAAGTACATGTATGAAGGCACGAATTGATGTCAACATACTTTACATACAACCAGAGATATGGAAAATTGTGCTGTATGTGTGTAATAAGAATTGTAGTGCAATCCGCTATCATTTTTTAAATCAATAAAAAATTTAAAAATTAAAAAAAATAAAATTTCAGGAGTTTTTTCAAGCTATTGATTGGTAGTTTGGAATCAGCCATGCTGGGAGTATTTACATAACTGGAAAATAAAACACTTATAGACCAGCAAATCTGCAAATTAGGCTCTCTTTCTTCCTGAACAACCCCTGACCATTACTCTTAATCATTATTTTAAAAGAATTTGAGTCCAAATAGCACACTGACATGCTTATGGCCTCATACATAGGTAGCAGCAGAGAGATAAACCATAGAATACTGTCCCACAATGTGGGATTCATCAGAGATGAATTGGCTAGCTTATTTATGATGTTCTAAATCATCAATCAATTATGGTTTTCTCTCGATATCAGTTTATACTAGCATCAATGAGCAAATCCAGTGTCTGGATACTGATACTGATATTGATACTGTTCTTCAGTAAAATCAATGAGGTATTCTTGGAGAAATGGTTGATTCTAGGTTTGGGACATGGACTATAAAAGATAAAACTGAAGTACTGCCAAAAATAAGAGCTAATAAAACAAAGGGCATGGGGTTATAGGAGCCAAGTAAAAGAATTTCCAGTGGCCAAAGCTGGAAGCATGTGAGAAACAAAAATAATAATGGAATTTAATTATAACACAAAAGTTTTTTCAAGTATATAAATAATTGAATAAATACAAAAATAATGGAAATAAATATTCCACAAAGAAATCTAAATAAGTTATGTAGATACTCTCAAGGAAATGGAGTACTTTTTAAATGTGAGCTACCCATAGTGACTTCCTGTCAAAGAGTACATTATAGAAAGGAGAGGGAAAAGTTAATTTACAATTTAAAAAAAAATGAGGAACCATATCTCAGTCAGAGAATCAAGGTTAACATTACTAGTGACTAACACATGTTAACACATGTGCATAAAACCTCATTGAGAATGGTGCTTTTCTTTTTTGATAAATATAGTCTTATTATGAGAAAAACATGAGAGAAATGCAAATTAGGAGGTGTTCTGCAGAACAGTCAATACTCAAACTTTCAAAATTATTAAAAGCAAGGAATTCTGAGAAACTGTCAAAGGGTAGGGAAGCCTAGGGTTCATAATAGTTACATGCAATGCATCCTGTATGGGAATCTAAAGCACCAAAAAGGCATTATGCAAAAACAGTGGAAATATAAATATGTCTGAACTTAGTTAAGAACCATGTTATCAATATTATATAATAGTTTGGAACAAATACACCATAATGCACAATGTCAATACTAGAGAAATGAGGGCAAGGGATATATAGGAACTCTGCATTAATTTTGCAAATTTTATGTGAATACATATTAATAGTACAATAAAAGTTTATTTAAAATTTATCATTTATTATCATATTAAAATTTTAACATTGAAGTCTCATTGGAATCTTTTATTTAAATAAAGTCACTTCATGTTATTTATTCAAGAAAATTAATTTGATATTTCAGCAGCTTCTACAGAACTGAGTTGTGGTTGGAACCAAGAATAGAGAGCAGATTAATATTTTCTAAAACCCTAGTGAAGAGATTTTAAAATCCATCTAAGAAACTAAGCATATTAAGCCACTCAAATGAATGCAGTTGGCCATCCCATACCCATAAATTCTGCGCTCATAAATTTCACTAACTGCCAATAAAAATGTTTGAAAAAATATTGCATTTGTTCTTAATATGTATAGATTTTTTTTCTCATGATTATTCCCTAAATAGCACAATGTAATTACTGATGTAGCCTTGTCTAATCTTTTTCAAGTACCATAATAAATTTTAATTGCATTTAAATGTACATTAAATTTACAGTTAGATTGCATGCCTGTAATAATTTTTTTAAATACAAAAAACCTTAAAATGAATGAGATAAAAGGAATATTACTAAGATTTTTATTGATTGGAAAATTTACCCATATATCTGGATTTCTAAGAATATCTTCCAAAGAGCCAACACAATTATTTGCTATTGAAAAGGCTAGCACAGACTGTTAAATCAGTTAATTATTCTGAATAAAAAAAATTAGTTAAATACTGCTATTCATGTAACAGTACTAAAAGACATCAAGATTAATCTATAATAAAATTAAATACATATGCCAGAAAATGACATAGTATATATCCAAGAAAAATTTAAATTATATTTTATGAGTTAATAATTGCAAATCTTCCTAAACTAAAACTCAAAAGGGAAACATTTATACATACTAAACCTTACTCAGAAGGGATCCTACTATCTCTGTTTTTAAATGAGGTCCTCTTGATCATCTGAAATAGGAAATTGGGCATAGCTATGCCATAATCATTGCAGTCTGTAATTACAAAAGGGAGAAAAGAATATAGGTTTCAGTTCCATTACTTCTCTAGAAACTCCAAGGTGCAATCAGTCAAAAGAAGTAGAGTGTTAATAATTGAATTAATAGTGCTCAGTGAAAATGGAGTTCAACAAGATTGGCAGCTTAGAAGAGTTTAATTTAGACTTGAGTCAATTGTCACAGGGTTGAGAAAGAGCATATTTGTGACACTGAAGTGTACTAAATCCTCATTATCCTGTAATAGTTGAAATGAGTTCAGGAAAAGAAATTTATATATATGTAAAAATACAATTCACCACAATAATTGAACCTCCTTTTACTTATTGCAGACTTGTATACTAATTACAATATTGACTAGACTCAGGCTTTGAGAATTTTTTGTTCAATTTCATGTACTCTGGATTACATTCTGGAATATTCTGAAAAGCATCCATCAAATGTTTGGTTATTTATGTATTTATACCAAAGCAGTTTAATTGTTAATAACTTTTTATTACTAAATATTTGTCATATTAGTCCATTTAGAACTGTTGTTAATAAATTAACTTACTTCTGTCAACAAAATTAGAACTATCTGGCTGATGAGAGGATGTTATGAGATAGCTTCAAGAAAAACTTTATTTTTTAGACTATATATTAAAAGTAAAATTTAAAAAAAGGTCTGCAGATGTATCAGTTGCTTTCAATTAGAAAAATGTCAAACACCAGGATAGTCATCTTTCTTTGGAAGAAATCCAAGACAGAATGATATTTAAAAGTAATATTCTTTGATATGGATTAAGTTTTTTTTAGAAATGTGGAAGGTTAAGAATGTGACAAAACTTTTCTGGTATATTTCCACAGGTTTTCCAATGTTCAACAGAGTAACAGATCATTTTTAAACCTCAATTCTAACTACAAAACTAAATCTCTGTTCAATAAGTTTATCAGAAAAGTGTTACCTGATTTGATATCTCTGCTGAAGTTTAAAACAACTTGTGAAATTAATAAAATTTAGCATTTGTGATGGGAAAGTGCTGAATTCTACTAGAAATACTGACCTCCAAGCCACTAAGACTGAAAAGGTATGATAATCCCAGGATTTCCCGTCACTGATGCCATCACTGTGAATTAAATCAGATTCTTTAATGCTTTGGATTTTGTTAAGAAACAGTAATTATACCATAATATATGAATTGAATGATCTGTTCTTTCAATTACTTGGTATAATAGTTTCAACTAATAGAATTTCAGAACGTTTTCTATGAATCCCCATTAAGAGGTTTAATTTCACAAAGGGGAAGTCAGACATGTGTCCATAGTTATCTGCTTGGAGCAGAACACAAAAGCTTGCAATATTGCAACTAATAATAAGAATTGTCTTCCTATTTCCATTCACTGCAAACTACTTGGGTAGCCTAGTTATGCAAGCAATGGACACATTCCAGTGTTCACACTGGAGCACCAGCTAAACGACCATTTTATCCTTAGTAACACAGGGAAGAGGTATGGTTCAGCAGTAAAGATTGTCTAGCATGTGTGAGACCCTGGGTTGAATCTTCAGCCCCAGAAAGAGAAAAGAGATAGAGGGAATAACACATATTGTTTGATCATAACAAACCTCCTGTATATATTCACTATTAATTTCTAATTTGGAATTTCCCTTTTACATGGTGCTAGGTAATATCTTTGCTCTTTTAATTATCTCTGTTCATTATCTTTCATCTTCTTTATCTTGTGTTTAAGTTTTTGTTCTGTATATATATGTAATCCCAAAACAACTGTGATGGTGAGACAGTAGTTTTAATAATAGAAAACAATGTGTTTGGAAATATTTTTGACATTTAAAATTAGTATTAATCTCTTGGAGTTTTTAAAATACAAAAATTCTATACCTCCTATTCTTGAAATAAATTAAAAAATATTCTTCAATCACTAGAACTCATAATAAATAAATTTATATTTAGAAAAATAGTTGATATGTGTAAATGCATGGTATACATCCTTGTTATTTGCTAAAAATGTTTGCTTTTAATGAAAGAAAGTGAGATGAAAAGCTTTCTTAGAAGATATACAATTACTAATTTAGTGAATATAAGAAATAGTACATACCTAGGTCAAGAAAGAAATAAAAAGAATTAAGGAAGAAAAGCATAGTAAAAGTGATTCTAGATCTTTAAAAATTTTTTGTTAATTTTCTTGTTACAACTAGAGAGAGAATAGAAGAATAATCAGCTTTATACTGAGAAAATAATGAACTAGGGATGGTGTATCACAGTGATTCAGGGTACATTCTCTGAAAATACACTGTCTGAGTTTGAAATCCATTTCTGCCACTTACCTCTGTGATATCTGTTGTTTTATGTAGCATTCTGTATTTCAATTTTCTTATGAATGGACAAAGAAAATGTGATATATATATATATATATATATATATATATATATCACATTATATATATATATATATATATATATATATATATATCATATATATATATATATTCCCCCCAATGGAATATGACTCAGGTTTAAAAAAGAATGAAATTTGCCAGTTAATGGATGGAGTTGAAGAATATCATGCTAAGCAAAGTAAGCCAATCCCCCCAAAACCAAAGGCCATTTTTTTTCTCTAATATGTGGATGCTAAGTCAAAATAAGGGGGATGGGCAATAGGAAAGAATAGAGTTACTTTAGATTAGATAGAGGGAGTGAAGGGAAAGGAGGGGAGGGGATCTGGGGATAGGAAGGATAGTAGAATGAAACAGACATTATTATTTTATGTAATAATATATATATATATATATATATATATATATATGTATATATATACATATATATGTATATATATACATATATACACATATTTGTAATAATATATATATGATTATATATATATATATATATATATATATATATATATATATATATATGATTGCATGACCAATGTGATTGTACAACATGTATAATCAGAAAAATGAGAAATTATACACAATCTATGTATGATATATCAAAATGCATAAATGCTTTCTACTGTCATGTATAACTAATTAAAATAAATTAAAAGATTTTTAAAAAATAAATATAACAAATTTAAAACAAAGCACAAAATAAAAACTTTCATGCATGGGGAAATGTATGTAATTGGAATTATTATAATGGAGGGTGCAGATATTTTACCAACTTATAGACCTGAGTCAGTTCATGGACACAGTGCATTTAGAATGAAAAGGGAACAAACTTCATTTGAGGAAGGACATTCTAACATTGCCAGAAATATGATAATGTTTATTTGCAGTGACTTGCTAAAGAGAATATGCATATTGTTGGGTGCAGAGCAGGCTGAACTGTGTTGTCTGCAGGGCAGGCTGAACAGATGTTGGCTGCAAGATAGCCCACGCACTCAAACCCCCCTCTATCTGGTCCTTTATCACCTGTTTGCCTCAAGTCTGAACATTCAACCCTGCTCAAGGCTGAACACTCAACCCCCCTTGGGCCAACAAGGCAGCTTGCAGACCCAGAGGCCCCATTAGATTTGGGCTATAAAAACTCCCTCCTGCCAGGCCTCCTCTCTCTTGCTCTTTCACTCTTGCTCTCTCCCTCTCTCTCTTGCTCCTTCTCTCTTGCTCTCTCTCTTGCTCTTTATCTTTCTTACGCGCACTGTCTCTCTCTCTTGCTCTCTCCCTGTTCATCTCTTCTCTTTTCTCTCTCTCTCTTTCCTTCTTTCCTTTCTCTTTGTTGCACTGCTGCAATAAAGATCTTTTGGTTGCTCCGAGTGTTGTGGTCACTTTCCTTTCATTGGTGCCGAAACCCGGGAGAGGGTTAAAACCCACTTTTGGGTCCCTCTTCCTTCGGAAGTGCCACTCACTGGATGGCCTGAACCCAGGCCTGAACCCATTTTCTAGACTGCCAGAACTCCATCCACCACCAGCCTTCGATTGGTGAGTTTCCCCTTCCTGGAGTCCTAAACCCAATGGTGGTGTCAGGAGGATTTGGCCATTGATTGTCCGGCAAACCTGTTTGCCCACCTGCGGGGAGGAAAACACCCCACCACAGCCTTCAAGGCTACGGTGGCCCTCAGGGACTCCTTCCTAGGGCAGAATAGACTCCTGGGTTCAAAATTATTCCCTTCCCTTCCCAGCTGTTAGTTACCAGCATAGGCTTTGTAGGTCTCCCTGGAAGGACTGTGTAACCTCCAGGGACACATAACAGAGAACTGAACATCACACCCCACCCAGACCTTCACCATCTTGGTGGCTCTCCTAAAATCCTAGTCCTCAGACACTTACCCTCCCCTTCCTCCCTCTTCCCCTGTCTCTCTCTTTCCCCTCTTTCCGGCCCTGCAAGTCTCCGGCCTCTCCAGGAGGGGTCCCGAAAAGAAAAGCCTTGGCCAAGGTCTCCCACGGCTCCAGCTCCGTCCAGGACGAGAGCTTCGACTGTCAGGATTCGGTGACGACCAATCTCTGCAGCTCGAACCTGCCACTAAGGCACTCCTGATTTTTGGCTCTAGTGGGGACGCCCCTTTTGCCAATAAATCAGTTTCCTCCTTCTCTCTTATACTATGGTTGCATCCCCTTCCTTCTCCTCTATACCAAGTTTGCATCCCCTTCCCTCCTCCTTATACTACTTTGCGACATGGGTAATGTGTCCTCTCTGCCGGTCGACTCTCCCCTACAATGCCTCTTGGATAACCTCAAAACCCTCTCCTTGACACCAGACATCAAACCCCCAAAATTGATCAAATATAGCACCCAGGCCTGGCCCACTTATCCCTTAGACAACCAAAGCAGATGGCCCCCCTTTTGGGTCCCTGGATCCCTCCATTCTAAGGGATCTCTACAATTACTGTGAGCATTCGAAAAAATGGGTAAAAAGCTGCTATATCAAAGCTTTCTTCTTGCTTGTGCTCTCTGCACCTCTTGCAGACCTCTGCAAATTCTTCTAGCTTGCAAACCAACACCCACAACCACTGATCCCCAATTCCTCCTCCTCCGGACTCATCCACTACTTTTGACCCTACTGATGAATTTCCACCCTATCGCCCAGCTCAAATAGGTCCTCACCCTCAACCTTCTGCCCCAGCCCCTCCACTGTCTCCCCCACCTGAACAACCTGACTTCTCCTCTCCACTTACTAGATCAAAAACCTAAACAACCGCCTTTCCTCAAACCATTGCCTCTTTCCTGAGGTAGCAGGTACTGAAGGAATCCCTTCACCCACTCACTCCTCTCTTCTTCTGTCAGCGCCCACACCAGGTGCCACCAGGTCCTCTTACCAACTAACCCAAAGCTCAAACAAGCTGAGGAGAGCCCTTGGACCCCTATCAGAGATCTGGTGAAAATGGCCTTTAAAGTTGCTTTGTCATCACTGAAAACAGGTTACTAAGAATTGTCCCTTACAGGCTTTTTTGGGATACTCACTCCCATCCTCCCCTCTGCTCTACCTGTTCTGCTGCTCAAGTTTTCCTTGCTAGGGAAAATCCTGTTCTTTTACATCACTCCTTCCTCATTCTCAGATCCACAGCTGCTCTCAGCCCCGCCTTCCCATCTTCCCCTCCCTACCAGGCCCACAGAAAAGGCTTAACTGACCTTCTCCAGAAATCTTCACCATGGCTGATTTTATGACTTTCAGCAAAAAAAAATCTCTACAAAAAGTTTAATGTAGATAAACTTCCTATTTTCCCGTTGCCTTGTTTTACTTGGTCACTGGCTGGAAAAATCAGCACTCAAAAAGCTAGACATCCCCTTACTAGTTTTTCACAAAATATGTAAAACAAGGCCACTGGCTTTGAGCTGGGGCTTCACAGAGAAGGCTACATGTCTAAGATAAGGAGGTTACCAACTGGGCTCCATGATAACAGCTGGCAGGGGTGGGGAGGGTGGGGGGAAGAGGAGAGAAAGGGAAAAAAGAAAAAGCTCTCCCCTCCCAAGTGTCCTTGAAGGGTTAACTTGCCCAGAACAGAGGAAAAAAAAAAACTGCTTTTTGTGAACTTCTGCAGACTGTGAACTTCTGAGCCCCTTCCCTTACATGTTGGGTACAAAATTCTGAAACAACCTAAACTTGGGGTTCAGGCGATTAATTGATTACAACAGAAGATGTGACCTCTGAATCCGGTTGCAACCAAATAAAACTATTTCCCTATCTTCAGTGCTATCTTAGGTGCCTTGCCTTGTCTGTTCCTACAACAGTATAATTGTATATACTTAAACATTGTTCATGTTTTCATGAAATGGTCAACAGATGTGATTAATTGTGTGCTGCAAATAACAAAATATCTCTTATTAAAATGGAATAATTTGCCTAAATTCAGAAATTTACAAGGATTATTTAAAAATGTAAAAAAAAAGAGTTAACAAATAGGAAAGAGAAATTAGAAGGTTCTAGGTATGGATTTAATAGAAGGAAAATGTGTTTTCTGGATAAGAGAGTCTGTTAAGTAAATAAGAAGGTTTAAGTAAGTGCTAAAGAAGGTCTGTATATAAAACTATGGTTAAACAACAACTGTTATTTTGCAATATTGTAATATGTTATTTCTTTAAAAGCTAAACTTGATTAATATAAAAACATCAATAATAATTGTGGTACTATTACTCTTCTTTGTATATTAAATGTGTTCATATTTTCCAGGTATATGTCATTAAGATAGAAGCTTTAAAAAAGTATATCAAGCTGGTGTTCTCCAAAAGGTTGCATGGTTATTTTAGGCTTATAAAAATAACATATCGGAGATTTATTTATATCATTTAATGTTTTATAACTGGACCTGTTATCAATAAGATTAATATAAAGTTCTATACACTGGGTATAATTTAAATGTAATATACTGTATTACCTAGTATTCATGTGACATCAAGCAATAATATATGTAAATTTTATAAAATAATATTAAAAAAAAGATCAGCTTCAATACTACAACACTTTACCTAAGATTTATAAATCTTAGCCTTACCTGGGATAAGGCTGTGCTTCCCATCTTAATACATGTCAGAATGACTCCAAAGTAGGCCAGACTTCAGCTAAAGCCCAACACTCTTAATTTAGGGTGAAACTGACTTTGCTGGATGTTTATGATCAAGACTTAAAGTTAAACTAAAATGGCCAAGGAAACCAATATTTGGCTCTGGCCCTCTGAGTCAGTCTGAATCCAAGGAACAGGTAACTTCTCTAAAGAGCTTTGCAACTCTGGACCACATAACCTCCTGATCAGGGAGATTAATGAGACCACTGGAGAATGAAAAGCCAATCAGTGCATTTGCTGTGAATAGGAGGGTCATTGGAGACAGGAGACATCCCTGATGCTTCCAAGGGAAGCCACATGGTCAAGCAAGACCTGGACCCATCCTAGCTCAAATGGCACTAGCAGAACTAAGAAGCTGCTCTCAGGCTCCCCCAAGAGCGACCCCTATGGGAACTCAGCTGACTCTTAACAATAGATAGAAACAAAGTCAATTTTGACCAACTTGATCTTAAACACCTACCAAAAACAGTTAACCAAAACCAGTCATTCCTAGGAGTAATAAAGGACAAGAACAGCTAGAAAAGAGGAGACAGCAACTAAGCCAACAGGCTCCATGGGGAATGTTCAGTCAAGTATGGCCTTGGCTCCTCCCCCTCACAGGACCCCTATTAGTCCTCTCTATGTTTCTCCTAATAGGACCATGTCTATTAAATTGCCTACAGAAGCTCATGCAAGATCAGATACACAAATTCACCAACAAGCTGGTCAATCAACTACTTCTTTAAGACTACCAGCTCTGATGCCCAAGATGGACACCTACGACTCATGACCAACTCCTCTGGCTCCAGAGACTCTGTGCCCATCTAAAACCCTCTCTAACCCTTTTTCCAATTTTCACAACCCCTCTTTCACTTCCTAGGAGTGAGAACTACTCTCCAGCATGTCCACTCTGCTTATTCTGTCTGCTCTACAGTATCCCCACAAGGAAGCATCAAACCTAAACTCCCCCTGGTACCACCATGTCTCCCACCTTAAAAAGGCACTTGTTCCAAATGTGGACTTCCACCATGCCCACCAAACTCAAAATTTCTCTCCAACCCTCTTCTTCTTTTACTAATCATTATTCTCTCTCAAGTTTTTATGTCAAACCACAGATGCTGCTTCTGCATCCAAGCGACATGACACCAGGATGACACCACCCACTCTCAGTTTATGGGTCAAGGTGATTGCCCTTCCACTGGCTGCAATCAGGCTGTCACCCTTAACATTACTGGATTCAACCAAGCCACCTCCAATACTTCCTAGAGTCCCTGCTACAGGACCAGTGGCTGATACCAAGAATCTCCTCCATCTAGGACTGGTTTGATGCCATCGAGGACTTGTGGCTTCAAGGAACTTTTATGGACTTTACCCCTACCACAGTAGTTGTCTGTAGCCACTGAGTGTTATTTCTGGCTGCCCTGGTGTTCTCAGACCTGTCCCCCGAACATTCCTCCACTTCCCCTTCTAAGTCTAATGCCGCCCACCATTAAGCAGGAAGAAGCCAGAGGACTTTACGCCGTCCCCTGTGTCACTTAGAAAAACAAAAAGGGAGGAATGTTGGGTGCAGAGCAGGCTGAACTGTGTTGTCTGCAGGGCAGGCTGAACAGATGTTGGCTGCAAGATAGCCCACACACTCAAACCCGCCTCTATCTGGTCCTTTATCACCTGTTTGCCTCAAGTCTGAACATTCAACCCTGCTTCAGGCTGAACACTTAACCCACCTTGGGCCAACAAGGCAGCTTGCAGACCCAGAGGCCCCATTAGATTTGGGCTATAAAAACTCCCTCCTGCCAGGCCTCCTCTCTCTTGCTCTTTCACTCTTGCTCTCTCCCTCTCTCTCTTGCTCTTTCTCTCTTGCTCTCTCTCTTGCTCTTTATCTTTCTTACGCGCGCTGTCTCTCTCTCTTGCTCTCTCCCTGTTCATCTCTTCTCTTTTCTCTCTCTCTCTTTCCTTCTTTCCTTTCTCTTTGTTGCACTGCTGCAATAAAGATCTTTTGGTTGCTCCGAGTGTTGTGGTCACTTTCCTTTCAGTGTATATATACCACATTTTATTCATTCATATGCTCATAGAGAGTAAATCTGATTCTACAACTTAGATATTGTGAGTTGTGCTTCAAATAACCTGGGTATGCATATATGTCTAAAGTATCATGGTCTTATGTTTTGTTTTGATAAATTCTAAGAAGTGGTACAGCTGGATCATATGATTTCTATTTTTAGGTTTTTAAGGTAACTGCATGTTGATTTATACATGATTGTACATTCCCAACAACAGAGCAAAAGTTATTTTCTCTATCCTTGCTAATATTATTATTTACATTCTTGATGATTGCCATTCCAACTGTAGTAACATGGAAATTAAGTGTGAGGGTAAAGAGTTGAATATTTTTTCACATAACTATTGGTCATTTGTATTTCCTTTGAGAAGTTTCAATTGAGTTTATTTGTCCATTTTTTATTGATTGGGTTACTCGTTTTTATAGTGATTTTTTTAGTTCTTTTTATATATTCTGGATATTGATTCTATATTAAAAGAGTATTTGGCATAGATTTTCTCCCATCTGTACTTTGGCTTTTGACTCTTTGGTTTCCTTCGTTGTGGAGATTTAAAATTCTATGCTATGCCATTCATTAATTATTGCTCATGTTTCTCAAGATGTAGGGTTCCTATTCAGAAAATATTTACCTCTGCCTATATGTTAAGAGTTTCCCCTATTTTTTTTTCTTCTAACAGATGCAACAGTTAACAGTTTTGGGTAATATACATAGGTAGGTTTTTGAGTTTATTTTTCTGTAGAGTGAGAGATAAGAGATATAGTTTTATTCTACAAAAACATAACTAATTTTCTCAGCAACAGTTGTTAAAGAAGCTGCCTCTTCCCCAAAATGTATTTGTGGCATCTTTGTCAAGAATCAGAGAATGAGTTTGTTTTTGAGTCTTCTATTCTGTTACATTGTTTTACGTGTCTGTTTTCACGCATAGTACTTACTATGCTGTTTTGTTGCTATAACTCTGTAATATAATTTGAGATTGTGTACTGTGATGCTGTTAGCATTCCTCTGGATTATTTTGACTGTCCTGAGTCTTTCTTTCTTTCATGTGAATTTTAGGATTGTCTTCTTCCATTTTTATGAAGATTTTCATTGGTATTTGATGGGTTTACATTTAATTTGAAAATGGTCATTTTAACTATTTTAATTCTTCCTATCCATGAAGAGAAAGTTCTTTCCATTTTCCAATGTCATATTAATTTTTCTATAATTTCCATTGTAGAGGACTTTCACCTTTATGGTAAAACTTAATTATTTTAAGCTATTGTGAATATAATTAATTTCCTAATTTCTTTTTTAACTGATTCATTAGTGATATATAGAAAAGCTAGTTATTTTTATGTTTATTTTGAATCTTCTTGCTTTTCTGAATTTATCAGTTTAGAAGTGTTCTGCTAGAAATTTGAGGGTCTTCTAACTATATCTTCAAATAGGGATAATTTGATATATTCTTATCTTATTTGTAATCTCTTATTTCCTTTTCTTGATTCATTGTTCTGGATAAAGTTTCAAGCTGTATATTTAATATGAGTAGTAAGAGTGGACATCCTTGCCTTGCTCCTAATTTTTGAGGAAATTCTTTCAACTTTTCCAATTCACTATGATATTGACTTTGGGTTTGTCATATGTAGCCTTTATTATGTTGAGGTAGGTCCTTCTATTCTAAGTTTCTTCAGGTTTTTTATATGAAGGGATGTTGAATTTTCTTAGATTTTTCTGCATGTATTGAGATGATTATGCAGCTTTGTCCTTGATTCTATTTATGTGGTATATTAAATTTATTGATTTACACCTAGTTAAATAATGTTTGCATCCTTGAAAACTAATCAACTTAATTATGTACATAATTTTTTAAATGTGTTCTTGAATTGATTTTCTAATAGTTTATTAAGGATTTTTTCATCTTCGTTTATCAAAGATATTGTTCTGTAGTTTTCTTTCCTTGTACTGTCTGTCCTTATCTGCCGCAGTCTGGCTGGGCACAAATAACTGAGCCACCAGGAAGCACTTGTAGGTTCAAACAGCAACTCTTTATTCCTGAACTCTCACCAGCACTCCACACATGCTCCCCCAGAAACACTCTCTCCTGAACCCCCGCCAGAACTCAACAGGAACTCCAAAGTAGTGGGCGCTCCAGGCAGCAAGAGCCACCCTATTGTCAGACAGCAAAAGTCTATATACAACTGAATACACAGCTTAACTTAACCATCATCATCTCAATGGCTCCCTGGTGTCACCTCTCAACCACTCCCTTCTGGCAAAATGCCATGTATCATCTGGTGGCCCTCAACACTTATCCAGTTTTAGTATCAGAGTGATACAGGCTTCATAGAATGAGTTTAGAATGATTATTTCCTTACAATTTTATGGGATAATTTTAGGAGTATTGGCATTAGCTAGTCTTCAAATATACAGTAAAATTAATTATGAATCAATCTGATCTTGAACTTTTCTTTACTGGAAAGATTTTTATTATTGCTTCAATCATTTGATATTAGTCTGTTTAGGTTTTCTAAATCTTCTAGGTTTGGGTGAGTCTCCATATAGATCCATTTCTTCTAAATTTTCCAATTTATTGAAATATAAGTTTTCAAAACAATCCCTGGTGATCCTTTGCATTTCAGTTGTGTCTGCTGAAACATCCTTATTTTATTCTTCAATTTTATTAATTTGGAATTTCTTTGCCTTTTTTTTTTTTGATTAGTTTTGTGAAGAGTTTATCAATCTCAACAACTTTTTTCATTGATCGTTTGTATTATTCTTTACTCTCTAGTTCATTAATTTCAGTTCTACTGTTTATTATTTCTTTCTTTCTCCTGTTTTTAGAGAGAGGTTGTTCTTTTTTTTTTTTTTTTTTTTTTTTTTTTTTTAAGGGATTTGAGATGAGTCATTAGGTTTACCATTTGAGAAATCTGTTTCTTTTTTTTTATGTAGACACTCATAGCTATATTCTTCCTTCTTAGCATTTCTTTCATTGTATCACAGAGATTCTAGTATATTTTGTCTCAATTTTCATTTAATTCTAAGAATTTTTAAATTTAATCCTTAATTTTTCCAAGGAATCACTCATTATTAAAAGGTGTACTGTACAATTTTCATGTATTTGAACAGTTTGTATTGGTTTCTAATTTCATTCCATTGTGAATGTATGGTCTAAAATATCATCTATTTTTGAGAAAGTTCCTTGAGATGTCTAAAAGAAAGTGTATTTGATTGTTGTTGGATAAATATTTGGTAGATTTCTGTTAAGTTCAATTTATCTGGGGCTGGGGCTGTAGCTCAATGGTAGAGCGTTGCCTTTGCACACGTGAGACCCTAGGTTTGATCCCCAGCACCACATAAAAATAAATAAATAAATAAATAAATAAATGAAAATGAAGATATTGTGTCCATCTACAACTAAATTTTTTTTAAAGCTCAGTTTATCTATAATAAAGTGTAAAACCGATGTATTTTTGTTGATTTTTTGTTTGAGTGATCTGTCAGTGAGTTAGGTATATTGAAGCCCCCCAATTTTATTATAAAGAACTTTATCAGCACAATTGAGTTTAAGTTTATATCATGTAACATTTGTTTTATAAAATGAGATGCACCATTATTAGTGCCATTATTATTTATAATCCTAGTATTTTCTTATTAAATTCTTCCCTTCACCTCTGTGTAACAACCTTTTTTGTCTCCTTGGACTAGTTTTGGTTTAGAGTGTGCTTTGACATGTATTAGGGGTTGTGCCTGCTTGATTTTGGATTGTGTTTGCATCAAATATCATTTTTCATCCTTTCACTTTCAGTCTGTGAATGTCTTCACCTGTGAGGAGTGTTGCTTGAAGACAATATAAAATTTATTTTTTAATACAATTGGGCAGCCTGTATATTTTAATTGAATAATTAATAATTCTCCTTCATTATAAATATGTATAAATATGCATAAATATGCATAGGTATATATTAACTTCTTCTTGTTGTTGTTTTTCATTTTTAAGCCTTGATTTACTTCTAATTCCTATTTGTCTATGGACAATTCTAATGAGATTTCTTCTTTTCCATGCCCTCTTGGTTGTGTGTAGGATTTCTTTTATTTTCTTCTGCAATGATAATTTAGTGGTCATGAATTCATTTTGTTCCCGTTTATCATAGAAAGTATTTATTCTCTAATTCTGAAGTATAGCTTTTCTGAATATAGTGACCTTGATTGGCAGTTGTTTTCTTTCAGGACTTAAAATACAGTCTAAGCCCTCCTGACCCTTGGAGTTTTGTTTAGATATCTCTGTTATTCTGATTTGACTTTATAATTGATCTATTATGTGTCTTTTGCAACTTTTATTCTTTGTCCTTGAATTTTGACACTTTAACTTTATAAAACAAATGTTACATGATATAAAGAGAGGTTCTTTTTTAATCCTGTCTATTTGGGGTTATATATGCCTCTAGTCTATGAATGTCCATCTTCTTCCTGAGGTTTAGGGAATTTTATATTTACAGAATATCTTATGTCATTGACCTATACCTCTTATCCTTCCTCCAGACCTACAATTCTTAAATTAGTCTCTTATTGTTGTCCAAGTGTTCTTGTATATTCTATAAGAGCTGCTTATTTTTTCTTTTATTGCTATGAATTTTCCAGTCTTGAAATTTTGTCTTCTATTTTTTAAAATCTATTGGTGAGACTTTAAAAAAATACTTATTTTTTAGTTACAGGTGGACACAATGTCTTTATTTTACTTTATACAGTGCTGAGTATCAAACCCAGTGCCTCGTGCATGCTAGGTGAGCGCTCTACCTGTGAGCCCTATTGGTGAGATGTTTAACTGAGTTTTTAAATGTTCTTTCCCCCCGCCAAGATTTCTCTTTGATTCTTATTCAATATATCTATCTCTTTATTGAATTCCTCATTCATATCCTGTACAGTCTTCCTTCATTCACTCAGTTGTCTGTTTGTGTTCTATTGGAATTTGTCTTTTTTTAATAATTTATAATCATTATTTTGAATATTTTCATTGTATTTCATTCACTTTATTATCTTTGGAGGGAGTTTCTGGGAATTATGAACCACAGGAGGTGTCACATTACTTTGCTTTTCATATTTCTTGCATTCTTGTGTTGATTTTTTTATATGTGCTGTGTTGAATTTCTCTTTCACTTTTTTGTGAAGGCCTTTTGTAAGCAACATTCTTTTCTTGCTAATGTGTCCTGCAATATCAAGTTGTGAATTGAGTCTAAATTGGCTTCATTATATAGTTTTCCTGTTAGTTTTTTGTTGGTGAATAGTATATATTGACACTTCCTGTATTGTGTCAAAGGTTGGGGATCTCACTTTTTCTGTAGGCCTCAAAAGTGGGGCAATTTTTGTGGTAGACATGCCTTCTGTGTTTGGGGCAGTAGGGTAGATAGTGTTTACTCTCTGTGATTGCTCTTCTAGTCCTGTCAACCTTGTATGTTCTCAAAGGATATAGGGAAAAACTATTTTGAGGCCCCTTATAAGTCTGGTCATGTCACTTCCAAAGAATCCAAGCAAATAATTTGTTTTTTAACTAAGGAACTCGCATACTGCAAACAATGTGTTTTTCCTAATAGTAGTAAAAATGCCTCTGATTATTTTAATTCAATTTTCTACCTTAAGCTAGTCTATGATGCCATTGAGCACCTTGATTCAGTGAAGCTTCAATTATGCATTTTGGGGGCATCATTCAAAATTACCATATTATATCTGGTGAATTATACCTGGAAAACCAAAGCAGGTACTGCAGAAAACCTGATATTACATATAAGTAAGTGGAAGATGATGGGGGAAATAAAACACAGATTTTAGGGTATCTTCTGAAATGTAGTACTCTGAGGCATGTCAAAATATTGCTTCTAAAACAGCAACAAAAATTTAATACCAACTGCTGAATAAGATACTCGACCCCTAAAGAAAGTGACGCAGGGGCTGGGATTGTGGCTTAGCAGTAGAGGGCTTGACTAGCACCGCTGGGACCCGGGTTCGATCCTCAGCGCCACATAAAATAAAATGGATCCCCAGTGTCCATCTACACCTAAAAAATAAATACCTGTTTAAAAAAAAAGAAAGTGATGCAGCACAAGATGAGTGACTTTTTGGACTTAGAGGTAATCATTACCAAAGGTTGTCATGTGTTTCCAATATATCTTTAGTCTTTAAAAAACTACATAAGTTGAATAGGTCCAAGGACAAGACAAGACTTCTCAGCTGGTCCAGGTTATAAGGCATACCCTACCACTTGAGCCATATGAGCCAATACACAGATTCCCCTCTCCTATTTCCCTATTACTTTGCACAAAGTAAGAAGTATTTATAGAATCTTGTAGTTTAGTCTTACAATGTAGGGCATTAATGTGGTACTGAATGAGAAAAAGAATTAGTGTTATCTCTAAGAAGCAGAAACTCTCATGGAAAAGGAAATGTGGACACACACAGCTAATGCTTTAGAGTTTTAAAACAAAATAGAATTAAACAAGAGAATATTTTCAGGGAAAGAAGCATGAAACACCCACAATCCTCTGAAATTTCATTATTCCTCAGAGAGACATGCTAAGCTGGATATAACCAGGATTCTAGTGAAAAAGACCTCTCCCTTTCATTGATGAACATATTTATAGAAACACAAATCAGGGAATATTTTTTTGAATGTCTCCTGTAATCTTCTGCCAAAAGCAAGTCAGAAAGAAAGATTTGAATAGAAATATTTTAATTTGTAAGGATAACAAAAACAGTTACAGGAAAGATTGATTTAAAGTATGTATTTTATGATCATTTTCAACTGTTGATATAGATTCATTAGCTTCTATCAGTCATTGGTTTTGAGGGGTTCCTAAGGTCACTAATTGCTTAACTTTTATAGCCTGCCTTAGGTACAAGCTGATCTTGCTCTGACATCAACAAAAATCTGTTCAATGTTGAACATGTGATTATAGTAGAAAAAAATAATTGGTCTAAATAATGAAATACATGACAAAGCAATGCATATGGAATCTCCAACAAGATCTTCTGAATTCTAGTTTACTGCTTACACAGTTTGGAACCACTCATTATGTTACTAATTTCCCACAGTCATGGATGGTCACGATGACTAGAATGATACTTAAAAAAGTAACGTTAAAAATTAAAAAAGTCTACTAGACTATAACTTTTATCATTTCATTCTTATACTTCAAATACGTGTAATTTTTCTAAAGAAAATTTCCTGCACCTTCCATGGTCAAAGAGGAAAGCTGGAGAATTTACTTTCCATCAAGTTGCTGATCCGTTTCCTATTGAAATAATGCCATCATGGCATTATTGGTCTCTGCTAGTAGAAGAATTAGACCAACTTAGTCAAAAGGAGAGTATTCACTTTGGCTCAGGAATATTCCCCATACCTGAAACCATGACAACTTTGTTCATAGGACTATTCTATATGTACAGTGATGACAAAGAATACCACTCATGAATGAATCACTGTGTGTATGTGTGTGTAGTTATTTACTATCTCTTCCTCAGAAGATGCTTTGCTGCTATGAAATACAAGAATTCTTATACTTGTGCTAAAGTCCATAGGTTCACAGTGTTTTCCAAGATTGTTCCAGTGATATTCCGATATTGATACTTTGAGAACCAGACAAAATTCAAGTCATTCATATGTGCCTCCAACCTTCCACATCGTTCACATCTGCCTCTAACCATCCATTTCAATATGCACAATTTCATTGAGGGACTGTTAATGAAAACAAAAATTTTAACTTTAGTATCATTGAGCTGTCCAAACCTTGAATTTTGCTTTCTCTTTTCACACACACACACACACACACACACACACCCCTAATGAGGCAATAGAAGTAGATGTGAGTTGAAAGAAAGATGCCAGTGCAAGAGATATGGTTGACATGGGCATGCTGGATTCTTGATTTGTAATATACTTGCACAATCTGAATGGACTGAGAGGTCAGCTTAGACTTAATATATAACACTGACATTAAGACAGCCCCATTTCTGACTTCATTCTAGGTTTTAACTACCTGCACTTTTTCTTAAAATTTTGGAAAAATATCAACTTTAAAAAGATAAATTAGAAAAAGCAGTACTTTGTCTACTAAACTCTCCATATTAGCTACATAACATTAAAATCGACTCCAAATTCCTTAAAAGAGTCAACAATGGCGCTATCTTACTTGATTCCATCTTCTCTAATTTCCTACCTCTCTTATTTTAAATAGCTGCTGTCCAAACCTATTGCCTTATTTGTTGTTCTCTTGTGATATTTGAAGGGAAATTGTATATTCATTTTAGATTGGCCTTGTAAATTTCATAAGCTGTTTTATGCCTAATTTCACAAAGATAGTTTAGAAGTATACTGTGAGGAATTTGAAAACCAGCTAGAAATGAGGAGAATGTGCAGATTGTACATGAGCATTCTGTTGTATACATTTGACTAAGTGTGAAATTTAACATTTATAATGATTTTTTCATGCTTGAAAATTCACAGATTTAACACCCATCTATAATTAGGAAATTGCTTTTATTCTTGTAAGTATTTTTTGTATTATAGTGTCCTATGATTTCATGTCACCTGATACCATGCATTCAATTTAAAATAGATACTGTGTAATACATAATCAATAAAAATTTAGTAGTATACTCTAAGAACTTAGAAAACACCGAAGATAGGGCTCTTAGATCATATTAATTTAGTCGTCAACTATTTGGTCAGTCTGCTATATGGATCTATGTGTCAACAACTGGACCATCATGCAATATAGCAAATAACAAATTAGATATTTAAAAAATCAACCTAAAAATGTATGAGTTATAAACTGTTCATTTTGTATTCTTATACTGGATTTATTTCAAGCAACTTTTGGAGATCTAAAAATTTATGGAATGCTAAGTCTCTAGAAAAATAATCAGGAGAAAAAATTAATTTGCTAAAGTAGGGAAATAAAGTAATTTGCTTTGCTTTGGAAAGCCTGAGACAGTTGGAATAGTTCAGAAGGATTAAAAAAGAAAGTTAAAAAATGTTTATGAATTAACATATCTTTGACACTAATATGTTGTTTTTAATGATTCACTGGATAATAATAGCAAATTATAGTCAAATCTAATGAAAATAATGCCCTACTAGATAAGAAATGCCTCCTTTGAGCAGAGAGTCCAGATGTTTTTGAAAATATTTTACACTTCTGTGTGAAGGGGTAGTGGGTAAAAGATCTTTTGTCATATAAAGTAGTGAGAAATTCTTTTAGGCAATATCACAACAGATGTGTATTTGAGTTTTGATGGTAGCTACCAGCTGTGCTTCTCCATAGTCACCAGAAATCATGTGCATGTATCATCCAGGGATAATATGGAATGAATGAAATTGGCAAAAAAGCTTCTTAGATATACCAGTAGAAACATTCCCTTTTTCTTTTCTTGGAAGATGTCAAGTCCCCTGCTGAAATGTGTGATATTTTTACATAAACAAATATGATTACAGTGATTTTGAGTTTATTGCATAAATTCAAAGCATATAACTATAGAATAAAATCAAGTTTTATCTATTGATCCATTTTTTTTTTGTTGTTGTTGTATAGCACATTTACAAAGCAGAAAAGTGTTTAACATGTTAGAGGTTATTTTTCAGATGACCTAATAAAAATTTCCTTCGGGAGTACTCAGTGTACCTCCAAAAAACTGGCAATCTAGGAATCTCATTTTATAAGCAATTCTAGCTATAAAATATGGGTCTAGATTACTTTTTTTCATGCGATATTTAGTACTTCCAGAAACATTTGTTGAAAAGAGTATATTTTCTTTGTTGAATTATCTTTGCTTATTTCCCATTTGCATGGGTCTATTTCTTACGTACCACTATGTATTTGTCTAGATCAATGGGAATATTTGACAACATAAAAACATTAAGTCTTCCTATATATGAACGCGAATATGTCTCTGCTTACACATTCTTTAATTTTTTCATCAGTTTTATAATTATCCTAGTATAGATTTTTATGTACTTTGTCAAATGTTTAACTAAGTATTTTTTTAGTGCTAATGAAAGTGGTATTGTTTTTTAAATTTTGAATATGTATTGTTCATTGTTGATATGTAGAAAATCAATTGATTTTTATGTTAATAACTTATGCAACTTTGCTGTTATAATTTCTTACTAGTTCCAAGAGTTTTATTGTTGTCTTTGTTATTGATTCTTTGAAATTTTCCTCAGAAATGTATTATATTCAAAGGAGGATAATTCATGTTTTTTCTTCAAATCAATATACATTTTCTTTTTGAATAGCACTAGATAGGACTTTCAGCATGATGAGGAAGTTTGTCTTGTTCTCAGTCTTAGGGAGAAAATATGTAATTTCTAATCATTAAGTATAATATGAACTGTAGATTTTTGTTAAGTGTTCTTTAACAAGTTGAGAAAATTCATCCTTTAATTCTAGTTTCCTGAGAGTTTTTTTCCATGAATATGTGTTAGATTCTGTCAAATTATTGTGCATCCATTTGTATGGCCATATGTTTTTTTTTTGTTTGTTTTGTTTTCCTCAGCCCATTGAAGATGCAATTTGCACCAATTGATGAATTTTAAAGGTTGCACTAGTTTTGTTTTAGCCAGTTTTTGTTGCCATCACATAGTACTATAAATTGATATCTAATAAAGAACAGGAATTTGCTACTTACTGTTTTGGAGGCTTTAAAGTTGAATATCAAGGGACAAAGAGTGTCTAGTGAAGACACTGTTTCTGTTTAACAGATTATCCTTTCTAGCTATGTCCTCAAATAGTGGAGGAGGCAGGACAGCTCTCTGGAAACTCTTTAATAAGGACACTGATATCATTCCCGAAGGTTCTGTCCTTGCGACCTAAACCCTCCTAACAGCCCCACCTCTTAATATAACAATGGTGCTTTCAAAATGAATTTATGGAGTATGTAAACATTCTAATTTTTAAACCTGAATGGATGGGATAAATTTTGCCTGATTATGATGTTCCATTATTTTTAAACATTATTGGGTTCTTTTTGGTAGTATTTTGTCAAGGGCTTTTGCATCTGTGTTCATGAGAGATACTGTTTTATATTTTTACTAAGACATCTATTTCTGACTTTGGATAATACTAGCTTCATAGAATTAGTTGAGATGAATGCAATCCGTTTCTAATTCTAGAAGAGATTATAAAAGCTTTATTTAATTTATTGCTTAAGTGTCTAGTAGAACTAATTAATGAAATCAATTTGGGCTCAGTGATCTTGTTTTGAAGGATTACTATTAATTATTGAATCAATTTCTTTAATAGATAAAACATGTTCTGATTTTCTATTTCTTCTTGACTATGTTTGAGAAAATTATCTCCTTCAAGAAATTGGTTCAATTCATCTAAATTAACAAACATTTGGCCATAGAGTTGTTCATAATATTCTTTTGTTGTTGTTGTTCTAATTTGTTATACAAGACAGTAAAATGCATTTTGATACATCATATGAAAATGGACCATAACTTCTCACTCTTCTGACTGTACATGATGTAGAATCATACCAATCATGTAGTCATATATCTACATAGGGTAATAATGTCCAATTCATTCCGCTGTCTTTATTACACCTATACTACCTTCCCTACCTTCACTCACCTCTGCCTAATCAAAGTACTTCTATTTTTCCCTAGTCCTCATATTGTGAATTAGCATTCCCATATCAGAGAAAACATTCATCTTTTATTTTGGGGGGATTATCTTATTTTTCTTTTAGCGTATTCTCCAGCTCCATCCATTTACTGGAAAATGCCATAATTTTATTCTTCTTTAAGTCTTAGTAATATTTCATTGTGTATATATACCACCTTTTCTTCATCCATTCATCTTGTTGAAGGACATCTAAATTGATTCCATAGTTCGGCTATTGTGAATTGAGAACTGCTATAAACATTGACATAGCTGCATCAAGATAGTATGCTGATTTTAAGTCCTTTAGGTATAAACTCCAGAATGAGATAGCTGGGTCAAATGTGGGTCCATTCCAAATTTTCTCAGGAATCTCCGTATTGCTTTCCATAGTGGTTGCACCAACTTGCAGTCCCACCATCAATGTTTGAGTGTATCTTTCCCCCCACATTCTTGTCAACAATTATTGTTGTTTGTAGTCTTGATAATTGCCATTCTGACAGTAGTGAGCTAAAATCTTTGAGTAGTTCTGATTTGCATTTCTCTAATTGCTAGAGATGCTAAATATTTTTTTTCATATATATGGCAACAGATAGTATTTCTTCTTCTGTGAAGTGTCTGCTCAGTTCCTTAGCCCATTTCCATTGGATTATTTGTTTTTTTGGTGTTAAGTTTTTTTGAGTACTTTATAAATCCTGAAGATTAATACTCTAGCTGAGGTGGAGGTGGTAAAGATTTTCTCCCATTCTGTAGGCACTTTCTTCAGAGTATTGATGATTTTCTTTGCTGTGAAGAAGCCTTTTAGTTTGAATCTATCCAATTTATTGATTCCTAATTTTACTTCTTGTGCTTTAGGAGTTTTGTTAAAGAAGTCATGTTCTAAGCTGAAATGGTAAACTTTTGGGCCTATTTTTTTTTTTCAATTAGGTGCAAGGTCTTTAAGGTCTTTAAGTCTATTGATGTGATTGCAAAAAAAAATCGATAATTTTTGCATCTATGTTCATCAAGGGTATTAGTTTGAAGTTTTCTTTCTTTGATGTGTCTTTGTCTGGTTTCATATCAAGGTTATTCTAGCCTCAAATAATGAGTTTGGAAGGGATCCCTCCTTTCCTATTTCATGGAAAAATTTGAGGAGTAGCAATATTCTTTTATTAGGTTTCTAATGTCCTTGGGAAAGAGGTGATGACCTCTCTTTATTTCTGATATTATTAGTTTGTTTCTTCCCTTTTTTCCTTAAGTTGGATAAAGGTTAATCAATTCAATGGATTTTTTAGAAGAGCCAAATGTTTGTTTCATTGATTTTCTCTATTGTTTACCTATTTTAATTTCATTAATTTTTACTTTAATTCTTATTGTTTTTCTTCTACTTGCTTCAACTTCATGTTACTTTTCTGCCTCTATTATGTTATTGATTTCAGATGTTCTTATCTAATATATGTGCCATCACTGTATCCAACAAATTCTGAGAATTTTATTTTCATTTGCACTTAGTGTAAAATATGTTTTTTTGAATTTTCCTTGAAATTTTCTCTTTTATGTAAGTGGTATTTAGAAATGTATTATTTTATCTTCAAATATTTGACAATTTTCCGTCTATTTTTCTTGTATTGATTTATAGTTTAATTCTATTGTGTTCTGAAAAAAACTTGCAGGATTTCTGTGCTTTTAAATTTATTTAGTGTGTTTATGGCCCATAATGTAGACTATTTTGGTGAACACTTCATGTGATCTTGAATAGAATGCATACTCTGCTATCACTAAGTGATGTGTTCTATAGATGTCAATTAGATACAGGTAATTGATTATGATCTTTAGTTCAATAATATCTCATCCAATATTTTACCTGCTGGGTCTGCTAATTATTAAAAGAAGATTGTTGAAGTCTCCAAGTATAATTAAGGAATTAAAATTTTAAAAATATTATAATGCTGGAATAGTCTATTTTTTCCTTGCCATTTTATAGTTTTTGCCTCATGTATTTTGATTCTTTATTGTTGATACACTGTTTTGTTACATGTTCTAGCAGAATTAACCTCTTCATCATTATATGATGCCCATTGTTATGCTTGATAATTATTCTTGTTCTAAAGTCTGCTTTGTCTGAAATTAATATGGCTACTCCAGGACTCTTTTTATTAGAGTTAACATGACACATCTGTCTCAATATTTTACTTCAAATCTGTGTGTCTTTAAAGTAAAATTTTTAAAGACAACTATAGTTTTTTATTATTATTATTATTCACTCTTTAATCTTTATCTTTAATTGGTACTTTTAGGTGATTCACATTTGAGTATTATTGATATGGTTGTATTAATATTTACCAGATTTATGTCACATTTTCCTTTTTTTGTATCTACTGCCTTTGTTCTTTATGACTTTGGTAAAAATTATTTTTATTGAAGTTAATCTTTGCTATGGAAAGCAAAGTAAATGACTTAGTACTCTGAATAGATTTCAGAATGGTTATTTTTATCCTCTCCTGGAAAGCAAAGTTTTTGAAATTTTATGTAAGCCACTCTGATATATTATTTATATGTTCCAGACATAAGTTGTATACAAATCATTTACTGTTTAATTTAGAACTTTATATCTACAAAGAACAACTAGGCCAAATTGAATAAAATTTTATTTTCCAATATTAAATAAATCATGAAATTATATTCCAAAATCTGAAAATTATAAAAAGATAAATAATTCAACTAAATAATTACCAAAGTGACTAATTTACTTTTTCTACAATACAAAATCCAAATTTAGAGATTCATATTCTATTTTGGTGGGGTATTTGTTTATTATTTTACAATGCCCATAACTTCATACACATATGGGGAAGTACAGCACTGATTTCTCACATTGTTCCTCATAACTTTTCAGCTGATTTTTCTGGGGCTTTCAAGTTATACATTATTTAATTTTATAATTTCATCTAAAATGGAATGTTTCATTTAATAATGTAAAATGCATTTAATAATGCAATATGGATTTACACTATATAGTACAATAATCTTGATTAAATGCATCTGTTAGTATGTCCAAAATATGTTTCATTAATAAAAATTATGTTTTGCTCTTTTCTTGAAATCATCTCTCTTTTTCCCTCCCTCCCTTCTACCATTCTCTCTCTCTGTCTCTCTCTCTCTCTCTGTCTTTTTCTCTCCCTATCTCTTTTATTTGTTCTATATCTCATTACTATATTTAATTACCTGGATTTTATGTTAAGGAAGTATTCATTCATTTCATTAGGATGAAATTTTAAAATATGGCATGCATCAGATTTTATTGAAACAAAAATAATTAGCCTCTTCTTTTATATAAAAAAAAAACCTATACAATCAGGAATATAAGTATCTAATCAGATAAAACCAATGTTAATTTTTAAATGGCATTACAATTCACTTAGATATAGAAACAATTTACTCACATTCTTCTATACAAATCATTTCTTTTACCTATTTAGAAAAGTGAAGGATTAGGGCACTTTCATACTATGGAGGCAAAAAATCTAGAGCCTACCTCCAATCTAATGATAAATGGTTAACTTAAAAAAGAAATCATTTTACTTATTATATTTTCCTCTCATTCAGTGAAAATGATATTTCTTACAAATTATTTTATTACTCAGCCTGTCTTCAATTACCTGAAATACAATCTTTACCACCGAGATTTATATCAACTACAAAATGTTACATATTATTGTGGAGAAATTTTTAAAATGTTGCATACTTTGAAGAATGGGATACTAGGAAAAATGTTAGTTAATAAAATATCTACCTTTTATTGGTCAATTAATTTATAAATAAAGTTACTTGTCTACTTTTCCTTTCTTTGTTGTGAACAAAAGGAAAATAACTTCAATATTTTTGTAGTTGTTTGTTTTAAGATATCTATGTTAATTTGCTGTTTTCCTTCATCAAAAGATGAAAAAGTAAGAAAGAAACCTATTTTAACAGTTTTTAACTTAAAAGTATTCTGAGTTTAGTTTATACTTTACATTAAATGTAAGAGTGACTAAGAGTTCATCATGTGGCCCAACCGGAGCTTATATGTGTCCATTCTTTCTGAATTAACTCAAAAAATCCCCTGGATTAAAATATAATTTATAAACTGATTATCTTAAAATGTCAGCTCTGACTCTGATCATTCTTCCGCAGTTGCAATTGACACATTCAATTGTTTATTTGCCATCTCAACATGTATACTTAATGGCAATCTTAAATTTATTTTCACAAAATCAAAATACTTTATTCCCTTGTTCTTGACCATCTGCAGTACAGGACTCATTATCACATTACGGCATCAGTGTTGCCCGGCATAAAATCCCCCCAATTGTTCTCAATTTCAGTCATTAGGAACTTGCTGCTCCACATGTGATCCTGGCTTATCATCATTCGGAAACTTGTTAAAAATGCAAAATCACATTTCTAGTTCAAATTTACAAATTCAGAAACTATATTGTAACAGGATCCCCAGGTGATTAATATAGATATTAAATTTTAAAAATATTACCCCCCCTACACCCAATGAATCAGTTATTATCATTCCTTCTAAATCAAAATACTGAAGACAATTATTTTTTACCATCTCCATGTTTGCCAGTCCAATTCTTCATTACTTTGCATCCAATATACTTCCCACATCTTTGTTTTCTCTTCATTCATTTTTTTTTTCACAGCAGCTCACAGAGCATTCTTTTGGAATTATATATAAAATTATATAGGTTTCTATTCTGATGGAATCTGAAGCTCTTCTGTCTGTCGAGTTATATTCTGCATGATCTATCCCTAGCTGCCTTACTGCCTACCACTCCAATCTCATTTGTTATTCTTCAGCTTCAGTAACCTGTTGTGGAAACATAGCCATGAAGTATCAGAAGAGCAAATACTTGTTTCTACTGTGGCTCAATAACATGGCAGAAGTTTTTATCAAAAGACATATAATTTGACTGGATGTCATGGTGCATGCCTGTAATCCCAGCTGTTCAGGATGCTGAGGTAGGAGGATAGTGAGTTCAAAGCCAGTCTCAGCAAAAGCGAGGTGCTAAGCAACATAGTGAGACCCTGTCTCTAAATAAAAATACAAAATAGGGCTGGGGATGTGGCTCAGTGGTCAAGTTACCCTGAGTTTAATTCCCAATACCCACCACCTGCAAAAAACAAACATTTAATTCTTCACTATCAATGACAGGACCTAGTGGTCTACTTTATGTTTCTTCCACAGTAATTTGCCCAAACTTGCACTGGAATAACCCAAACTATATCTGCTTTTTTTATCAATAAGACACAATAACAGGGTCAGCCAAATCATATAGACCAAGATTTAGGGGCCTCTAATGCTGCAGTATAGAGCACTTTCCTTACTGAACGTCTATTGGGGATGCAAATCAAGTCAAGATGGCTCCTGGTACTTTGCCAGGAGGAGTGGTTTGTGAAGTAATGCCAGCAAGCCCTTAAGATGATGAGGATCCCTTAATGACCCACTGCTGTATCTAGATGATGTTAATTAAGTTAAGATGTGTGTAATTACTTGGGTATATGTACCTCTGCTGTCCCGCAGAGAAGTGGCTCCTGCTTCCTTGGGTGCCCGCTACTTTGAGTTCTCACTCAGTTCCCGCTGAGTTCACTCGCAATAAAGTAGTAGTTTACTTGCTTCAACCTTCAAATGGATTGTCACCTATCGGTTATTTTGCCCAGCCGGACTATGGCAAGCGTCAGCCAAAAATGGCAGCTTTGTGTATTCCAATATGTGGTTCTGAACAAAATACCTTTGGGTAGGATACAAAGTCTCCAGAAAAAAAAAAAAGAAAGAAGTCTACCAGGGTCTTCATCCTTTGTGGTAAGGAAATACAAGATTCTGTGATTTTCTTTTATTTGAAGATTATATTTCTACCCAGATTTGAACATGAGGGCCTAAAATATTTACTGAGTAGCAAGCTCTAAAACTGCATAAGATTTATCTTTTCACATCTGGAGCACATGTATTACCAAGATGTTTGACATACTATCCACTTATTGCTTCTGTCCAACCAGCACAATGCCATCATTATAATATATCTATGTTAAATTCTGAGGTATGGCCAGGTGATCCAGATCTTTCTGGACTTTTACATTGAGGGAGGAAGAATTAAGAGACTTAACAGAAAATCTTTAAGTTAATACAATTACCCATATCACACAAATTTGTTTTTTCTAATTCCTCCAGCTAATAGGAATGAAGAAAGAAAAAGAAAAGAAAACAATAAAAAGAAAAGAAACAATCACCAAATCTGTTGCCAATATAACATATACCTGATGCTTTACTGTTTAAGCAAGGATAGCCTCTAAACACAGGTATTCCTAGTGGCTTCTCTTTGATTGAATCTACAGTCATTCTGAAGGATTTACTCAACTTCATTTGAGGCCATATTGGTGAATGACACTTAGATATAATTTGGACTACTTTCCTAACATAATTTTTATCTTTAATTTCATGACTAATCTCTACCACCCTTTCAAAGATGTTATATGATTTTTGTTTCAGTCTTTTGTAGACCTAAGAGAAGGGCAGCCTGGGAGAGGTCCATTCAGCTTTGTCCACTAAAACAGCTCTTACCTCTCAGAATAAGGATCCATGCTGAGATATTTCAACTCTGGAGTATTTCATTTCCAATTATATAATCAGGAAGAGTAGAATTTACTACATATTTGGTCCATGAACCTAGTGGATTCATCACTAACAGGCCCAGATCACTTCAGCCCCATTGGCCTGGCCCTATTGTGATTAAAGAGGCTGGATCTGCAATTACTTCTGCTACCATCAGTCCCAGCTTTCAGAGGCCATCTGCCACCATAGTAATGCTGGTTCCCCTTTCACAAGAACTTTTCTGATAGCCTTAGGCTCTGGTTGTCACATAGAACATAATCTCTGTTATTGTTCTGGTGTTACATAAATATTTATCTTAGAGTAATCACCGACTTAAGCCTCTTTATTTTTCCTCTACTATGTACTAGAGAAATTCAGGCATTTTGTTCAGAATAGGCCATCGCTTTTTTCAAGGCCTTTCTCAACCACATTTTCCCTTGAGTCCTTACAGGGCATTAAATCCCATGTTCCAAAAAAGCACCCAAAATTCAATGAATTCTGGCTTATTCAGTCTTATGTTCTGATCCTTTTGATCAACAAATCACAAAATACAATCTCAAGAGTGCTCCCATGATATGATGCCTACTAACGAAGCTTGCTGTTTCTTATAGCTCTTCCAGAGCTGGGTTGTTATGAAAGTTATGCCTTGATTTCAGCCTAGCAGTCAGGAGTGGACACATAGGAAGATTCTAATAGCAATAACTTTTTTTTTTCTTTTTTATGAAGAGACCTCCATAGAATCTTCCTGCTACAACTAGCATATGAGTGGGCTGCTCTTGCAAATTTAGAGGATTCTAAAAGTTTTGAAGAGTTCAAATTCTTGGTGATATCCATCTAGATATCCTGATGTCACATTTTATACTTCCAGTTTTTTCTCAAATGGCATCCTAATCTTAGTTATGAATGGGGATGTAAATATTTCTGGAGTTCTCTGACTCAAAGTCCCAAATCCTATGACCATGCCTCATTTGTACTTGTATACTGAAAAAAGACAAGGCTCTATTCCTCTGTTGACTTTCAACACAACTTAATAATAACCTACCAGCTCTCTTATCTTTGGAGGAATTTCCCTCTCATTGCTTTTAAATGCCTGAATCATCACACTAACACTGAAATTCTCCTCACTTGGAAATTTTCCTTGGGGTCACTATGAGTAAAAGTTTGCAATTGGGCCACATAACCATGTCAACAACTTTCTGTACAACTTATATCATTCATGATAGGTCCTCCTAGACAGGTGTATCATAGGTGGCCTGTCCCGAAACCTGATCTTAGTGTTTGTCACTCAATTTGAGTATCATTCATGTCTATTGTTTACCTTTGAGTAGAAAATGCAAAGATTGGATTAGATCTTCATAAAATGATTCATGGGAGAAATATGTATAAAGGAAAAGGAAGAAGCAGGTATTGGCAAGCAAGACTTTTGAAACCACAAAGTAGATTTGATGCAAAGGAAAAAGAAGAATAAAGCATGACTGAGTAATAGGAGTCACAGGAAAGAGGACAGTTCTAGAGCAAAGAGTACCCAGCAGAGAGTGGCCTTTGGAATGCTCTCACTAGCAAGACTGGACTGGTACTAGTGCCCCAACACAATTAGTCAGGGACTGATAGCAGCCAAGAGAGTATGATTTTCACACAATTAAACAGTGGATCCCAAAGGATAACAATCTGTAACTCTTAGTTACCTTTATTCCCAGTAGCAGGTAACTACTATTTAAGAATTTCAGAGAAGTACAAATGTGTGAACATCAGACCTCCCAAGTAAATGATTCCAAGTCTGGTTAAATGAGAAAGCAAATAAAGAGAATAATCGCTTTCCTTCCTTTTGTTTTTACTCCTATGTTTCAGTGAATTTATATAGTAGTAGTATCATCTTTGAAAATATGGAAAACTTTCCAGAAATGATTTACACCTATTATTTTCTTTATGGGGAGTATAGACTAGCTATTTCATTTCTTTAATGATCATAGATCTATTTGGATTTTTAAAGGAACTTTTGAAATTGAGCTCCAGTGAGTTAATTTATCTTGGAATATGTGCATTTTGGCTATATTGTAAGTATTTTTCAATGCCTATGTACATTATGTCAGAATTATTGGGGCCATTTATCCCATTTTTCAATAGCTAGTATTTATTTGGTCTCATAAATTCTATTCTTGGTCTATATGGGCAAACATTTGCCTATTGTACTAGACTTTTTCAGGAATTAAGTTTTAGCTATGTAGATCATTTTTACTATATCTTCAATTTCATTAACATTTGATCACATGATTATATTTCATCTTGTGAGTTTTATTGTGCTATTTAGTAATTTTGTTTGAAAATTTTGTATTAGAAGTGTGTTTATTAATTTTTAGTTTTGCTGTGCATGGTGGAACATGCCTATAATCCCAGAGACTCAGGAGACTAAGGAAAGAGCATCCCATGTTAAAGATAAGCCAAGGCAACTTAGCAAGACCCTCTCTCCAAATAAATAAATAAAAAGGACTAGGGATATACCTCAGTGATAATATTCCCCTGAGTTTTATCCCCAGTGCCACAAAAATAAATAGATACATATATAAATAATTTAGTCCTTACTTTTGTCTAAGATAAGCATTTAAAAATAAGAATTTTTCCTGTAACTAGTGCTTTAATATACATTTATAACTACTTTTAAATTATCCACTCTATTTTCTCTTTTGATTTATGAGTGTTTCACAAATGTGATTGTAGAATTCAAAATATCTAAGTGTTCACATTACTGATCCCCTTATTGATTTCAAAGGTATTGTGATCGAAGAACATGATGTACATATTATTTTTCAAAAATTTATGTTACGTCCTCATATGCGGTCAGCAGTTTAATACTTCATGTATGCTTGAGAAGACGATCTAATATCAATTTTATGGAGGTAGGCAAATTAGTTGATTTTTAAGAAATGGGTTCATTTTTTTAAAAAAGTTACTACACATTTGTAAACTTTTCTGTATATGAGATACTTTCAATTGCAAGAAATATTTCAAATATCTCAGATATTTAGGATAGATTTCTCAAATTCCTCCTGCTATCTTATGTGGTACATAAAATCTGAAAGTGTTAAATTCGAACTTTTATCATACAAAATGCTCTTAATAACATATTTATATTAAGGTATATTTTATCTGATATAAGTAAAGCCATATAAACTTTATTTTGATTAACAACACCTGTTTCTTTTTTCCCTTTACTTACATATTTTCAACTACTTGTGTTTAGGTTGGTCTCTTATTCAGAGCATAAGGGTGAAATTTTAAAATCCAAACTGCTACCACTATTTAAGCACTATATTAATATATTTACAATCATCCTGATTATATATACACCAAGTGGGATTTCTTACTCTTTGGAATTTTATCATGCATTTTTATTTATTTATCCTACATTTTTATCCTGAACATTTTTATTCTGCATTACCTCTCAAAATATTTGGATTTTGTTTTATTTTCATTGTTTTCTTATTCAGTGTTTTTCTTTAAAATATTAAACTTCCTTTAAAAAATTTTTAATATAATACTGATAATGGTATACTCAATTATTATATATTTTAGAAGGTTTATTTATTTTCACTTTGCTTTCAAATGATGTTTTGCTAGATATACAAATCTTAATTGGTAATGATATTATAGAAACATTCTACCCCAAATATAGAATTCTATCTTCAGGTTTTAATTGCTGAGAAATCTGCCATCAGTTTAATTATTATTCTTTGATGCATATTTTATCTTATATGTTTCTCTAGCTACTATGTGCCGCAGTCTGGCTGGGCACAATCAGGAGCCACTTGTCAAAAGAAACTAACTTTATTTTTAGAACCACACACGCCAAACAAAACAGCCTCTCAGGAAAAACCCTCAGAGCCTCAACTGCCACTACCGGCTTTCCACAACCCTCTCTCTCCCCCACAGCTTCTCTCCACCTCCCACAATCCTCCTGCTCTTGAGGCCGATTGGCTGGGTCACGTGGGCGGAGCCAAAAAAGTCCCCCAATGAGCAGCTCCGTGGTCTGAAAGGGCAGGGAAACAGCCCAATGAGCATCACCGCAGAGGAGCCAATCAGCTAGATGTTGCTGGGGCTGAGGAGCCAATCAGCTAGATGTTGCTGGGGCCGCTGTGAGCCAATCATCAGCCGGCAGCTGGAAGTTTGCTGGGGCCCCTTAGGCTGTGGCTCTCAACATCTCCCCCTCTCTGTTTAAACAACAAGCATGTGGCTTAGGGACCGTGCCTGCCTTAGGTTGTCCAATAGTACATATGGTCCTTAGGTTGGTACCATTGCAATTGGATCTTACCCGTCACTGACTACAGGTCCAGTATACAGCCACACCTGTGGAGAGGTCTTTGTACCAGCGGGGGGGTGAGGTTCTTTGCCTCACCTCTGTTGGCCCCCAAATTTTAGCTGGACGATCATGACAAGCAGAAGGGAGGAAGATACACCAAGCCAATTGACGGCTCCTTTTGGAAAAATTGTACCACCAATGACATCATCAGCAAAAATACCCCAACACTACCACAAGTCGCTGCACCAACAGATAGTTCACAATGCATACAGGTGAGCTCACAATGTGTCCAGGCAAGTTCTGCAAGCAGTTCAGTGATGGCTATTGTAGAAGCTGTAGATTGGTTTTATCTTTGACTTCACCAGCACTGGGATGAAGATAGGAATTCTGGCAATAATGGCTAAAGAAAAAATTATGTAACATTACAGAAGGCACTAAAAGAAAACATTTTTCTTAACAATTTACATTGTCTTCACCGGCACTGGGATGAAGATAGGAATTCTGGCAATAATGGCTAAAGAAAAAATTATGTAACATTACAGAAGGCACTAAAAGAAAACAATTTTCTTAACAATTTACATTATCTTTAAGAGAATTATTAAATATAATGAAAAGGAAAGGTGAAAGTAAACACACAGATCTGTTAACCTTCTTTTTTGTTTACATATTAAAACAATCCTCAACAGTTGTTTACCCAATTTAAATTAAACCATATAAATCACGTGAAAAAAAATATTTGGATCCATTTTATCATGAGCGCTCATCATATATGATATATGGACATACGTACATTCAAACATATAACACAAAACACAAGTGTGCACACATAATATAATACATACAACACATAACATTATAGTAAAGGCCTTATAACTTTTTACGGGTGAAATCTCCATTGCAATGTTTAAAAACTCTATAGTCAAAAAATAGAACTGATCAACAAAACATTAACCTAGGTCTGTATGAGCTCAAAAAACAAAATAGAACTTCATGATATGGCAAAGGGCAATAATAAAATAGATATTGAAAAAAGCATCCTGGTTCTGTTGCAGATGTAAGAATAGCCAAACTGGAGTTTTGGATATCAGTTGTTATGGATTTGAGCCAAATCATCTTCTTTTTGGTCTGTAGAAATCGCTTTAGTTAATCTTTCTGGAATCCAAATCGGCTGCTGTTCTCCCTGTGGAAACACATAAACAGACCCCCGACTCCAGACAATCACTGGGTCAGGACCTTGGTTAATCTCTCTGGAATCCAAATCGGCTGCTGTTCTCCCTGTGGAAACACACAAACAGACCCCCGACTCCAGACAATTACTGGGTCAGGACCTTTCCATTGTCCTGTTAGAATATCCTTCCAAAATACCTTGGGCTTATGCACATTTTTTGGACACATATGCCTTTCCGCAGCACTAAGTCCTGATGAATCCAAATTTAAAAAGTTTAGAGTAAAAAGGGTTATTTTAAGTTTATCTTTGGGGAATATATACCCCTTCCCAATTCCTTCTTTTTGCTTTAATAAGTACATTTTAATAGTTTGATGAGCTCTTTCAACTATGCCTTGTCCCTGTGGATTGTATGGGATTCCTGTTATATGAGTAATGCCAAATGTTGAGCAAAATTGTTTAAAAGAGGTAGAAGTATAACCAGGGGCATTATCTGTTTTTAACTGTTTTGGAACACCCACAGTGGCAAAATTTTGTAAGCAATGAGCTATAACATCTTTAGTTTTTTCTCCGGCATGGAGGGAGCCCATCAAAAATCCAGAAGAAGTATCAACTGTAACATGCAAATATTTTAATTTTCCAAATTCTGGCAAGTGTGTGACGTCCATCTGCCAAATATGGTTAGGTATCAATCCTCTAGGATTGACTCCAAGATTAACTTGTGGTAAAAAGGTCACACAATTTTGACATTGTTTTATTATTTGTCTAGCTTGTTCCTTAGTTATGTTAAAACGCTTTTGTAAAGTATTAGCATTGACATGGAACCTTTTATGAAAATTTATAGCTTCTTCTAGTGTAGAGAAAATATGTATGTCATGTGTGGTTTTATCTGCTAAATCATTGCCCAAACTAAGGGCTCCAGGCAATCCTGTATGTGCCCTGATATGTCCTATAAAGAATGGATCTTTTCTGTCCCAGATTAGACTTTGTATAGTGGAAAGCAAAGAGAAAACAGTAGAAGAAGGGGAAATCCTACCAGCATCTTCAAGAGATACTATAGCATTAACTACATACTGACTATCAGAAAATAAATTAAATACAGAATCTTTAAACATCACAAAAGCTTGTAAAACTGCATTAAGCTCTACCTTTTGAGCTGATTGTTTGGGTACTAAAAATGTAAAAGTTTGATCAGGGGTAACTACTGCTGCTGTACCATTATTTGACCCATCAGTGAATATATTTGGAGCATTCATGATAGGTGTTTTTCTTCTCATTTTGGGAAAAACTACAGGATGCAATGACCAAAAAGACAATAAAGGATTAGATAGTAAGTGGTTATCAAATGAAACATTAGATTTGCACACGATTATTGCCCAAGTATTTAACTCATTAGCTAACTCATCAATTTGATTCATAGTATATGGAGTAATAATTTTATTGGGAGAAATTCCAAACACTCCCTTTGCTGCTTTTATTCCTTTGAGTATCAATTGTCCTACAGCCTCAGGATACCTAGTAAGAATAGTGTTAGGAGAATAAGATAAATGTATCCATAATAATGGACCTTCTTGCCAAAATACTCCTGTAGGAATATTTTTTGTTGGTAGTACAATAAATAATAAAGGCAAACTTATATCAATTCTATCCAAATGCATATTTTCCATATATGTTTCAATGATTTTTAATGCCTTTCTTGCTTCAGGCGTTAACATTCGTATGTATGTACTTATCATTTTGTTGTGCTGGCACTGAGTAATACCTCCAGGCATTTTCTGACTACTTTTAAAATCCCTCTCTTGAGTATGGTGTTTCTCAGCATTCCTAAAAGCCTCTATGTATTTATATTTTTGTTCTTACCATGTGAATTTTAAACTGTACTTTGAGAAATTCTTTGTGGGTTTATATTTTAATACCTTCGGGAAAAGTTTAGATGGTTATATCTTCAAATATTTCATGTCTGCCAATTTCTCTTTTCTACTTTGGGATATCTGATCAGACACATATATTAGATGTTCCCATTCTATTTTTCATATCTCCTCTGTTATCTAATAATTTTGCTATCTCTCCTTGTCTCCCTATTTATTAATTTTATGGATCAAGTTTCTCTCCCTTCAAAGTGCTCTGATATAACATGGGAGTCTCTAATTCTATCCTACATGTACTATTGGTCTGAAACTTGTCTCCTATCTGTAGCACTGATCTTGTGGAATTCCCTTAGGATGATCCCACATTTTATAGGTGACTTACTCTTTTAGTGACAAGTCTCAGCTCACAAACTCTTTGTATGATTTGATTTTTTGGAGTTTCTTCCAAATATCTTGTGTGGCCATACTTTTGCCAAATTTTTATGATTAATCTTTCCAATTTTTGCTATTTTAACTTCAGCTAAATTTATGGATGTATGATGTACATATCATAATGTCCAGTTATTTTAAATGTTCATTTCTTTACTTTTGGGAAAGTAGTGATAGTTGTGTTAACATCATGATAATCAAAATATCCCTTCCATCACATCAAGAATATCCCAGTTCTCCTTCATATTTTCACACTCTTTCCTCACTCACTAGCCCATGGCAAACAATGATTCACTACTTATTACTGTAGATTTAGACTTTTGTCTTGTGTAAAACTGCATGTCATTCACCTGGAAGATCTAATTTTATTTGAGGTTGCACTGTGTCCTACTTCCTAAAAGGATTATTTTTATTGTGTCTTAAAACTTTTCAGTACTGCTGAAGACAATTACCTCTGGATATATCTATTAACTTCTTTTTAGCTGAGAACCATCGAATGGATTAAGTCCAAAATTTATGTGCTGCCTTAGGTAGGATACAAAAATAATGAGAAAAGAATATGCTTTCTTTCTAAGGTTATTCACTGCATCCTTGGGTCTGTCTCTGAAGGGGTGTGTGTTGTGTGTGTGGGGGGTGTGTGTGTGTTTTAAAAAAGACCAAAGTTTTTTAACTTATTTTTTATTTTATTGATTTTTAAAAAATAAATGACAGCAGAATGCATTACAATTCTTATTACACATATACAGCACAATTTTTCATATTTCTGGTTGTATGTAAAGTACACTGACACCAATTCATGTCTTCATACGTGTACTTTGGATAATGATCCTGATTTTAACTATCTTTAATTTTATAGTTTTTACGTGTACATTGGAAGTAAGAGATCTGTAATCTGCTTGGAGTCAAACCATATAGACTTTTAAAAATGGAAAAGTGTCTTTTACCTAATACTACATTCATAAAAAAAAAAAAAAACAAAAAACAAAAAACATGAGGTTTGGCACTTATTCTCTAACTACTATGTTGTTTTCTTGGCTTGTTTTATTTTCTACCTTTTCTTTATTCTTATGCATATTAGTTTCTGTGAGAGGGAAGTGTAGAAGTGTAATTTGATTCAATCATACTGCCCCAAACCCTCAATTCAATAATTTTGAAACCTCAAACACTGAAGTAGAAGGAACATAGTTCTATCTGGAAATAATAAATTATGAGATAATTATAATGGAGATTATGTTAAATAAATATTTCATCAGAATCTAGTTTTCTTATCTAATCAAAAGATTTTATTAAAACACACCACTCTTGAGCTGGGGATGTGGCTAAAGCGGTAGCGTGCTCGCCTGGTGTGCGTGCGGCCCAGGTTCGATCCTCAGCACCACATACAAACAAAGATGTTGTGTCCGCCGAAAACTAAGAAAAATAAATGTTAAAATTCTCTCTCTCTCTCTTTCTCTCTCTCTCTCTCTCTCTCTCTCTCTCTCTCAATCTCAATCTCTCTTTAAAAAAAATAAAAATTAAAAAAACAAACATTCCACTCCTGCCTCAGTAATCCAAAATAAAAAGATATATCTTTATATTACTCTCTAATTAATCTCTAGGCCTGTTTCCATATTGTGCTGTAGTTTCCTGAAATCAATTACCCATTGAAACCTCTTATGGTTAAAATATGGTTTGAATGTGGCACCAGAGTTTCATGTGCTGGCAGCAGGGCTTTCGTTATGACAATGTTGCTATCATGAGGCCTTTAATAACTGGGGTTAGTGGAAGGTGATTAGTTAGTTCTGCTGCCTTCCAAAGGGCTGAAGCTCTAGACAGAGCCCAGTTAGTTCCTAAAAAAATGGCTTGTTATAAAAAAGAGCAATCCTGGCTACCAAATTCCTTTGGTGTTCTGACTTTCCATGTGATCTCTTCCTCTCATACATGCTTCCACTCTGATGCCACCCATTAAATTGTGATACAGCCCTAATCCTTCATCAGGCTCAAACAAATTCTTGCACTATCCTCTTGAATTTTCAGAGCTGTTAGTTTAGTAAACCTCTTTTCATTATAAAGTGCCTAGATCAGCTATTTTGTTTCAGTAACAGAAAATGAACTAAAGTACAGCACAGGACCTACTATTGTTCATGGCATATGGGATTTGTTTAATAAAGCTTTTTCATTGAAAGAATGAAATACTCTAGTTTCAAAGACATTTATACCTTTTATATTTTGTGTGTTTTGAAATTATTATCATAATCGTAAAATAGATGTAATTATTGTCAAAGAAATACTAACATTTAAACTGTACTTAATAGAAATATAAAAATATAAATTCTTTGCGAATTGTATGCTGGCTCTGAGAAGGCAATTATCATTTTGATACTGGGAAAGCTTATTATACCAGAAAATATCACAGAGGATCCAAAAATTGCACAACAGATCATACTAAATTAGGAAAATGTAAGAAGAAGCAATAGGAGAGACATTATATAGCCACATGAGTAACATTTTCCTGACTGCATTACTGACGATTAATTGACACTTAGAGGATATTTAAATATCATCATTGCACCATACCTATGCAATATATGCAGATTTTTAAATACTTTTAATATTTATTAATATATGTGGATTTCAGCACTTTCAACTGATATGTTTGTAGCATTTATAGGTTCTCGATAGACACAGAGGTGTAGTTTAGTGGAAGAATGCTTGCCAAGTATGCATGAGGCTCTGGGTATGATCCTCAGCCCAGCAGAAAACTAAACATATATAAATATAAGGCTTGCATATTGATAATGCTTTGAAAAGGATAGCAACAGGAGACTTCTAGCTAGTAATTAAACTGGTTTTTCTCTTTTTCATAGGTCTGGAGCCAGACTCCATGGAAGTTGGAATGATGGATGTTACCATCACACATAGTGCTTAGAATCCTCTCTGCCTTTCACAGCTCTTTACCATAGTTATCTGAGGAGTGGATTCTGTCCACAGAGAAATCTTCAAAAGCATGTGTTGATGATAGTAGAGTTCCTAAATGAGATAAAGAAAAGTTTCCCTGTTCCTCCCTCTCACCATATTAGCCAAAACAAATGTGCTGTTTGAGGTCTTTATGTGTATCTGGACCCTGCTCATTTCCCCAGTTTATCATAACTAATGACATTCCTGACCCTCACAATAAACAAACTGTAACTGTTCTATCTCATTATTAAGATAGAATAAATGGCTGGGCATAGTGACACACACCTATAATCCCAGAGGCCATGGAGAATAAGGCAGGAGAGTTTTAAGTTCAAAACCAGCCTCAGCAAAATAATGAGGCCATAAGCAACTAAGTGAGACCTTGTCTCAGAACAATAAATAAATAGGGCTAGGGATAACTCAGTGGTTAAGCATCCTTGGGTTCAATCCCTGGTACCAAAAAAATAAAAATTAAAAATAACATGTTACCTGTTTCTGTTGTAGAATGTTATCCCATGCAGAAAAGCCATCTCTCTTTTCTGTATAATCAATTAATGACATTAATATTTATACATTCACATACATTAATATAGCCATTATTCATTATAGATAAATATGACAATATTTGAAAAATAGAAAGAACAATAGAGGTGAAGAACGTTTTTCTCTGTCCTTGCTAAAAAGTTTTGTACTCTATAAATAAACTGGAAAATTCTGAAATTGCTTCTTATGGAATTTCACATGGGATTTGCTGGATGAAATTTTAGCAAAAACCAACACATAGCCATTGTGCTCTTTTAAAAACTTTCTTTAGATACAATGTGTTTCCCCCAATGTGAAAGCTTATCATAGGGTTTTAATGAAGTGAGGAGCTGGTTAAATTCTCAGGCAAAGCATCTCCGCTCCAGCTCCAGCTGAGGGCTAAAAAACAGTTTCTTTATAGTACTTTCCAAACCTTTATATAATAAAAATGTGTCAAAAACACAGAAGGTAAAAAAATCAAATCTGTAACAATAGGCATTGTCACTAAACAGTTTTTCTACATCAATGTAACCATGTTCCCTGTGGGGCAACACAGGACATTCAGCAGGAAACTGTACTCTTATTAAGGTATTATAGATATGGTCATTAAAGGCATCAGAGGACTTATGTTCTGTGGAGGAGTGCTAGCCAAGATGTTCAGCAGTTTTCATCTTACATTTTAAAAAGGAGCATGTAAAAGTGACATGCATACACTTTACAACTTGCCCACAGGAGCTTCATTAAAAGCATTTACCATAAAAAAACAATCTTGATAGCAGCCTTTTGTTGGAAAAGGTAGCTGAAAGCTGTCAAAGTCTGGTCTTTTGTGGGGCATAATGAGCTACTGCCATGGGTCTATTGTCCTAACCAAAGCTGGTTTTCAAATGATTCCTTAGGAATATAGTCCAACGTTTGTCAAATGTGGCTGTAATTTGTAAATTGTATTCTGAATGTTTATATTATCTCTAACTTAAATGCTGTAAGCTCTTCTTCCTTAGCTCAGCCCTGATAACAAGAAAATGACAGCACAAAGGAGACTGAGATGGTCTTATAGAAATACATTACACTCTCTGCTGTGGCCCTCATTTGAGATAGTGATTTGCTCCATAGATTCTATTTTCTATTGCTGTACAGTTTGAGTTTAAATTGTTGCATTTTCTTTGCAAAAATGACCAGTCTCTTTATATTTTTGTTGGAATTATTCTTTATATTCACAAGTGCCACTCTATCCTTTCATAAACCAAATATTTTTCCCTTTAAAATGAAAATAAAGATTTCATTTTAACACTTAGGGTTTCAACATTTGATGTGTACTTAAAATGGGATATTTCAAAACTATTTATACCTCCTCAGTGTTTAGATATAAGTAAATGCATAAATATGTATATGTTATTGGTGCAAGGGGCAGGGCTCCCCAGGGAGTTCCAGGTCCAGATTCTTGGCATCCCCAGCAAAGATCCCAGAGAGACAAATTTTGGCAGGAAAGCAGAGTTTTATTTGAAAGCAAAAGTAACATTGGCGGAGAAGCAAAACTTCACTCTGGGAGGGCAGAGTGGGCTGAACTGAGAAGTAGCTCATGGCTCCATCTATGGAGCAGTTGTATGGGATTGTGCTAATTCTCCCTCCTTTGCCATGGGTGGATCTGGCATTGATTGGCACCTTGATTGACAGCTAAATTTTACATAATTTCTTTTCTACAGTCCATGCATAAGTTTCTTTTTCCCCTAGAAAATGCATCCAGCAGAAGCAAATCACAATCCTAATGATATTTTAAATAACAACTAACTTTAGGATTATCCCTTAGGCTATTGCACATGGTCTAGGAGCTTTCCCTGGTCTAGGTTGCCCAGTTTCCCCTCAAAGGAAGAAACATAAGGTAGAGTGTGGGGTAGAGGTCTGAAAGCCCTAAGGGGTGGTCCCTTACACACATACACACACACACATGATAGATAAATGTAATCTTACTTAAGATGAAAGTTTAAAACCTGCAGGTATCCTAGTGATTTTCATTGTGAAAAACAAATTGTGAATTTTCGACTATGCAGGAATTTTTTTTCTTATACTCTAAGTATTCTCTCTTTTCCCTCACTTTTTCTTGGTCATTTTTGTAAAATTAGCCTTATTTACTGTCCTTGGCTTGCCATGGTGACATCTGACCAGCTCAATAATCCCTAGCAGTGCCTTGACTCTCCTATTACTTGGCTACAGAGGAACTGACAGTACACTGTTCCTGCCACCTATTTTCTGATCCTTGTACTACCCTATTCTCATTTTTCCCCACCTCCAGATTAGACATGGTTCATTTTTATGACCACTTCCTTGAAACATCCTCAGCAGCCTACATAATCTATTTTGCCCATAAAACTATTTAGAGAATCCCCAGTCTAAGAATCCTCCATCAACTCTGTGCTTGGAGAAAAATAGTCAACCTAACTGACTGGACTCATTTTAAATCATGATCATCAGCTTTAGGTGAGCCCTTAAAGGACCTGGCAACCCTCTTAAATTTTGTAGTACTTTAAATCTGAAGAGGTATTTTACTCCTTCTTTTCTTTCATCAGAATGAAACACAATCGCCACTCTTATCTGAACATGAACTTTCATTCATTTCTCAGAGAAAGCAGAAATAATCAAAGAAAATAATTCTAGGTAAGCCCAGTGTCTCATTTCCAACTGGTTTACCATTGGTGTATATTCTCTCTTAACTTCTGTGAATATGGATACATTGCTCCAGTTGTTCACTATGTACTTTTTTGCACTCAGAGGGAGGCCAGGATTAGCTTACTTTCTCATTGTTTCATTTCCCTTCTCTTTACCCATTTTATTTCCTCATTTTATATTTTTACATAGAAAATCATCCTTACACTATAACTGCACCATCCACTGCACCACCATATAGCAAAACTGTTCATTAAATCCATGCATCTTTTTTTCCCCCTCACAATCCTTCTTGAGTTCAATAATTTTCACTTTTGTTTCCCAACAAAGTAAATTATCACTTCTACCCACTTTACTAAAGGTAATGGGCATCTTTGGTTTACATTTTACTTAACCTAGCAGTCATACTACCTTTGATAGATATTTGTGAATGATTAACAAATGTCTACTGGAGATATCTGACTAGAACACTGGGATCTCAGCCCAATGTTCTATCACATATTAAGGTAGTTACTTGACATCTTCAGTCTAATGGATTACACTTTACAAGTACAAAACTTTATTTTTGATCTCTATGTTCATTTACCTCTCCCACAATCATCTTTATCTTAAGAAGTGACAACTTTATCTTTCCAAATATTCAGAGAAAATAAATCTTGAATTTATTAGAATTTACTTTTTCTTTTTATACTTCACATTGAAACCATCCTCAAATATTTTCTCTGTACTAAAAAAAAATGAAATTACAGTGTTCTTCACACAGCCTCCACCAACAGTCATCTGAGTCATCCTTTTTTTCCCCCTGTGCATTATTACCATAACTTCACAAAGTATCTGTACTTTTGGTCTCCTTTTCCTATATCTCTTTTTAACGTGAAAGTCACAGGAGAAGATGTAAACCAATTCTTTCTGCTCTTGAACACAAAACATTTCAATGGATTTGCATCTCACTTGAAATGAAGTTCAAAATCCTTAACTTTGTCTATGAAGTTGTACAAGGTCTGACCACATTATCACTCTGGCATACCTTTATTCAGCACTATTTTGCGATTCAATCAGGCCTCCTAACTATATATCAATATATTAAGATCTTGTATATCTGCCATCACAGTTGGTTGTCTTTTTCTCGAATATTCTTGCTTCCTAGTGAATTGATACTATTTCTTCCCTGAACCTTGTGCTCCCAGGCCTTCTGTGACTCTCCTATATATGACAGAAATGACATTCTTTATTCACTTAGTCCTCTTCCTTTTCTTTACTCTAACCATACAATTTATGGTCATTTATCATTGTATCTATTTTGTTTATTGTTTATCTTCCCTATATAGAGTAGTAAGATTTTTAATGTGTTGCCAAATGCTACTTCATCTAACACATTTTATTTTTTTCTTCTTAATTTTATTTATTTTTAATTAATTTTTTTAATTTATATGTGACAGAAGAATGCATTACAATTCTTACTACACACATAGAGCACAATTTTTCATATCTCTAGTTATATACAATGTATATTCACACCAATTCATGTCTTCATACCTGTACTGTGGATAATAATATCCATCACATTCCACCATCATTTCTAACCTCATGCCCCCTCCCTTCACCTCCCATCCCTCTGCTCTATCTAGAGTTCATCTGTTCCTCCCATGTTCCCACTCCCTATCCCACTATGAATCAACCTCCTTATATTAGAGAAAACATTTGACATTTGGTTTTGGGGATTGGCTAACTTCATTTAGTATTATCTTCTATAACTCCATCCATTTACCTGAAAATGCCATGATTTTATTCTCTTTTATTGCTGAGTAATATTCCATTATGTACATATGACACATTTTCTATCCATTCATCTATTGAAGGGCATCTAGGTTGGCTCCACAGTTTAGTTATTGTGAATTGTGCTGCTATAAACATTGATGTGGCTGTGTCCCTGTAGTATGTTGTTTTTAAGTCCTTTTGGTATAAACCAAGGAGAAGGATAGCTGGCTCAAATGGTGGTTTCATTCCCAATTTTTCTATAAATATCCATACTGCTTTCCATATTGGCTGCACCAATTTGCAGTCCCACCAGCAGTATATGAGTGTACCTTTTCCCCCACATCCTTGCCAACACTTATTATTATTTGTTTTCATAATAGCTGTCATTCTGACTGGAGTGAGATAAAATATTAGAGTAGTTTTGATTTGCATTTCTCTAATTACTAGCAATGAAATGTTGAATATTGAGGGGCTGGGGTTGTGACTCAGTGGTACAGTGCTTGCCTAGCATGGGAGAGGCCCTGGGTTTAATCCTCAGCACCACATAAAAATAAAAAAGTAAAATACAGGTATTGTGTCTAACTATAACTAAAAAATAAATATTTATGAAATGAGTGAATTAATGTATCTACTCTCAAACATTTCAATAATAATTTTCTCAAATGGTATATAAGACATATATTTGAACTTACGTTTTACTCACCATCAGTGAATAGAGTTTTTGATGGTGATGATTTTTACATATACCTAATACCACATTGGAAGTCAGTATTCAGTTTCATATACTTTTTTTTACTACATCATTAACATAAATTTAATTCTAACCTTTCCCTTATTATATAGTTTTTGTTATTCCTAAGATACAAATTGTATTACACATTCATAATTTCCTAAAATGTATTAACTCTTTTTTCAAATAATTTACATCTCTTTTCTATTATTGCATAACGGCAGTAAATATGAGTTGACAATATGTTTTTGGTTTCATCTTCTCATTTTAACCATTTTTTTTTCATTTAAATCAACTTGATTTTGTTTTGGGACATTGTGACTCATGACTCTAGTACACTCAGTTTTTATTAGTTTTATTATAAAATTGCATGTTTTATTATACATAGGGTATTTTACCTTGAATTCTGTTTTCCTGTTTTTTTCTAAGTTTATTTATTCATTTATTTATTTTTAGTTGTTTTCCTGGTATGTTTCTTCAGTTATAATAATTAATTTCTTTTTGTCACCTATTTAATTTTTTCAGGTGAGAATCATATATTTAATTACATGTTGTTTTCAACCATTCTATAGCTATTTACACTTAGATGTACTTCATGGCTAATATTGAGATGTATTAGCTTATTTGAAATTGTTCTTGCACATTTCTATGTGAATGACATTGGTCTATTGTTATCTTTCATCTTTTTATCTTTTATTCACAATTATTTTCTTCCACATATTATATTACAATTAGTTGTTCATTTGTAGGATTTTATATATTAATTTTACTCTATATAAAATCTATTAAAACTATATAACTTACTATTATAAAAAATATTTCTGATGGTGGTTTGGTTTGGATTTGGCATTGCCCCCAAAGCTCGTATGTTGGAATCATGATCCCTGATGAAACTAGGTTCAGAGGTGTGGTTTTTAGACAATCATTGAATCATGAGTGCTCTGACATCATCAGTGGATTAATCCACTGAGGCTAAATTAAACAATAGGATCAGGACCTTGTTGGAGGAGGTAAGTCACTGGAGGTGTGAAGTGTTTATCTTCACTCTGGCCTGCCTCCATCTCCCTCTCTTTTTCTCTCTCCCTTCCTCACTATCCCACTGCTTTCTGGCTGCCATGACCTGAGCAGCTTACCTCTGCCATGACCTTCTGCCACGATATTCTGCCCCACATCAGGATCAGAGCAATGAAATCAGCTCACCGTGAACTGAGCTGAGTTACCATCCAAAATAAACTTTTCTTCTAAGTTGTTCTTGTCAGGTATTCTGATCACAGCTCTGCAAAGCTGTCTAATACAGATGGTATAGTAGTTTTGTTTGGATTTTTTGTTAGGTATGCATGAATGAGAAGTATCTTGTTTATCCAGTCAGTATCAATTTGCAACATAAATTTTTCAAATCTCAACATAGGTTAAAATTTACCTTATAAGTAAGATAAAATGGTTCTGCTACTCATAAGTAAAATTTTGTTTCTCTTTGTGGTTGTACAAATCAATCAGGAAGTCAAAGATGAATTTTTATTTATCATGATGCAGACAAAAATATAAAATATTGATCAGCCAGCTTACTGTGATATGGAAACCACTGAAGGCAGAGATGTGGGGCTACAATAGAGAGGAATGCATTACTTACTTTGCCATTTCAATTTTCCATGTAGTGGAGTCTTGGCATGAGTTCATGTAAGTAAAGTTAAAGGCCAAAATGTGTTACTTGGGGTCATTAATAAATCATTTCTAATTAGTAAATGTGAAAATATAAGTGAAATGAAAGATTGATGGTACTTCTTTATTCAAAGCATTCCAAAAAGTCCTAAATTTCCTAATGTTGAAGAGTTAATTAAATTAAATTTTGTGTATGATTTAAGCATATAATTTGGTGTGGTTTCATTTCTGTGGCTACCTTTGGCACCAGTAAGAGAATGTATAGAATGTGAATTTATAAATCATTGTTTACTTCTCCTTAAACACACACACACACATACACACACACACACACTCACACACACGTGGTTTAACTGCTGATATTTTTATCCTAACACAGTTTATGTTTCTTATGTACTGATCTTGGTTTTTTCCTCAGTTAGCTGTGATGTGTTTTTAGGTAGTTTATTCAGGAAAGTATATGTTCTCTCAATCAAAATGCAGGTACACTAAAAACATTATATAAATTAATTTCAGTTAATATGTATAAGATGTATATGAAACACAAAATGAATTTAGTGTTTAGACTTAAGTCCTATTCCCAAGATAACTCTTTATAAATATATACACAAATCTAAACAAATCTAAAACTTCTGGTCCTAAGCATTTTGTATAAGGGATACTCATAGTCACTTATAAAAGGATTTTTAAATTACTTTGGTTTTAAATTATTTTGAGCCATTTACAAAATGGCTTTCTGTCATTTCTAAACTCTTTCTTCTGCCCACCTAGTTGTTTTAATAATAGTTTTTAATAAAAACAGATCTCATTGATATTTAGGTAGCTTTCTCTTCAAAGCATAAACCTGAATCTATTGGCATGTGTTAAGGAATACTAAAGACATAACATATTGGCATGTGTTAAGTAATACTGAAGACACAAGGAATTAGACAAAATAGATTTAAAATGTCTTACTTGACTCTACCTCACTTTTTTCTTTTGCTGTCTTTAATAGGTCTTCTATCTTTGCTTCATTCTTGAATAAGGAATTTGCATTCTTTCCATAGAATTATGAATGTTATTTAATATTTAATGTGATTCTTCTAAGATAAGGATATTAGGATCTTGTGAAAAGAAATAGATTCAATTGTGAGTGTGTGTGTATGTGTGTGTGAAAAGAGAATAATTTTGGAAAATCGATAACTGATGGATTCTGGAAGCTGCTGAACCCCAAAAGCGCAAGACAAATTAGCAGCTGAAAATCCAAGCATGTGTCAATATCTCAGTCTTGATCTGAAAATTTTAGGGAAAATTGACTGACTCTCTGCAAATTCAGATAATAATTCTGTTACAATATTGATGTAGAATTCCTTTTCCTTCACGCAGATGTTAATCTCATGTACAAAATACCTTCACAGCAACATCCACACTAGTGTTTATTAAAAACAAGAAAAGAAAAGAAAAACTGGGCACCCTGATGCAACCAAGTTAACACATAAAATTTGAACAAAATAATATGCCCAGCAAAAAATATAGGTAAGTAGAAGCCTGCACTTTAAAAATTATACATAGGTATACTAAGAAAAAAATTTTATTTAGGAAAAATAATAACCATTATCATTGTGTTAAAAGCAAAACCATGAAAAAAACAACCTAATAATCTGTCAACAAGGAATGAAAAATAAGTTATGATACATTCACAAAATAAATCACAGTGACTACTCAGGGCATCCCTTCTGCAGAAAAAATTGTAAATCATAATATTTTTTAAGGATTAATTTTTAATTAACAGTTATCAAGAGAGTTGCAAAGGTGGTACATCATAACAACTGAAAAAGAAAGGTCTTTTATGGTACTAAGTTGACTTGCAATCCAGGCCAACAAAAATAGGAAATTATTTCTACTTTATAGTATTCACAATTCTCAATTGTGATTCAAAATTATAATTCACATTGTAGATTTAAATGTGAAAATGAAATAACAAAGTTTCAAGAAGACTACTCATAACTACATTTTCATGATTTTTAGGTCAGAAAAGGCTTACCATAAGGGAAATGATTAAAAAGTTAGGCTGTGCTAATAGCAGATATTTCTGTTCATTAGAAGATATGAACAGATATTTCTGTTCATTAGAAATTATATCCCATCTGATTCAAATGTATGATATGTCAAGGTCATCATACTGTCATGTGTAACTAATTAAACCAAAAAAATATTAAAAAGATATGTAAGGCATAAGCAGGTGAAAGACAGACTGTGAGAGTATAATTGCAGCACACTGAAAAGGGGGGTTCTTATCTAGCATAGTGAAATCTACAAAACTGTATGAAAACACAATCCAAAAAACATTGGATCAAAAATTTTACAAAAGACAGTCCATATGGCTAAAGGCTTGAAAATGTGTTCCAGCTCATTTGCCACAAGGGAAATGAAAATGAAAATACAAGTGACAGACTTCTAGAGCACTGTCTGAATTGCTTAAATGAGAAACACTGAAAGTACCCATTGTTAGTAAGGAACAGGATTGACTGAATTCTGACAAACTGCTTGTGATAAATTACTGCAAACACTAAAAAAAAAAATAAAATGGAAATATACAAAAAGTCTTAAAATGTTAAAATTTTAATTCCTTGGACAGTCTAAACACATACCTTTTTGTAATATTACTAACTTCAATAAAATAGTTGTTAAAAAATAAAAATAATAAAAAGTGGTATATTTTATGGGGGGGGGGGTAACATAGATTATATTTTCTCAAGAAAAAAAAGTAAAACCTGCTATAGTGGCAATAGCTTGTAGTCCCAGGATTTGAGAGGCTAATGCAGGAAGATTGCTTGAGTCTGGGAGTTTATGTCCAGCATGGAAAACATGCAAAATTATTATTATTATTTAATACAGATTGACAGAAGATGGTGATCCAGATCTGAGCAGTAACCCTCATCCCTTCCACAGCCCAGAAAAGAAATAGTGAAAGGACAGCTGACCCGAGAGGTGGATGACAAAGTAATTATTAGACAGTTTGAAACCTGGAGGGACTTGGATTTTGGTTATTGGAGCAGAAAACAAGGACAGAATCTGACTTGGATGAGGTCAAGGGAGAGAGACAAGAGAGGACAGAGGGAGAGGAAAAGGTCATAATCTTACTTCCTTAACAATAGCTGGAAAGAAAAGCAGACCAAGTTAAAAAGGGACAGAAATAGCATCCACAGTGAAGGAGACCAAACTGTCTAACCAAAATCATAGACTGAAAGTTGTATGGGACAGGGCAGCAATTTTGAATAATCACAGATAGCCAGACTCCTCAAGAAGAAATTAAACCAACACAGGTTTTCCCACCTTCAGATAGTAAAATAAATAAAACTAGACAGTTTTCTAGATCAGTCTAGAAGGAACATGTAAAGGGAAGGCTGCTAGCTGAAAGTTACCAAAACCCCCTTTCCCACATTGTGAACAAGGGCAGTGTGGTGGAGCTGACCCAAGAGCAAACCACTCCCAGGGATTGCTAACCCCAATCTGGTGCTCCAAACAACTTCTGAGAAAGAGAAGGCTACTCCCATCAGACATGGTGATTGATGAAACCCTCTGAGCTTGCAGCAGCGAGAGTGTAGCATTCTGTGACATACACACACACACACACACACACACACAGCTTGCATCCATAAGCCTTGCTGTAGTAGACAATACCAAGTGCTTACATAGCATCACTTCAAAGAAGTCCCACTGGAGGGGAGTCAGTGTCCATAATTCTCAATCCAGATCAGTAAGAGCTTAAATCGGGGTAGGGACAACCAACTCTCTATTCTAGTCACAGGGGATGGTATACTCTTGTATTCTACATCAGCCAAAGTTGAGGATTCTGCATCACTCACCACCCACAGACCACCTGCAATCACAGGTCCCATTCTTGTAGGCAGGCACCAAGCCCTATGGCATGTTTTAAAAGGACTAATGGAGGAGAATGGGTCCACAGCATCCCACAATATCAACAGGACAATCCTGAGCCCTGGATACCGTGCTGCTGCAACCAATAAAAACAGCTACTAGATACAGAAAAGTATCCACCAAGCATTCAGGTTAGGGCTTCTGTGCTGACAAACAAGAACAGACTGGCAAGAAATAATGGCAACCAAAAAATTGGGTACTTTGTGCTAGAACCTCCAAGAATAACCACAGCTGCAAGTACCAGAATTGCCAGATAATTTGATTCTCATTTGGACACATGAATCCAACAGAAAACAATTCCTAATGATATCTGCAAACAGCTAGAAAAGAACTTCACACAAAAATGACACTACACCCCATAAAGGGGCTGGAGGACCCCACAGACAGAGTGTGCTCAGATACAAGCCCACTGACCCTGTGCAATTCAGAAAGCAGCAGCCCTATACCACCCCTATAGGCCATCCAGCACCACTTCAAACTAACAATAATACCTCTAAATTAGACTGCCAAACCCCACATACTCCAAAATACATATGGAGTAGCCCACACTGGATTTGCCAGAATGCAGTATAAGAAGTTTTTCTCCAGGAGGACACACAAAATTACATCCTCTAACAAGGAATAACCAGGCTGCTAAATTTAAATTATGGACCATCTTTGCTGACCTAATAGAAAGCTGGCAGGTACCTAGACACACCAAAGATACGAAAGGGAATCCAAGAAATGCGTTACAGGAGTTGGCATTATCACTACCTCACACCCAGGGGAAAACAGAGGTAAAGCTGATGAGTGGTAGGCATCCTCTAAAGGAACGATACCCTAATGAAATCCAAAGTAAGAAGACTCAGTCAGAAATTTCTCCATGTTGGTTTGGATTGTTATAAATAGCTCTAATGTCAATTTTGGTCTTACGTATTTTTTTAAATTTCAAATTGATGGATTTTCTATTATTATTTGATATTGTATCCTGAACTTATTTGATAATATTATTTTTAATTTTTAAAGCATTAACTGGAGACCCTCTCTTTCCAGTTTCCTAGCTCAGGTTGACAATTCATCCTCTTAGTACCTCTTTTCCCATTTGCATTTTACCTGCCTCAAATATGGCCCTCATCTTCTCATCTTCTTCTTGTTACTTAGTTTGCATTATCATTTTATATCTTTTATTTTCTTTCTTTTTATTTTTGGCAAAGTTTTCTTTCCTCTACCTTTCAGCCCTATGTTTTCCTTTAAGAACTAATTTCTCAGTCTATTCCAGAATATTGCTACAACTTTATATGTGGATAAGAGGAATCGTGAAGAACATTTTCAAGAAGTTTTTTTCCCACTAAGATTTATTAATACACGACTTTGCTCTGAAGTGAATGTAGTTAATTGGGTTTAGTATCTTCTCTTAAAGTAGTCCTGATACTGGGAACTACAAGGAATACATGTTGAGTGTGAATATAACATCAACTAGCATTAAAATAGAATCAAAATAATTCCAGCAGAAAGATAGATTTTAAAAAATCAAAAGATCAAATCACACTAAACAGCTCACAACATTTCAATTACCAGTCCCATTGACACCACAGTGGAGGAAATACCAGAGAAAAAATTTAGAAAGTTTATAGTTAAAATGTTCAATGAGCCAAAAGAAGATGTAAGGAATAAACTTATAAAATAGAAGAAGTGAAAGAATGTTTCAATAAGGACATAGAGATTATGAAAAAGAAATTCAGAGGAACCCTGGAAACATAAGTCAGTAAATTACATTAAAAATTATCTGAACCAACACTGATAGTTTAGACCATGTAGAAGACAGATTTTCAGACCTAAAAACAAAGTATATAATCTTAAAACTAAAATTGACAATTAAAAAAAACAAGATGTTAAGAGAATAAGACCAGAATATTCAAGAATCTGGGGATAACATTAAGAGACCAAATATAAAAATTATTGGCATCAATGAAGGCAACAAAAAAAAATTAAGGAATGCACAAGCTTTTCTATGAGGTAGTATCAGAATAATTTTAAAACCTTAGAAAAAAGATGAAAATCCAAATAACAGAAGCATTGAGAACCTCAAATAGGCAAGGAAAAAACATATCTTCTACAAGAAAAATTTTAATTGAAATGCCTAAATACAGACTAAGGATAGAATTTCGAAAGACCTGAGAGGAAGAATGGAGGATCTCATTTAGACATAAGCCAATTAGGATTTTAACTAATTTTTGAGTCTAGACCCTAAAAGCCAGGGAACCTTGGAATAATACTTAATAAAGAAAATGGGTGCCAATCAAGATCACTGTATGCAGTAAACTAACCTTCAGAATTAAAATAGAATTAAAAACCTTCCATGATAAGCAGAAAATAAAAGAATTCATAATGAATAAGACTGCACAACAAAACATAGTCAATGAAATATGTAATGCAGAAGAAATGAAAAATAAAAATTAGAGCCAGTGTAAGGATGAATGTCACTAGAAGGATAGTCAATTAAAGGTAAATGAAGTCTGAATTGACCACTATAATAAAAAGGCAGGAAATAAAAACATCTTTATCTAATAACACCGAATATAATGGTGTAAACCCCCGATGAAAAGACATAAATTAGCAGAATGGATCAAAACAAGACCCAACCATATATTGTTTACAAGAGATTGATTTAAAGGCAAAGAATGAAGGTGAAAGGATAGGAAAATATATGCCATGCAAATGGATACCTAAAGGAGGTAAGAGCAGCTATTCTCATATGACATTAAATAGACTTAAAGTAAAAATTAAACAGAAGTGACAAAAACGGTCACTTAATATTGGTTAAGGGAATCATCCAACAAGGTATAATATTGCAATAATATGCAAATGTTTCTGCCCTGAATATTGATGCTTATATACATAAAACAAACTCTTCTCAATAAAGAATCAAATGAACCTCAAATTTCAACAATTTTATCACCATTAGATAGACCATCCATACATAAAATACGTAAAGACTCTTCAGAAATAAAAATCACTACTAATAAAATGGATATAACAGACATCTATAGAATATTTCACTTATCAACAACCCAATTCACTTTCTTCTCAAAAGCATTTAGAATTTTCTTTAAACTAGATCATATTCTAGGGCACATATCAAAGTCTTAGGAAAAATAACAATACCTTGCATTCTACCATAATGAAATAAAATTAGATGTCAATAGCAGGATACAGCACAGAAACCTTTCTAACACCTAAAGATTAAGTAATAGAACTTTAAATGAGGAGGAGAATAGAACACATCAGAGGAGAAATTTAAAAATTCTAGAAATAAATGAATAGAGATATAGTAGGATAGAGGCAGGTTTAAAAAGAAAATTGACAGCCTTGATATTCTATATCAAAAACAGAAAAATACCAAATAAATAATCTAATGTTATACCTCAGGAGTCTAGTAAAACAACAGACTAATTTCAAAGTCAGTAGAAGATAAGAAATAATTAAGACCAGAGCTGAAATTCATGAAATTTGGAAAAAAATATCAATATAACAGACTTGATTCTTTGAAAAGGTAAATAAGATAGATAAATCCTTAGGCAAACTAACTGAAAGAAAAAAGACAGAATACTCAAATTGACCAAATCAGAAATGAAAAAGAAGATATCACCACAAACACTTCTGAAATGAAGAAGATTATTTAAAACCAAGAAATTTAAAATCCAATAAATTGGAAAATCTAAAAGATATTGACAAATTTCTAGACACATGACCTACCCAAATTGAACAACCATAAAGATATAGAAAACTTAAACAGAACAATATTATTCAATGAGATTGAAGAAGCAATAAAAAGCTTTCTAACAAAGAAATGCAGAACTAGATGGATTCTAGAATTTAGAGAATTAATACTAGTCTTCCTCAAATTATTTCCAGAAATAGAAAGGGTGGGAACACTGCAAAATTTATTCTTTGAAGCCAGTATCACTCTGACACCAAAATTAGTCCAAGACCCATTAAGGAAAGAAAACTTCAGACCAATATGGACATTAAAATTTTTAATAAAATATCGGCAAATTTCATTCAAATACTTAAGAAGAAGATAGTCATCATAATCAACTTGGACTCATCCAAAGGATGAAAATTGATTCAACATAGGCAAATTGATAAATGTAAATCTCTACATATATAGAGTTAAGAACAAGAATCACATGATCATATAAATAGATGCAGAAAAAGCATTCAACAAAATTCAGGAGTCATTTATGTTTAAAATGCTGAGAAACTAAGTCTAGAACAAATTAACCTCAGCATTTTAAAGGCATTAAATGACAATCACAAGGTCAACACCATACTGAATGGATAAAACATTAAATCATTTCTTCTAAATTCAGGAATAAGGCAAGAATGTCCACTTTCACGATTCTTATTCCATATAGCTCTTTAAACTCTAGCCAGAGCAACCAGGAAAGAGAAGGATGTTAAGGGGCTATAAATAGGAAAAGAAAACTTCAAATTATCTTTGTTTGCTGAGGACATGATTTTATATTTAGAGGAGTCAAAAACCTCCACCAGATAACCTCTAGTGCTGATAAACAAATTTAGCAAAGTAGCAGGATACAATACACATAAATCTATTACTTTCTTATATTGCGTTTATGAATATGTTCAGAAAGAAATCAAGAAAAGTATCCCATTCATAATAACCTTAAAAACAGCTGGGGATAAATTTAACCAAGGGGCTTAAATACCTCTATAATGAAAACTATTTAACAACAAAAAAAAGAAAGAAAAGAAAAAGAAAGAGAGAGAGAGGGGGGGGGAGGGAGGGAGGGAGAAATACAAATGGCCAAGAAATATATGAAAAAAAATTCCACATCCCTAACATTCAGGGAAATAAAAATCCAAACTACACTGAGATTTCATCTCACTCCACATAGAATGACAACCAAGAATATAAATAATAGAAACTGGGGAGGATGTGGGGGAACAAGTACACTTACATACATTGTTGGTGGGACTGCAAGTTAGTATAACAACTTTGGAAAGCAGTATGGAGTTTCCTTAAAATACTAGGAATAGAACCACCATAAGATAGAGTTCTCCCACTCCTTCATGTTCATTAAAAAGAACAAAAATCAGCATACTATATGGATACAGGTACATTGATGTTTAAAGCAGTGCAATTCACAGTAGCCAACTTGTTGAAGGAGCCCACATTCTTGTCAGAAGATGAACTGATGAAAATGTGGTATATACACACAAAGAAGTTTTCCTCAAACATAAAGAAAAATGAAAGTATGAAGTATGCTGGCAAATGGATGGAACTGAAGAACATTGTGCCAAGTGAAATAATTCAGACAGAGAAAGTCAGGGATTGAATTTTTCTCCCATATTTAGAAGTTAGACCAAAAATGTGGAGGGAATCTCATAAAAATAGAAGGGAGATCAGTGGAGCAGAGGAAGGGATTTAAGAAGGAGGAAGGACAGGAAATGGGAGGATCGGTGGAATGACATTGACCAAATTAAGCTTTGTACATATATGAATATACCAGAGTGAATTTCACCTTTATGTATATTTACCTATAAAGAACTAATTTTTAAAATCTAGAAATAAATAGAAGAAAGACAAGTAAAGCAGAAGAAGGAAAATATGGGTGGAAGAAGAGAATGGAAAGTGGAACTACTAGAGATTGAAGTAGAGTAAATTATAGTCCAACATATATGATTAAGTCAAAATGAACCCCAATATTATTTATAACTGTAGTGTACTAATAATTTTTTTTTAAAAAGCCATTGCATAAAAAGTATAAAAATATGTATTTTCCCATTTGAAAATGCGAAAGTCCCAGTTCTTTAGTGAAAGGAAATAGAATTTCTTTTTAATTCATTGTTTTCTTTTTTCTAGAAATTTTATAAATTTATACTTGAGTACTGTACCATGTATGTGAACTATTTTTATGTTAAAACAAATGGTGGAAAAACAGGGCTATATATTGATAATACAAATTTTAAATTTTTATAATTTAAAATAATTGTACAATAATTTAAATGTATTATAAAAATAGACAAAAGTGAGATCAGCATCTTCCAGTATACTGGAAGAAAAGTGCAGTACTGATACTACTGAATTCTTTCTCGATTTCTAAGTGCTTTGTACTTAATAAATAACTTAATATCTTATTTACTTAAGTAAATACTTAGGTAAATATTAAGTTATCCTAGTTACTTCTTTTATAACAAACGTATAATTTTATCAGTAAAAAATCCTGAATTTTAATTAATACTTAAATATGCAAAGGGTTATATTTTTAGGTCTAATTCTTGAACTTGTCACTTCTGTGAAGTAGAACATTATGTAAGGTATTTAAACTTTAAATTTGCTACATAATTGATATATACTATACATTTAGTATGGGTTTTTATGCTTTAATTGCTCTTTATAAAATATTCTTAGACACTTCATAGTGAGAATTTCAGAAACTTACTTTTTATATTTGTCATTAATCCTTTTTTATTTCCTCCTTTCTCCTGTGTTCTGGTCTCACTCTATAATTATGCTAATTTAAATGAAGTGTTACCTATTTTCATGTGTTAGAGTATCTTTGAAACCATTTTTTCCATTATACTATGTATCCTAAAATATATTTTAATATTCTTAAATATAGGGGGTGGGAGAAAATAAAAATAACAGGATAAGAATATTTTATAGTAAAATATTACCACACAAATAGAGCAATGGACTTGGAAGATTTTTGTTAATTTTTCTGAAGGTTTTTATAGCATTGAGTTCCTTCTCTTTGTTGGAGGAACTGGAACTCACAGAATTATATTTCCTAGGCTTTCTTACTTATAATGTTCTTAGATGCAGGTTACGATCTCTCAAAGAGGTACACATATAAGAGACCTGGAAATGGTAGATGATGCAGATTTCAACAAATCCGCTGTTTTGTAGAAAGAGGTCTTTCCTGCCAGTTCCCCACTGCTGCCCTGCAAAAGGAGTCAGTAGCAGTTTCCTCAAGGAGTCTGAGCACAGCAAGCAGCAGTGGCTGGTTCTTTGCTTGCTGACAGTGTCTTTTATACTGTGGGTCTTCTGATTCTGTTCTGGATGCCTGTTTTAAATATCTATAATGGTTTCTATTTTATTAACTGAGCAATGACTGAAAGAGTATTTCTGAGAACATTTTTATACAGTTTTGATATATTTCTTGGTCCAGGAGATGGTTGTTCTTCACCATACTTAAGCAACTTTATTTCAGTAAATCATCAGACATTATACCATTAGTTATTTCCATTTAAAATTTCATAGCTAAATCCCAAGCTTCTATGTGAAAGAAAATACTACACTAATTTATTTTCACTCCAATTAAAGGATCCTTCAATTATTTCATATTAACATTTCTATCCCTAAATGTTATTTTTATGTTAATTTTTTTTGGGGGGGGCATGACTGTTGAAATTACCATACATTGTTTTAGCTGGAATTTGTCATGACTTTTTATATCTTGTTAATTTCAATTTTCTTTTGGATATGTCTTTGTAAACAATGGGAGGTTTATTAACTAAAAATGGTCAAATATGATAAAATTTTGAGCAAGAAATTTTGACCCATTAACATTTATCGAGATTAATAATATATTTAGACATATTTCTACTATTTTATTCAATGAGGATTTCTATGTGATCAGATAATCTACAAAAAAACTTATGTACTTTCAATTTATGTATTAAGGAAGAAAATTAATAAAATTTTAAATTTAAAATATATCTACTATGGAGGAATAACAAACTGTTTTTACACTATTGGTGAATATAGTCCATTCCTTACCCATTCTACCAGCTACAGACTGTGAAAACTGACTAATATCAAGCTTTGGATTTGCTTTGCAGTAGAGTCACCTTCATTATTTGCACGTGGGGAGGAAGTGTGAGGTCAATGTACTTAAGTGTGACTGTTACCAGTTGTCTTTAAGTTTTTGGATTCCTGTTTCAATCAGTGTTTCTGTGCTTGTCCCAAACCCCTAACCTCTATATAATCTAAGAGAATGAGATCTTACAGGGGCTAGGGGAAATGAGGGTCACTGCCAGGTAGATTTTAGATTCCCTTTCCTATTCAATGTCAAGGATTCTAATTGAGATCAGTCATCTCACTGAATGGTTCATGCAAGCTACCAGAGATTCATATGTACATGCCCAGAGTAAGAAGTTCACACATTGATACGCACCTACTCTAATTTACAGCAAATTGCATCAAGCCAATTGGCTAGCACAGAGCCTGAAGTTCTGGGTGTTAGGGTCACAGAACTGCCAGAGTTATGGAGAAACTTCAAGAAGGGACCAATGTGTTGCTTCATTACCTGTGCACACTTGTGGAGGGGCCTTGACCCTGACGGGTAAATCACGCCCCCATTGTTAATGGGTCTGTATGTCCTCTTTTCTAGTAATTTTTATTCATGTAAGTCTTTAATTTATTAAATCTTAAATTCAATGTTAAAATTACTTATGTATGTTTTGTTTGTGTACCTTTCTGTCAATCATTGCTACTCTCTGTGACAATCATGATATTTCCATATAAATATCCAAGTGTTTTTTAGTTATAATTCTGTTTTTTTGTGTCTATTTTATTCTATATTTTAAATAATTTGCTATTTGCCACCAATTCTTTCATTATTTGGTTCTATAATTATCTTTTTTTTCAAATTTTATAAAATATTTGAGAAAAAAAATTAAAAAGGTTAATGCAGGAAATAGATATATACTTGCATAACTTAGAACATAGAATATTTATACAGTGAAACACTCTATACAATTCTCTGTTTATAGGCCCCTCTCTCCATGCAAGTTGATGTTTATAATATTTATGTATTTCTTGATACTTTAACACGTTTTAACCTTTATATATTATATTTTAACAACATATTAAAATAAGTGTACACACATTCATATGCATTGCTTTATATTCAAACTTTATATAAATGATAACATACTACATATGTCTTTTTAAATTTCTGTTTCCTTTGGTGTTCTTTGAAGGTTAATTCTCAAAATCCTGGAATTAATCGGAACTATACTGCCAATGTTCTTTTATATTTCACTGACCCAGGTAAAGTCATGGAACACTCCAATTAATATAATTTCCTTCTAATAAAAGTACTAGGAATTTCACGGTGCTTGTTACTGCTTGTCAGAATAATTTATTGACAATACTGAGATTGATATTAGTAATCTAGAAATTTTTTAAAATTAAGTTGATTTCATAATCAAGAGTATGCCTGTGTAAGTAGCATGGGTAGGAAAACCTGACCAAGATTCCATGTTGGGCTTCTTGATTCTGAGATGTTTTGTGATACTGAAGTTTTTTTTTTTTTTTTTTTCTGATCCAAGGAAGATACATAGAAATATAATATATATTCCCTTCTTATTTAGGGAGGATTATAGGGCCCATAGCCTGACATCTGCAGACTAAGAGACAGCTCTGGGCTGTGATATAAAACTTTAATTATTATGACAATATTGTATTCTTTCTTACAATAAGTATAGATTGGTAGATGTTGTCATAGGGAACCCCATAAGTCTTCATCAATATTCTTAACCCTGTCTACCTATCAAAGTGCAGCTAGCAGCATTATACTTATGGAACCAATTCATGCTGATAGAAATAGCACCAGTTGTATCATATTTCCTGCTTCCTGCTTATTTCCATTGAAAAATTACTGACATTTATTTTTCCATTATCTTGTTGACAGATATATAGGTTGTATTTTATATTAAAATAATATCAGACCGGCAAGGTAGAGGGAACTGTGACCACGCATAGAGCAGGCCCAGCGGCCTGCTGAGGGGCAGAGCCGCCCCCCACCCCCCGCGCCTCCCAGGTAGGTGGAACGGTGACCACCGACAGAAAAGGCCCAGTGGCCCGCGGCGGGACAGAGCTTCCAATCACTCCTGCAAGGTAGGCGGGCCTGCGACCCACCGGCAGAAGAGGAGCAGCGGCCTGCTGAGAGGCAGAGCCGCCCCCTTCCCCTGCACCGGCAAGGTAGATGGAACTGTGACCACGCACAGAGCAGGCCCAGCGGCCTGCTGAGGGGCAGAGCCACCCCCACCCCCCGCGCCTGCCAGGTGACCACCGACAGAAAAGGCCCAGTGGCCCGCGGCGGGACAGAGCTTCCAATCACTCCTGCAAGGTAGGCGGGCCTGCGACCCACCAGCAGAACAGGAGCAGCGGCCTGCTGAGAGGCTGAGCTGCCCCCTCCCCCTGCGCCGGCAAAGTAGAGGGAACTGTGACCACGCACAGAGCAGGCCCAGCGGCCTGCTGAGGGGCAGAGCCGCCCCCACCCCCCGCGCCTGCCAGGTAGTGAACGTGACCACCGACAGAAAAGGCCCAGTGGCCCGCGGCGGGACAGAGCTTCCAATCACTCCTGCAAGGTAGGCGGGCCTGCGACCCACCGGCAGAAGAGGAACAGCGGCCTGCTGAGAGGCAGAGGCGCCCCCTCCCCCTGCGCCGGCAAGGTAGAGGGAACTGTGACCACGCACAGAGCAGGCCCAGCGGCCTGCTGAGGGGCAGAGCCGCCCCCCACCCCCCGCGCCTGCCAGGTAGGTGGAACTGTGACCACCGACAGAAAAGGCCCAGTGGCCCGCGGCGGGACAGAGCTTCCAATCACTCCTGCAAGGTAGGCGGGCCTGCCACCCACCGGCAGAAGAGGAGCAGCGGCCTGCTGAGAGGCAGAGCCGCCCCCTCCCCCTGCGCCGGCAAGGTAGAGGGAACTGTGACCACCCACAGAACAGGCCCAGCGGCCTGCTGAGGGGCAGAGCCTCCCCCCACCCCCCGCGCCTGTCAGGTAGGCGGAACTGTGACCACTGACAGAAAAGGCCCAGTGGCCCGCGGAGTGGCAGAGCTTCCAATCACTCCTGCAAGGTAGGCGGGCCTGCGACCCACCGGCAGAAGAGGAGCAGCGGCCTGCTGAGAGGCAGAGCCGCCCCCTCCCCCCGCGCCTGCAAGGTAGACGGAACTGTGACCACCATCAGAACAGGCCAGACCTGCAACCGAGAGACAGAACAGGCCCAGTGGCCTGAGGAAGGGTAGAGCGCCCCCCCCCCGCGCCTGCAAGGTAGGCGGACCTGCGACCCACTGGCAGTACAGCCCCAGAGGCCTGCAGAGGGGCAGTGCCGCTGCCTGCGCCTGCAAAGTAGACAGAACTGTGACCACCGACAGAACAAGCCTAGCGGCCCGCAGAGGGACAGAGCCGCCACCCGCGCCTGCGAGGGAGACTTTGCAACTATACAAGACCAATATAAATATATAGGGGAAAATTCAATAGCACAACATTTTCACCAAGTAGAAAGGAACGCGAACAGTATGAAGAGACAAGGAAAGAAAGGACCACAAGCATTGCAGGTCAACTCAACGTTAGAAGAGGTAATAGCTGCAGCAGATGGAATGTCAGATAAAGAATTCAGGATATACATGCTTCAGATGATCTGGAGTCTCAAGGAAGACATCAGACAGCAAAATCAGACAATGAAAGATCACTTCAACAGTGAATTACATAAACAAATCCAAGAAGCAAAAGATCAACTATACAGGGAAATAGAGGTTATAAAAAACAAACAAACAGAAATCCTAGAAATGCAGGAAGCAATAAGCCAACTTAAAAACTCAATTGAGAATACTACCAGCAGAGTAGAACACTTAGAAGACAGAACATCAGACAATGAAGATAAAGTATTTCAACTTGAAAAGAACATAGACAGCTCAGCAAGACTGTTAAGAAACCATGAGCAGAACATCCAAGAAATATGGGATAACATCAAGAGACCAAATTTAAGAGTCATTGGGATACAGGAAGGGACAGAGTTTCAAACCAAAGGAATGAGCAATCTATTCAATGAAATAATACGAGAAAACTTCCCAGACTTGAAGAATGAGACAGAACCCCAAATCCTAGAAGCCTACAGGACGCCGAATGTGCAAAATCATAAGAGACCCACACCTAGACACATTATAATGAAGATGCCCAACATACAGAATAAGGAGAGAATTTTAAAAGCTACAAGAGAAAGGAAGCAGATCACATTTAGGGGTAAGCCAATCAGGATAACAGCTGATCTTTCAACACAGACTCTGAAAGCTAGAAGATCCTGGAATAACATATTTCAAACACTGAAAGAAAATGGGTTCCAACCAAGAATTGTGTTTCCAGCGAAATTAAGCTTCAGGATGGAAGATGAAATTAAAACCTTCCACGATAAACAAAAGTTAAAAGAATTTGCAGCTAGAAAACCATCTCTTCAAAACATCCTTGGCAAAACATTGCAGGAAGAGGAAATGGAAAATAACAATGAAAACCAACAGTGGGAGGTAGGACACTAAAGGGGGGAAAATAATCAAAGAGGAAAACAAACCATGTTTAGTAACATAAATAAACAAATATGGCTGGAAGAACAACCCATATCTCAATAATAACCCTAAATGTTAATGGCTTAAACTCACCAATCAAGAGACACAGGCTAGTAGAATGGATCACAAAACAAGACCCAACAATATGCTGCCTACAGGAGACGCATTTGATAGGAAAAGACATACATAGGCTGAAGGTGAAAGGTTGGGAAAAATCATATCACTCATATGGACTTCGGAAACAAGCAGGAGTATCCATACTCATATCAAATAAAATAGATTTCAAGCCAAAGTTAATCAAAAGGGATAAAGAGGGACACTACATACTGCTCAAGGGAACCATACACCAACAAGACATAACAATCATAAATATATATGCCCCAAACAATGGTGCAGCTATGTTCATCAAACAAACTCTTCTCAAGTTCAAGAGTCTAATAGACCACCATACAATAATCATGGGAGACTTCAACACACCTCTATCACCACTGGACAGATCTTCCAAACAAAAGTTGAATAAGGAAACTATAGAACTCAATAACACAATTAACAACCTAGACTTAATTGACATATAGAATATACCACCCAACATCAAGCAGTTACACTTTTTTCTCAGCAGCACATGGATCCTTCTCAAAAATAGACCATATATTATGTCACAGGGAAACTCTTAGACAATATAAAGGAGTAGAGATAATACCATGCATCCTATCTGATCATAATGCAATGCAACTGAAAATCAACGATAAAAGAAGGAAGGGAAAAGAATACATCACTTGGAGAATGAACAATAGGTTACTGAACGATCAATGGGTTATAGAAGACATCAAGGAAGAAATTAAAAAATTCTTAGAGATTAATGAAAACACAGACACAACATATCGGAATCTATGGGACACATTGAAAGCAGTTCTAAGAGGAAAATTCATTGCTTGGAGTTCATTCCTTAAAAAAAGAAAAAACCAACAAATAAATGATCTCATACTTCATCTCAAAATCCTAGAAAAAGAAGAGCAAAACAACAGCAAAAGAAGTAGAAGGCAAGAAATAATTAAAATCAGAGCTGAAATTAATGAAATCGAAACAAAAGAAACAATTGAAAAAATTGACAAAACTAAAAGTTGGTTCTTTGAAAAAATAAACAATATCGACAGAACCTTAGCCATGCTAGCGAAGAGAAGAAGAGAGAGAACTCAAATTACTAACATACGGGATGAAAGAGGCAATATCACAACAGACACTTCAGAAATACAGAAGATAATCAAAAATTATTTTGAATCCTTATACTCCAATAAATTAGAAGATAGTGAAGGCATAGATAAATTTCTTAAGTCATATGATCTGCCCAGATTGAGTCAGGAGGATATAGACAACCTAAACAGACCAATATCAATTGAGGAAATAGAAGAAACCATCAAAAGACTACCAACTAAGAAAAGCCCAGGACCGGATGGGTATACAGCAGAGTTTTACAAAACCTTTAAAGAGGAACTAATACCAATACTTTTCAAGCTACTTCGGGAAATAGAAAAAGAGGGAGAACTTCCAAATTCATTCTACGAGGCCAACATCACCCTGATACCTAAACCAGACAAAGACACTTCAAAGAAAGAAAACTACAGACCAATATCTCTAATGAACCTAGATGCAAAAATCCTCAATAAAATTCTGGCCACTTGGATACAAAAACTTATCAAAAAAATTGTGCACCATGATCAAGAGGATTCATCCCTGGGATGCAAGGCTGATTCAATATACGGAAATCAATAAATGTTATTCACCACATCAATAGACTTAAAAATAAGAATCATATGATCATCTCGATAGATGCGGAAAAAGCATTCGACAAAGTACAGCATCCCTTTATGTTCAAAACTCTAGAAAAACTAGGGATAACAGGAACATACCTCAATATTGTAAAAGCAATCTATGCTAAGGCTCAGGCTAGCATCATTCTGAATGGAGAAAAATTGAAGGCACTCCCTCTAAAATCTGGAACAAGACAGGGATGCCCTCTCTCACCACTTCTGTTCAACATAGTTCTCGAAACACTGGCCAGAGCAATTAGACAGACGAAAGAAATTAAAGGCATAAAAATAGGAAAAGAAGAACTTAAATTATCACTATTTGCAGATGACATGATTCTATACCTAGCAGACCCAAAAGGGTCTACAAAGAAACTATTAGAGCTAATAAATGAATTCAGCAAAGTGGCAGGATATAAAATCAACACGCATAAATCAAAGGCATTCCTGTATATCAGCGACAAATCCTCTGAAATGGAAATGAGGACAACCACTCCATTCACAATATCTTCAAAAAAAATAAAATACTTGGGAATCAACCTAACAAAAGAGGTGAAAGACTTATACAATGAAAACTACAGAACCCTAAAGAGAGAAATAGAAGAAGATCTTAGAAGATGGAAAAATATACCCTGTTCATGGATAGGCAGAACTAACATCATCAAAATGGCGATATTACCAAAAGTTCTCTATAGGTTTAATGCAGTGCCAATCAAAATCCCAACGGCATTTCTTGTAGAAATAGAGAAAGCAATCATGAAATTCCTATGGAAAAACAAAAGACCCAGAATAGCAAAAACAATGCTAAGCAGGAAGTGTGAATCAGGCGGTATAGCGATACCAGACTTCAAACTATACTACAGAGCAATAGTAACAAAAACAGCATGGTACTGGTACCAAAACAGGCGGGTGGACCAATGGTACAGAATAGAGGACACAGAAACCAATCCACAAAACTACAACTACCTTATATTTGATAAAGGGGCTAAAAGCATGCAATGGAGGAAGGATAGCATCTTCAACAAATGGTGCTGGGAAAACTGGAAATCCATATGCAACAAAATGAAACTGAATCCCTTTCTCTCGCCATGCACAAAAGTTAATTCAAAATGGATCAAGGAGCTTGATATCAAATCAGAGACACGCCGTCTGATAGAAGAAAAAGTTGGCTACAATCTACATACTGTGGGGTCGGGCTCCAAATTCCTCAATAGGACACCCATAGCACAAAAGTTAATAACTAGAATCAACAAATGGGACTTACTCAAACTAAAAAGTTTTTTCTCAGCAAAAGATACAATAAGAGAGGTAAATAGAGAGCCTACATCCTGGGAACAAATCTTTACTCCTCACACTTCAGATAGAGCCCTAATATCCAGAGTATACAAAGAACTCAAAAAATTAGACAATAAGAGAGCAAACAACCCAATCAACAAATGGGCCAAGGACCTGAACAGACACTTCTCAGAGGAGGACATACAGTCAATCAACAAGTACATGAAAAAATGCTCACCATCTCTAGCAGTCAGAGAAATGCAAATCAAAACCACCCTAAGATACCATCTCACTCCAGTTAGATTGGCAGCCATTATGAAGTCAAACAACAACAAGTGCTGGCGAGGATGTGGGGAAAAGGGTACACTTGTACATTGCTGGTGGGACTGCAAATTGGTGCAGCCAATTTGGAAAGCAGTATGGAGATTTCTTGGAAAGCTGGGAATGGAGCCACCATTTGACCCAGCTATTCCCCTTCTCGGTCTATTCCCTAAAGACCTAAAAAGAGCATGCTACAGGGACACTGCTACATCGATGTTCATAGCAACACAATTCACAATAGCTAGACTGTGGAACCAACCTAGATGCCCTTCAATGGATGAACGTATAAAAAAAATGTGGCATTTATACACAATGGAGTATTACTCTGCATTAAAAAATGACAAAATCATAGAATTTTCAGGGAAATGGATGGCATTAGAGCAGATTATGCTAAGTGAAGCTAGCCAATCCCTAAAAAACAAATGCCAAATGTCTTCTTTGATATAAGGAGAGTAACTAAGAACAGAGTAGGGTCGAAGAGCATGAGAAGAAGATTAACATTAAACAGGGATGAGAGGTGGGAGGGAAAGGGAGAGAGAAGGGAAAATGCATGGAAATAGAAGGAGACCCTCAGAGTTATACAAAAGTACATACAAGAGGAAGTGAGGGGAAGGGGAAAAATAATATAAGGGGGACAAACGAATGTCAGTAGAGGGAGCAGAGAGAGAAGAGGGGAGGGGAGGGGAGGGGAGGGAGGGGGGATAGTAGAGGATAGGAAAGGCAGCAGAATACAACAGACACTAGTATGGCAATATGTAAATCAATGGATGTGTAACTGATGTGATTCTGCAATCTGTATATGGGGTAAAAATGGGAGCTCATAACCCACTTGAATCAAATTGTGAAATATGATATATCAAGAACTATGTAATGTTTTGAACAGCCAACAATAAAAAATTAAAAAAAAAATAATATCAAAGTTGGCATTCTAGTACGCATCTTCTCTTACATATGTATAAGAATGTAGCTAATGTAATGCATATCATAATTATCATATTCATTTATTAGCTAATAGATACATAATTCATTTAAATTTTTTTCTAGAAATTTCTGCCTTTTATCAATTTATATGTCCAAAAAGCAGTATATAAATGTTTTCATTCTTTTACCTTCTAGGAGAAAGTATTGCATTTTAAAATTTTTATTTGTTGGACAATTGTGAAATGGTTATTGAATTAATAATGTGATTTTTCTCAGATTATTAACAGCAACTTTTCCCTTTTTGGGGGGGTCATAAGTATCTTTGGTGTTTTCCTCTTCTGTGAATTTTTTTATCATTTTTTTAGTATTTGCATGTTTCATTTATACCTTATATACAAACAGAGATATTAAAACTTGTGTTATATATGTGTATTAAGAATTGTAATGCAAAAAAAGAATACATGTATAATGGCATAATTTGGCATGAACATACTTTATATACAGAGTTACAAAAACTTGTGCTATAAATGGGTAATAATGAGTATAATACGTTTCACGATTGTCATGTATGTAAAAAAATGAAAAGAACAGAAAGAACTAAACAATAACTGCCTTGTAGATCATATGATATCCTATATTATTAATCATGAAAGCTCTATATCAAGCATCTTTAATTTAGGTATGTTAACAAATTTTTGGTATTATCTACTATTTTAGGTAGCCACACACCCTCTATCCTCAGGTAAGTATGAGCAGGTCACAGTAGAAGAAAATGCATATGGCTTACATTGAAGCATAGTCCATATGTAGATCATAGACAGATATTCATTTTGTGGTTTGGTGGATCAATTCTTGGTTATCCCTTCTTGACTATTTCCTCCAGTTTTTGCTCCTCCACTTTATGTCTCTGTCCTGTAATTTTTTTTAAATGGATTTTGTTGTTATTGTTTGAGAAAATATATATAATATGACTAAAGTAGTTACACCATCTTACTTACAATTAGTCAGGTCCCTGTGTATCTTCTAAATTATTTGTCACCCCTTTTGTTAAAAGACAAATTTCAAAGTTTTACTATGGGGGAGAAGCATAGTTGGTCTTTGAAAGTTTTAATATTGATGTTTCTTATCTCTCAATTGTCCTCAAACACCAAGGACTTGTTATTCCAAACACTGTACACTAGGTAGGATTTTTCAAGGCATTATTGTTTTTTTGAAAAGAAATATACTTTAACCCACAAATGGCAGGGATTTTTTTTTATTGACTTTCAGTGATTTGATTCAAAACTTAATTCCATTAAGTATTTCTTACTTTATGTGGTGTCACGGTCATTTAATATTTTAGTAAAGATGAAATGTTCCCTATTTTGATGTTCCTTTTGTTAATTTTAAATTAGGGTTGGGCTGGGAATGTGGCTCAAGCAGTATTGGGCTCACCTGGCATGCTTGGGGTGCTGGGTTCGAACCTCAGCACCACATAAAAATAAAATAAAGATGTTGTGTCGACTGAAAACTAAAAAATAAATATTTAAAAAACTCTCTTTCTCTCTCTCTCTCAAAAATAAATAAAATAAAATTAGGGTAATGAGCACAGTAAATTTATTAGCATTATTTATAAAATTTTCTATCACAAAGCTTATAAATGATATGAGGCAGATTAAACATAATTCCTTTAAATCCATTAACTGGTGCCCTCATAAAATAATTTATACCTGGGCACAGTGGTACATGCTTGTAATGCCAGCTCCATGGGAATCTGAGGCAGGAGAATCCCAAGATCAAAGCTAACCTGATGAATTTAGCAATAACCTGTCCCAAAACAAAATAAAAAAAAAACCCTGGGGATATACTTCAGTGCTAGAGGATTTACCTAGCATGTACCCACTCTGGGTTCAGTCCCGAACACTGCAGAAAAAAAAAAGTAATTTACATGTTCATTGCTATTGATATAAACATTTCTTAATATAAAAACAGCCATCTTCAGTTATATTCAATAAAGGTATATTTAGGCAATTGATCTAAACAGCTTATACAATTAATGCATTGATTATTTTGTAAAGCACTTTAAAAATATTTTATTTCACTTCCTTAAAAATGCACTATTTTAAGAAATGAATTCAACTTGGGAGGGATAATAGTTGATAAATTTTGAACAAAGAAAAAACATTAGTGGTATGTTCTAGAATAAATTTATTCATTTTAAAAATTATACTCAGCACTAAAAAATAACAGGATCATGGCATTTGCAGGGAAATGGATGGCATTAGAGCAGATTATGCTAAGTGAAGTTAGCCAATCCCTAAAAAACAAAGGCCTAATGTCTCTGATATAAGGGGGATGACTCAAAATGGGGTAGGGAGGAAGAGCATGAGAAGAAGATTACCTCTAGATAGGGAAGAGAGGTGGGAGGGAAAGGGAGGGAGAAGGGGAACTGCACAGAAGATGGAAGGAGACCTTCATTGTTATAGAGAATACATGTATGACAATATGAGGGGGAAAAAAAGTGTGTCACATTAGATTGGGTACAGAGAAGTAATGGGAGGGGAGGGGAGGGAAAGGGGGGACAGGAAGGACAGCAGAATAAAATAGACATTATTATTGCTGTATGTATATACGTGACTGCATGACCAATGTCACTCTGCAACCTGTACACTCAGAAAAATGAGAAATTATACCCCATCTGATTCAAATGTATGATATGTCAAGATCATTGTACTGTCATGTGTAGCTAATTAAAACAAATTTAAAAAAATTTATACTCAGCGTCGAGAATTTTAAAAGCTCTCATAAATCTCTGTATTTCTCTTGAACTTCAGAGTCTCTTACTTTATAAATTACTGATCATTTTAGGCAACATTTCCTAATTATTTCAAAAATCCATTTTACCTTTTGACATATAAAAAAGTCACAATAGTTGTTGATTAGTATGCATACTCCTAAAAATAGAAAACCAACACCCTTTGATTTCAATATTTTATATGCTAGCAAATTTAGTATTTTTAGTGTAAGTACAAAATATAAAAATGTGTGATATAGTTTTCAAATTATTCATGAACTACAGAGTTTATATTCTAATGTGCCCTCCAACTGTAGTTGAAAATTGCTGCTTTAGACACACTTTCTCTTTTTAACACATATTTTTAGCTTACTTAAAATGACTAGCTACAACTATATATAGTTATGTTTATATATGAAACTATATATGTATATACAGTTTTTGCTTTAATACATTCATTACAGTATATATTTTAGCACATTATTTTTATATTCCTCTTAAAGAGTTATCTTTACCATGAACATTCTAACAATGTATATTATTCTAAAACCAATCTTTTAAGCATACTGTTAACCTAATCATCTTTGGAAGTTTTGCTAGTGAGATACATCATAAAATGATTTTTTGGCATGACCATTACCTAGAACCCAAATGTTTATTGTCAGTTTGGCACCCAAAAGTTCTTGGGGTTGATAATGGTGGTAGTGAAAATATTACAGAGTAACTATAAATTAACAAAAAAAAACTATTGGTAAATAATTTATAGGTGTTAATAGTCAATAAAATCCCCTAATACAAATTTATGCCATTATGATGAAAATGTATTAGGTATTTGAATCTATTCCTGAAAAAGGAAACTTCTCAAAAGATATTTTTAAATATAATACAAAAGTAATAGGGAAAAAACAGAGAGAGAATGGGCCAAAAATATTGAGCTTAAATAATTAAATTACTGAAAAAATAATTATATGCTATAAAATTAATGATATAGTATAAAATTAAAAGCTGGACTAATTATGGTAATAATAATCTGAATATGAAATATTCAAATAATTTAACAGAATAATTGTTGAGGGGAAATACTTCTAATGAAATTACAAATTTTCTGAAATTGATTAAACTGCCAATATATACACATGTATATAATACTACATGATTTGTAAATACATAAATACAGGCTCAGCTGATAATAGCTTATAATGTAGTCAGATTCTAGTAGTTCATTTCAAGTCCCTTTATTTTCTTGAAATACCATTTAGATTCCTTAAATAGAAAGCAATCTTCAAAGTTTTTCCACAGAGTTTGTAAAGCTTAAAACAATGTTTTGTAATATCAGGGGCAATTATGTTAACTCTTCTAGGGAATATGTACAATACTTCATGTGGAACTAGTGAATAGAGCTAAAATTTTAAACAACATGTTAACACCATTCTACTATTCTTTCAGTTTCTTCTTCAATTTCAGTGCAAGCCCTTCACTTTAAAAAAATTTAAATTTGTTTTAGTTAGTTATACATGACAGTAGAATGTACTTTGATACATCATATGTAATGGAGTATAATTTCTCATTCTGGTTGTACATGATGTAGAATCACACCGGTCGTATAGTTATATATGTACACTTCTCTTTTTATTGGGTTAGCTTTTCATTTCTGTGACCAAAACACCTGATAAGAACAAGTTAAAGGAGGAAAACTTTATTTTGGTATCACAGTTTCAGAGGTTCTATTCATGGTTGGTTGGCTCCAGGACAGAAACATCATAGTGGAAAAACATGGAGGAGGAAAACTTCTCAACTCATGGCAGCCAGGAAGGAGAGTGAGAAGCCAGGGACAAGATATAATTGTGAAGGCTACTCCCTTGACCTACTTCCTCCACCCATGCTCCACTAGCCTAAAGTGAACACCTAACATTTTCTTCAAATTATTACTCCATCAAACAGATTAACCCACTGATGAGGTTATAGCTCTCAAAGTCTATTCACATCACCTCTGAACATTTCTTCATTGTCTGGCATACAAACTTTTGGGGGAACTTTCATATCCAAATTATAATGCAGACCCTCCATGGAGAAAAGTGATTTGTCACACTTCCACCATGCACCCTTTCTAATTTTTGTAGGCAAAGATCACCATTGCCATTTTGATGCTTGTATAATACATTTACCTAGAAATTTTTCCCTTCCCACGTCCATTGATTATACTTTGTGTTCATTTGCAAGTTATTTCCAATGAACCAGTCTATCTTCAATTATACAAAGACTATGTACTTGTTAATCAAAAGTTCTTCCGTTTCCAAGGAATTCTTATTTCAATATCCTATTGTTTTTAATATAAACGTAACTTCGTATACTTGCACTAAGGAATTTATCCATAAAACAATGATGAAGAACATTTCTTCATTGACCAAAGATTAAAGTCAACTTAATCACTATACACTGCACATCATTGCAAAACACTAAATAAAGCATAAATAATTCCTGCTCTTAAAAAATTACAAAGTATTTTGAATACAAATGTTTTACTTCAGATACTTTAGAGAAATAGAACTGATAGAAGATATAGATGACATCGATACATCTTTCCCCATGTTACTTTTCTATCATCTGTTTATCTATCATCTATCTATCTATCTATATGTATAAAGCTTTATTTTAAGAAAATGACTTACACAATTATGAGGTTGACAAGTATAAAATTTGTATGGCCAACCAGCTGTTTTGCTAGACATTTAGTAGGGATTGGTGTTTCAGTCTTGAGTCTCAGTTCCACAGGGTAGCAGGGCTTTAAATCTAAACAGGCTTTCTGTGGAGGCATACTTTGTGCAAAAACTTCAATATTTGCTCTGTAGGTCTTTAACTGATTTGGATGAGACTCACTCACATTATGCATGGTAATCTACTTTAGTTAGACTATTGATTTGAATGTTAACCACATCTTAAAAAAATAAAAAAGACAAAAATCCTTCACAACAACATAAAGATTGGTGTTTGATCATACAACTGGGTACTATAACCTATTCAAATTGACAGAATTAGCCATGACAACAAGGAATATACAGCTTTTGGAGATTCCAGAAAGAGAATAATATTGATTCCAGATAAACTGCAGACTTTAAGAAATATTGTTTTAATAAGAGAAGAAGACAAACTGACCTGAGAGAAACTAGATTTTGTTTCATTCTGCTTTGTATCTCCAGCGCTACCAACAGCATAGAGCATCTAGTAATCACTCAAGTTGTATAATAAAAAACACTAAAACTTTGTCAAAGATGGTTTATGATTTATCTAAAGCATTCTGGAACAAAATAGTATAAACTTGTTCTTTTAATGAATTTGCTCTTAAAATGTCAAGTATTTTTTCCCTAAAATATATCAATTTGAATGAACATTTAGAAAAGAAGTTTTCATTTTTCTACTATAATCTATAACATAATAAAGCATTTATCAATTGGGGAGACTGTATTATATTATTTGAAAATTTAGCAGTTATGCTTATTTGCCTGGACAATACAAAATGCTAAATGAGCATTATATTAAAATGAACTATTACTAAAAATTTCCAGTAATGTAATACCACATTTTCATGGTTATATGCATTCTGAATATATCTGTAAAAATGTCATTCACAGGCATCCTCTGTTTCCATCTCTCTCCTTGGAAATTAAGTCTTACAATTGGCCTCTGTGAGGAAATACCATAACCACAGAAGAGTGCAGTGAATCTGTCCTTCTTTCACTTATGTTAGTCACAGCTTGTGCCCATAAAATGGAGAACACTGAGGCAATTCATAATTTTATACATTTCTTAAAAGATTTTATAAACTTATGATTTCTTTATTGACAATGTCCATATATTCATTTACTCACAAGCACAGACACTTCTAAGATTCCTATCATTTGTCAGGGACTCTTCTGAGTGCTGGGGTACCCAGCCAAACAAAATGCTCAAAATTCTTGCTCCCATGGAGCTTAGGATACAGTTGGGGAAGGTGAAATATATAACACTTAATCAAGAAAATTCATAATACATTAGGAGATAATGAAATCTACAGAAAAATTTAATACAAAGAAGGGCTAATGAAGGACCAGGGAATTTCTACTTAAATATGATTATGAATGAAGAGATATAATTATTTTTATAGCATTCAATTATTTCATTTCAAAATATATAATATATAATATACATTAATATATATGAAATTATATAAAATTAAATGTTTGATTTGCATCAATTAATTATCTGACTTCATAATATATAACAGACATACAGTAATATATACATATACATATATATTTGTGTGTGTGTCATTGAGCCACACCCCAACCAATACATAGAATTCTAGTAGTATACATAACTAACATTTATAATATTAAATCTTATGTTATAGGATAAAGAAATATTTATAAAGGAACTAATATATTTATCTAGAGTAGAATTTGATAAATACTAAAATATCACATTAATTTATAACAAAACTATAGACCAGATCTTATCTCCATTTCACATTGAGGAGGTAGTTCAGAGAATGAACCCACTAGTAAAGGACATAATTGGAGTTTAAATGCAAACTTATATAATTCCAAAACTCTTCAGTTGGATCACATAGGGATTTATTATATTCACTGTATCACTGGTGAACATTTTTTGAGGACTAAGATTAAAATGTACATTTATTTATTTGTTTATGTATTCATCATTCATTTAATATTTGTTAATGACTCATAAAACAACGTTGCTCAATAGAAAAGTAGACAAGTAAAGATGTTCAAGACAGAGTCTTCACACTTGGAGTTTTAATATAAAGCAAATGGCTCTTTTAATAATTCTTACTGAGTTTTTCTATATGTTAACAATTTTCCAGGAACTAAGGACACAAAGGTAAATGAGATGTAGGATTGGCTCAAGAAGCTCACAGTTGGTGACCTTATTTGAAACAAGCAAATAAATCATCCAAGTCATAGGACAATATAAACCCCTATTTAGATATGTCAGGCTAGTTCTGTAAGGTCCATGTTTTCCCAGAGAAAAATTGAGTAATCATATTTGTTCTGATTGAAGGACCCAATTAACTCTGCAACATGTAACAATGTAATTTAATACATGAGAGAGATCGTCAGGTATTGTTTCAGACCAAGGCCATCCATAAATTGAAGTAATCTTGGAGGCCTTTGATCACTGGTCACTGGAAGGATTTAAGGTGAATTGTGCATTGTAGGAGGCATGAGATTATTAGAAAAGAGCAAACGGGAAAAGGGGAATGCTCTCAAGAAGAAGTGAGGAAAGTGGGTCCTCTCAGAGAGGAGAGGGATGGTTCACTTTTGATTGATAGTAGCATGATTGGACCAGACTTTCACATCCCCACTGTCCATGGGATTACCACATGGAAGGAAGACTTTATGCTTATAATGACATGCTGAAGATCCAAGGCAACTCTGGGTCACATTTGTCCATGTTGACTGATTCTGATTAGAAATTGTTCTTATAAATTTTATAGTTGGAGGACTTTGCTTGGAATTATCTTGTCTCTATGAGGCTGGACTCTAGTATATGTAAAGGTCACGAAAGTCCCCCATCAGAGTAACTTGTGTTCTTCTTACTGGCAGGGAGGAGACTTTGGGGCCTACATATCTCATGCAGATTACAGGTGATTTGCTGGGGAATACAGTATATCCTGTTGACATAAGCCAGACAAGGATCACAGCAATCTCAGGTAAACTTTTCTTCAAAAGAAAACGTGTGGGAGTCAGGAAAGCAGGTCCAGACCATTGGTTTCTGGATGGGGCCTTCTAATAAACTGAGGCAGCACAAAGGCCACCCATCAAACCCCCTTGAAAACAAGTCAGAAAGATTTCAGACATTTGCTCAGAGTAATAGGTTTGAATTTAATGAAGGGATATGAAAAGGGAAAGGGTACACTCTCAAGGGAGCAAGTGAGTCCTCTCAGAGAGGAGATGGATAGTGTGTCAGTCCTGCACTCCAGCTTTATTGGGAATTCCAGAGAAGTTTCCAGATTTCCACCAGTGTCCACCTCTTGACTTTTTACTGACAGCAGGATAACATCTGGATTTCAAATCCCTGTTGCTATGACAACTATAAATCATTTTGGCCTATGCTGACTTGTTCTAATGAGATTCTTAACCATAAATTCTTATAGACATTATGGTTAGAAGGAATTATTTATATTTCCCTATATATTTTATTATATTTGGGGCTCTGGTCTATGAAAAAGGTCACAAAAGTCTCTCCATTTAGGGTAACTTGGATTCCTCTTACTAACATTTTTTTTAGGGCCTTGCCTTTCTCCTATAGACACAGGTAGTTTTCTGAGGAATGTGGTATATCCTGCTCATTTTACCCCGGCAGGACTGCAGGAAAATTGCTTCTTGGAAAAGAAAGCATGTTGGGGGTCATCAGAGTGAACCTATTTTATAGGTTTTTTTCCCTTAACCCCCATGTTTTCACCATTCACATCTATCTGTCCTCTATCACACAAAACATCCCCCAACCTCATGTTCCCACCACTTTTCTTTCTGCCATCTATCACTACTATGTTGATATTTTGTTTTGCTCAACTGGCATAAACACAAGCATTAGAAAATTACTAACATTAAATAAACTAAGTTCTGTTTTTTTCTTTAAAATTTAAAAAGCTTCTTAGTTATTGTTTTCATCAACAGAAAAGAAAAAGCTGAACAAACTAAAAATAAAAACTTTTTTGTATATCTTTTAAAAAGCTGAGGTGATAGGAAAAAACCACTACCGCAACAACTGGAAATATACACAAATACAGGAAAAAGTCCAGATGGGATCACAGTCATAATGTCACCATGCCATCCTATTTTTATGACCAAGAGCCCTACCATGTTCTCCTAAGTGATGGTGGAAGACGAATTCCTTTGTGTTTGTCCATCAGCAGTATAAAAATTGCCATTTTTGAATTATTCCCACATAAAGTAAAACATTCTGACATGCATCCACAGAATTTTCTATAATGGCTAGCCTTTGAAGAAAACCACCATTTTTTTCTGACCTGAGATAAAGGCAATTAGACAACTGCAGCCTCCTCCAGCCTTCCTGACACAAGAAGAGAAGAAAATAGTATAAAGGCCAAGAAATGCTTCTAAGGGTCAGAGTCCAAGAACCAAGGCCAATAAAATATAAACTTTGCCATAAGATAATGAAAAGCTTTACCTTTATAATATCTTACCTACAGGGGAACTGGGCTCCAACATAATAAGTCATAGTATAAGTAAGAGAGTTATAAAACAGTTATTTTTAAAAAAAGTTCTTAGAGAAAACTAAAGACAATAATAAGAAAATAATAAATACAAAAAGACTTGAGGAAATTAGAACTCTGGCACCTACAACTAGCCAATATTAAACAGAATCAAGTTTTTAAATGGATTAATATAAAACTGCACACTAAAAGCCTATTATCTCAGTTTCTATTATGGGATACATCATGTCCAGATTTCAGACAAAAAAAAATAACAAGGCATGTTAAAAGGTGAAGAAAAGATAAAGAGCTGAAAGGGACACAGCCAGCATCAGAACAAGACTCATTTGACACAGAGTTTGGAATTATGAAAAAGAAATTTAAAACCACCATGATTGACATATTTCAAACCCAAATGGGAAAGTAGACAATGTACAAGAGCAGATAGATGAGGTGAACAGAGAGACAAAAACTTAAAGAATCATAAGAAAAAGGTGAAAGTCAAAATCAGTGTAAAAGAAACGAAGAATGCTGTGATGAGCTTAGCCGTAGATGACACAGCTGAGAAAAGGTTTAGTGAGCATGAAGACTGGTCAGTAAAACTTCCCCAACTAAAATGCAGAAAAGAAATGACTAAGGCAGAAAGTGATAAAGCTACAAGGAAAATGGGCAAATCATTACAGTTGAGGACTTAAACATACCTCTAACAGAAATTGACAAATCACACATTCAGAAAAGCAGTAAGAATATACTTGAACTGAACAGCAAAACTAATAAACCAAATTCAATTGTCACTGGTAGACTACTATAACAAACAACAGCAGCTTGCATACTTTTTTTGTGACTAACACAAAAGAGTCAACAAGAAAATCCATGTTCTAGGTCATAAAACACACATTTATAAACGTGAAAGAATTGAAAGCATATAAAATACACTCTCAGATTACAGGAGAATTACATGAAAAATCAAGGACTAAAATAAAACTGAAAACCCCCCAAATATTTGGAGATTAAAAAATATTCTCCTTCATAATACATAAATAAAGAAGTCTAAATAATACATGAGTAATGAAGTCTTAAGAAAAATTTTTAAAATTATTTTTAAATGAAAATAACAAATGATTTTGTGGTACAATAAAAATGATTAAGGATAAATTCATAGCATTGATGCATATATTTAAAAAGGTAGAAAACCTAAATTCCATAAGCTATGTGTCCAAATTGATAAAAAAAAAGTAAATTCTAAAGTAAGAATAATCAAAAACTAAGAATTAGTACAAAAATCAATAAAATATTTGGGGGATTTTCAGTCTATGGATGGCTCCCTATGAGATAAGCCTCTTGAAGGCAGCTTAATATTGGGTCTTTTAATTAATCTTCTCTGCCAGTCTATGTCTTTTAAGCCATTAACATTCAGGGTTATCATTGAGACATTATTTATATTCCTGGTCATTTTTGCTTTTTGTTTTTGTTTTTGTTTTTAACTTGACATGGTTTCTCTTTTGATTGGTATTTCCTTTGATGTAATACCTCCTTTTACTGATTTTCATTTTTTTTAATTTCCTCCTCATGGAATGTTTTGCTGAGAATATCCTGTAGTGTGGGCTTTCTACTTGTAGATTCTTTTAACTTTTGTTTACCATGGAAGGTTTTTATTTTGTCATCCAATATAATGCTTAATTTGCTGGGTATAAGATTCTTGGTTGGCATCCATTTTCTTTCAAAACTTGGTATATGTTATTCAGGCTCTTCTAGTTTTTAGGGGTTGTGAATTCTGCAGATATCTTAATTGGTTTCATCCTATATGTAATCTGATTCCTTTATCATGTGGTTTTTAAAATTATCTGCTTATTCAGTTTGCTATGCATTTTCATTATAGTGTGCTTTGGTGTAGATCTGTTATGGTTTTGTATATTTTGTGTCCTGTAAGCCTCTTTTATTTGATTTCCCAACTCATTCTTTATTTATTTATTTATTTATGATATTATTTCATTAAATAGATTATTTATTCCTTTGTTTGCAATTCTATGCCTTCCTCTAGCCCAATAATTCTTAAATTTGGTCTTTTTATGTTATCCCATAATTCTTCAATGTTCTCCTCATGGTTTCTTACCATCTTCACTGTGTGGTCAACTTTATTTTCAAAATTATATATTTTGTCTTCATTGTTTGAAGTTTTCTCTTCCAAGTGATATTTAATCTGTTGGTGATGCTTTCTATAGAGTTTTTAAATTCGGTTTATTGTTTTCTTCATTTCAAGGATTTCTGTTTCGTTTTGTTTTTTTCCAGTACCTCTATCTCCTTATTGAAGTAATCTTTTGCTTCCTGTATATGCTTATATAGCTCTTTATTGAAATGAGTTTTGCAATCTCAATTTGCTCTCTTATATCACCTGTTAATTCACAGAATATTTTAATTATGTACATCCTAAACTCCTTCTCTGTCATTTCTTCCACTGTGCTGGCCATAGATTCTAATAATGTAGTATGTTGGTTTGTTTGGGGCACTTTCTTCCCTTATTTCTTCATTTTGTTCGTGTTTCTTCCCTTCTAGCACTGCAGACCTGAGATGTTACAGTTTTTACCCTACAGGCTTATACTGTCCCTGCAGTGTTCCAATACCTCTCTTTTAAGGGGGGGGATCAATATTAATAGATCGCAATACAAACAATATACATCCTTAAACCAAATAGTTCCTTTTTAGAAGTTTATGATTTTGTCACAATATACAGAAATGGTGTATTCAATTATTAGCTACTATATATACAATTGGTTTGCAAGAAGGTCTATAGATTCTGATGGTGGAAAAGGGGTGTAGAACCAGGAGTGGGGTGTAGAATAAGATTTTAAGAAGTAGGAGTGAGGATATAGAATTGTTAGATCATAGGAAGCTTGAAGAGAAATCTAAAGAAGTTGATTAGAAGCAGGAGAAAAAGTGTTTTGGGGAAACGAGTAAGTGGAAACACAATAAAGAGAGTACAAAATGCAAACATAAAAATCAAGAAAAATTTAAAAATGTAAAAATAGGAGATAAAAGAATATACAACTCAACTGTAATATGCTATTCATCCATTCCAGTCCTCCATAGCCTAATTCATGAAAAGTACTTGGTTTCACAAATATTGGGGATGTGAGGGTTGGAAAAGAGAGAGAGAAAAGAAAAAAAATAGAGAAAAGACAAGAAATCTTGAAGGAAAATACAAGGACTGTTTTTGTTGGAGTTCAGAATCTTGCCTGTTTCCCTTCTCAAACAATAGGTGCGGTTATCTGTTGTTTGCTGGTATGTCCACCCTCAGGATGGTGAATGTTATTAGGGTGGGAGTGTTGATCTTGAGATGGAGCTCCTGGAGGTAGAGTATAGCACTTGCCTGTCCTCAATGGGATACAGCACCCCAAGGATCTCCTTTGGGCCCCTGTTTGTGTGATATAAGTGCCTGATATTATCTCTTTATATTGCCTGTAGACCTCAAAATTCCTGGTCTCTAATTTAGTCTTTAAACTGTGTCTCACTCACCCCCTCCCTTTCTTCTTCCCAATCAGGAACCTTTCTCTCTGGAGATCACTGAAGGCTGCACTCTGGGGGCTGTGCACCTGTCATGGAGAGCTGCTTTTTATTGGGCAGTTTAGGCAGGCTATAGATTGGCCATGTAGCCACAAGCACTGTGCCTGGTTAGTGGCTGTGGGGGAGAGAGAGAGTTGGGGACTGTAGGAACCTAGATATTGCTTCTAGCCCCCAGCCAGAGTGCCAAGCTGGGAGTTGCTCCAAATAAAGATGGCAACACAGATGTCCCAAGATGAAGGCGGCTGCTTTCAGAGATTGGTTGCTGGGTCCAATCGAGCAGGGTGATGGCATTGGGCAGAATGTTCAGAGATGCAGGTCTGTGGCATGCAGTGCTGTGGTTGGCGGCTGTCTCCAGACCCTGTCCAGGGTCCCCAGATGCAGGCTACCATGTGTAGGGGACTATGGCTATGGTTGCAGTGTCTCAAGATGGAGGTGACTGAGGGAGCCCCACTTTGATACATAGGGGTCCACACATGGGAGTGGCAGCCAAAAGTCCTGCACATGGGCAGCAGCTGGGGGTCCTGTGTGGGCAAGTGGCAGGGGGTCCTGTGCTGACGCTGTGGCCTATGGACCTGCACAGGCAAGGCAGCTGGGATTCCTGTACTGGAACAGCTGTTGGAGGTTCTCTAATAACTCCCAGAGGAACAGTATTCCCACTGCTTGGATCCCAGTTTATGGAGTACAGAATGCAGCCTTCCTCTAGCCCATCATCTTGGATCCCATCTTAGGATGGCTTTTTAAGACATCTAATAATGAAATTTACTACAATAATAGACTAAGAAAAAAAAATGCATGAATATCTTAGAGACAGAAAAAAAAAAAAACATTTTCTAAAGTCACAGATTCTGAGGAGTGTCCAGATTATTGTGCAAATTTATTTCAACAAGTGCTTCACAATGTTTCCAACACACCATGGAAAAATAAGAGAAAAAGATACAAATCCTTCTGCTTTTATTATACTATGTACTAATTTGGTTCTGTATAAAATTAACTAATTTGAATTGCCAAACTCTTGGTGCTTTGCTTTTTCAATCATCTAACTGGAGCTTCTTTTCTGTCTCTAGAATGTAATCTCGTCTTACTCCAATTTCTATCATAATTGACTGCCCAGAACCCTAAGTCTATATGCAGGCTCAGTATACAATATTTCATGTTCTAAGAACTTATCAGGATTTTGTCTGACAAGTAATAAATAAAACTACAAAATATATTTTAAAAGTATTAACTTATAGAAATAATTCTATTAAAATGTATTACAATTAATTAAAAATTGAGCATACATATAAAGTATCCACAATATGAACATAATCAAATCCTCCTTATTTAAAACCAAATTACTTGAGACTATCTGGTTACTTCATAAGTTTTTATTATATGTACAGGAAGGGAGGGGATGGGAGGGGAGGGGAGGGGAGGGGAGGGGGGATAGTAGAGGTTAGGAAAGGCAGCAGAATACAACATACACTAGTATGGCAGTGGGTAAAAAAGTGGATGTGTAACCGATGTGAATCTGCATTATGTATATAGGGTAAAAATGGGAGTTCATAACCCGCTTGAATCAAATGTATGAAATATGATATGTCAAGAACTTTGTAATGTTTTGAACAACTAATAAAAAATAAATAAAAGTTACGTACAGATGCTTTTAACTTTCTCAGAAAATGGTTAGTATTGACTAAGTTGGGAATTTATACTTTAGAATTAATAACCACTTATTTAAGCACAAAATTAATGACAACTTCCACCTTTCTTTTGCTTCCTTTTCCTTCCCTTCCCTTTTCCTACTGTCTCTTTTCTTTGGAAACAACAACAACAAATTACAACAGAAAAGAGTGTCCCCATTTTTCTCACTGCATTTCCTACTGTGGAAATATACCCAGAGAATCAAGAGATACAATATTTTATGTAGCTGAATTTGCAAGAAGAGGGTACAACAGTGCCTAAAGCCATAATTTGTAATAGCATACTAAAAAATATTCATCATCCACAGATGGAGCTCAAATGATCTGCAGAACAAAACTGGAAATACCTGTAACTTGGAGGTAGTTCCGAAGGCAATAAAAGCAGTTGGCAGATTCCTCACCAAATGTTCCTCCTGGAGCTCCTGCTGACTCTCTTCAAAGACAACATCATCCTATTGCCAGATATGGCACACTGATTTGTAGAGAGAGAAAACCTCTAATATATTTTCTGTACTGATAGAAGTTTACAAGTGTCCTTCCAGTTTCCACAACAATGAAGTTTTACTTAAACTGCTATCAATACAGATTTGCTTTCTTCTGTTACAGAGAAATGTATCTGTTGAAAAATATTTTTTGCATATTTTTGTATGCTGGCTTTGGTGGAATTTGAGTTTATTTTTTTAATATATTAAAATCCATTTTAATTTTTAGATCAAAAAATAATATGTATCTTGCAAAGAATTTATAAGCTATTCATAATTATCATATTATTATTTGCAAACTTAATTTTAAAAATCATAAGAAGTACTCTACTTAACAACACTATAGCCAGGAGAAACTGAAAACAAAATGATGAAAGGCAGTTATTATTATATGAATATGGATCATATTTATCTCAAATGTTTTAGGAAAAAATATGGATAATTTCAAGCATATTAACATTAACAAAATGAGTGAGTGAACCAATTAGCAAATATGTACAATGCAGAGAAATGTTGTCAGAGAATGATAGCACAAGGGAGGAACAAAACAAGAAATGACAGACTCTTTAGACTATCTTAAGAGAATAGTTCTCCAAGTTTAATGGTTGGAATATCACCTGCAAAATGGTTCTGGATGCAAATTCTCAGGATATTCCACAAACTAAAGGAACCCAGGACTGTAATTTGTATTTTTAAAATTTCTTCAAAAAATTCTGAAGCATGTTAAAGATATCACAAAAATTGCAGTCTATGATTCTCATTAAAATCAAATTCATAAGTATAATCCTTTATTTCTTTATAACCTCATTTTACCCTCCTGGTAAATCACCAATCATAATGAAATTCAATTTACTGCACAACTGAATGTGAGTGAAAAAAAAATCCTATAGCCATGATCACAGTCACTAACTCCAATTGCTCCTTTAGAACTGTTTCAGGATTCTACTTTTATCATGGGTTGCATGCTTTCCTCTGTTCTCCTAAACTATTCCATGCTTTTTCTTCATTCTTCACACCCCCAAGTCTCTTCCACCCTTATTCTAATTGGATAACCTTGTTTCCTATTATATTAAGAAAACAGAAATTACAGCATAGAATTTTTTCTTGAGGATACCACACCTTACTCTGATGTTGTTAGGGAAGAAGTGTATGCATGCCTGCTTAAATAAAGCCAGTAGCTATACTTGTGCTTTTGGTCATCATGTCTTACCTGTAAAAGACAAAACTCCAAAAACTAGCACCACTCTCTTATGTCATTATTGTTTTTTCTCTTTACTAGAATATTTTCAACAGTGTAGCTTATAATTTCTTCCATTAAAAATATTGCCTTGATCCCCATATTTTGATCTCCTGCATCTCAGCTACTACTTATCATCTCTTTTCCCTCTTTTTTGTTTACTTCCCCCCAGTAACACTCTGTTATTCCTGAAATCATTCCTAGCACCCTCCATGTTAAAGGTCTTTGCCCTTTGCTGTATCCTGCTTTTGTAATTGTCTTTCCTCAGAAAATTACTTGGCTGACTCCAAATTCGAACTTAAGTTTCACTTTACCCATGATATTTACCTTACAACACTACTACTGCAACATCACACCATCCTTGCTACTCCTGTAATCTGTTACACACATTTTTTTTCTACAGAATTTTGTATCTTCCAATACTATGCAAAATTTCCTTCTGTGAAATAAACTCTTACATTAATGGTAATTGAATAAATTAATGAGAGGTGAAAAAGACATCACTGTCAGGGAACTTTTAAACATTCAGTATTAATCAAAAGTGGAGACATTACACAATTTTGAGCTCAAACACGTTTGAGGAATAAACACTTTATATTCAGCAATGTTCAAGTCCAGTGATGATAGTGGCTTCCTTTTTTAACTATGTCTTGTAGTAATTCAAGATGCCATGTTGGATTTTCTCAAGCCTAACTTAACCTTTATAATTATTTCCAGATCCATACTGGTAAAGGAGATTCTCAGAATTGTAGTTTAAATTTTCTAGGCTAACATAGTACAAACCATCTACAGTTCACTTCTTAGTCATTCCTGTATGTATACAACCTAATTTTTTTAAATTCTTAACTTCCTATACCAGATACTAGTTAAATAATGTTTCCATAGAACACAATGCAATTACTTGTACAAAAAAATAGATGCTAACTCATTCCCCAATGGGACTTATTAATCTTTGGTTGTCTTTTGGTCTACTTCTACTGTCACAGACTTGTTGCTTTTCCTAAGTCCTGATGCATAATGGTACTGTTATTAACACATTTTATTTCAACTGACAGGAGAATGGAATGAGACAGGGCATAATAAATACACAGATTTTATATAAAAAGCAGTTATTATAAACACTGTGTCCCTTACTTTCTTCAAGCTGGTCACATTTCATAGCTGATATTTATATTTGCTTTTTCCACTAGCTATTCCATATTCTTTTCAGATAAGGAGAACCATATATTGTTTGTTATTTTAGTATATAAGAATGTACTTGAATAATTATGCCAACTCTGAAAGATAGTTCTAAGAGATTCCATTCTATATGTTTCTAAAAAGATGTTTGGTGTTCTTTTGTTTTCAGCCTTATTGCAAATGACAGTTCAGAAAACGTAAAGTGATTACCACTATATAGTTAGTTAACACAACTGTCACCTCACTTATTCACTATTTGTGTGAATGCATGGTGAACATTTAAGATCTCTGATAAGTGGTTAATATGTAAGGAATTCATGGAACTCAATAGAAAATATGTCTTATTTTAGAATGGGAAAAAGTCCTGATTAGACATTTTTATAAAGAAGACAGGCAGATGTCCAATAGGTGCATGAAATGTTCTCAATATCCCTAATTATCTGACAACTTTAAATATGTGGTAGAAGGCACCACCTCACACCAGTTGATACGGCCAATATAAGAAAAAAAAAAAGATAACAAGGGTTAACATGTGGAGACAAGGGAATCCTTCTATACTGTTGGTGGAAATATAAATTGGCCCAACCATTGTTGAAAATAGTATGGACAGCCGTCATAAAATTTCAAATAGAACTACATTATGATCCAGCAATCCTTCTTCCTATTATATATTCAGTGGAATTGAAATACATAACTTGAAGACATATCACACTCCCATGTTTATTACAGCATTATACATGATAGCCATAGAAACACACACACTCTCTCTAGATGGATGGATTAATAAGGGTATTATTATATATAGTTTTATATGGAAAAAATTATGCTTCAAATTTCCAAATCAGGCTTCAAAGTTCCAAGGCACCAATGTCCCAGACAATTTATGATTATTCATCAATCAATGTAGATCTACATTTTTCAACATCTTTTTTTAAAAAAAAAAAAAGTATTAATGCAGAACACAAAATTCCACCTACTGGAAAGATTCTCAAACCATTTCTTTCATAAACACTGCTGTGAAGGATTGTGGTACTACAACTCTTTACTTCTGATTATATCAGCACACCTTCAAAATAAATATGGAAATATTTTTTGTGGTAGCAAAAAATATTTTTTATGATTTTATTTCATTCCTTCTGGAATCCTTGTCAGTAATCACAATTCTTAATATGATTTTTATTTCCATTTGGCTTGATATTATCAGCAGAAATGTTGACAAATGGAATGAGCCAGTAAAATTTCACATTGGGGGAGAGCCTGTTTAGGAAAGTTTGAGTTAGAGATTTGATAAAGTTTTGCAATTAAACAATGAATATATGTTCTTGATTACCTAGCTTGGAATCAACTTTTTCGGATTGACTTTACTTAAAAAAGGCAAAATTTCACTGGACCAACAAAGCATACCAGATGCCAAAAGATGTTTTAATGTGTTCTAGTTACAAACCCACATCTGGAATAGCAAATGTAGTTACAGTTGATTAAGTTTTTGAAAGCACACTTTAATTCTTCATAATCCAACCTGTCTTCTGTATCAATCAAGTAGGAAAGATCAAAGGAGATATGATAGGAATCACCCACCCTTACTGCTGTCAGTATTTTCTGTGATCCCTTCCAGAATGTGCTATTGAAGAGATATTTTCTCTCTTCCACTTGGTATTTCAACTGGAATAACCTTCACAAGATGGACAATGGAACCAATGTTGAGAGCATTTAAGGTGCTGATATGTCCATTCCATACCATGGAAATAATGGTGAAAAATTTCATGACACATTAGGCCCACTGTGAGATGAATCTTAATCAACAGTCAGTTTATCACCTGTTCTTCCTATGCCTATGCTCTCACGGGGTGGCCCAATGACATTGTGAGTTTCTAGAGTTTAGTGTCAGTTCAGTGCCCTTATCTAATTATTTCCTCTAAGTCAGACAATCTTTTTACCCAATTTCCAATCATATGGTAATCAGATGCATATGTCTTTGAAAAAAAGCAAGAATTTCATAGGACAAATATTTTACAGTGTAGAAGACTCTTCCTCAAGGATCAACTAGCCAAAATCAATAGTCTATACTAGTCAGAGTACTTTAATTATCGCTTCTTCTGTGCCTTCTATGATGATAACAATGCCTATCCTGTCTCTGTCAATCAATTACCACAACTTGGTCACTGACACCCTAAAATATAGCACCCTCAATGAATTAAAAGTTGGTGATCTGGCAGCAGATCTCATGGAAATTCTCATTCTACAGAGAATAGCCACCACAGAGTTTTCCAACAAGGGGACAGGCTATCTCAAAAATGCTTTTTCATAGGCTTGTTGAAGAGATTGTTCTCTGGGTAGTCTACAAAATTAGTTTGGGAATAAATTAGTAGTTTTTACATGAAAAATATACTTCAACACCCAACCTCATTAAAACATTAGATATCTTCTACAGAATATCAAATGAGTTCAGTCATTTTTATTTCATTCAGTATTGATCACCTTTGTACCCATGTTCAGTCAAAGAGCCTAAAAAGATGTTTGTCTCCTGAACTTCTCAAGATAATATAGTGGTAACAGAGATAATACAAGTCCAAAATATATGCCAAGAAATATAAGTTGATCCAACATTATTTTATTCCACCTTTCTCACCCTCAAGAAGTATTAAGTTGGAAAAATATTAAATTATTCAATCACTTCTTAGAAGATATAATTTGTAACTTATCCCATGAGTTCTTCAGATTTGAATCTGGTTTTGTTTTAGAAACAATAAGAAGAGGTAGACATAGCTCTTAAAAAAATCAGCACACTCCCCCCTTCATGGTGATTGGTTCTCCAATCAAGAGGAAACCATACATATCAGGGAAAAAAAATGGTTATTCTCCTGGCAGAGGGTCTCAACATACTAAAAGATCCCTAGTTTTATAAAAATTCACACATATGCTTCCATCCCACTTTTCAGTAACCCACTCCTCTCTAATTGGTTTCTTAATTTTAATATAAGAGGCCTTAGGTAACTGTGAATTTATTTACATTGCAGTTCAATCACCCACAAATTAGGACTATAGATGTGGTTTTTATGATCTTGGCTCAATGTCTAAAAAGAATAAAAGTTTATTTTAAAGTAATTATAAACTTATCACTTTCTGTGACCATAAGCTATGAATTTGAAGATCCACACTGTTTTTCCCCTCCTCTCTAAGTAATACAGTACAATTAGAAACACCTAATCAGTTAAATTATCATCCTATTTTCTCTAAAATCCTATTTTACCTAAAATATTACTGATAGCAACTATTTTGTTGTGTTAAGCCTTGCTTTCTCTAGGTATTTTGGTACAAGTGTCTAATTTAATTATGATACTTTAAATGATAGCCAAAAATTATGATAGTGTACTGGCAATTTTTCATATTTTATTGGTCCTTTATCATTGTACATAATAGTTTGGTTTATTGTTACATATTTGTACATGTGCAGACTATAACAGTATAATTGGCCAGGACAATTCCCCAGTATGGCATTCTTTACCACTGAAAATGGTGCTATGAATGCCTTACAATTAACACTATTAGGTACTATTTTTAGTGAACCTGTCCTGAAAGTTGTTGTTCCAGTCAGCTTTCCATTACTGTAACAAATACCTGAGATAAATCAAGTTAATGAAGAAAATGTTTGCTTTGGCTTAAGTTTAGTTGTCTTCTCTGCTTTTGAGCCTATGGTGAGGCAGCAGATCATGACATGAGAATGTGTTGGAAGAATCTGTTTATGTAATGGCAGCTAAGAAGTAAAATCAACAGAGAAAGAGAAGAGGTTAGGTTCCTGATATTGCCATCAAGGTTATGTCTATTAGGATCTAACTTGCTTCCACTAGGCCCCACCTACTAAATGTTTCATCTCCTCCCAATAGTGCCACGGAGACTGAGAGACTTTCAAGATTTAAATTATATCAGTTGTGTTTAATAGAACTGTTTATAGGAAAATTTCTAAATCAGCTAGTGATTGAGTAAGGATAAAAAATAATATGAGTGATGCAGTTAGGGATCTATTATTGTGATTAAGCTTTTCACAATTGTGCGAGCACAGGACAAACTGCATGTCAGGTCTTATCTCTGAATCTAATGGTGCATCTAAAGGTACTGGAAGGTAAGATTTAGGTAAATTTGGCTATAAAGTAGAAAGGAGCGATTCTGTAATGCAATAGTATCTATCAGGGCATCCTAGAATCTATAAGGATACACCTCCAACCTTAATGATATGTTTAACCTAAAAAAGAAATTGAAACTTTTTAATAATGTTGCACTCGTGTATAACATAGAGCTTAGTATATAATGAAAGAGATATGGAAAGAGATGAGGACCTGTGGGCCTGGGTGCAATACCATGCCAACAGTGTGATTCACAGGATAAATTACAATGTACTTGAAATATAGTGGCAAGAGGTGTTCTGCATCAATCTTCACAGTATATGGCTGTTGCACCCCATCTTTCATATATCTTTTGTCACTTAGCCCTATATCAGATATATAAAAGTGATTTCTAGTAAATATAGAAAAAATATTTACTATTTTAAAAAATATTAATTTTATTTACTATTTAAATCAACAGAGCTAATTTAACAGAAACAAATTGATATAACTCACATTCAATTTCATTGAAATTGCAAGCTTAGTCCACATCCTTTTCTACACAACAATAGAGTTAAAAACCGGAAAAATATCTTGTTTATTATCTTGAATGTCAATATATAACACTTAGCCAAATGATAGAGAAGATACTAAATAAGAATAGAATATGTAAGAAAATATTTAAATTATCTTGAGAAGTGATTAGAAATGGAGTGACCAGGGAAAGAAAGACTTTTTTTTTTTTAGAACAGATAAATTAAAGTGAGTAAAAGAGGAAAAAAATTACAAATTGCAAGACATATTTTGAAATAAGTGAGCATATCAACTCATTGAGGGAATAGATACAGGGAAAATAAAGAGTTATTTCAGAAATACCATTTAAAAAGCACCTTGTAAAAAGACATTTAATTACAGAATGTGGAATGTTAGGCATAAGAAGATATATCACACTTCAATGAAAATGTAAAGTCAGTTTGATTTAAACATTCCTATAAAATGTCTTCTTAATCAAAAGAAAGTAGAAATTATCCAATATTACGTGAGCCTTAGAGATTTGTTTTTACGTATTGCTTAAATGGCAACATGATATCTAAGCCTGTGATATATGCTCTGGGCTTTTGGCTTTGTGGATAAGAGTTGTTAAATTCTTCCTTTTTCAGTCCTTGCTTGGATAGATTATAAATTAATTTAAAGTTCTAATTATCAATTTAGAAGTTACATTCTGTCTAGGGAATCCTCTGTATCTGCATCTAATGATTTTTAAGTGTGAATTTTGGGGGTATTATAATTAACACAGTTATACACCAGTACAAATTATAATTTAAACCACAACTGTTTAATCTACTTCCATATTGCTACTAGAACTCATCAAACTGACTACTATAATAACCTGCACCACTATACTAACCTCATGGAGGTCTCCAGATCTTTGCTTAGTTCCTCTTAGCTAAGGAGGCTTTTCTTGTTTACACAGAAATTAATAACAGGCCAAAGTTTTTATTTCCTTTTCCTTCCTTCCTTCCTTCCTTCCCTCCCTCCCTCCCTCCTTCTTTCCTTCCTTTCCTCCCTCCCTCCCTCCTTCTTTCCTCCCTTTCCTCCCTCCCTCCCTCCTTCTTTCCTTCCTTTCTTTCTGTAGCAGGAATTGAACACAGGTGCACTTGACCACTGAACCACATCTCCAGCTTGTTTATTTAATTTTGAGACAAGTTGCTCAGGTCCTCACTAAGTTGCTGAGGCTGGCTTTGAATTTTCAATCCTCTAGCCTCATCCTCCTGAGCTGCTTGTATTACAGGTGTGCATCACTGCACTTGGCCAAGCTGACATTTTTAAAAATGCTTTTGTGAATTTCAGAAGATTTCCTCTTGTGTTTGTCATTAGCTTATTTACTGCCAATTCATGTCTTACTCTTTTCTTGAAAACTATGTTTTACAAATTCCCTTACTCTCTGGCTTCACTTTAAATTATTCAGTGGAAGGCAATTGTGGAAGATTTCAGGGAAGGGACGAGGAAGAAATGATAATGAGTGGAAAAGAGAGGAGTCAAGAGTATCTCTCCCTATTTCTCTGTCTCCACTGATGGCCCTGGATGTGGCCTTCATGTCCTTTGTAACTCTGTGCCATTGCTGTGACCTTCACTTAGTGGCTCTGGTTCCTGAGAGAGTAGCATGGCTTCAGTTCAAACTCAGTTCAAAATTCTGTGGTTTCTGATCTCCAATGTATCCTCCTCCCATTGAGATAGTGGGATAGTTATAATTTTCAGCCTTTTCCATCAAATGATTTAACCAATTTCTTCAGTTAAGTTCTCTAGACTTGAACTACCAAATAGTCTCTATTTTGCCAAATGGATCCTCACTGATATACACTTAGATAAATTACAGTTTTTTTATTCTCCAGCTAAGAACTGTTCTTTCATCATTTACATGTTCGCTCTGCCTCTTCTGTAAACCATTACTTGCTAACTGCAAACATGATTTAAGAGGAATGGATACCACATTAAAGGCATAATTTAGTTCAGGTCCAGATGTACAAAATAACCATTTTATAATAAGTATTTCCAAAGGCATAGTTTCTATTATTAAACAGAGTAATTATCTTAGTCTTAAATGTCTGTTCTGGGGTTACTTTACTTCATTCAGCTTTTTACAAAAGGTAAGTGCTTTCTTATATGAGTATAATTAAGGATTCACTAAAATCGTTTCCTCCCTCATATCCACCTCTAAATGAAAAATTCTCTTAAAATAAAATTTCATCCCTATTAACAAGGAAATAAACTTGCAAATATTGGTATTTTGGAGTTTTTGTTCTACCTCTTAAACAAGGCAACAAAACAAAAGCATCGTGTTACATCCAGAATTTGAGGCTAAACATATGACAACATTTATACATAAGTATAGATATATGTGTATAAATAAATCTGAACATTCTAAGATTAGGTTAAAATGTTAAATACCATCAAATTTTGCAAGTGTTTGACATAGTGTTAAAATTATTTGTTTAATAATTATTATAACTTTTTTCTTTTATCAAAAGCCTGCTAAGTCTGAGGCAGGAGGATCACAAATTCAAAGATGGTATCAGCAGCTTGGTGAGGCCCTAAGTAACATAGAGAGACCCTGTCTCAAAATAAAAAATAAGAAGGGCTGGAAATGATGGTGATGTGGCTCAGTGCTGGGTGGGTTCTGTCCTTGGTACAGAAAAAAAAAATATATATAGCCTGCTAAGATCATCCAACTCTATTGGGGTTGTGGCTTTGGGGTATATATTTGTATTTGGCAAGTGGAGATCTCTCTCTCTGCTTCTTGATCTTAATGTGAGCTGCTTCCCTCAGCCATACACTTCCACCATGATGTCCTGCCTCACTTTGAGCCCCAAGGAATGAACTCTTCTATCTCTGGACTAATATATCTGAAGCTATGAGTCTAGAATCAACTTTTCGTTTTCTACAATTGTTCTGGTTGGGCTGTTTAGTCCCAGTGGTGAAAAAACGAATACACCCAGGGTACTGAAGGATCAATATGGTTTGAACACTGGGGGAGGCTAAGAACAAAGAAAAGATATAGGTGCCTAAATAGAGCAGACACAACTTTGTGAGATTTAGAAAAGATGAACAACTCTGAAACCTGAGACTTCTCCTTTAGGAAGAGACAGAGGAATGGAACATGCACATCTATAGGAAATGTATGAGAGACTCCCAGAATTTCTACAAGTCAGAGTTGTGAAGGCTTTCCCATGTTAACAGCCAGTCTAAAGAGCCTGAGAGACGGGTGCTCCTCTTACATTTGCAGACACCAATGCAGCACTACAAGAAACATAAAAAGTTAAGAAAATATGGCAGGACCAAAAAAAAAAAGTCTCTAAAAAATAAACACATATTACCTGAGGAAGAATTCATGTGACTCACTGATTAGACAATTACAGCAAGATGGCAGAACAAGGAATCCCAATTTTCATACTACTACAGAAACATTGATTTTAAATTTTTTTTCTTTTTAGTTATATATTACAGTAGAGTGTTTTTTGACATATTATTCTCATTCCTCTGGTTGGAAATGATGTAGAATTACGTTGGTCCTGTAACAATATGTTTACATAGGATAGTAATTTGCAGTCCTGCCAGAAATGTATGAGTTTATCTTATTCCCCACATCCCTGCCAACATTTATTGTTACTTGTATTCTTGATTATTGCCATTATGACTGGAGTGAGATGAAATCTCAGTGTAGTTTTAATTTTCTTTTCTTTAACTGCTAGAGATATAGAATACTTTTTTCATATATTTGATGAACAATTTTACTTCTGAGATTTGCCTGTTCAGTTCCTTAGTCCATTTATTAATTGGGTTATTTGTTTGTTCGTATGGCATTAAGATTTTTTAGTTATTTATATATCCTGGAGATTAATGGTTGACCTGAGGTGCAGATAGCAAAGATTTTCTCCCATTCTGTAGGCTCTCTCTTCACATTGTTGATTGTTTCCTTTCCTTTGAAGAGGGTTTTTAGTTTGGTACCATCAAACTTTAGGAGTTTTGTTAAGGAAGTTGTTTCCTAAGGTGACATGATATAGATTTAGTCCTATTTTTACTTCTAGTAAGTATAGGGTCTCTGGTATAAAGCCTAGGTCCTTGATTAACTTTGAGTTGAGTTTTGTGCAGGGTGAGAGGGGTTAAATTTCATTTTGCTATGTATAGATTTCCAGTTTTCCCAACACCATTTGTTGAAGAGGCTGTCTTTTCTCCAATGTGTATATTTGGCACCTTTGTCTAATATGAGATAATGTATTTATGTGAGTTTGTCTCTGTGTCTTCTATTCTGTACCAGTGGTCTACATATCTGTTTTGGTGCCAATACTATTCCCATCTATAGTGACTACACTATAGATCTGTAGTATAATTTAAGGTCTGATATTGTGATGCCTCCTGCTTCATTTTTTTTTCTGTAAGGAATGTTTTTGCTATTCTTGGTCTCTTATTTTCCCAAATGAATTTCAAGAATGCTTTTTCAACTTCTATGAAGAACATCATTAGAATTTTAATAGGAATTGCACTAAATATGTATGGTGCTTTTGAAAATATGGCCATATTGGCAGTATTCTGCCCATCCCATGTATGATATTACATGAGAGATCTTTCAATTTTCTAAAGTCTTCTTCAATTTTTTTCTTTAGTGTTCTGAAGTCTTCATTGAGAGGTTTTCCCCCTATTTTGTTAGATTGAGTCCCTTTTTTTGAGCTATTGTGAATGGAGTAGTTGTCCTAATTTCTCTTTCAGTTGATTCATCATAAATATATAGGAATAAAATTGATTTATGGATGTTAACTTTATATCCTGCTACTTTACTGAATTCACCTATGAGACTTTGAAGCTTTCTGGTGGCATTTTTGAGTCTTCTAAATATAGAATCATGTAGTCCACAAATAGGGATAGTTTGAGCTTTTTTTCCCCTATACTTTCTTTTCTTTTCCTATCCCTTTAATTTCTTTGTTTTGCATAATTTCTCTGGCTAGAGTTTCAAAGACACTGTTGAATAGAAGTGATGAAATAGGGCATCCCTGTCTTGTTCCAGTTTTCAGAGGGAGTGTTTTCAATTTTTTTTCCATTTAGAATGATGTTGGCCTTGGGTTAAGCATATATAGCTTTTACAGTGTTGAGGTATATTCCTGCTATCCCTATTTTTCTATTATTTTAAACATGAATGGATGTTGTATTTTGTGAAATGATTTTTTTCTGTATCTATTGAGATACCATCTTTTTTTCAGTTTCTTTTCTTCAGTTGGTTGTTCAAAACATTACAAAGCTCTTGACATATCATATTTCATACATTCGATTCAAGTGGGTTATGAACTCCCATTTTTACCCCATATACAGATTGCAGAATCACATCGGTTACACATCCACGTTTTTACATAATTCCATACTAGTGACTGTTGTATTCTGCTACCTTTCCAATCCTCTACTATCCCCCCTCCCCTCCCCTCCCATCTTCTCTCTCTACCCCATCTACTGTAATTCAATTCTCTCCCTTGTTTTTTTCTCCCTTTCCCCTCACAACCTCTTATATGTAATTTTGTATAACAATGAGGGTCTCCTTCCATTTCCATGCAATTTCCCTTCTCTCTCCCTTTCCCTCCCACCTCTCATCCCTGTTTAATGTTAATCTTTTCCTCCTGCTCTTCCTCCCTGCTCTGTTCTTAGTTGTTCTCCTTATATCAAAGAAGACATTTGGCTTTTTTTTTAGGGATTGGCTAGCTTCACTTAGCATAATATGCTCTAATGCCATCCATTTCCCTGCAAATGCCATGATTTTGTCATTTTTTAGTGCTGCGTAATACTCCATTGTGTATAAATGCCACATTTTTTTTTTATCCATTCATCTAATGAAGGGCGTCTAGGTTGGTTCCACAGTCTAGCTATTGTGAATTGTGCTGCTATGAACATCGATGTGGCAGTATCCTTGTAGTACCCTCTTTTAAGGTCTTCAGGGACTAGTCCGAGAAGGGCAATAGCTGAGTCAAATGGTGGTTCCATTCCCAGCTTTCCCAGGAATCTCCATACTGCTTTCCAAATTGGCCGCACCAATTTGCAGTCCCACCAGCAATGTACAAGTGTACCCTTTTCCCCACATCCTCACCAGCACTTGTTGTTTGACTTCATAATGGCTGCCAATCTTACTGGAGTGAGATGGTGAGATACCATCTTATTCTTGTTTTTAAGTCTATCGATGTGATTAATTATATTTATTGATTTCCATTTGTTGAACTAAACTTGAAATCCTGCGATAAACACCACTTGATCTTTTTAATATGTTTTAATTTTTTTTTGTAGTTTTACTAGGTGGACAACATGTCTTTATTTTATTTGTTTAGTTTTATGTGGTGCTAAGGATCAAACCCAGTGTCTCACATTTGCTAGGCAAGTGTTCTGTCACTGAGCTACAGTCCCAGCCCCTTTAATATGTTTTGCATGAAATTTGCCAGAATTTTATTAAGAAGTTTTGCATTTATGTTCATCAAGAATATTCGTCTGAAGTTTTCTTTCTTTGATATGTTTTTGTCTGGTTTGGTATCTGACTGATATTAGCCTCATAGAATGACTTTGGAAGGGTTCTCTCTTACTATATTTCATGGAATTATTTGAGAAGTATTTGTGTTAATTATTCTTTGACACTCTTGTAGAACTCAGCTGAGAATCTGTCTGGTCCCAAGCTTTTCTTGTTCATTAGGCTTCTGATGGCATCTTCAGTTTCATTGCTTTAAAATAATCTGTTTAAGTCCTCCTGATTCAGTTTGGGTAGGTCATATGTCTCTAGAAATTTTTCAATGTCTTCAAGATTTTATATTTTCCTAGAGTATAAACTTTCAATATAGTTTCTAATTATCTTTTGTATCTCATTAGTGTCTGTCATGATATTTCCTTTTTTATCACAAATTTTAGTAATTAGAATTTTCTCTCTTTTTCTTTTTATTAGTGTGGCTAATGGTTTGTCAATTTTATTGAGTTTTTTTCAAAGAACCAACTTTTTGTTTTGTCAATTTTTTAAATTGTTCTTTAGTTTCAATTTCACTGATTTCAGCTCTGACTTTATTTTTTATATCTATTTATTTATTTTGGCTTCTACTGCTTTTGGTTTTGGTTTGTCCTTTTGTAGGTTATTTATTTGGTGATTTTTCTATTCTTTTAATGAATGAGTTCAATGCAATGAACTTTCCTCTTAGCACTGCCTTGATAGTGTCCCAGAGAGTTTGATATACTGTTGCTTTTCTCATTTATCTCTAATTTTTTTATTTCATTTCTGATTTTTTTCTGCTATCCATCCATCATTCAATAGCATATTATTTAGTTTCCAGATGTTAGAGTAGCTTGTATTTTTCATTTTATCATTAATTTATAATTTTATTTTGTTATGCTCTGATAGAATACAAGACATTATCTCTGTATTTTTGTACTTTCTGAGAATTGTTTTGTGGCCTAAGATTTGGTCTATTTTAGAGAAACATCCATGTGCTTCTGAGAAGGAAGTGTATTCTCTCACTGATGGATAAAATATTCTATATATATCTGTTAATCTAAATTATTGATTGCTTTATAGTTTGTTTGGTTTTCATTTGGAGGACCTATCCAGTTGGGAGAGAGGTGTGGTAAAGTCACCCACTATTATTATATTGTGATATATTTGATTATAGAAATTGCAAAGGTTTTGTTTGACATATGTAAATTGTTTTTGGCATATTATTTATGATTGTTATGTCTTGTTGATGTATAATTCCCTTAAGCAGTATGAAATGTCCTTCTTTGTCCTTTATGATTAACTTCAGCTTGAATTCCACTTTGTCTGATATGAGGATAGAAAAGAGCCTTCATTGTTCACATTGTCATCTTTAGTGTTTTATAATTTTTTCACTCACAATCAATATTTACCACAATTTGTAGAAAGGCAATATCTTTTCACTTTAATATTTAATCACTTTGTGAAATACATGTGATTGCATTTTTTTTCTAGTTTTCTTCTAACCCTAGTTAAGGATAAATACACACACACATACGCACACAAATTCAAAGCCAGTTGGTCATTTCTTTGTTGTTTCCTCCATGTTGTTTTCTTTTTTGTTGTTTCACCTCATCTTTGTTGTTTCCTCCATGAGTAAAAGATAAAATTGCTTTTATAGTTATATTGTTAAAGGATAACTACAGTTTCTATGTCAGAAAAAAATCAGTTTCTAAATATAAAAGCAGTAAAACAATCTGTTTGCAACTAGAAAAAATAATAATGGAATAATTCTCTCTTTTATTACTATATTGTGATCCTAGCATAATGTGAATATGTAAAAGCTTTCTCATGATTTTGGAAGTGTATTTTTACATAGGCAAAAGCAAAACATGCCATATATGTATGCCTTCATGTGTAATCATTTATATATAGTAACAAAAAATGATATGTGCAGTTGGGAATAAATTTGTTTTGGAGAATTAAGATCAAAATAAACAATCAAATAGGCAAAAATATTAATAAACTTTCTAACATTTTCAGTAGAAATTGAAAACCTTTGATCACAGATCAAAAGAAAAAAACCTTCATTCTACAGAAAGATTAACACAATTTTTCACTTCATAATTTTCTAAACTTCACAAAAGTTATTTATCCTTTCTAGTTCTGATTTATCATTTGTAGCATATGTATAATTCATGTACCTTAGAATTGTGAGAGAAAAAAATGAGAAAAATAAGAGTGTGTTGTACAGAATAAGTAATCAAATAATATTGTCATCAGAAAATAAGAAGCACCCAACATTCTTCCTGCAATAAACTCAACCCCCAGAATGTAACAGGTCAGGTTAATCAGTATCCTTTTAGCAGATGGTAAACATCTTCTATTGGAGAAATAAATTTCCCCAGAGAAAAGACATAAAGATATATTTATGTTGGGTTTCTAAATACAATAGTCCTGCCAAATCATCCTTCTACCAAATTCACAGTTGATAGGGCACATTCACCCAAGGCAATCTCAAACAGCTTTAATTAATAATTGTTAAACATGTTGAAACAGCTAAGGAATCCCAAGAAATTGAAGGTCAAAATCTAATAATGAGACAGAAAACAAAAGAAGCTAACAGAAAAGAATTGTTTTCTCATACTAGGCAAGGGAAAGAATCTTCTTCAAATATACTATAATTAACATATCTTCAAAGAACTGAGGCAGAATTTCACCTGTGGGAGGAAAAAACACACTACTACTGAAAAAAATAGGGAAAAAGAGGAGCGCTTGAAATTAAATTTATGAATGCCGGTTGTGGACTATTTCACCCAAAATTTGTATGTTGAAGCCTCAATCCTTGCTGTTTATGCATATAGTCTTTAAAAAGGTAATTGAGGCTAAATCAGGTCATAAGAGTGAGTTCCTAATCCAATAGACATGGTGTCTTTACGAGAAAGAGACATCTAGGATGAGAACACAGACTAAATGGCCATGTGAGGACACACAGAAGATGCCCACATAAAAGCCTGAGAGACAGGCCTCAAGAGATAAATGTGCTGGCACCTGGATATTAGATTTCTAGCCTCCAGAACTGTGAGAAATGAACTTTTGTTAATTTACCCAGAATGTTTTCTTGGATGGCAGCATGGATAGACTATATTACAAATATCAGAGATAAAATCTAAATAGAAAAATTGGAAAATAATGATGAACAAGCAGAGGAAAAAATAAAATAGAATAAATATAAGAGAGTTAGAAAACCATGCTTAAATAGGTTGAAACATTTGTTGAAGTCTAATATTCCAACAAAGACCTCAAAACTCTTGTCTTTTTCACAAACAAAATACAATCATTCTTTTTAATAGTTCCCAAAGCCTTAAAAAATCATTCCAGTATCAACTCAAAAACTCTGTATTCAGAATGTCACCTAAATAAGATATGGGTGAGACTCAAGGCAAGATCTGTCCTGCGATCATCTATCTTGTGAGCCTGTGAAATCAAATAAATTATCTACTTCCAAAATGCAATTGTAAGACAGGCATAGAACAGATATTCCCATTTCTAAAGGGGGAAAGAAAAGGACAGAGGAAAAGAATAATTGGTTAAACATGAGTCCAAATTCCAAAGGGTAAACAACAACAACAACAAAAAATTCCTGAATAATCCAGAATAATGTCCTACATTCTGAACACAGTGGGGTGGAGCTTGGGTCTTCAAGGCATAGGGCAGCTCCATTCCCATGACATTTCTGATGATGGCCCACAGTTGCAGCTCTCCCAGACTGGTGTTGGGTTCAGGGGACTCCACAGGGCCACAATGCAATGACTCTACTAGGCATTATCCTAGTGGGAACTCTATTAATTTGTTCTGTTAGGCATTGCCATAGTGAGGCCCTCTGCATAGCTTCACCCCTATTTTAAGTTTTTTCTTGGTCCTGCAGGCTGTTCATGACATACTTTGAGATTTAGACTGAAGAAGCCATGCATCTACAAGCTATCACATTCTTCATGACTACAGATTTTGCACTGTGTGGATACCACCAAGATTTGCTTCTTACTCCTGATGAAGCAAATACCTTAGCCACACTGAGCCCCTTTGAGCCACATCTGAAATGTGTTATGCAAAAGGAAATAAGAAAATAATGAATGTTTGTGTTATGTTTGTGTTATGCAAAAAGGAAATAAGAAAGTAAAGAATACAAAGATACTTGCTTAATTTGTATACTTTACACAAAAACATATTCTTAACAAACTAAAAATACTCATGAAAATTGAAGTCCTCATTTGTAACTGGAGATTTCTAGTTCTATTTTTTTTAAGGAAAAGTAGTACTGCCAACTGAGAACAGGGATATGGAAAGAAAATAGTAGTTAAAACACCAATTTTGACTACTTTATAGTATAACATATATTTAGGGTGTGTGCCACTTATTAATGCAAATGTCACCATCTTTTAAATTAAAGAAGCATGTGTGATGGTGGAGTGACTTAGGATGAAAATTCACATACCCATGAACTAAATCAGCCTCGACGCTGTAGCTCCCAACTCAGTTATTTTTCACATTTCCTAAATCAGTTTCTGTGGGTATCACAAACTAGATTATGTATCATGCTGAGAAAATAGTCATCATGGGCTTTCTTTCAATTTCATGATCTACTGTTGAAGTTTATTTAATTTACCATATATTCATATTGCAGCTTCATTTCATTGAGAGAATGGTGCACATACTTAGGACAGTGTTTCCTAATATTTCTGATCTCCTAGAGGCCAGAGAAAGGCAAAGTTAAAGTTAGAGCTATGGAAATATTCTCCTCCCTTACACAGTGCTGAGCTCTGTCATCTCAAACTAAATGCTGTGTTTATTTAAATTTCAAAAGTTACTTTAACTTTCTTCACTTTTCAATCCATCATTAGTGATTCTGTGTGAGTTGGATTTTCATTACTCTAACAAATATCTGAGACAATATGCTTCTGAAAAGAAAACGTTTATTTTGGCTCTCAGTTTTACAGTTTTCAGTTCATGGTCAGTTGGCCCCATTTCTTTGGAGCCTGAGGCAGTACATCATGAGAGCGAATGCATGGTGGAGCAAAGCGTGTCACCCCTTGAGCACATAAAAGAGGACGTTATCTCACAGACCAGGAAAGGTATTATCTTCTAACATGAAAGTTTGTCTAGTTCATTGCTGCTTGAATTTGATTGCCTATACCTCGTGTTTTTAAATTACATGAATCTCCTAGATAGGCTTTCCCCATCTTTCTAAAATGTGACCTTTTACTGGACATTTTGAGTTCTAAAATGGAAATGAATAAATTGTGGTTTAATGAAAATCTCCAAGACTTTGCATTTATATGAAATAAGCAAGTGTTTCCTCAAGACAATTGCTATATAAACTTGGGACAGGTATGAGGTAGAGAAGAAATTCTAGAGAATACAAGTTTATTTTTCCTTTCTAAAATATGCTTGTTGATGAAAATATCTGTGAAACATTGCACTTAATCACAAATTAAAAAATTACACCTTTAGCTATATCTTTGTAGAGGAAAAATAGGAAAAAGAAACTTTCTATTGAAGAAAGCATACTATCTACATAGGCTGTACACTTTGTAATTATACAACTATTTTTCACTCAAAATAAAAATTATCCATGAATTTAATATGTAAGTTTTTAAAGAGTGCTGGGGATCAAATCCAGAGCTTATACATACCAGGCAAGCATTTCATCACTGTGTTACACACTGAGCCCCTAATACCTAAATTTAATTTGCGATTTATTTATAAAAACCTAAACATTTTAAATTTATTCATGTATCTGATTTCAATATTGGAAAACATTTCAAAATGTTTGAATCTCATGGTACACATTTGTTTCAGATAAATTGTTTAGTTTTATGCCAATAATGTAATACTCTCAGTCCTGTATTGCTATTTATAACCAAGTTTTAAACTGTTGGAAATAATTTTGTTTAGGACATTCAGGTTTACACTCTAGGAACACTTTGTTCGCCTAGACAAAAATTCCATTAGGGAATGTCCTACAACTCCTGGAGTGCCAAACTGCCTGTGTAAAAGCTGGGGTTACCAAACAGACTTGGATTAGAAAAGAAATTAATGACCCTGAAAGCGCTTAGAGAAAACCCATGCATTATACTTAACTACTAATAAAGTAGCCCCCAAACTCTTTCTCTTGATAAAAGTAATAAAGTTTCCAGTCAAAAAATGCACAACTCACACTTTGCAAGCACGATTTTTGAACAGTGCTAATTATAATTTCTATATTCCTTTAAAACACTTACTTCTACTACCACTTTAAATAAGAATAGAGCAACACCACTATAAGAAATTAACTATTAACAGAAAGTTCAGTTTGGAGGACTGAGAGAACACATTTAAAGTTTCGTATCCTTGTCCAGAAAATTCTACTATAATGTGTTCACCTTTTTCATTTTATCCCAGCATACCAAAACGTTCAGCCTACATTAGCCAGAAACATTTAAGTAGTGCAGGAATATACAGAAGATATATCTGAACACAGTTGAGAGCTAACCCTTAGCAATCATACCAGTCACTTTGAAGAGTATTTTTAAAACATTTTTTTATAATCAAGTGAAGGTGAATTTGATTACATGTATGCTACCTATCAAAGTGTATAATTGGGTAATGTCTTAGAAAGCAAAGGAAAAATTCTGAAAAATTGTCCCCATTTCTAAGACTCTAGAGTGCATGAAGTGCCATATGATGGGTAGGAGAGGAATTCATGAGCAAGTCTCACATTCAGAGTGGTAGAACTTGGTATTATGTATAGAGATTTTGGCCCATAGAGCTTGATAAATGATAAATTTTGTCCAGTTCACCATGTTTCTGTGCTAACAATGCCCCAGTAATTAATTTGTTATATATAATACAAATAGACACACAAAGCAAAAATCTAAGGTCATATAGTTACAATGCAATGTAATTAATTAGAGTGAATTGCAGTGTGGAGTTTTATTGCACAGAATATACTCCAATGTGAATTTTAGCAGGATATGATGAAAATAGTTCCTGGTTTGTTGTTGGAAATTTAATATCTAACCTCATCTTGTAAACATTTTTGAAAACACTGTCATTATAATTTTTTTCTTCTAAGTGTCTCTTAATAATTTCCAACACTTTATTTGAAATTAAAAACAGGTGCGTTGTTAGTAATACATAATCATTAGTTGATTGAATGCAAATATACACATTATCTTACAATGTTAATAAACTGAATTGTTTATCTGAACCTTAATTTTCGTAAGTGTTTCTCATGTAGCACTTCATTAGAGAATACGAGTTATATTCATATCTACATAATACAAATTTTGAAATTATTAAAGATTAATTCAGGTTTACATTCTCTAATTTGTAAATGTATGGGTTGGGACTGAAATGCCTTTGGTAATTTTAAAATTAATTATTTGTAATATGTTGTATTTTAAGCAATAGTAAAAGGTGGTTAAATTATGCAAAAGTAATCCCACGGAAAACCATCCTCTCCAGTGATGACATCCATGTCCAGTGGAGTTCTACTCAACCATAGAGAAAAATAAAATCACGGCATTTGCTGGTAAATGGATGGAAGTGGAGAACATCATGTTAAGTGAAATAAGTTAGAATCAGAAAGTCAATAGTCAAAAAAGTCAGACTCAGAGAGTCAAGAGTCAAATATTTTCTCTCATGTGAGGAAACTAGAAAGAAATAAAGAAATTTCTATATGCTAGACAAATATGATTGCCTGAGAACTTCAAAAAGTAAATAAAATCTGTTAAAATTGTGGAGGTTAGTCAAAACTAGAAAAATTACTCTTCTAGGGACATATTTTCCATTATTATGACTGTTGGTGTCGGGTCTACTTATGGAGAAGTGAAGCAATATGGAGAGGATAAAACATCATTAGAAATCCCATTTATAAAATGGGAGTTCATAACCCACTTGAATCAAAGTGTGAAATATGATATATCAAGAACTATGTAATGTTTTGAACAACCAACAAAAAAAATTAAAAAAAACAAAAGAAATCCCATTTATGCTTCAGAGAAGCCAGAAACCTCTGTAGACAAAGATCACGGACTAATCTAAAAAAAAAAAAAGCTAGAAGAAATGTTTTTCTATATGGAAACCCACAGCCATTAGCCTAAGCTTACTGAGCATGGGGCAGACCCCAAAAATATAATTAGAGCTTTATAAGCTGAAGTGACATTTGAACTACTGACATTATTTTTAGACTAAATCCTGAAAATTGCATAGGTGCAGCAAATGAAACTGTAACAAATATTTAGAGAAGTAAAAAGAAGCCAACCTAAAATTAAGAAAAAGTAAAAAGAATAGGAATTCTTAACAGTGAAAAACAGACAGTAAACATTTTAACTAAATGAGAAATGTGGATCTAAATAATAGAGAATATTGGGAGAATAGGTAGAAGAAGGTAGATGACAGGAGAAAGAGATGCTTAACATATCATATCCCAATAGATTTATTTTACTTTTTAATTTAAAGAACATGGGGCAATGGGGCTAGGGTTCTGGCTTAGCAATAGAATGCTTGCCTCACAGGTGTGAGGCACTGGGTTTGAGCCACACTCAGCACCACATAAAAATAAATAAACAAAATAAAGGTATTGTGTCCATTTACAACTAAAAAAAAAAAAAGAACAGGGGAAAAATCATAAATAAAAGATTGCATGGCACTTGTGAGAAACTGTGAAAAATTTGAACATGTAATAAGGATCTTGGAAACCCAGAAGAAAGTAAAGAATTGACACACAAAAATATTATATATGTGCATATATATTTTACATACATAAATACACATACACATATAAATCTATCCATATATGTATAGGTGAAATAGTAGCTGAAATATCATAAATAGGGTAAAAGATATACACATACAGATTCAAGAAACTCAGGATTTCAGAGAGCATAAAACCAAAGAAAGCTTTTCTTAGATACATAATGATCAAGCTATGGAAAACCAAAGATTAAGGTAATAGCCACTTAAAAGCAACTGAAAATAATAACAATAACGATTGTGAATTCTAATTAGAAAACATTGTCTGGAAAACAGTTTACATCATTAAAGTACTTAAGTAAAAAGAGCTGTCAACCTAGAATTTTACATTCATTGAAAATGATCTTTAGATATAAAATGGAAGTAAAAATATTTCTGATGAGAGAATTTATTTCTGAAAAACCCTACTCAACTGGCAATGCTAATAGCAGAACATAAAAGTAAAGGTAAATGATATGAGAGGGAATATTCAAAGAATACGGAGCAAACAACAGAAATACCAAATATCTAGGTAAGCATGAAAGATGTATTTCACCACTTGAGTTCTTTAATATACGTATGAATGCTTAAAGTAAAAACTATAAAAAGGGCTGGTATATTTAATGCATGTAGGTTTATATTTATAACAACCACAGCATAAAATTCAGTGGGAGGGAAATAAAAAGGCCTAGGTAGGTACAAAATTAACCCTTAGAGAGTAAAAATTTCTGTGTGCATTTTGCAATCTCTAGAGCAACCAGAAGAAGAAGAAGAAAGAAACAGAACAATAATTAAAATGGAATACTAGATGATATGTATACATATATATTATGTGAAAGAAAAGAGAAAAAAGAATAGACATGTACAAAACAGGGGAAACAAAAACAATACAGATAATAATAAAATTATATGTCTGTCTAGATCTTTATCTACCAGTATTTACTGTAAGCATTATTGTTCTCCGAACTCCAATTTAATGCAATAAAGAGTATAGGAAAAGAAGATCCTTCTATATGCCACATAAAAGACACATTTAGACATAAAAACAAAGATGACAAGTAAACAGATAAAATGCAATAAATCTTTAATAGTGAATTTGCAAGGAAAAATATATGTGACTTTTGTTAGGATAACTTTCAAAAACTCTTTTTATTTTTTTTTTTCATTGTATACATTTTCCACATGTACAAATGTGGAATTAATACTAAGACAAAAATGGTAAGCGGGAGTCTCATATAGCTATAGTGCATTTTTGAAGGAGTAAGAGACAGAGATCTTACCATTTATTGTCACAATTCCCAATCCCTCCAAGCATAAAGACACCATTTTATTTATATCACTATATTAAGAAAAAAAGAATTTTTAAAATTTTATTTTGATTGTTTATATTTCAGGTGCACAACATGATGTTTTGATACACATTTTCATAATGAACTGATTACTACAGTGAAACAAATTAATACATGTGTCAGCTTTCTTGGTCCACTCCCCACCATCATGGTAAGAGCACCTAAATTTATGCCCTCAGCAAATTTTTAATATGCAATACAATATAATTTACTTATAGTTCTCTTGCCATATATTAAATTCCTACCTTTATCCACCTCACATAACTTCAAGTTATCCCATCTCCTCTGACCCTCTGCTTCTGGTAAACACTACCATGCTCTTGTTCCCATGTATTCAACTCTATTTTAGAATCCACTTAGAAGTAGATTTTGCAGCATTTTCCTATGTCTGTCTCTTTTCACTTAGCAGAATTTCTTCTATTATATGTTAAAGTAGCACATTTATACTTCAATATGGATATGTAAAAATTCACAGCCCAAAGTAATATTGTCAAAATCTCTAAATCAATATAATGGAACATAATACAATGTTAAAAACTGATTAAATTAAGTATAGAGCTTAAAATCATTTTCACTGTGAACAAACTGATAATATCGACCCATCTGAAGTTATTAAACTACTGAGAAGTGGGGACTTCTAATTCAAAATTAGTAATTGTACTCATAGGATGATTTAAAATTTGACATTTAGTACTGTTAAATAAAATCACATATAAAAAGCTAAGAAAATCCATAGTGTAACTTAGTGTGAAATAATGTATCTTAGGATTTTTTTTAATGTAAAGAACAGTCATCAAAACTATTTTGAACCATGTAAGATATTGGTTTTCCAGAAGAGATATACTAGAATGTATGATAAAATAAGTCATAATATCTACCTTTTAAAATGTTCTTCATTATTAGATTTGATATCACCTTGGAATTTGAAAGTTAACAATTGAATATAAAATTATAAATGCCATAGGCTAAAGATATATACAGATGTTTTTTCTGGTTGAAAATGGCAGCCAAACTTCAAAATAAATGATTAGGAAATGACAGGCCCAAAAATGTGTAATAATTGTTTTAAAAGTCTTACTAGAACAAATAAACTGAGAAAATAAAGTTAAGCTGGTGATTTTCTTTAAAGTTGATTGATTCAGTTGGAAGCACTGGTGAGAATTATCTGTTCATGTCAATATCATTTCCTGCTATGTTTATAAAAATAATAACTCTAAAGTTAATTTATTTGAAAATTATTTATGGTAAGCAAAATTGGTATGGGATATTTCAATAAGGATGTGAAGTACTGTGTGTGGCTGTTATTCTTTGACATGGTATTGATTAGAAAAAAAAAGTATGAAAGTGTGCCATATTTAAATCTGATATGTTTATGAGAGGCATGAGCTCTAGTTTAAGCAAAAGTAAATTATATGATAGTTATATGAATCAATCTAGGGATCCGGCCTTACAGTATCAAATTAGAGTATGGAGAAGGGGTTTAGAGATTGTTTTCAGATGATAGGGAAAAAGTACAATAGGAATTACAGATAAACTAGAGAAAAAGGGGTGCAAAAAAAAGTAGCACTAAGAAATTTATATATTTTTTTTCAATTAAAGGATTAAATTGAAGGAGACAAAGCAACATGCCTATAAAGCTGAAAAAAACCAGAAGCCTAAGGCAGCAGAGAAACAAAATGAGAAATTAGGAACAGGTGTATAGTATCAGAGAGGGTATTTCAGTGACTTTTTTATTCAAAACAGTAAAATTACAAATAATTTATTGGCAAGATGTATAAAATACAACATTAATGATTAAAACAGACGGGTTGTCCAGAAAAGAAAAATAAATGAATTTTTTTAGTAATCTGCAGGGCTATTTTAGAAAATAAAAAAATAGTTAATCTCCTTCCTACTGAATCACTATTATGGAAGTAGTGAATGCACCCATTTCCCAAATATCTCATTAACAAATTCTTACTTCAAGACTGCGTATTACCTACAATTTAAAAGAAAACCACCAAAACAACTTTAAAACTAGAAGTAAAAGCAATTACGGGAAACGTTAACAGGAAAAATCTCCCCAACAAAGTTCATTTAACTAGAGACAATAAAAAGCAATCATGCAAGACTCCAGAAATTCGGTGTCTCTGGAAAAGAGCATGTAGCAAATAAAAAAAAAAAAAAAAAATTCATTCAAGAAAACCTTCTAAATGTCGATGAAAACAGCAAGAGTTTGTGGTATTTTAACTAGAATCTTGTGTGAGCAAGGTTTCTAGTAGGCTGGGATACTCTGTTATGATATGATTTTAGAAAACAGGAAATGCTTTCCGAATGCTTTTAAGCACAACAACTGTCAATCTTTGATGGGGTATCTAGTTCATGATATGGGCCTCTGGTCTTGACTCACATGGGATTTACTGTTGCACTGGAAAAAATCTCTCTTCCTTGACTTTGAGAGCTGAGTTTTACATAAGCAATTCCTTAGTCCATATTTTGAATTATTCTTTAGATTTTTTTTGGGGGGGGGAGGGAGTTGAGAGGTTGATCTTTATTTGAGTTCTTGTGGCATCTCCAGATCATGAATTCTCAGTCTGATACACATATTGAAATGCAGGAAACCTGGGTTACAATGTTGGTTTTCTAGCACTGGCTAGTGTTACTGAAGGAAATTTAAATAACCCTTGAAATACAGAGTTCATTTCTTAGTCTATGAAGTGAGTGGGAAGAACTGACCTCGGCTCTACTTCTTGAATTTACAACTTAAGGAATATATCACTTGAGTACAGATTTTCATGGTAAGTTTGTTGTGCAAACTTAAATTTATTAAAGACACTGGTAATTGCAAAATGGAGTTTTAACTTCACTATCTTCAAAGAGATTTAACTCAAAATTCTTCGTTTTGCAGTTCCCTAATATTTCCTCTGAAATTTTCCACTCTGGTCAATGATTTCACATATTTTAACTCTAACTTCATTTGTTAAAGAGTGACAAATCATCCTAATTAACATGTAAGCCAAGATGATTGTAATCTTTTTTTATTATTTTTGTTTATAGCTTGGCTTTGAAGCAGTGACATCTTTTATATGCTTTCTTATTTTCACTCATTACATACTTCTAACATGAGCAAAAATGTTATAAAAACTTATTTTTCATGCTAATGAGCAACTCTGATGAGTTAGTAGAAGGCATATTGCCAATTTGACATCTAATTCAGTAATTCTAAATTTTATTTTATTGTACAATGCCAAAAAAAAATGTGTTTCTTTTTAAGGAGTCCCCAATGAATGCTTTTTATTGAATTTGTTGCTTTTTTCAGTCTTTGTTTTGATATGAATGTTTAAATGATAAACAATCATTTGTTATAGACTTTGTAATTTGTATGAAATATCTGAATACTTATAAAGTTAGCATTATAATCACAGATGAATACAATATTCAGGCAGTTGTTACATTATTTCTCAAATTGTTCAGAATAAAACTGAGATAAAAATGTTTTCTATTTTTACTACCTTTCCATAACTTTCCCTTACAATACACACTTAGTATATGAAACTGAAGCTTTTCTTGATATCATTCACTTTCCATATACATATATCTATGAACCTTCTAATTTTAGAGTTAGGTAGAATCAATCATTTCTCACTCAGAGAAAAAATATCTAAAGAGAACATCAACCCATATACATTTAAGAAAAATTTCCCCTTATAAGACAAGTGATTAATTATTAAAGTCAAACTAAAAAATTCACCAACGGTGTAGGTGTATTGAATTAAAAAATAAAAACTTAGTATATTCCATGGAATGAAGTTTCTATGTTGGATTTGGTTTCTGACTCAGATGCACATTTAAACATTGGTTTCTGACTCAGATGGACATTTAAAACATTATCACCTTTTCAGTAAGGAAAATAAGCAAAACAGTGATTATCATATTTTATATTTAAGAAATTATATAACCTTGTATCACACTGAGGGTAATTCACTTGGAAGACTTAGATATATTGAAATATTTTGTTAGAACTTTTTCATTTTAGTAATGAATTTTGAACTCTCTCAGTGTTTTTAATGCCATCTATTCTCTCAAGTCCTTCTTTTTATTATTAAATGATACAATGAATTGAACACTAACTTTAGAGCAGATATCTAAATGGCGGAAGCAATTTGGATAAAAACAACTGAGGCCAAATGTGAGGAGGAGGGCAAAATTCATCCAAAGCTATATTATAGTGAGCTCTACTATAACTCTTTAGGTTACCTGGCTAACATGTAATTCATTGGCCGAAGCCATGAAACTTCAGCCTCCCTGTGGTGACTTCTTGGAGTTTACCATTAAGCAATTTTATTGCTAGCCTAGAAACAGCCATTCTGTTAAAATATAAACACAACTCTTTATTAGGAAAGCAGAAGCTAGAAAGTAGTTGAAAATCTTAAAATTAACCATTTTTAGGCAATTATACAAAATAAAAAATTGATTGGTTTTTCATTTTTTATTTTTATTTTTGTAACAGAGCTAGGTTTCAGAATCTTCAATAATTTTGGTACTGAAATGTGTCTTTTGACACTCATAAACATTTTGAATGATGTTTTAGCTTCCTACAGAGTACATCTGTTATTCATTATGGTCTTTATCATTTACACAAAAAGAATTATCTAAAAATGTTAGGTAGGATTTGTTCAGTTAGTGGTTATAATTCTTAGAGTTTGTTATGATTTTAATAGTTGATGAATATATGCGTTTTTTTTCTAAGCAAGTTTTGATATCCAAGAAAATAAGTCAGGAAGATGGAAAATAAAATATCAGTGAATTTTTTTTTTAACTTGGGATAGATATTTTAGAATAGTTAGGCCTAGGAATTGGCTATGGCTTAGGAATTCAGTGAAAATGGCCTTGTTAATGCTAACCATTAGAGTTGTAAGTTCCCAAACCAATCACAAAGCAGTGCTAACCAACTTAAGGACTTTTTCCAAAGAGTAGAACCCATCTACTGCTAAGTTTAATGCAAGCCCTAGAATAGCTCATATCCTATTTCCTCTGCAGGAAGATGTTACCCTCTAAGAGGATAGAAACCATATTTGCTGTGAAATTTGTATGATCATCACTAATAAGATAAGTCAATAGCTGAAAGGACAAAAAAATGCAGGAGTCTTTTATTAACAGTCTACCCTACTTTAAAATAATAATGATAAATGAAAAATAAGCATTATTTTTAAAAAAAAGTCCCAGTGGTTTTTTTCTTTAAATTCATCTTGTTCCATTGTAAAGGCTACAGTTTAGTCCATTGGCACAGAAAAGGAATGATGAAAAATAAAGCACTACTCCTGTATTATATTAGTCCTTCTTTTTTTGATACTAAGATGAGATATCTGATGAATGCTATTTTATAAAGTAAAAATGCTTAATGTTGGCTCTGCCTTTATAGGCCAAACAGCATGATGTAGCATGGTGTAGGCTCTGGTAAGAACCTTCTTTGGATGCAACAGATCATTGAAGAAGCACATACTTGTGTATGGGTGGTTTCTCTGCCTCTTATAAAATTACCATGATCCACAGACAGGGGCTCCATAGTAATGACCTTATTTAATCCAAATCATATCCCACATCTAACACCATAGTCACATTAAACTTCAACTTTCCTAAGATCATTAACATATAATTTGAGTATTAAATTCTTGCTTGACTTCGGCAGGGCAAACAATTTTTACTTCATAGCATTTATAAATGCTTTTGGGAAACACACTGACCTGGAGTGAGGTATAATATTGCACTAATTGAGTTAGCTACAAGGCCATTATAGAACCAAGGCTGAAAATTTGTCCTATCTTTTACTTGTCAACTTTTTTCCTCCCTGAAGTCTGATATAGTCTAACAGAAACTCTTTGGTGGTATCAAATGACTTCACAAAAATAATACAATACACTGTAAGTTACTCCATATTTGAATCAATTCCATTCCATGATCAAATTTCCATATAAGAATTTAATTAAATTATTTTGCAAATTAAAGTCCAAATTAACTTGAGTTCACAGTCACAGTCTCTCTCCTACTATGTAAAGTTATTTTTTAAATGAAGTTCAAAACCTATCCTACCTAATTTATTAATAAGTTCTATGTCATCTAGAGAGATTATCAATGTTTGAGTACTTTTTAAAATTCTTTATGTGTAACTGCTGCCTAAAATGTCTCTAATGAATATGAATATGTGCTACCAGGGTCCAGTGCTTACTGATCATTGTTAGAAGGCTGTCTATCTGTGGTATTTATCCAGAATTCATGATCATGATATTAGAGAGTGTGTGTATAATATTGAAGGCACTCACAGAGTGCTTAAGACCCATTTCAACCTTATTTTAAACGTTTAAAAGATTAGCAATGAATCATTTCTAGTCACTAGGCCTTGATAGAGACTTATTTCATTTTCCTTTGGGTATATTCAAAATTCTTAACTTGTATTTCCATTTGAGTCCTGTGTTTCTGGCACTGGAGTGTTATATAATCCCAACATTTGTTTTAGCTTAAGAATTATCCTCAGAGGTTTCCTGAACTGAATCTTCTATTTTGATGCCTCTGAAGCTTGTACCCCAGAGTGATAAAGGGAATCAACATCCCTGCCATGTGCTCCTCCAAATACTGTTTAAATTTGGATCTTGAAACTCCAAAGCTATGGTGATAGATTATAAAATTAATCAATGCAAAACCCAATTAATTACAGGGCATGTCATAAAGGGTGAATCTTGAGCCTGTGAACAAGGCACAGAAAGATAAAGTCATCTTCCCTAGCGTTCACTCTTGTCCCTGAAAGTAGATCACATATGTCATAGTCCATCTACTTCTGCCTACATAGACCTGGAGTTAGCAATCTGAACCTGGAAACTCACCAGTGCTGTGTGGCTCAGGCAAAAGTCAGGTGCCTTTCTGTTTGGTATCCCCATCCTACAGACATGAGTAATAACAGGAAAGCACTAGTTTTTTATATTATTTTAAATTTTTTGACAGTGCTTATAAAATTTATACTCGAAACACCCTTATCTAAAATATCCTCAGACTATACTTGTTCAATTTAAGGCTAAGCTATAGCAGCCTGTACAGTAAGACCCCAAGCCTGTTTTTTACATTATTGCTATTTGACTCTATCCTAATGCAGACTTCTCTTTATAAAAATGACATAATAGGTAAGACGCAAAGACCCATGCAGCCCACTTGCTTAAAGTCTGAAGTTTAAGGCCACAAACAGTTAAAAGCCAACCACGCAACTGAGAAAGCTGACAGGTGGCACAATATTGGACACTGTAAACCTTCCAGGTTCATACTACTATTACTGCTGTAATTGTAGCAATTAATTTTCATTGCTTTTTTTAGGTGAGGAACACCAATGCTTAAAGTTCTTTCCCTGACATCATCAGAACCTCCATCATACTGTAATACCTTTATGTGTCTAATTCTCCCTTGAGGCTCAAAATTTTCTGATAGATGCTCACATTAGTAATGCTTCACTTCTGACGGAACTGCCCTTCCCCATACTGCAGGACACCCTGCTGAGGTTTTTCCCTACAAAACCTACATAGCAATAAAACATATTTTAAAAGGGAGGTCAAAGTTGCAGATTTAGTACTGGTGAGGTATGAGACAATTATGTGCTTCTAATAGTGAACTGCGGAATTAGATAGACAACCCACCTGGACACATTCCTACTGAAGCCTCCAGGCATTGCCCAATTAGACAGAGACTTGACATCTAAGCCTCTTCAGGCAGGAGTAAATCAGAGGACCTGCTCTCTGCAGGTAGAAAGCTTCACAGAATGGAATGACTGAGATACCTGCTTCTCTGTACCAAACTTAAAATAACACAGCAATCATTCCTCTGAAGAGTGAGGCAACCAAAAAAATGGAAGTACTTCTACAAGAAGAAAAATATCAAGAATTGGGCTAAGTGTTCCATCTAATAGGATTAATAGAAATATGTCACAGGTCAGATTTTAGGGACCAATTTTCACAATGGGAGATTTTATTTTACACAGCCTATACTTCATGGAGTTACTACCACTCAAAGACTAGAGTGCAAGTCAATTAGATAATAAAGTCCCAGGCAAATCCTGACACTCACCTATTTGTTCTTATGACATTGTATTTTGGGGAACTGGTGTTCCAGATGAATAATAAGTGTTTTTTTTTATTTCTAGGATCTTGTGACTAAGCAAATAATGAAAAGAACCAATGTGCTTTGGTCATGAGATTATACAACTAATTTTTCAGCATTTTCTTTTTATCCTTATGATATTTTAATACAATAAATATGAAAAGGTTGGATTATCAGTTTCAAAATGAGAGATAGACTTTAAAATTTAGAGATATATGTACCTTGATTTTTCTGAATCTTTGCAAAGATTCTGAGATAAAGGGGATGATCTCACAGACTACACGACAATGAGAGAGAAATATGTGCAATGAAAATTTAAATTGTGGTAAAATATGTAACAAACATGAATAATAGTAGCACCAAGATAAGAACTCAAATTCATGATCAGGTATTAGTGCTTTTACAACAGAAAATTCTGTAATAACTTTTGTAAACAAAATATAAGAAAATTGAATCATAGAAAATATCCATCATTGTTTTACTGTGAATATTTTAAATTTAACATATAAGTAAATTAATATCCCAGTTCTTTCATTTCAGCAAATTTTCCATAAGCATCAGAGCTACCACAAATGTCATACACCATTTTGGAGTTCTCATGTAGAGATTGGATGAAAGGGTTGTCTGTGTAATTCTATGGTTCAGAAACAGAGACTCATAGTGGCTGTATATATAAGCCATATATCTTCCAACCAATTTGAGAGTAAAGATAAAAATAAACACAAGATATTAGAGCCCTAAATGATAAACTAATTAAAATATTTTCAGAAACTTTGAATCAAGACACAAAATGATGCTTTGCTATAGATATTACCTTTACATTTATACTGAGTATATTCTCGGTAATTTATGCTGTTATATTTTTCCTATTTATATTTGCTTAGAGTGATTTTTAATAAATTATGTTCTGTGATATAGACTTATAATCTTAATCTCTCTCTATAACCTCCTAGTACTGAGTAAAAACACACAAAATAACCCTTCTGATATGCTAAAGAGAATTTATATTAGAAAACTCCTTTTTACAGCGTTGCAAAACTAGATGTCATTGTTAACATGAGAAAGATCTATGCAGACTTTTCATGAAAGACTGGCGCTTAAGAATAGAAATATTTCTGCATGGGGAAAAATAAGAGGTTATTTCAAGAAAACTTACAAGAGAGGAAATATTGCTATCTGTGAATCTTCACTCCACTATTCTGAAAGAAAACTGACAGAATCTTTCTCTTTCACATCCATTGATTTTCTTTTTTTATTTTCTATAACCAGGGCATCTTAGACATATGGAAGAAATCAATATTGACATCAATCATTCAACAAATGTTTACTGGAACATTAAAGCAATGGGGAAGGGAGAAGCTGCAAAGAAATTGATACAAATACAAATAACAACCTCTTTGCTTCCAAGATGCTTTAAGCACATAATATAATTGGGAGAAAAGAAACATGAAATTGGCAGAAAAAAAATAGCACCAGGGTTGTGAATTTACATGGTTCTTTTGACAGGGCATGTAATATAAAAAAAAATGAGGCAAATAGATATCAGACAAGGAAGAGTAGAAAATGTGCTAAACTGTGTTCATTTCTATTCTAAATTATTAACTATTATCTTTTAATGTTACAGAAAGCAACATTAAAAACTTAGCAGTACAATCTGGTGGCTGCTTTTCAAGAAGTTACAAGGTTTCCAAAGAGTTATTGACCAAGCTCTATCAGTCACCATGAGCGTGAGCAACACATATTTCATGGAGAATTAGAGTAGACATGCCAGGGTTTTGTTTGCATGAGATTTAAGACTGGTACAAAGAGCCCATTACAAGGAAATTTTTGGCCTAATAAAAAAATGTCTAAGTTGTGCCTCAGAAGAAACAAATCGAAACAGAGCCTCATATGCTGATCTGCCTGAATTGAGACTGTCCCTTTTCCAGCTTCAATGCTGCTAATGTGACACCATCCCATGCTCAAATAAGTTGATCAAGAGAGCTTAATTTTTTTTTGTTAGTATTTAACTTTCAAGGAACTGGAAAATATATTGATGATAACTATCCATTTAATCCATTGTAAGCAGACTTACTCTAAAACAAAAAGATCTTATATTTTCTTGGATATGTGAGAAAACAAGTGGTTTCTTTCTAGAGTACACCTCAAGGGAATTGAAGAGACCAGTATTCCAATGGGTTTCTCAATTAATTGCATTTGAGAAGTGTTTTATCACCTCCATTCTATCCAATTTTAACCTGTAATATAGTGTATAGCATATACATATACATATACATATACTGAGCAAATAATGAAAAGAACCAATGTGCTTTGGTCATGAAATTATACAAATAATTTTTCAGCTTTTTCTTTTTATCATGGCAAACTGATCAATTCTATCACAAATTGTACAATTTCTATTTCTTATAGAACTGATGTAATAGATTCCTTCCACAACATTTTTTTGTGTGTGTGTGTTTGTGTACTTGAATAGAGCTTCTTCTGCTCTTATATTTTTGTTCTGAAGAGGACTCACTATATATGGAGCAAAAATACTAGACATTATACCAAAATACTGTAAAAGATTGTGAAATTATATCATTTGCTGGAAAAAGGATCTAATTTGAGATCATAACCAAATTCAGAAGGTCAAGGGTTTTAAGTTTTCTTTCATAAAGAGATGAATAGGGTGTGTGTGTAGCGGGTGGAGGGGCATTTCATGAAAATTAAAGGGAAATTAGTAGAGGAAAGGGACCAGGAGATGAGAGGTAAGGAGGGAAGGAGTAAGGCTCAGAAGTGATATTGGCCAAATGATATTGTTATATTGTGTGTATGTATGCATATGTAACAACAAATCCCATCATTGTGTACAAATATAAGACACCAATAAAAATGTAGAAAGAGAAAACAGAATAAAGGATTACTCCTGAGAAACTTAATGAAAAGCTTATAATAAAATTAAATGTGGTCATGTTTTCTGGTAGAGCAAAGAATATCATTTACTTCTTAACAGATTAGTAATTCCCTCCTAGTTGTTATTAATGCACTAAATAGCAATCATTACAAGCTGGATGTCTAAAACATCACAAACCTATTGCTTTACAGTTTTGGCTGTCAGAAGTATCAGGAGAGCTCCATTCCTTCTGGAGGCAAAGTGGGAAATCTGTTCCTGCCTTTTTCAGCTGAGAGACCACCTTCATTCCTTGGTGAGTCATGCCCTCTTCTGCTGTTAGAGCCTGTCACTGTATCCTCTGGTTCCACCTTTATATCTTCTCCTTCTGACTTTGATCCTCTTGTAAGGAGAGCATTTTCAGTGTTTAAGGATTAGGATATGGGCATTTTTGAAGAGCTGTTCATCATTCTATAGATAGCAAATCTATAGATAGCAGTCTCTGTCATTGTTTCAGTATTTTGTCCAGTGAGTGAAGCTTGCCATATTCCTAGGGCACAGTGATTAACATCATCACATGTGATGAGACCAAAGAAAGGTAAGAAATTGGCTCAATAAGTGTTTCATTAGGGAATTCTGCTACATGAGAAAGAGTGGGAAGGAGCCCATGTCATGAATCCTTACCAAGATGGTACTTAAACTGTGGTAGTGAAAATATAATGCATATTTGAGTATTGCAATTAACCGCAGGACTATAAAAACATAATAACAAAACACTGTGGCCAAACAACTTTTACTTTCTTTGACCCAGTTTCTTTTTTGTTGTTGTTGTGGTTCTAATTAATTATCTGTGACTGTAGAATGCATTTTGACACCTTATAGCTATATGAAGTATAACTGCTCATTATTCTCATTGTACATGGTGTGTAATCACACTGGTTGTGTAATCACATATGTACATAAGGTAATAACGTCCGATTCATTCTACTATCATTCCTACACACATACCCTATCCCCTCCCTACACTCCCTTCTGTCTAATCCAAAGTACCTCTATTATTCCCTACCCCCCCCTCCCATTATTGTGAATTAGCATCCACATATCAGAGAAAGCATTCGGTATTTGGTTTTTTGGTATTGGCTTATTTTTCTTAGCATGATATTCTACAGCTCCTTTCATTTACCTGCAAATGTCATAATTTCATTCTTCTTTAACGTTGAGTAATATTTCATTGTGTATATATACCACATTTTCTTTATCCATTCTTCTATTGAAAGGCATCTTTGTTCGTTCCATAGTATAGCTATTATGAATTGAGCTGCATCACTGTAGTATGCTAATTTTAAGTCCTTTGGGTAAATACCAAGGAGTGGGATAGTTGGGTCAAATGGGGATTTCATTCCAAGTTTTCTGATTGACCTAGTTTCTTTATTAAATTTCTATATTTTTTGTAACAGAAGCTTGCAAATAAAGGAATATTTCACAATAGAAGCCAGCATACTTATCCAAAAACACATATGCTTCAAGAACTTTTCTGCTTTATATGAACATCAATGATATTATTTAAAATGACAAAAAGTAGAGAAATGTATAAATGTAGAAGTATGAAAGATCCGTATTTTATTTTTTACTTCTTCTGAGTACCCTAAGAAAAATCACTTTTTATTTTTCCAGTGTTCTAGTAAATACTAGTTTTATATGAATATACACAAAGAGTTTTCATTCTTAACAAAAAAAGCATAATAACATGTATCCTATTAGAAATCTTGAATTATGTAAACATGAATTGTTCCATCTGGAATATATTTCCTCTCAAGTATATTTAAAATACTCCATTGTACTTAATAGTTATCTAGAATTGCATTATGTAAGTAGAAAGATAAACCTTATATTATGATTTTGCTTACCTTTACCATATCTTCACTACCATTAGAAATAACCACATTAAAATAATACAATGTACAATATAATTTATACTTTTTTAATTTTGAGAAATTTTGAGTTTTTATATTTCTGTTTGTTTTCAGAATAAATAATTATAGTCATGCATCACCTGATGAAAGATATACATTCTGAGGCATGCTTGGGTGACTTTGTTATTGTGCAAGCATCAGAGCATGTACTTACACTAACCTAAATGGAACGGTGGATCACTAGACATGGCCCCTTGAGGTCACCAAGAGACTTGGCAAATGAGATGTAGGAGGCTGCTGCTATCATAACAGAAGACTATTTTAGAGTAAACATTTTTTACAAGTAGAAGAAGTATGCTCTAAAATAACTATAAAGTATAGTAAACATATAAACCAGTGTCATAGTCATATATTCAAGTCAATCTCAAGTACTATGTTGTATATCATTGTCTATGCTATAGTTTTGTACAGCTGGCAGCACAGGTTTGTTCACATCACTGCCATCACTAACATGTGAATAATGCACCATGCTATGTCATTACTTTGGCTGTGGTGTCACCAGATGATAGGAATTTCTTAGCTCTGTTATCACCTTCTAAGACCACTAATATATATGCAGTCTATCATTGACTAAAATATTGTGGTGCATTGCATGTCTGTATGAAAATTACATAGCAATATTAATGCTTGATGAGAATTGGGATTCTGTGAGAAGGTTTTCTGGAAGCAAAAGTGACATCCCAGGCCCATGAAGGAGGAAGTAGGCAGAAGATAGGTTGAGCAAACTTACTGTACTTTGTTGCCTATAATGGAGGGATTGGGAAGATGGTGGGTTGTTAGCTCAGTAAGAGCTAGAAATGCAATAACAGATCCAGATGGTGTCTTCTTTCTTTGTGTCTCCTGTAGAAGAGAGGAAGAAGAGTCTGGGAGTTTCCAAAAATTGTTTAGGGTTTGTATAGTCTCTAGGATTATGTTGTTCTCCCCTCCAAGACAGAGGAAATAGATCCAAGTATCCCTAAATCTAAGATTTTGATGGTCCAACCATATTACAGGTGTACAGGTGAGGTAAGAGAAGTCATTTAATTAGTTCTCAAAGTTTAGAAATAAGGCTTTGAGTGGGGCTGCCTCTATGTCTCTCAAGCCTCAGTGCAAATATGTCACATGGAGATCCCTTCTGTGATTCCATTAATTCCTCATGCCTCTCTACCCAGGTCTCAACTGCCTTATGGATATAGATCCAGTCTGCTCCTACATTCCCTGTTTCCCAGTTGGTAGACACCTCATACTTGTGACTTTCATCTTTGAAATTTTACCTTTATGGTCAAGAGTTTCGGAAAATGTCTATTCAAAAAACAAATGAGATCTAAAAGTTTGAATGTGAAAATGATTTTATGTTGTTTATTTCTTCTGTGTGTGTTGACATTGTAAAATGTTATGTCATATGTCTTATACTTGTAATTTCTTACCTCAAAATGTCTTCAGGTATCATCCCAACTGGGAAAAGATTCAGATGGAGAACTGAGTTATTGAGTGAACTCCCCTGTTTTTTTTTTCCTCCAGCGGATATATTAGCACATAGCGTAGATATCGCTAACCTTTGAAATTCTGCAATCAGAGAAAAAATACTGTCTTTTTGACTTGCTACTCAGTAGCCTCAAGTTAATGATACCTTTTTGAATACTGAACATGGCAGCTGAATATATCTTTCTTAAAAATCTTGTTGCTAAATTCTTATAGAAACTGAATGCCTGACCCATTGAGGCCTGCTAACTCTACACTAAATACTCATTTTGGGATGCACTCTATGACTGACGATTAAAAATTAAAAACAATAAAATAAAATGTCTTGTCAAGTAGATATCTATATTGCAGAAAACAGCTCTTCTCTTCTGTCAGCAATTAACCGTGCTTTACATGAAAAGCATTAGATGTCCTTGTTGAGGGAGGGGCCCTTTACCTCTTACTATGATGCCTGAAGCAAACCCGAAACCACTGGCTATTTAGGGGCTTTTAAAAATTTACAGATTCTCTGAGAGTCATTGGTTTGTCTTATGAATGTTTAGTGAAGTTGAAATGCTATCACCTATGTTGTAACTGGTCTGATTTTCAGAACTAGCTATATTTGTAATTGGGCATGGCCATGAGAAACATTTAAGTATTTAAGGAGATAACTTAGATGCATATTCTGTGAGTAGTTTTACATATAATGGAAGATCTATCATTAGAAATTAGACCCTGACTTTAGCTGAAGTGATTGATGGCACTACTTCAGCCCAGGAAACTTAACTAACTGGTCATGTTTCTTATAGGTGAAAGAATTGTCTTAAACTTCCTCTTCTGCACGCCAAGTTCACCTCGTGTGTGCGAATTAGTAACATGTCCAGTTTGTGCCTTGAGCCAGAAGATTCTATCAAGACATCTAGCTTTCTAAGTTAGACTCTAATAGTTAACAGAATGTACTTGGCTGACCGAATCTGAGTTGCTCAGTAGGAATGGCTGAAATCAACATTGCAGGTTGGTCTTGGTCTGTTGCTCTGAATTCTGTTGCTAGTATAGCCTTGATAAGTGCTATAGAAGACAAACCAAGCATATTGCTCCCAGACCCTTTTGGTAAAAGAGATGAGAATAGCTGACATAGTGACATGTAAGTGTTAAATTTGACATTAACCATATCATGAGAAACAAGGGAAGGAAATCTGAGGAAGGTATTTTCATATTTCATCATGAACGAGGCTTTCCAAGAAAAATTTACTTGCAAACTGCATTAAAATATGTTTAAATATTGAGTATACCTTGCACTTTGGAGACCTCCAGAGTGATATGCAGGTTTATGTTTTCTGGAGCCTTTTATTTGTTTGCATGACAACGTGTTTCATCCATTTAAGTATCTTCCCCTAGTTTCCCAGAAAAGACTCCTTTCAATTGCAAATTAAGGATGGTTTTCCTGCTCTCAGAGTGGGAGAACTTCCATGCAGCAATTTCAGCTGAAGTTGTGTATGGACTTTCTCATACATGTAGGGTCTGTCTGCTCTCATCATGGTACTCAAAAGGGGACAAAGGACACGATAAACCAGAACAGTTATACTAAATCTTAAATAATATCATATCCTATGCCTTAGTTCAAGATAAAATACACAAATATAGATACTAAAAAATTTAATTCAGTTATCCATTTGTGGACCTATTATCTATTATGAGATATCATCTTAAAATTTCTGCTCAATTAACAAAGGAACTTAGAATAAATCCTAGATTTTTTGTTTTGTTTTGTTTACTCTGAAGTCTTCCTTTGAAATATTTTGCTTGCTTTCTAGAAAAGTTAAGGAATTGAAGACTCATGTCCTTGGAAGATGGCAGCAACAATCAGCACACCCACTCAAGAAGACTTGAGAGTGCATCTGCCTGGCTCCTTCTTTCAGACCCCCAGTCTGTTCGTGCTTTCCACATTCAGGGCAGGTTTCCCCCATCAGTTTGCTGTCCCACATGCCTATCATCTATGGAAACATTGTCAAAAACACATCTAGAAGTTTCTTAATTCAACCAGGTTGACAATCCAGGTTAACCACCATAACCCTCTTGGTGGAGAAATGGCATTGCTGATGACCACATTTCACAATTCTACAACATTATGTAAACTGTTGTTTTACTTTATAATGTATTGATTTTGGGATTAGTTATATATTGCTCTGTCCAGATCACCTCAAAACTTAACAATTTAAGATTTCAAGGATTTATTGTTTCTCGTGATTTTCTGAGTTGAATTGACTAAATCAAACTTCCTCTGTTCCATATGTTACATCCTGAGGTCACATGTCCACATAGATATTTGATGGTCTCTCATCCTGCATAAAATCTCTCCTCTTGGCCTCTCATTATTTAGTAAAATACCTTGAATGAGTTTCTTTTAATGATGACAACTAGCTTTTCAGCCAATGAAAATGTAAACTTATAGATTCCCTAAGGAATAAACAGAAAACATTAATTTCACCACATTCTTTAGGTGAAAACGAACCAAAGAACCAATCCAGATTAATGTGAGAGGAAACTGACTCTGTCCTCTTGATGGAGAAGAGACCTGTGAGTATAAGGATGAAAGAGATTGGTGGCTACATTTAAAGACTCTTTATATTATGTAAGCAATTATGTATTGTATTTTTAAGAAAATATTTTGAATGTTATTTATTATTATTACCTTTAAAGTTGATTTATACTTTTCAGTGGCTTCATGCTATTAATCTTTCGTGGCTGGTTATACCAAAATTAAATAATTAAGCTGTCATTAATGGAAGATTAAACCCAATTCAAAGCTATTATAAACAATAATGTAAAGAATATCTTCATGTATGAATTCATTTAGAGGAGAAATTGCTGTATTAAAAATGTAGAATTCTCAAATATTAATAGATACGATCTGACATCTTTCCAACATTGCATGAAAATATCATTTTTCTATACCTCTGAAAAAACACTGTATCTCAGAAAATCTGTATCTTTTCTAGTAAAAATACTGTAACAATATAGTTTTAATTCCTATTTTTCTGTTTGCTAGTGAAGTTCTTCATTTCTTTCATATGTTTTTGAGAAGTTATGCCTTTGTCTTTTCATCTTTAAGAATGATGGGTTCTTGTTTGGCTTATAAGACGCATTCAGAAAATAGCTTTAAAAAAAAAAAAAGCATTACACACAGGTTACAAACCTGTGGCAAAAATCCAGGCAAACAACAATGAATTATGTTGCTTTTATCTTTAATTAGAAAGTTAACATTTAAAGAAGGTTATTAACATCCGAGGTTTTTATTTTATTGCATAAAAATAAGTGTTAGACAAAAAAATAGCTCAATATTTAAAAAGTAAAGAATTTTAAAATGTCTATATCTGTTTGCATTACCTCATAAGATAATAAGCTTGTCACATTAGAAAAAATAATTATGTTTTCATTAAACCTTAGAATTAGTTATGATATTAGAGCTCAGAGATAACAACCTTATTTACTTTTTGGATTAGTTGTTTCAGTCAGCTAGTATTTACATTTGTCCATTCATATTTTCTCATACTAATTTGTAGCATATCAGCAAACATTTATTAAATTATTTAGAACTCCAAGGAATATAGATGTATATTACCACATACCAGTCCTTAAGATATAAACTACTTAGCCTGAGAAAACAAATAACATCCTTGTAGCAATTGCACGTAGATGAAAGTCAAACGTTATCATCACTAACCCAGTGCACATGGTCACTTAAAGCCACAGACTCATTTCTAAAAGAAAGAGATTACATAAAATTCCAAGTTTTGCAGTAAGTTCAGAAATCCTTCACTCCAACAATCTTCATTTGCCTTACTTGTAAGGAAAGCATAACCTCATCTCTTGGTGTACTAGAAAATAAATTTCAAAAAATGCAACTCAGTAGTTTTTCCTGAAAATTCCAACATACCAATATTTAGTAATAGTAAACTTTTGTAATCTGTGCCATTATTATCAATAATGTCATATTTTAAGTTATTAAACAAAGAAAACACAGAGATAACACACACACACACACACACACACACACATATATATATATATATATATATATATATATATATATATATAGACAAAAGCATAACCCAGACAAATTAATATTATCATTCACACATTGAGCTAATTTAGGTAGAGACCTTCGGTTTTATCATAAAAATAAAATAATCTGTATATATTCACATCAGAATTTTTGCTCTTCTCTTCTTATAATCCATATATGAAATATTTTAAATATTGCTAATAAGCTTCTAATTTAATAGATGTAGATAAAAAGAGAATTTAAAAACCACTTATGATTAAATATTTTATAAATCCAGAAACTGAAGAGCTTTTATTGTATTAGTAAGCAATGCTGCCTGACAAATTTCTCCCAAACCTACTTGAAACAAAAATTATGAGTTGTGTCACATACTTTCAAAGATCTGGAACCTTTAAGTAGGTCTGGGTTTGGTAGGGTCTTTTGTGACATCGTAGTCCTTTTCTGCCAGTATTCATGTCAACTCAAAGCTTGACTGAAGCTAGAGATCTTCCAAGCTCATGCATGTGCGTTTTGACCAGGCTCAGCCCCTCTTGGCAGTTGTATGAAGAGCTCCACTCCTTACCACATGGTATTATTGTGGGGCATCTCACAACATGGCAGCAGACTTCCCATAGAGCAAGTAAAATGAGAGAAAGCAAAAGTGACATTGATAACCAAGGCTACAAGTCACAGCACAACACTTCTGTCTTATTTTGCTAATTAGAAGTGGGTCACTAAGTCCATTCCATACTCAAGGAAAAACACCCAAAAGCATAAATATAATGAAGAGCATAAACATATAAGTATTATTGGGAGTCAACTTTGAGGCAAGTAAATACATTTTTAATTTGCAAGATTAGTTACATCAAGTAATGAATTATGTGAAATGTTCCCCCTCACATCAGGAATGGTGCCATTCATCAGCATTTCTGTCCAATATTGTATTGGACATTCTGAGCAGTACAATAAGGAAAAAATAATTTAAAAGGGGGTTATAAGAACAAAATAGAAGAACAAAACAATATAAGAACAAAATAGTCATTATATGCAGATAACTCATTTAAAATAATATCAGGGGCTGGAGTGAAGCTCAGTGTTACCGCTCTTACTTAGCGTAGGCAAGGCTCTGAATTCCATCCTACCACTACAAAATAGTAAATAAAAATTTAAAAATAAAATAATATGAAATACATAAAATCTAAAACTTGAAAAAAATATCTGTATTTTTCCTTTGGTAAAATATACACTCCATCACAGAAATAAAATAGACCTAAATAAATGGAATATGCTCTGTCCATGAATTGAAAAGTTCAGTATTGAAAAAATTTCAATTTTTCCAAATTTAATGCAATTGCAATGAAAATATCCACAGAATTATATTCTTTAGAAATCAACAAGCTTATTTTTATTATATAGTATATGAAAATTCAAGTAATATTAAAGAATGGGAAAGTGACCAAAAAATTAAATTATATCAAGACATATTCACTGCATAAACTACAGAGTGTGGTATTTGCACAAGAATAGAAAAACAGGTTAAGGTACAGAATAGAGAGCCTGAAAACAGACCCATATCCATGCTGTCACCTAATTGATTGTATCAGTGGTAGCACAGTGCATTGCAAATGAATATCTGATTCATTTGATATTCATTTGTGCTGGGACAAGTTGGATATTCATTTGAAAACAAATCAAAACAAAGAATCTTTACCCATACCACACAAAAACTGTTCATAGAAGTACTGATTTTAATAAATCCAAATGAACAAAAATGAAGCAAGTATCCATTTTAGATATTAAAATGTACAATGTATGGTAAACTATTGATAAGAGAGAATTCTATATATAATAATAAATATGAACAACATACTACTATGTGTACCAATAATTGTGAACAAAATACAACTGCAAATCATAAACATATTGAGTGAAAGAAGCTAGAAAAAGAGTATATATTATGTAATTCCACCACATAAATATAAAAAATAGACCAAGTTAACCAATAGTGGTATAAATAAGATTGCATTTAACTTTAGCTAATGTATAGAGAATAAGCAGAAGCTTGATGTGAACTTCAGTATTTCAAATAATTTTTATTATTTTTTATTAAAAACTTCCTAGGTATTATTGCAAATTATGTCACTCTATACTTTTTATTTATGTGTCCATGCATGATTCTTCAATAAAATTGACAAAATAGACCTTTTTTGTAGAGGCTGGATAAGGAAAAAAATATTAGTATATCGGTGAGTTTTATGTTTTAAATGCCCTATTTTATGAAGCAGTACATGTTTTGGTTTAAATTATACACAGAACCTCTTTTTGATAATGATAATTTAAGAAACTCTAAAACATTCAAGAGGTTTTATTTGTTATATCATTAAGTAAAATTAATGAATCAGTAATTGTGAAGTAAATGTATCATTCTGAAGATCTCAATGAGCAAAAAAGAAGCAATCCTTACATAATTTTAAACTGATGGCTCCTTGTCACATTCTTATGGTACTTTTAGATTTTTAAGAAATCCCATAAAATGTATACACATTATATAAATTGATTGCTTTAATGTGGAGGTATTTAATTTTGGGATTATGCTATCAGAAATTGACTTCAGCTAGCAGCAGACCATGTTTAATTCAAATAGAACCAGACTAAAAAACAAAACATACAAAAACACCTTAAATTTACTTGTACATAGTGGAAGGGAATATTGCCTTTGATCTTTTAAAGGTGTCAGGATAGTTTTGATTTTGTTCATCTTCTTGAGGTCAGAAAAAGATAGTGTGAAATTATCTGGTAGAACATAGTTAAAAGGGAACTACAAAATTCAGTGAAATGGGTTTCTCAGTGTTTGGGTCTAGTGAATGTCTCTAGTTCTTAAGAGGAAGGGTGGAAATGACAGGGACGAAAACAGTTTAAAATTAGTTTAAGGTAGAGAAAGTAACAGGTAATGAAAACTCACAGGAGCAATGGCCAAGTTCATTAGAAGCTAAATCTGGTAAGCAAATAAAGGTTATTAAAAAAAAAGCAAGAATTAGACTGGTGCACTGTTGGAGAAATGGATTCTCCTAGATGCAATGGTTCTGTGTCTCCAAAGAGGGTGATTAGAAGGATAAGGGCAGAGTTCCAACCTAGGCAAGTCATTACATTAGGGTAACCTGGATCAGATGCAGTACTCTGTGAGAACACACTGTCCTCTTCCACCCAAATATGATGTGACACTTTTAGGCAATGGTCAACTAAATTTATAATCTTACAAAATAACTTCTTTCTAAAATTCCTATACTTCATATCAGAATTATCTTAATTTAATATTTGTTTATGAACATTATTGATAGTCCATCTCTAGGTGCTTTTATGAAGTTATAAGATTTAATCATATAGTGTTGACATGTTAATGTTTAATAAAGTGCTGATACTAAAAAAAAAGGTGGAGGAACATCTGATGAGAAAAACTATGGATTAGAGGTTTTTCATATTCCTAGATGTAGAATTAATGAGGTTAAATGTTGAATTAGTCAATTTCATCTTTACCTAGAGATCTTGTCTTTATCAAAATTTCATGGCTGATATATGCTGAATGATTTCAATTAAATATTTAGGTTTTTGTTCAATTATATTGTCCAAGGAAATAGACTAATATTTGTTAACAACTGGTGAATATTTTCTTCAATAAGCTTGACTTCAAATGCACTAGAAAAGAAAGATGCATTCCTTATCTTGTAGCCCAAGGCAAAACTGAGCTCACCTGACTGATCTTAAGATTAAATCAGTATATCTACTTACAAGCAATACTGCCAGAACATTGATCTGATAATAAATAATGTAGCTTGTACTTGAAGGCCATGGAAGTTTCCTTTTGCAACATCTTACAAGTACAATTTTCTCAGTTCCCTAGGGAATGGATGAGCAAATTGCTCAAGTGGAAAAACAGTGAGTTAAAACCGAGGTAAAAGAGAACAGGCATTTCACAAATTTTATTGATCTTGTTTAATTAAAAAAAAAGCATGAGAATAATTTTACTTCATCTTTGTACTTAATTATTTTTATAGGTTACAAATAGCATAAAATTACAAGCTAATCCCTGCAAAATATGAAAAATACTAATAAAGCTTTTTTATTCAGTGCCCACATTTCATAAGGCATGGGAAATAGTTTTATATTTAAAAAGCTGTTTCAATTCCCACGTGATGGACCTAATAATTTGGAGCTAACCCCCAGTGACTCATACTTTTATAATATTGTTATCTTGAATTTAAATGGGACCTGTGAATATGATGTGTATCAATCCCATGATCATGTTACAGTATATGGTGCAAGAGATTTTGTAGATATGGTTAAGTTTCCTAATCAATTGACTTTGAGTTACTCAAAAAGGAGATTACCTGGTGCAAACTTGACTTATTCAGTTGCTTTCTTAAGAAGCACAAAAAACAGCAACAAACACTGTCCTGCTGGATTAGGCAAAAGCCAAACACTACCTGTGGAGGAGGATGTGTGGCTGGACCTGAGAGTGAACTTCATCTGATCCCTACAAAGACAGGAGACACATCAGTGCCCCAATAACAAGAAACTACTCTGCAACAACCTGAATGAGTTTAGAAGAGAAAACAGAGGTTCAGATGAGAGCCATAGCCCTACCTAAATGCCTTGATTCTAGGTTTGGGGGAAGACAGAATCCACTGAATCATGCCCAGACTTCTGACTCACAGGAACTGTGAGGTAATAAACATTCATTGTTTTAAGACACAAACTTGAGAAAATTTGTTGAACAGCACATATATAGATAGATAGATAGATATAGATATGTACATGTAGATATGTTTATATATAATACATATTATATATAATTATTGTACATATATTATTACATATATGAAATTACATTTATATATTCATACATATGAAATAATACATATACATATGAAATCATATATAATAGCTTTTAAATGCAGGTATCATTATCCTCATTTTAGAATAATGAAAACATGGAAGCCAAAAGGGGTTAAGTGAAAGAACTGGGACTGGGACAACATTCTGTTTGACACACAAACATTCATATTCCTCTGTTCTCTCCATAATCACATTATTGGTTTACTAGCCTGTAAAATTTCATTTCACTCATAATGTGAAGCATCATGTTACCATAATCCCACAAATTATACGAGAAGAAAGACAACACAAAGATTTCCTGTTTTTCAAACTTTAGGACTAACTGACTTCTGAAATAGGGGTTTATGTGATTTGATTTCTGATTTATTTTGTAATTTTAAATAGTAGTTTTCAGCTACTATTTACTGTTTGCTTACCATGTGCTACCATGTTGCTAAACAAGCTTTAAGCATTATCGTATTTAATATTAACAGTGTGAGGAAACTGCTATCTCTATTTATCAAATATGGAAACCTGAGGCACAGATAATTTAAGTCATTTGTTCAAGGACACACATTTAGTAAGTATCAAAGCTTCAATCTGCAGCTAAGTTTTCTGATTCTAAAACTTTCACACACACTTATTCTTTATATTTTAAGATTTCCTGTTCATCTTAACCTTCTTTTACTTCTCATTGTGCCTTTGTTTTTCATTCCTTACCTTTTTAACCCTCTTCTTTAATTCAAAATTCCCATGCATTATAATTCCTACATAATGGACCACACATTCATTGTACAATTAATTATTACATGTTATTATGGGTCATGCACTGGAAATACAATGGATCTAGTAATGGAAAAACAAAGCTTCTACCTTCAATGGTTTTTATGTCTAAGACAGGAGGAAGTTTAAAAAAACGCATACCTGATATACACGTAGTGTATCAGTGGTAAATATTTTTCCAAAAATAAAGTGTGCATAGGGAAGAAGTTGAAGAGATGCTCTTTCATATAGAGTGCAAGAGAAATTTTCAATGCTAAAATGATATTTGAACAGAAACTTGAAGCACTGAAACACAGAGGAACAAAATTTAGCATTTCTGATCAGGTACAAATGCCATGTAGGTGAGAAAATCCTTGCAGTGTTCATGTAAATTCTAGGGAGTCAAATCCAGTGAGAAATGGTGAGTAAGTTCAGAAAAGTGGTACATATAAGAGCCAGTCAGGCATTCTAAGCAAATTGGCTTTGATTTTGAATGAAATTAGATACAATTGGGACATCTGAACACAGGGATAATATGGTTTGCTGAAACTTGTTAAATTTTCACTGAGTTCTGTATTTAAAATATTTTGTAGAAAAGAGAAGAAAGAACTCTCTCTCCTCTCTCTCTCTCTCTCTCTCTCTCTCTCTCTCTCTCTCTCTCTCTGTGTGTGTGTGTGTGTGTGTGTCTATGTATAAGGTCCAATTAGTATACTGATTTTAGTTTTGGTTTTGGTCCCAGAGATGAAATCCCAGACCTCTCACATGTTAGGCAAATGCTTTCCTACTGAGCTACATCCCCCAAGTCCTTAGGTAGCTATAGTATAATAAAAGCCCAGCAAAATTAGGGTTCTGTCAAGAAGATAAAGAATGACTAAGAAAGCTTCAGACTCGGAGGATATTTTAAATGTAACAGCAACAAATGAAATGTATGGAATGTGGTCTATGAGAGCAAGATGAATCTTGGATGACCCCCAGTTGCTTATCCTGAGTAACTGAATTTACTGAGGTCAATAAGAATGTGGAAAGAGAACACTTGGAAGTAGAAAATGTAAAATTATTTAGGGGACATCAAAATAGAGATATCAGGCAGACAAACATATACACATCTGAAGTTGAAGGGAGAGATAGATTTGTGAGTTATCAGCACAGAGCCAATATTTAAAGCAAAATGACTAGATGAAAACTCCAAAAGTGTGAGTGGATGAATAGGAGAGAACATCTAAGGTCTCAGGCAGAGAAGTTAGAATGTTGGAGCAAAAACAGAAAGAAAAATTGAGAAGAAACAGCCATTTGTTAAGGAAATTGAGAGAAACACTTTCCCAAAAGCCATGAGTTAGTCAGCTTTTATATACATATTTACCATGATAAATATCTGCAACTAATCAATTTAATAAGAGAAAAGTTTTATTTTGGATATCAGTTTCAGTCGATACTCAGTTGGACTGTTATTTGGGGCCCGTGGCAAGGCAGCACATCATGGCAGAGTGCAAGGCAGTCCTGCTAATCTCATGCTGGTCAAGAAGTGAAAGAGCCAGGAACAGGGTCCCAAATTCCCTTTGAGGGCTTGACTCAATGACCACAAGATCTCCCACTGAATAGCACCTTTTAAATATTCCACCACCTCCCAACAGGGACATGGGCTGGGGACCAAACCTTCAACACATGGGTCTTTGGGGCACACTTGTCCACACCATAGAAGAATGTTTCCAGAAAGAGGGAGGGATAAACTTTGTCAATGAATGTTGATTAATCAAGTGAGATGTTATAATTGACCATTGGATGTATCAGTCATTGGCTGTGGCCTTGGCAGGAGCTAGGAAGTGATTGGAGATCAAAATGAGAATCAATCAGAAAAGATGGGGAAAAAATCCAAAAGAGCAAGCTTAGACAAACTTTTTAAAAACCTTTTGCTGTGAAGGGGACAGATTTCTAATTCAATACCCAGAAAGGATGCAATATACAGAATGGGTTTTATATTTATTTTTCTAATAAAAAATTTCAGAATGTTTGTGTGTGATGGAAATATGCTTTGACCATGCATAAACATGCAGTAGGTGAATTATTGATTTAGTCAGTATTAGATATTTTCCAGGCAAGACCATGGTTTGACAGCTTAATGCATGATTAAAAATTGTATGATATTTTTCTGATGATATCCTGCTGGTTATAGACAATTAGATTAAAACAATTTGAGGGTTCAAAAGAGGTGTTAAGTAGAGTCTTAATAGGGGATACACAAAGTGCTATGAGAATGAGAAAGAGTTCCTGGGTCTTGTTGTTCAGTCTGAGGGAAATAGTCATGCAGGACCTGTTAAGATTATCCTGATGGTAGGCTTTACAGAGTTTCTGATGATCTCATGAGTCTGGAAAGAATGTAAAAAAGGATCTTGCAAGTAATATGCAGGACTTTGGGCTCCTTCTTAATTCCTGCTAATAGAAGCAGATAGGCAATATGTGAGTTCTGGCACATTCTTTGTTCTTGGAGATGAAGAGTGGAGGTCAAGGATAAAGGAAAAGTTTGACAGGATAATCTATACTTTTGCATCTTCATTCAATGTAAACAAAAGATATTGCAAAGTAAAGGCAGCAACTATGGGAATGTAACTTGACTGAGACTTAATACTATTCTTCAACTTTTTAAAAGATTTGATTGATTTACAAGTTTCTCTCATTCAAATCCAAACCTAAAGATTACTCAAAAGTTACAAATATTTTAATGTTTTCAGAGAGGTGGAGAAAGACTTCTGAGAGTGGGAGGTAAAGAACAAAAGTAAGGCAGAAGTGAGATCAAGGAAACACAGAGAGCCATTTTTTTTTTAAAAAAAGAAATCATTCCTATATTGCATTTGGGATGTGTATGATATTAACATAATTATTCTCAATCTTGCTTTCTTCTTTTAAAACAGTAATCTGTTTTCTATGATTTATTACTAATTTCTAAAGATTGACTTACAAATATTGTTGACTAAACTGTCGAAATTTAATGATTTAGCTACACTATCTCACTTCCATGTGTTGTGACTTTGAGGCTTTGCATTGAGTTGATTTTTATCAATCTGCTTGAAATGAAAAGATATGAAAATTTGCATTGATTATTTTGATGGATTATCTGAGGAGAAATAAAGGTTACATCCAAGTCTAAATAATGAGCTCTTTTTATCTTGTATTCCTCATTTCATTACTTATCTTTCAAAAATAATGTAAAATGACAAAAATAATACATACATAGTTGCAGAAAGTACATGTTTAAATTGTAGAACACATTTACATCAATACTATAGTCAGATACATGTTTATGTGACATTTAAAGAAAATATATATATGCTTAAAAATTAAGACATCTAAAGTTAATGAATTTAATTTTTTACAGGCAGAAGGTCAATAATAACCTCATGATTTCTATGAGGCATAAGATTGACTTTTAACATGGTAGAAAAAGAGATTACATTTTATTGTAGAATAGATCAGGGATTGAGAAATTCACAACAATATATATATATATATATATATATATATATATATATATATATATATAATTTATGATATAATCCTGAATAATACAATTGACATTTAATTTAAAAAATATTACTGAAGATTTAGTTCAGTGGTAGAGCACTTATTTAGAATGTTCAAGATTCTGAGTTAAATTCCTCTCACCACCTCTGTGCATGCATACACACACACATACACACACACACAAACACACACACACAAAGAATTGAGCAAAATTTGATATCACGAGTCACATCTTTGCCAATGCTTAAAAGTGTGACTCTATACATACGTTTGATACTTTATATACAAGTTAGTTCACAAATAAAGTCTTATGAATAAAAACTGTTATCTTAGTTATTCACAAATTTATGCAATTAGAAATAGCAAAACATAGTAAATAAATTCTTATAAAATTTATTAATATGTACTCCAAATACTTGGTCCCCTACTTAAATATTGCCATTTTATAGCTACTTTTGAGAATATAATCCATGTGTATTGAATTCTATCCATATAAACTGTGTAATTTTGAAAAATGAATATATATGTTCAGAAATATATTTATACATATATAGATTTATATTTCATATATATTTATATAAATAAAATTTATTTTATTTATGTATTTTATATATGAATGTTTATATAAATATATTTTTATATATTATAAATATATTTACATAACTATATAGAGCAAGCTATAGAACATTTCTATCACTTCAGACAATTTCCCTTTTTTGCCTAATTGCTCCATCCTCCTGACTGAGGCAAGCATTTTGTGATTATTTTCTCTATGAATTAGTTTGCTAGTTCAAATATTTAACAGAAATTGTATCATAAAACTGATTTCCATATAGCACCTTTGATACAACATAATGTCCATGAGATACATTCCTGTGGTCGCAGATAGCAGTGCCCTATTCCATTTCATGGTGCATTGTATTTTGTTTGTGCATATATCACACTTTGTGTATCTATTTTCCTATCAATGGATTGTTTGAAGCCTAGGTGTATTATGCATAATGCTCCTATAAACATTCCCTCAGATTTTGTATAGAAATATACTTTTATTATTCATTAGTTAAAATACCAATAATAGAATTGCTTGCTTTAACAGTAAGTTAATATTTACTGTGAAATCACATATCCAACACTTTTTCCAAAGTGATTTTGTTCATTTTATATTTATCAGCAATACATAAGATTTCTATTTGCTTCATAAGTTAGCCAATATTTTATATTTTTCAGCTTTTTAAAAATAATTTCATTAAAATATAAAATACATATAAAAATTCACCCATTTAAAATGTGCAAAATACAGGTTTTTAAATTATATTTAGAGTCATGTGTAATAGGGAGGAAGACTTCTTTTGCCTATTTAAACAAAACTTTTCAGTAACCATTGCCTCCTTCTCTTTCCTTTCTCTTTTGCTCTAACCTACGCAAGACAATAGGAAATCGCTTATTCTTTCCCCCTTAACACTGACTCAGTCTTCAAATCATGCAAATTTGGCCATAAATAACAACATTCACTTTGGCATAGCTTCCTGACCAGTATAAAAGCCAAGTCACTTGTCTCTCCTCAGTTTTGTCACCTGGGCCCTGCTTTCTTGGAGAGTCTCATTATATGAGTGATTACTCTTTCTATATCTTCCTGGTGTGTGTAGCATCATCAGTTGTGACATATAAACCCCTTTTTGGAGGGAGGTTGATCTTAAGTTCCACAAGCAACTATAAAATATTGGATTAACCACATAGTCAAATTTTAGTATATTTTCACCACCTCAAAAAGAAACCTCAGAGGCTTTAGTATTCACTCCCAATTATCCCCCATACCCTTAGTTCCTGACCTTGGGCAAGCACTGGTCTACTTACTGTATAAACATATTTGTATTCTAGGAAATAAAATTCTACAAATGAAATTATACAATAGGTGGAGCTTTGTGACTTCTTTCACTTAGCACAGAGTTTTTGAAGTCCATCCATCCAATTTGTAGCATTTTTATTACCAAACTATATGACATTATATGGTATACCACATTTTACATAATCACTCATCAATAGATGAACATTTGTTACTCCCCCCACACCCATTTTGGAAAATTGTGACTAATAATGCCATGAAATTCATGTACGATTCTTTATGGGGAGATAGGTATTCATTTAACCTTGATTATTAAGAGTCAAATTGTTAAGTCAAATGATAATCTGTTTTATATTTTGAATAAGTACTAAGCTGTTTTTTATTAGTTGTTCAAAACATTACATAGCTCTTGACATATCATATTTCATACATTTGATTCAAGTGGGTTATGAACTCCCATTTACTAAGCTGTTTTCAAACTTGTTGTATTGTCTTACATTCATAAGTGCACGATATATAGGACCCAATTTCCCCAGTTTTTTTGTTGAGCTTTGGATTATAACTTTTATTGTTTGTGCTTTGGATTATAATGTTGGTTTTGAGTTATTTCCAATTGTTTTTAAAACTTTTGACTGTATTATAAAACACATTTTATTTGTTCTTCTATGTTTTTATTTATCTCATGGTAGTAGAAAATTTTAAAAAAATGAATATAATCATATTAATATGTTTAAGGAGGCCGCATACAGTCCATTATTCTTGGTCTTGGTTGGTAACTTGCAAAACTAATAGATAATATTAAGAAGACACTAAACTCCATCCACAACACAAATGGTACTTATATGTTAATAAAAAAATGAATTGAAAGCAAGGTGCTATAATTTGGGTGTGTCTTCCAAAGGTTCTCGTGTAGAGGCCTTAATTCTCAGTGTTGATAGGATAGTTATGAGAGATGCTTGGATCATGAGGGTAGAGCCCTTGTCAACAGATTAATGTTGTTACCATGGGAATGAGTTAATTAATGAAAGAAGGTTGGTATGAAAGCAAGTTGGCCTCCTAGGCTGTATCTTCCACACATATTCACTTGCTCTGTGAGATAATGCAACACCAAAACCCTTTCTAGATGCTGTGGCCATGTTCTTGGATTTCATAGACTCCAGAATTGTGAGCCAACTCCCCTCATTTTATTACTCAGCCTGTGCTACTCTGTTATAGCAATAGAAAGTGAACTAAGACCCAAGGGATTCAGAATATTCTTTGAATCATTCAAAAAAATTTAAAGGGAGTAATAAAAATTTACTTAATAGTCACAACCATAAGAAACATCTCATTTTCCCTTTCACAAAAGATAACATCATTTCCACTTACAAATTAGTGTTAAACCTATTATGAATTATAAATGTTTAAATAAACAAAGAGGAGCAGGGAAAACAATAGCACTTGGCAACATGCAATTATGTATATAAATATTTATAAAAATGTAAAGATACTCCACATACTCTCTCTATACACACACACGCACACACACACACACACACACTTAGGCTATGGCATCACTATATGACATCACTATAATCTATTGAAATCAGTATCATATGTGTGTTCTGTCACTAACCAAAACATTATCATGTAGTGAATGGCTGTACTACATTAGGATGATCTGTACAAAAACAATAAGACAAAATTACAGGGCACTGGGACAGAATAGTCCCATTGGGTACATTTATTAATGCATATTTGAACTGAAGCAAAATCTCAAGAATATACCATCACTAGCATTCCAATGGCTAATTGACTGTCTCTAATATCCAAACTGTTCTCAACCAATAACTAAGAATATTTCTATGAGGGTATATATGTTCATGTGTTTCTAATAAAATAGGTGTATTAAACTGTATCAATAAAAGATCCAGATTTCTTGTTTCACCTTTATATTTCACATTGCATATGCATTCCAGAAACAGTAGGGAAACAAAAGCATCCCGCCTTATAAGCATTAAGAATTCAACCTGTACCCATGTATGTATTCTGCATGTGTTTATCACACTATGAGAAATAATTAAACACTAAATTAAAATAATATAGGCCCCCATGTACTCATAAGCCAGTTAAAATGTCAAAGAATTTACACAGATAAAAGAGTTTTTGAAATATAACTAAATTATTATTTTTTTATTTTTAGGCATCCTTGGATATTAAACTTGTTTTTCTCTTCAGCACACCTAACATTATTCTAGGAAGTGCCTTAGAACCTTAGGAGATTTATATTTAATGATGTGATTTAAGGATTGGATTCTGCACGAGCTTTAAGTTTATAAAGAAAGTTAGTTGTTAGGTTCAGCACATTAATTATAGTTAGTGCTTCTATGGTTATTTTTAAAAATATTCTTGCCAGGATTTTCTACTGTTTATCACTTACGATAAGAGATCATTAATGAGTAAAATTTATTGGAAATACTCATAAAAGAATGAATACTGCCATATTTTAGAGATGAAATTATATTTTTCTTTTTATATTTTTCCAGTTTTATTCTAAGATAGCTGTTTATACCAGACCAGTAATTATATATTTGAAATATGTCTGTGTTTGTATATATACATAGGTATGTATAATTAGATATTTTAAATATATGTGTTTATACATATGCATGTATGTTATTAAATATTTTAAATATATATGCTTATAAAAGCACAGTAAAAGTAGATTTTTTTCATTTTTGTGAAATAAATTTGTGAATCAAACTTGACAGGTGCTACAACAATACCATTCCCTTCAAAGGGTACCAAATACTCTTTGATCAAATGAGAAATGATCAAAGTCTAAGCCTATTTTTAAAACCCATGAAAATACTGGATTTAAGTGCCTTTCTTTTTCTTTCTCCTTGAGTCAGTCCTTTGATGAAACATTTTATTAAAAGAAAAATGAAGAAAACCAATGTAATATAGAGAACGAGACTAAGGATACACCACACAGGTGATACTTTATTATGGGCAGATTTATCATGACACTGAAAAAACTAGCATTTTGAAGTGAAAGTCATCAAAGATCTAAGGACATGTGTTCCTTTTGGATGTCATGGTTGTTTCATTTCTTTTACTCAGGAAGTTCATTTTCTTATGCTTGAATTTTACTGCTGTTTAGATGCTTCTTTGATTTGAGGACATTTTAAATTTAAATGAATATATCTGTGCTAATGCCGTCAAAAAAGATTGAGCTTATTCCTACATAGAATGGCAAAATATTATATCAAAATGCAGACCACAGCTTTCAGTAGCACTCTATCAACTCAAAAAATTTCCCCAAACAAGAATGATCCCCAAATGCCTTGGCTAGTATTATATCACATTTCTATATCATCAGCAGACAGAATTTTGTTAATAGATCGAATTCACTGATGTACAATTATGAAGGCAGCTCACATGAGATGTAGAAAATACTTCAAACCACTTCAGATGTTTTTCTTCCTATCAAAACAGCAAATCGGCATCCTCCCTTAAAGAAAAATATGAATCTTTAATGGTACAGTATATATTACAAAGCAAGGAGTAATCTTTCCAACTAAAATAGAGATAGGAGAACTATTTGTAACATTTTACAAGATAGAATGTTCAAATATAGATGCTTCCTGTGCTATATTTGACTTATGTTCACCTAAATGATAGGAGCAATGTATATGGCTTTATTATTTTGGGGAATGAGAGAAACACAAATCTTATCTGTATAGTTTCTTAAAACAAATATGAAAATATTAAGCACTCATGAGTGTTGGAGTTCTATGAAATAATACCTCACCTTTATTGGTCCACTTATCACTGGCTTTTTCTGTGCTCAATTACCCAATGCAGTGGTTTTATTTCAGACTAGTATTAACAATGCTGATTTCCAATTATTAAACTGTTTCTCTGTGCCAGCACAGTCAGGGTATGACCTTATTATGTATATTGCAAAGGAAACAAGAATAAGTACTGAAATCTATGATTTTTCTTATACTAGAATTTACACATTTTCACACTCATTTCATGAATCTCAAGATTAATCTTATCTGTTTAAATTAGTGGCTTCTTAATTATGTCTTGTAAAGCTATGGTGTCCCTGGATGACTCTTTAGACCACTGAGAGGAATTCATGGTGTAAGAAAAAAGTTAAGCAGGCTGATAGAAAGCTCCATGTTTTCACTTTTTTTTTTTTCTTTTAGGTACCAAGGATTGAACTCAGGGGCAGTAGAACAGTGAGCCACATCCCCAGCCCTATTTTGTATTTTATTTAGAGACAGGGTCTCACTGAGTTGTTTACTGCCTCACTGTTGCTGAGGCTGGCTTTCAACTCACAATCCTCCTGACTCAGCCTCCTAGCTTCTGGGATTACAGGCATGCACCAACGCATCCAGACATGTTTTAACTTTATATATAACAAAGTTAACTTTTTTGTACATACCTGAGCTCCACATTTAATTTTTTTAAATAAACTGTTATAAAAGGTCTTGAATAGTTTTAAATTCACTGAAAATTGTAAAGCTAGTACAAAGACTTCTCATGCACACTACATAGGAGTTTTGCCTATGTTAACATTGGTGTGGCACAGATGTCAGAGTTGATGAATTAGAATTGAGATTTCCTTATAACTAGGGTCCTTATGTTTTTCATGTTTCCTTCATTTTTACCTAATTTTATTTCTCTATTCTAGTATCCCATCTAGAATTCCACATTACATTTAGTGGGCAGATCTTCTGAAGTTCTTGGTTGTCAAAGTTTCTCAGACTTTCTGATATCTGATGACCTTGACAGTTTTGAGAAGTACCAATTAGGAATTTTGTTGAAGTCCTCCAATAAAGGTTGGTCTGATGTGTTTTGTGAAGTGTGAAGTTGTATATAGTTGTTTTACTCCAGATGGGGGTAATGTCACAGAGGCGAAATGCCACATTCATATCATATTAAAGGAAAGAACTATCAACATGATATCAATGTTGATGTTTGCCTTGATCACTTGGATGTTTGTGTTGGTTATGTTTATTATAGTTATTTTTCCCAATTTTCAGATTGTACTCTGGGAGAAAAAGTCATTATAACCATTCTTAAGGAAGGCAGTATATGTATACATTACCTACTATTCTATATGGGATATTTTTCTATTCTATTTACTTGATCAGTTATGTGTATCAGCATAAACTAATGGCTATTAATTTATACTTTGGATTATATGCCAATATTACTTTATTTTATTTTACTTTTCGTTCAAACTATCCCACCTTTGGTCATTTAGAGCTCTCTCAGCTCACCTATGTGTACCTTTAACATACATGCATTGAAGTATGAGTGCACTCACTTATATCAAAGCTACAAGCTCATCTTGAAGATTTCCTGCCCCAGTCCTATTCAACGTTAATTTCACTGCAGTTAATATAAAATTTAATCATTGGTCTATATGAACTCTATAACTCTGTGTTCTCTCTGTCTCCCCCACTTCCGTTGTCAATCAGTCAGGTATACAGTTTTGCAATGTGTACCCTAAGTGTAGCATAATTCCTGGGCTTCAATTATGTAACCTCTAAATTTTCCTTTATTACCTATCCTTCAAAATTTCAAGTCTTTATCATTTAGAAATATGTGTGTCCAAGATGTCAACTACTGCCATATATGCAAGTATTCATTGATATAAATGTTATGCTAGTGTTGAATATAAAGGAATCCCTTAAGATGACTTATTCTTTTGTCTTGTTCTTAATAAGAAAAAAATCTTATATGTTAAGAAGGATTTTGTACATTTTCTTATGTTAACTCAATAATTATATATTACATAGTCATAGCATGACATATATTTTAATACACTGATGTTTATATTCTACACAAAATTAGACATAATAATTTAAAAGGAATTAAGCAAATATATCTAGCCAAAAACTCATCCAAAAAATTGAGATAACGCATTTTCTCTTCATATCATCCAAATGAATTAAAGAAATTCAAATATAGTGCTGTAGAATTTTTTTAAAGGGGAAATTTAAGAAGAGTGAGATAAAAATTTTATTTCTTATGAAAATGAGTTATTATTGTTTTGTATTTCTTATATCAATTTTTAATAAAACCAATATTCAAATACATTCTGTACCTCTACTTTATAAATTAACTTTTAAATTACCCTGTTATTAAAAATTCTTTGAGCTCCATAGAATACAAATACTCTATTAAAAAAGGTTGAGATTTTCAGTTCACTTCACAAAGTCTTTAAATCTTATTATTAAGTCTGAATTTCCAATGGCCCCAAGCCCTTCTCTACTCCTTGCTTAACATTCTTGGTTTAAAAAGTAACTACAACATAGCAGAACAAAGATCTAGTTATCTAATAAATAAAACAAAACAAACAAACAACAAACAATGATTGCAGGCAGTTACTCCCCACCCCCATCTCCTCAGAGTATTTTTCAAGGATTTGGACATGTTTCTCCTTTCCTTCTCATATGAGCAGTTACAATAAATAGTATCCAACTCAGTGGTTTAAAAATTTTATCTGCATTATTACTCTTGTATCTACAAGTCACTGGGGCAGTTATGCTACTCTAGATGAAGCTCAGTTGATATTTGTTCTGTCTGTTCATAATCCTGTGGTCAACAATTGTGTTGGGCTGAGCACTAGGTATTTTAATTGGTCCCCTTTTACATATATGACAATGACTTAACCATCATCTGGGGCAACATAATGGGACTATAATGGGACTATATCTTTCCCTCCAGCAAGATAAATCAGCCTTGCACTCATCATAGTCATAGCATTTTCAAAGAAAAAGTGGAGCTGTGCATGATACATTGAGGCCTAGACTCAGAAGTGGCAAAAATATTACTTCTGTCTCATTTGATTAAAGACAATCCAGACTAAAGGGAATAAAAAATAATCGTTACCTTTTAAAAATAGAAAACCTAAGTCTTACACTTGAGATTCATTGCCTGAGGTTGGGGAATATATGGAGAGACTTTTGTACTCTAACCTACCACACCATTTAAACAGGGATGCAAACGAAGTCTAATTTAGTGAACACTGATATATATATTGAAAAATGTCAGATCTGTCGGATCTATCAAAGAAAATTGAAAACTACAGGCCTATAAGAGAGAAGACCAACAGAATAATAATGGTGTTCCAGTGAAGAGTAAAGAAGAAATTTTAAGTAAAAGTGACCAATCTTCTCAAATAGTGTTAGTTAGTTCAATAAGACATAACCTAAAATTTGATCATCGAATATATCAATCTAGAAATCAGTACTTGGGTAGAGTTGTAGGAACAAAACCGAGTTATGAATTTGAGAGAGAACAAGAACCAAGGAAGTTAAAACTTACTAAATGCTAACAGTTACTAATTTTGTTATTTTCATTATCAAGCTTTTGAGACAAGACAGAATGGAAGTTTTACACTATCTTCCACCTATTTAAGTGGAACCATCCCAGGCAAACTAAATATTGTGTCTTTGTGGTACATTTGAATCATTTATTTATCTTTACTGGTGTAAACATTTTGAACAGTTACATACAATAGTGTACTAAGAGATGTATGGTAGCAGCATACCAATTTCTTTCATTGCTTTTATTTTCTTGAAAATAAAATATCATTAGAGCCATTCATGGTGCCACACACTTGTGATCCCAGAGAGTTGGAAGGCCTAGGCAGGAATATTGCAAGTCTGAAGCCAGCCTGAGCAACAAAGCAAGGCCCTGAGCAACTTAGTGAAACCATGCTTCAAAATAAAAAATAAAAAGGACCAGTGGTTAAGCGCCCCTGGGTTCAATCTCATGTACAAAAAAAAAAAAAAAGATACTGGAAGATTTATGAAAGAGATGTTCAAAGCAAGTGATTCAATGAATGGACCAAAGGATCACAGAAGAGTGTTAAGCAGAGATTAGGGTACTGAGGTAGGTTGTTGCGAAGTTAATATCACCATAGGTAGATGTTGTTGGTTATACTATTTACCCAGTAATCATATATAGGTATACACACACAGATTAGTCTGAGAGTTGATTTTATTAGGTTTAGATTTCAGCAAACGAGTACAGTAAGTAAAAAAAAGAGCAAAGAAGTTTAAAGATGGCAAGGCAGTGGCTATAATAAAAGATCCAGGAATGTAGTGCAAGTAATTACAGACATGACAATTTGAGGTGGGTGGAAGTAGTCAAGTGATATAAGAACAGTGAATTATATATAGCAATGGAGTTAAAAATTGTCAGAATTCTGGGAGTGAGCTGAAAAGTTAAGAGGTAATTGTGAAAGAATAATGCTGGGCTTTCTGTAATTTTCAACAGCAAGAGACTGAAGTGACAAAGGTGGGATTGATGACAGATCTTAGGAGGATGAGAAGTGAAAAAATTATAAGGCTCATGATTTTTTACATGGAAATTAAAATTACCAATGAATATGAATATGTAAGAAGTAGTGCTAAAGAATGGCAGTGACATAGGTACTAAAACTTAAGAGAACAAGAACAGGTGATCCAAAGAAGATGACCCCCAAAAGTAGTATAGTGTAGTTTGGTGACAAGAGCTATATTTAAGTGTGTTAGACATGCAGTAAGGAGAATTGCCTGGAAATTGAAATGAGAAACAAAAAAGATGTGGACCACTGTGTGACAGTTACAGGGGAAGCAGTCTTCACAAGACAAATTGGTTTCAGGTTGGGTAACAAGTGAAAGCACAATTAGAAAAAAAGAGATTTTGCTCATGAGGGACTGTGAATTACAGATGCAATTGGAATATTTTAGACTTTAGAAAAGATGAGACAGATTTAGAACTGTTTGGGGAAGGGAATCTAAGGAATGAGGGGCAACCTGGGAGGCCTGAGTTTCTTATGTTTATGGATGAAAAAAAGAATAATGAGCATAAAAAGATTAGTCCTGGGTGCACAAGGAATTAACTTGCAGTGAAAGTTTAAGAAGAGAGGGGAGGTGCATATCCACAATTACATCCATGTGATTTCTATATATTATAAAGAATGGTCTATATAAAATATGAAGCTAATGATTCTAATCACTCTGTCCAACCACTAAGAATGGTTTCTTGTGTATCTAGAAATTTCTATACACATGTAGACTCTTCAAATGAGATATTAAGCTCTAAATCATTACAGAATGCATATATAAAAGCATGTTTATGTACAAATTCACATGTATACTCTCTTCTTTGTATATTTTATCTCAATGATTTTTCTTGGGAATCTTTATTCAATAAGTATATTGAGATGCTTATTTTAAAAATTCCTGCATTATACACCTTTGCACTAATTTATGTAGTTAACCCTGTTTCTACTGATACACATTTAATCTATTTACAGTTTTTGTGGTACATACTTGCTGCAGTCTGGCTGGGCACAATTCACTTATCAAGCAGGAGCGAACTTTATTTTTAGAACGCACATGCCACCCCAGGCGAGTTCTTCAGGAATTCCCTCAGAGCCCAACTGCCACCACCAGCTCTTCCAGCCAGCCTCTCAACCCCCACTCTTCCCGCCCTTGAGGCTGATAGGCTGGGTCATGTGGGTGGAGCCAAAAGAGTCCCCCAATGAGCAGCTCCATGGTCTGAAAGGGCAGGGAAACAGCCCAATGAGCGTCACCCCAGAGGAGCCAATCAGCTGGAAGTTTGCTGGGGCCGCTTTGGCTGTGGCTCTCAACATCTCCCCCTCTCTGTTTAATTAAACAACAAGCATGTGGCGTAGAGACCGTGCCTGTCTTAGGTTGTCCAATACTACATATGGTCCTTACCCGTTATTGGATGAGCTGACCTCAAGGCGTCAGCCTCCTGTCTTAGGTTGGTACCATTGCAATTGGATCTTACACGTCATTGACTACCAGTCCAGCATACAGCCACACCTGTGGATAGGCCTTTGTAGAAGTGGGGGGTGAGATTCTTTGCCTCACCTCTGTTGGCCCACAAATTTTAGCTGAACAACCATCACAAGCAGAAGGGAGGAGGATACACCAAGCCAATTGACGGCTCCTTTTGGAAAAAGTGTACCACCGATGACACCATCAACAAAAATACCCCAGCAATACCACACGTCGCTGCACCAACAGATAGTTCACAATGCATACAAGTGATACATAGTCGATGCAAGTTCTGCAAGCAGTTCAGTGATAGCTATTACAGAAACTGTACTTTGGTTTTATCTTTGACTTCACTGGCACTGGGATGAAAATAGGAATTCTGGCAATAATGGCTAAAGAAAAAATTATGTAACATTCCAGCAGGCACTAAAAGAAAACAATTTTCTGAACAATTTACATTATACTGAAGAGAATTATTAAATATAATGAAAGGGTAAGGTGAAAGTAAACAAACAGATCTGTTAACCTCCTTTTTTGTTCACATATTAAAACAATCCTCAACATCTGTTTACCCAATTTAAATTAAACCATTTAAATCACGTGAATAAGAAAAAAAAATATATTTGGATCCATTTTTTCATGAGCGCTCATCATATATGATATATGGACATACGCACATGCAAACATACAACACAAAACACAAGTGTGCACACATAATATAATACATACAACACATAACATAATAGTAAAGGCCTTGTAACTTTTTACAGGTGAAATCTCCATTGCAATGTTTAAAAACTCCATAGTCAAAAAATAGAAGTGATCAGCAAAACATTAACCTAGGTCTGTATGAGCTCAAAAAACAAAATAGAACTTCATGATGTGGGAAAGGGCAATAATAAAATAGATATTGAAAAAAGCATCCTGGTTTCATTAGCCTCCAGGTGTGGGAGAACCACTGTCACAGATATAAGGATAGTCAAACAGGAGTTCTGGATATCAGCTGTTATGGGTTTGAGCCAAATCATCTTCTTTTTGGTCTGTAGAAATTGCTTTAGTTAATCTCTCTGGAATCCAAATCGGCTGCTGTTCTCCCTGTGGAAACACACAAACAGACCCCTGACTCCAGGCAATCACTGGGTCAGGACCTTTCCATTGTCCTGCTAGAATATCCTTCCAAAGTACCTTGGGCTTATGTACATTTTTTGGACACATATGCCTTTCTGCAGCACTAAGCCCTGATGAATCCAAATTTAAAAAGTTTAGAGTAAAAAGGGTTATTTTAAGTTTATCTTTGGGGAATATATACCCCTTCCCAATTCCCTCTTTTTGCTTTAATAAGTACATTTTAATAGTTTGATGAGCTCTTTCAACTGTAGCTTGTCCCTGTGGATTGTATGGGATTCCTGTTATATGAGTAATGCCAAATGATGAGCAAAATTGTTTAAAAGAGGTATAAGTATAACCAGGGGCATTATCTGTTTTTAACTGTTTTGGAATGCCCACAGTGGCAAAATTTTGTAAGCAATGAGCTATAACATCTTTAGTTTTTTCTCCGGCATGAAGGGAGCCCATCAAAAATCCAGAAGAAGTATCAACTGTAACACGCAAATATTTTAATTTTCCAAATTCTGGCAAGTGTGTGACTTCCATCTGCCAATATTGTTAGGTATCAGTCCTCTAGGATTGACTCCAAGATTAACTTGTGGTAAAAAGGTCACATAATTTTGACATTGTTTTATTATTTGTCTAGCTTGTTCCTTAGTTATTTTAAAATGCTTTTGTAAAGTATTAGCATTGACATGGAACCTTTTATGAAAATTTGTAGCTTCTTCTAGTGTAGAGAAAATATGTATGTCATGTGTAGTTTTATATGCTAAATCATTGCCCAAACTAAGGGCTCCAGGCAATCTTATATGTGCCCTGATATGTCCTATAAAGAATGGATATTTTCTGTCCCAGATTAGACTTTGTATAATGGAAAACAAAGAGAAAACAGTGGAGGAAGGGGAAATCCTACTAGCATCTTCAAGGGATACTATAGAATTAACTATATACTGACTATCAGAAAATAAATTAAATACAGAATCTTTAAACATCACAAAAGCTTGTAAAACTGCATTAAGCTCTACCTTTTGAACTGATTGTTTGGGTACTAGTGTAAAAGTTTGATCAGGGGTAACTACTGCTGCTGTACCATTATTTGACCCATCAGTGAATATATTTGGAGCATTCATGATAGGTGTTTTTCTTCTCATTTTGGGAAAAACTACAGGATGAGAATACCAAAAAGAGAATAAAGGATTAGATGGTAAGTGGTTATCAAATGAAACATTAGATTTGCACATGATTATTGCCCAAGTATTTAACTCATTACCTATCTCATCAATTTGATCCATAGTATATGGAGTAATAATTATATTGGGAGAAATTCCAAACACTCCCTTTGCTGCTTTTATTCCTTTGAGTATTAATTGTCCTACAGCCTCAGGATACCTTGTAAGAATAGTGTTAGGCGAATAAGATAAATGTATCCATAATAATGGAACTTCTTGACAAAATACTTCTGTAGGAATATTTTTTGTTGGTAGTACAATAAATAATAAAGGCAAACTTATATCAATTCTATCCAAATGCATATTTTCCATATATGTTTCAATGATTTTTAATGTCTTTCTTGCTTCAGGCATTAACACGCGGGGTGAATTTGGATCTGATGGACCTTTTAGGGTATCAAATAAAGGTCCCAACTCTCCTGTTGGTATGCCTAGATAAGGCCTTATCCAATTTATGTCTCCTAAAAACTTTTGAAAGTCATTAAATGATTTGAGTTGATCTACTCGTATTTGAATTTTTGGTGGACGGACCATGGTTGAGGATAATAGAACTCCTAAATAATTAATTGGAAAATTTAATTGTACTTTATCTATTGCTATCTCTAGATTATAATTTTTTAATAAGTTTGTAAGTGTGGCGTAACATTCTAGCAATGTGTTTTTATCTCTGTGTGCTAATAATACATCATCCATATAGTTTAGTATTTGTAGTTCAGGATTTTGATTTCTAAGTGGCTGGATTACTTTGTTAACATAAATTTGACACATAGTTGGGCTGTTAGCCATCCCTTGAGGGAGTACTTTCCATTCATATCTCTGACCAGGACCTTCATGATTCAGTGCAGGGATAGTAAATGCAAAATGTGGACTATCCTCAGGATGAATTGGAATTGAAAAAAAACACAATCTTTAATATCTATAACTAAAACATACCAGGTTTTTGGCAGACAACTGGGGAATCCCCGATTGAGCAGGTCCCATAATAACCATCTCATTATTAATGGCTCTTAAATCTTGCAATAATCTCCATTTACCAGATTTCTTTTTGATGACAAAAATGGGAGTATTATGGGGAGATACAGAAGGTTGTATATGTCCCTCTGCTAATTGTTGTTTGACCAGGTCATGGGCTGCTTGTATCTTTTCTTTAGTCAAGGGCCACTGAGGAACCCATACTGGTCTTTCTGATTTCCAAGTAATTTTTATTGTCTCAGTGACCCCTCCTGAAAACCCAATCCATGTCTATCTATTTCTTGATCTATTTGTATTGGTGCCACTATACTTTGTCCTTTTTCTTCCAATCCTTTTCCTTTCCTAAAACCTGTCTAGCCATAATAGTGGGTGCATTTGAATTGATGTTATTTGTTAATGTTAGTCCTAATTGATCTAGGATATCTCGTCCCCATAAAATTTATAGGAAGATGATCCAATACATATGGCTGTATAGTTCCCTTACATCCTTCAGGATCCTTCCAATCTAATACCATCACATGGGGATTAGTCGCCACTCCTAGGCCTCTAAGCGTTTGAGTGGCTTGTTGTAATGGCCAATGTTTTGGCCATTCTTGAGGAGAGATGATGCTAAGGTTTGCACATGTATCCAGTAGCCCATTAAATTCATGTCCTTGAATATTTAGTTTTAGCATGGGGCGAGAATCTAAATTTAAAGAAATCATAGCCCAATCTACACCTGTGGAGCCTAATCCCCTGTAATCTCTTTCTACAGTACGACTGGGAAGTTTATCATGCAGGCTGGGTATTATTAATAACTGTGCTATTCTATCTCCTGGTGAAATTACTGATATACCCTTTGGAGAACTGGCTATAATTTTTATTTCACCTTCATAATTGGGATCAATTACCCCAGGACATATCATAAGTCCTTTTAGAGTAGAAGAACTGCGTCCCAATAATAAGCCTACTGTTCCTTGGAGGAGAGGCCCTTTTACCCTGTGGTCATGATTTGAACTCCCATCTCTGGAGTTAGTACTGTTCTGCCAGAGGCACAGATGTCCAATCCTGTGTTTCCTCTGGTTTGTCTAGTGAGGGATCTAATGGATAATGTGTCCTGGGCACTACCCTGTGGTGTTGCTGGGTTTCTCCAGTGCCCCATATATTTGTGGTTGTGGGCCCCAGAGCATTGGGCGCCCCTGTCCGTTTTTTGGCAATGGAGCCTAATGCCTTTCTCCAGGATACCGTGGGTAAACACCTGGTTCTTGTCCAGTTTTTGATAATGGAGTACCCTCTATGGTGGTTTGAGAATGGCATTCATTAGCTCAATGTCTCCCTCTATGGTATCGTGGGCAAATACCCAGTATTCTACTCCTTTGATACCTAGTTTTGTTAAACACTCCTCCTATGGGGCAACTCCTTTTAAAATGTCCTGTTTGTTGACAATTGTAGCATGTTTTCAGCCTGGCATCTAAAGCCTGTTGTACTGCAGCTGCCAAGACTTATCCTTGTTCATTAATGTCTCTACATAATTTAATATATGTGTTTAAATCTCCATGTTTCTGTGGTCTAATGGCCTCCTTGCACCATCTGTTCGCTTGTTCATAGGCTAGCTGTTTAATTAATGGCATTGCTTGTTCTGTATCCCCCAAAACTCTGATAGCTGTTTGAATAAGCCTATCTACAAATTCAGTGTAAGGCTCATTAGCTCCTTGTATTACCTTAGATAATTGACCTTGTAAATCTCCATGTCCTTGTAAAGTCTTCCAGGCCCTAACTGCATCTACAGCAATTTGTGAGTATATGGCAGGATCATATGCAATTTGTTGCTGCTGACCCTCATAAGGTCCCTTTCCTAACAACGTATCTAGATTTCTCTGAGGATAACCAGTTGCTGCATTTTGCCTAGCCGTCTCCGTGGAAAATTTCTCATTGGCAACCTTCCATAACAGGTATTGTCCTCCATTTAGTACAGCTTTACACATACTAGTCCAATCTGCTGGTGTCATGTTCAAATTGGTAATGGATTCAACCCTGCTTACAGTGAAGGGTGCTTGAGGACCATAGGTTGTTACAGCCTCTTTTAGCTGCTTCACTGTTTTGAAATCTAAAGCATGGTGAATTTGCTGCCCTCCTGCCTGCTCAAATACAGGGCATGCTAATATTTGAGGTCCTGTCTCAGGATCTCATCTATCAACTATGGGGGTTGGGGGCCTCCCAGCATATGGAGGTGGAGCTGTTGGTTGGACACTTACGCCCTCTGGTGATAGAAAGGTATTAGTAACAGTCTCCTGTTGTAACTTCTCCCCTGATGGCTTTTTCAGCTCTAAACTTTCTTCCCCTTTCTGACTATCTCGGGAGGCCTCCTCTTTTACTTGATCTAAAATGTCTTCTCCTTGACTAAGTAAACAAGATTGTACCAATGTCCATAACAGTAATATGTCAACTGGCAGAGTTCCTGGGCTTTCCTTTTCTATCCTTTGTAAATCTTCAACGTATGCCCTAACTGTTCTTGATATTACTGGGGTGCCTCCTTCCTCTAACAATTTACTTAACATTTTTTTGGTTTGTTTTTTACTAATTTTTAATTCCATATTTCCGTGACAAAGATACCCCTCACTAAGATAATGCAAAACAGAACCGAGAAAAATGAAACAAAAATGGAACAAAAATTCATTATGACAGCCTTTCTACCCTCCTGAAATGTGCATCCGTCCTTTCTCCCTATCTGTTCCTCAGACGCAAATAGTTTTTCCTCAGATGTGAGTGGTTTTTCTTCCGTCTCACCCATCTCCACGGACAGGCAACTTAAAACAAAAGCGAAACAAAACTAAAGAAGAATCTTAAAATGGCCACCCATCCTCTTGCTCTGCCCTCAGGGGCGAGCAGTTTACCTTATCACTTACCCTCAGTCCTTCCCTGTGTGGGCCGCCAAATGCTGCAGTCTGGCTGGGCACAATTCACAAGCCACTTATCAAGCAGGAATGAACTTTATTTTTAGAACGCACACGCCACACCACCCGTGCTCTTCAGGAATTCCCTCAGAGCCCAACTGCCACCACCGGTTCTTCCGGCCAGCCTCTCAACCCCCACACTTCCCACCCTTGAGGCTGATTGGCTGGGTCACGTGGGTGGAGCCAAAAGAGTCCCCCAATGAGCAGCTCCGTGGTCTAAAGGGCAGGGAAACAGCCCAATGAGCATCACCACAGAGGAGCCAATCAGCTAGAAGTTTGCTGGGGCCGCTTTGGCTGTGGCTTTCAACAATACTTCATTCCACAGTGTTTCCTTGAAGCAAACTTATAGAAAATCATCCTTTCATTTTAAATGTTGGAAATTTTTGCTAAATGGCCTCCCTCAAAGTTACATGAATATTGTTATGGTCTGAGTCTAATCAATAATTAGATATTATAAGTATAAGATATTAATAAGCAGAATAAGTAAGATAAAATAAGTCCTATGAGATGAAATGATATTAAAATTCCCTAGTAATAAGTTACAAGTAAGCAGAGAACTTAGGTATTTGAAGACTTAGAATTCAAATTGGTAGAAATAAGATATAAGACAATATAAGGTGAGAAGCATAAGTCAGTAAGTCAGCATAATCATAAATAATAAAGGCTAGTAGATTCACATAAATATAGATAGTTAAATCTATATAGCCATAGACAAATATGGATTGGCATAGCCATAATGACTCCAATTTTGTAACCCCTCTATGAACTTGTTGTGTAAGCTGCTGTTTTAAGCTATTAAAAAAGTTGTTTTTTTCTGTACTTCAAACTCCCACTGGTGTACCCGAATCCAGGATATATGCCCACAAATGTGCTCGAACCCAGGATGTGGTTGTCTCTTTTTGCTCTGCTGATGGCTTACTCAGTCAGCCCCTGTATTTGACTTGCTTGCAACTTGCAGATTCCATAGGATGTGGTTTTCTTCCTTAAATACTCTGACCACAGACACTTTGAGGCTATTATCTTATAGGGACACTTGGACTCTGTGAGGGACAGACTCTGGCCAGATAATAAAAAATTGTTAAATTGGCTTTAAATTTGGACTAGAGTGTTTTCTGAGCAGTTGCCCCATAACAATATGTATGAGCATTTCATGAGATATACAATGCAATAGATACGATACCAATATTTTAAACTCTGTTGACTTTCTGTGTGAGATAGGCAAATATTCCACTTTGATCTAAAGGATTCCAGTATGGGGAATTTTGGTATACACACATACATTTTAAAAGATGCATTTATCCAAGGGAAAATATTTGAAATTCACTAAATTACTCAACCAGACAATTTTGGGGGGTAGGGGGGTACCAGGAATTGAACTCGGGAGTACTCAACCAACCACTGAGCCACACCCCACCCTTATTTTGTATTTTTTAATTAGAGACAGGGTCTCACTGAGTTATTACCATCTCACTTTTGCTGAGGCTTTGAACTCACTATCTCAGCTTCCTGAGCCACTGGGATTATAGGCATGAGCCACAGCACCTGGCCTGAACAATTTTTAACATCTTTTTTCAAGGCCAATTTTGAATCTGAGCAGAAAGTATCAACCTTACTCTCGCTGTGAAGGAGAGAAAGAATTCATTTGATATCTGTTTCAAATATGTACAAGCCAAGTAGGGGAGCAGTTGGAATTTGATTTGAGCAATTGCCTCTTTTATTCTCCTTTCTCCAGTGAATAATATTAAACCTTTGGCATATGTCAAAGAGTGCTTTACCTCTGGCAATCTGACCAATCTGACCATTTTTTTTTTAAGGAATTCTCAGCTTGGGAACCCAGCCCTGGATATCACATCATTGTAAACATAGTTTCCATCTTCTCTGTTATCCCATGGACAAGTGTTTAAAACTTTCTTTTTTCCATAGAAGTGTCTTAGTTGATACATTGCATGTTTTAATAGGTATTTAAAAGTTCTTCTATCAGACGCAGAGTCTCTGATTTGATATCTAGCTCCTTGATCCACTTTGAGTTAACTTTTGTGCATGGTGAGAGGAGGGGATTCAGTTTCATTTTGTTGCATATGGATTTCCAGTTTTCCCAGCACCATTTGTTGAAGATGCTATCCTCCCTCCATTGCATGCTTTTAGCTCCTTTATCAAATATAAGATAGTTGTAGCTTTGTGGATTAGTCTCTGTGTCCTCTATTCTGTACCATTGGTCCACCCTCCTGTTTTGGTACCAGTACCATGCTGTTTTTGTTACTATTGCTCTGTAATATAGTTTTAAGTCTGGTATCGCTATACCGCCTGATTCGCACTTCCTGCTTAGAATTGCTTTTGCTATTCTGGGTCTTTTATTTTTCCATATGAATTTCATGATTGCTTTATCCATTTCTACAAGAAATGCCGTTGGGATTTTGATTGGCATTGCATTAAACCTATAGAGAACTTTTGGTAATATCGCCATTTTGATGATGTTAGTTCTGCCTATCCATGAACAGGGTATATTTTTCCATCTTCTAAGATCTTCTTCTACTTCTCTTTTTAGGGTTTTGTAGTTTTCATTATATAAATCTTTCACCTCTTTTGTTAGGTTGATTCCCAAGCATTTTATTTTTTTTGAGGATATTGTGAATGGAGTGTTTTTCCTCATTTCCGTTTCAGAAGTTTTGTCGCTGATATACAGAAATGCCTTTGATTTATGCGTGTTGATTTTATATCCTGCCACTTTGCTGAATTCATTTATTAGTTCTAGTAGTTTTTTTGTAGACCCTTTTGGGTCTTCTAGGTATAGAATCATGTCATCTGCAAATAGTGATAATTTAAGTTCTTCCTTTCCTATTTTTATGCCTTTAATTTCTTTCGTCTGTCTAATTGCTCTGGCCAGTGTTTTGAGAACTATATTGAATAGAAGTGGTGATAGAGGGCATCCCTGTCTTGTTCCAGATTTTAGGGGGAATGCCTTCAATTTTTCTCCATTGAGAATGATGCTAGCCTGAGGCTTAGCATAGATAGCTTTTACAATGTCGAGGTAAGTTCCTGTTATCCCTAGTTTTTCTAATGTTTTGAACATAAATGGATGCTGTACTTTGTCGAATGCTTTTTCTGCGTCTATTGAGATGATCATATGGTTCTTATTTTTAAGTCTATTGATGTGGTGAATAACATTTATTGATTTCCATATATTGATCCATCCTTGCATCCCAGGGATGAATCCTACTTGATCATGGTGCACAATTTTTTTGATGTGCCTTTGTATCCGATTCGCCAGAATTTTATTGAGGATTTTTGCATCTAGGTTCATCAGAGATATTGGTCTGTAGTTTTCTTTCTTTGAGGTGTCTTTGTCTGGTTTCGGAATCAGGGTGATGTTGGCCTCATAGAATGAATTTGGCAGAGCTCCTTCTTTTTCTATTTCCTGAAATAACTTGAAAAGTATTGGTATTAATTCTTCCTTAAAGGTTTTGTAAAACTCCGCTGTATACCCGTCCGGTCCTGGGCTTTTCTTGGTTGGAAGTCTTTTGATTGCTTCTTCTATTTCATCTATTGTTATTGGTCTGTTTAAGTTGTGAGTATCCTCCTGACTCAGTCTGGGCAAATCATATGACTTAAGGAATTTATCGATGTCTTCACTATCTTCTATTTTATTGGAATATAGGTTTTCAAAATAATTTCTAATTGTCTTCTGTATTTCTGTAGTGTCTGTTGTGATATTGCCTTTTTCATCCCGTATGTTAGTGATTTGAGTTCTCTCTCTTCTTCTCTTCGTTAGCATGGCTAAGGGTCTGTCGATCTTATTTATTTTTTCAAAGAACCAACTTTTAGTTTTGTTAATTTTTTCAATAGTTTCTTTTGTTTCAATTTCGTTGATTTCCGCTCTGATTTTAATTATTTCTTGCCTTCTGCTACATTTCTGTTGTTTTGCTCTTCCTTTTCTAGGGCTTTGAGATGAAGTGTGAGCTCATTTATTTGTTGTTTTTTCCTTTTTTTGAGGAATGACCTCCAAGCGATGAATTTCCCTCTTAAAACTGCTTTCATTGTGTCCCATAGATTCTGATATGTTGTGTCTGTATTTTCATTTATCTCTAAGAATTTTTTGATTTCTTCCTTTATGTCTTCTGTAACCCATTGATCATTCAGTAACATATTGTTCATTTTCCATATGCAACAAAATGAAACTGAATCCCCTCCTCTCGCCATGCACAAAAGTTAACTCAAAGTGGATCAAGGAGCTAGATATCAAATCAGAGACTCTGCATCTGATAGAAGAAAAAGTTGGCTCCGATCTACATATTGTAGGGTCGGGCTCCAAATTCCTTAATAGGACACCCATAGCACAAAAGTTGATAACAAAAATCAACAAATGGGACTTACTTAAACTGAAAAGTTTTCTCTCAGCAAGAGAAACAATAAAAGAGGTAAATAGGGATCCTACATCATGGGAACAAATTTTTACTCCTCACACTTCAGATAGAGCCCTAATATCCAGAGTATACAAAGAACTCAAAAAATTAAACAATAAGAAAACAAATAACCCAATCAACAAATGGGCCAAAGACCTGAACAGACACTTCTCAGAGGACGACATACAATCAATCAACAAGTACATGAAAAAATGCTCACCATCTCTAGCAGTCAGAGAAATGCAAATCAAAACCACCCTAAGATACCATCTCACTCCAGTAAGATTGGCAGCCATTATGAAGTCAAACAACAACAAGTGCTGGAGAGGATGTGGGGAAAAGGCTACTCTTGTACATTGCTGGTGGGACTGCAAACTGGTGTGGCCAATCTGGAAAGCAGTATGGAGATTCCTGGGAAAGCTGGGAATGGAACCACCATTTGACCCAGCTATTGCCCTTCTTGGACTTTTCCCTGAAGACCTTAAAAGAGCGTACTACAGGGATACTGCCACATCGATGTTCATAGCAGCACAATTCACAATTGCTAGACTGTGGAACCAACCCAGATGCCCTTCAATAGATGAATGGATAAAAAAAATGTGGCATTTATACACCATGGAGTATTACGCAGCACTAAAAAATGACAAAATCATAGAATTTGCAGGGAAATGGATGGCACTAGAGCAGATTATGCTTAGTGAAGCTAGCCAATCCCTAAAAAACAAATACCAAATGTCTTCTTTGATATAATGAGAGCAACTAAGAACAGAGCAGGGAGGAAGAGCAGGAAGAAAAGATTAACATTAAACAGATACATGAGGTGGGATGGAAAGGGAGAGAAAATGGAAATTGCATGGTAATGGAGGGAGACCCTCATTGTTATACAAAATTACATATAAGAGGTTGTGAGGGGAATGGGAAAATAAACAAGGAGAGATATGAATTACAGTGGATGGGGTAGAAAGAGAAGATGGGAGGGGAGGGAGGGGGGATGGTAGAGGATAGGAAAGGTAGCAGAATACAACAGTTACTAATAGGGCATTATGTAAAAAATGTGGATGTGTAACTGATGTGATTCTGCAATCTGTATTTGGGGTAAAATTGGGAGTTCATAACCAACTTGAATCTAATGTATGAAATATGATATGTCAAGAGCTTTATAATGTTTTGAACAACCAATAAAAAAATTTAAAAAAAAAGAGGCAAAATAAATTAAAAAATCAAAAGAAAGTAAAAAAAAAAGTTCTTACGTGTTTTTGTTGATTCATTTTATTATTTTGCATGTTTTAATAGGTATTTAAAAGTTCTTATGTGTTTTTGTTGATTCATTTTATTATTTTGTTGTATTTATTTAAGATGGGGAATTAAGGAAAGCTTGCCTGATAAAAACATATTTTCTTTTTTGCTTGTTTGTTTTCCGGGAATTGAACACAGGGGCACTCCCCAGTGAGCAACACCCCCAGCCCTCTTTTGTATTTTATTTAGAGACGGGGTCTCACTGAGTAGCTTAGCACCTCACTTTTGCTGAGGCTGGCTTTGAACATGCAATCCTCCTGCCTCAGCCTCCCATGCCTCTGGAGAAAAAAAAAAAAAGCAACATATTTTCTTAAACAAAGGTCAGGTAAAGGAAAGAATCATAAAATAAAATTTTTAAGTTTTATATAATAATTTTACATTTTAAAAATGTTTAAAATATTTTCATCTTAATTTAAAACATAAATATGAATTTATCTCCAAATAATTGAGGCAATCAAAGATTTCTCCTTAAATATTGATAGGTTTAGGATGCACCAACCCACAATATGGCACCCTGGACTTCAAGCAAGCAGTAGAAGCAGGAAAATTTCTTTCACTTTCCCTTCTCTTCTATGCTGAAGCAGGCCGTAAGCTTAGCTGAACTTCCCCGGCAGTGGGTCATAAGACCCTCATTGCAAAGATATCCAACCTAAAGAATAGCCCTTATTTCTGAAAACAAAGGGACATAGAGAAAAATCCAAACAAATGTCCAGATTTCCCCCATTTCGTGACCAGTAGGTCACAACTCACCCAATCATGCTCCTCTGTGACTGCCCACTCTTCACCAAACCTAAACAAAAGCACAGTTCCCTCTTGCTTCAGATCTTCATTTCAGAAGGACCCCTGGTCACACAAAACTTCTGTTAAAAATACTCATGCTTTCTTTTGTTGATCCTCTTTTGCTACAGGAGTATTAGCCATGGCCTCAGCAATGCATGAATAAAGAAATCCTACCTCCCTTGCAAAAGGCATTGGTCACTACACACTCCAGATCTCTTTCTCTTGTAAATTATGCCCTTACTATATGGGAGATGGTGATATTTATGTCTATAAAATCAATGCCAATTTTATTTACAAAAACAAAAAAAAACCAACTTATTCCTAATTTCACATTTTATACTTACATTTATCAAATGTTTCCAAAATATTCAATTTTTAATATAAATTACTATTTCTTTTATACATTTCTTAAATTTCTATCAGTTTATTAAGCTATGTAAAATTAATTAAAAAAAAAAACTTTTTTAAAAGCAAGAAAATGATTTGGTTTTGGTTTGGGGCAGTATTGAACCCAGGGCCCAGAACATACTAGAATAGCACTTGATTAATGAGCTATCTTCCAAGATCATTTTTTAAATTTTATTTTGACACAGGGTCTCCTCAATTGCTTAGGCAGGCTGGTATTGAACATGCCATCCTCCTGCTTCAACTGAAAGTGTCTATTGATAACCAAGCAGTATCCCTAGAGGTAGCAATGATACTTAAACAAAACAAAGAACCTTAAGTCAACCTATTTATTTGATCATTTTTTAAATATTAATTTTTATTATCTTTTTATTTTACAGAAAGAAATATGTGTATATTTTCTTATAAATTGTTTTAAGCTAGTATACTTAAATGAAGGCACCTTCTTTTCTTCTACATGTTACTTATTATGTCCAGTACTTGACATTTACTATTACCACTCCACAAAACAATTCTGAGAGATATATATTAATCTCAATTTGCACATGATGACATTAAATTTGAAAAGGATTAAGTAATTTGATCTACTTCACAAAGTATTAAGTGTTGGAGATAGAATTTCAGCACAGGTTCATTTAACTCTCAAGGGAACTTTTTATATTGAATAACCTTCCCAAAATAATTTCTCCAAAGTACTGAATAATGGCTCATGATCCCCAAAATGTATTTCTGTTATAACTTACCCTCAGTTGTCCCATATGTGAATTCTGAAAAGCAAACTTATTAAGAGCTGCTTTTCAATGAAAGAGCCTCTGGAAAGAACGATAATTCAAGTGGAATACTAAAGCACATTGAAAGTGTCAGTTTATTGATTATTGTGCAACTAAGTTCTCTTCAGAAAAATAATTAGGACATCCAGAAATCAACAACTGAAAGGCACTAGGAGAGTATCATTTTGAAAATTCTAACCTATGGTTTGAAACCTAGAAAACTTGGTCAACATACTTCAGTGTTAATCATTCAATAAGGAATGCAAAAACAAATGACTATGAAGTCAAATTCAGCAATAACAAGGTACAGCCAAATCACTCTTTTTGGTCATTCAATGCACATTAGGGGACTATCAACATGTATGTAGAGTTAGACATGGTGGTGCATACCAGTAATCCCAGAGACCCAGGAGGCTGAGGCAATAGGATTACAAGTTTAACTCTAGCCAGGGCAACTGAGTGAGACCTTGTGTCAAAATAAATTATAAAGGCTGGTGATGTAACTCAGAGGTTAATGTCCCTGGGTTCAATTTCCAGTATCAACAACAAAAAAGTGGATGTAGATCTCAAATTTTTTACTTCATTTTATGTGACTGACTGCTAATTTGAAGTGTTTCTTCCTAAATGAATGAAGATGGGCTTATTAATTCTCTCCTTGGCAGTCTTCATGTTCAGTTTTGTTAAAGCACTGAGAAGATGGGACTCTCATACCTCAATCTTTAAGTGGAAAATATGTTCATGTATACTGGCGTTCTTTGCATTTGAGGATTTGAGATATAAGTCTAGCTACAATACGGTATTTCATTCTTTTCTATCATAGGTGTTTATTTTTCTATAACATAATTTTCAAGACTACACTTAAAGGTAGTGCCCACCCTTTCTGTCAACAACTTTTTCCATATCAATCTCAGATTTTTCTCATTTTTTAAGAAAATGCATAAATATGCTATGCACATTAGGTATAAGAATAACAGTTTTTCAACATTAGTATTTTAGAATGTTTGGGCTAAGAGAAAAACCTCAAATACAGAGAAAAAGAGGAGAAAAAAATTGGGGAGAAAAAAAGAAAGACAAAGCATGGGAAATAGAAAAATAAATAAAAAAGATAATTATTATTTTTTTGTTCATACTGACTTATTATTGAAAGCTAGAATATTGACTATATCCCACAAAAATTACTCTTTTAGTAAAATGTTGACTTTTTCCATGTTTTTTTTAACAATTCATGATTTTATTGGACACTTGTAATGATCTTATTCCCATAATTTATTCAAATGTATTAAATAAAATGCTAAAATTCAGTAATGCCACTAGTTATTTGGAATATAATTTACTCCTTCTATTGAAAAAAAGTGCCTTAATACATGCTTTTTGTTATGTAAAGCAAATGTTGTTCATGTTGTAGGAAATGTTAGGATTTACTGCATTAGATATCTGTTGAAAAAATGTGTAAAGTTTTTAATTTGTTGTTGTATTGAACAAAAATTTTTCTCCAAATATGGCATCCACAGCAAAAGGAGAAAATGATATTCATATAAATGAGTCTTGGCTCCTTCTACGTATTCGTGCAGCAGAAATTAGTTCCATCACTTCCATATATAGATCTTGAGAGGAAGTGGGAACAGAAAATCTTAGTGTTTTTAATAAGATCAAAGAAGTAAAAATCTATGCTTGGTAATTCTATTCAAGATCAAAATTTTCTGATCATTCTGGTTATAGAATCACTTTTCTTTCTTGTTTGTTATATAATAAAGTGATGTAACCAGTGTTATGGTTTAGATATGAGGTGTACCCCCAAAGCTTGTGTATGAAACAATGGAAGAATGTTTAGATGGGAAATGATTGAATTATAAGATATTTAACCTAATCAGTGGATTAATCCACTGATATGAATTAGATGAATTGTAGGCAGGTATGGTGTGGCTGGAGGAGGTGGGTCACTGAGGCTATGCTTTTGAATTTATATTATGTCCATGGAGAGAAGAGCACTCTCTCTCCTTCCTTGTGCCATGTCTTGAGCTACTTTTCTCCATTACAGTCTTTCTGATGTTCTGCTTCACCTAGGGCCAGAGAAAAAGAGCTGGATATCTATGGACTAAGAACTTTGTAACCGTGAGTGCCAAATAAACTTTTTCTCCTCCAAAATTGTTCTTGTCAGTTTTCTTGGTAACCACAACAGAAAATCTTTCCAAAACTCTCAATGACTAAAGATGGTAACATATTCAGAAAAGACTAGGAAAGCAAACATGTAAATCAGAAACCTCTGAATTATAAACCAAACCACCTCAGTTTGGAATTTAGTATGATTGTCCACAACATAGAAATTTGTATTTTTTTAAAAGAGCAAGAGAAATTAAGGCAGTTCTTAGATATGGACTTACATAAACTGAAAGGAAATTTTAAAATTGAGGAAGAGGGAGAGAGGGAATCATTTGGAGTTTAAATAAATAATAAAATATAACATTAAGGACCATATTTTTGTTAGTTCAGTTTTGCTTCTTGAGATGATGTCTTGCTATGTTCGTTGGTCCCATACTACTGAGCTCAAGGATCCTCCTGCCTCAGCCTCCCCAGTAGATGAGTAGAGTGGTGTGCCATTGTACCTAGCTAAGAGTAAAGTATGTACAAAAGTTACTGACTTAAGCTGCAACAAAACATGAAAATCTAATAGAAAGAAAATATCAAGCCCTAGAGTAACATATGCTCCCAGATGTCATTTTTGCTCCTAAATATGTTTATTTTTTAAAATTTAGCCTCATTTTAGTGGCTTGACTAAACAGAAATAAGGTAATTAATTTCAAAGAATTGGACCTAATGCATGCTTAAAGCTTTTAATAATAACCTGATCAGAGGAATTAAGAATTTGAGAAAATCCCTTTTCTTTGGATCTACCACTCTAAAAATTCCTCCTAAAAGTAACTGCAGAGAGCAATTAAGACAGATTTAGAGTAAAGACAATCACTTTGCATTCTCACTGTTTAACTTACTAAACATACTCTGATACCTAAAATTCAGTTTTACAAGGTAGAAAGCATGCTATCTTATTTGTTGAAATGTAACAAATTATTTTGACAGTTTTCACTATTTTAAAAAAGGTAAACATTTGCTGCACCCCCAAAGTTCCTGGATGGCAGGAATACAAGAACAGCTTAAATGGCTAATATTAGCTGAGGGTCTCTCATGATGTTGCAGTCAAGGTATTGACTGAAGCAGAAGTTATCTGTAAACTAACTAGACTGCAGGGTACTTTTTCAAGATGGTTCATTCATGTGACCTTTGGCAGAATACCTCAGTTCCTTGCTCATCGTTGTCTGAAACCCTCAGGACCTTGCCAAGTGAACTTCTCCAAAGTGCCTTCATAGTGTGGTAAATGACCTCTCCCAGAGTGAGTGATCTAAAGAGAACAAGGAAGAAACCATGATCAATTTTCAGAAGTGTTATGACATCATTTCAACCACGTTCTACTCTTTGAATAGGCCTGTTCTGATAAAATGTGGGAGAAAATGACATAATGATGTGAATCATCCTTTGTTCCCTGGATAATATCATTAGGACTATTTTAGAGGCTGGCTACCTAAGATATCCTGTGTGGTTATTAAGTCTGCTTCACCTGGGGTGGGTGAAGAGGAGATCAGCTGGTACATTTTTTTTTTAATCTTGATTTAATTTTTTTTATGTGGTGCTGAGGATTGAACCCAGTGCCTCACACATGCTAGGTGAGTGCTCTACCTCTGAGCCACAACTCCAGCCCCTGGAACATAAATTTGATCCAAGAAAAAGAATAAAGGAGAGAGGAAGAAATGAGCTTCTCATCCCTGCAATATCTAAGTAAAAGAAATCAATTGTATTAAAGCTGTTCATATTCATAATTACTTTAGGTCAGTGTTACTCAATGTGTGATCTACAGACTAACGTTCACTATAAGTTCTTTGTTATCATTTTAAAATTGGGCGCCCTAAGAAGCTGAGACATAACTCTGAGGACAATGCGCTACCTGGTTGCTGCTAGTAACTCCAAGAGGGATGACAGGAGACTGATCCGAAAACACAGGGAGGAAGTGTAAACTATTACTTAATGCTTCTGCTGATGTGAAAACCAGTTGGTGCCCTGACTGTGGCAGAATGACAACAACAACAAGAAGAATTGTGTCTCTTCCTCTTCCTCTTGGCTTCCACTGCTCAGCTTGTATCCCCAAGTGGTAGAAACTTACAAATTCGGAAGGCAAAGAAAAAAATGTAGATATAAACCCTAACCTCAGAATATACTCCTATCATTCATATATAAACCTGATTCATACAAGAACTTCCATTCAGCACCAGAAACATTTCATACAATTAAAAACGTTTTTACCCTTGTTATGGTTTGGATATGCTTTGTCTATATCCTCCAAAGGATCAGGTGCTGTAGGGTTGGTCCATTTGTATATCTGTTGAGCTGGTGGAACATGTTAGGGGTGGGGCTTCACACAAGGTAATTAGATCCACCCTTGGAAAGAATTAATGCTGGCCTACCTTGTGACTTCATCATGTTATAATATAGTTAGGAGATCACATAATTATTGAACAGATAGAACTATCTGATCTTGGACTTTCAGCTTCCAAAACTATGAGCTAAAAAATCCTCTTCTTTTTAGACTACCCAGCTTCAGGTATTATGTTTTAGCAATAGAAAACCGACTAATACAACTCTCACCAAAGAAGGGTGTACAAAATTTCAATATTTGTGTTGCCCAAATTTAGGTTGATGTTAATTACTCCTCATATTGAATTATAGTTCAATTTTAGTATTCCTTAACCTAGTGACTCAATGGTAAGTTAATCTCAACAATTATCTTTATGGAAAACAACAAGGGGGAAATAAGGAGAAAAGCAATTTCTCAAACACACACATTTAACAAGGAAGATAAAATGTGTAAATGCTATAATTGTATGACTTTCTCTGAATGTGTAGTTTTTATTATTTCCTATCCACACATCCCTTATCCTTTCTGTGCCCCTTTTAATGCCAGCTATAGCTTCAGTGATGGGATGTTTACCAGTTTGAGTGATGTAAAATTTCACTCTAGAAAAGTCAGTCTTGCCTTTATTTTATTTTATTTTTGGCAGTTGTTGCTGTCTTTTAACAATTATTATTGGGCATGAAGAAACTAAGATACACTCCATTGAATCACCTGAGTCCAAAAACGTTCTCCCTGTCACCACTGTACAGCAGAAAACCATTTCCCTTTGGTAATCATCAAAACTGATAAAATCATACTCATATTTGTCTGTAGGAACAATGGTTTGACATTCAAAAGAAGCCAGGTATTAGAATAAAAATTCAATTTCATGGAAGACTGGCAACATAAAAGTTTTGAGGGACTCATGTGGAGTAATAATGAAAGTTGCCAATTCACCTTCCATTGTGTATTTCCTAGGCTCATGTATTTGATCATGAAGGAACAGCACCACATATTCATCATTGATTCAGAGAAAATACTATGTCATGTGATAGAACTTAGCCTTTTAGGAGATTCAATTGCCTCATCAATAAAAATGCTCCAAGCTGTAAAGTGATTAGGTTTGGGAACATGTGAGAGATTGTCACTCTCCTTTTGACAACTCCAGTTGAGTTTCCAGCCACTGAGCTGAAGTTGTTTCCATTATGAAGATCAATGAATCTTTCAGTAGACTGACTATCTGTTTTATTTTAGGGATACTAAATGAAACAAATCGCTAGTAAGAGTCCCCATAGATCAAAACATTCTGACAGTATTGTGTGCCTGCTGCTCATTATGAAAACATGATATCTTGTCTATAATGATGAAGTTGTACCACTTGAACCTCACTGCTCTAATATCATCTCTGTTAAATTACAAAAGCCATCTTAATGGCAGCATTTCCCCATAGTCAGACCCAGCCCATAGAATACGACTACCGCAGAGATTTTCAAGTACTCTGGTGTTCCCTTCACTAATGTATTTATCAATGTCTTAGTGAATGGAGTGCCTTATAGGCCCTATTAAGGATGTAACGGAGGATGGTATGGAGGTCACACATGATAAATGAACTCCAGTGTTTCAACTCCAACAGTCCTTTCTGCCCAAGTGTTTGACTTCCTTATGGCATTTCAGTCATAAATACAAGTTTAAGTCAATTAAACAAGTAAAGTATCAGAGGCAATTCCAGGTGGTTGAGCCAACTCCATGGTAAGTATAGCTAGATCAATATATTCAGGATCTGGATACTAAAGCCAATGACTGCTGGCAGAGGACAAAGCAATTGACAAGTTGTCACAAAACCAGGACAAGAAAGTATCTTTTATATCCTCATGCTTTTGCACTTTCTTGTGTTTCTTTTTGGCCGAAAACAAGAAGTCAGGAAATCAAGGAGAAGTGCATTCTTGGTACTCAATGTCTGCATCAGAGAAGAGGTATAAAAGGCAGGGAATACAAATGAAAGATGAAAACAAATGCCAAATGTCTTCTCTGATATAAGGTGGGTGACTCAAAATAGGTTAGGGGGAAGAGCATGAGAAGAAGATTATCACTAAATAGGGAAGACAGGTGGGAGGAAAAGGGAGGGAGAAGGGGAATTGCACAGAAGATGGAAGGAGACCCTCATCGTTATACAGAATACATGTATGACGATGTGAGGAAAAAGAAAAAAAAAAGTGTGTCACATTAGATTGGGTAGAGAGAAGTGATGGGAGGGGAGGGGAGGGGAAGAGGGGATAGGAAGGGCAGCAGAATATAGTAGACATTATTATTGCTGTATGTATATATGTGACTACATGACCAATGTGATTCTGCAAACTGTACACTCAGAAAAAAATGAGAAATTATACCTCATCTGATTCAAATGTATGATATGTCAAGATCATTGTACTGTCATGTGTAACTAATTAAAACAAATTTAAAAAATAGGAGAAAATTTTTAAAAAGAGTTTAAAAGAAAAAAAAGAAAGATGAAACCTTAATTAATGACACTACTGCTTAATTTTGAAGCATTATTTTACACATTATTAAGCTGACATTTCAAATTTTCCACATGATAAACTAAGTATATTTAGTTTTGTGTCAGTAAGACTTAAAAACACTCAACATTTTATGAGGTGAAATAAGATGAGGATTCAACTATAACCTGAATAGAAATGCCACAAAATAATTTATGAAAATAAATCTCTATATCTCACAATGGATTTGAAATGTTTTGATGTGTAAAATATAAACATAAAAATTACTTTATCTGGAAAATATACTAATCAATGTTCAAAAATCAAGTGAATACTTAAATTGTAAATTTTGGGGGGTAAGGAAGTGCAAAGCATGGGACCCAGGGCCTCATGCAAGTCAGAGAAGTGTCCTAATATTGAGCTACCTCCCGCCCCTGTGATTTTTGTTTTGAATTAAAAACATCTTGTCTTAGTCAGCTTTTTCAGCTCTGTGACCAAAAAAAAATGAGAAGAACACTTTTAGAGGAGGAAAAGTTTATTCAGAGATCATGGTTTCAGAGGTCTTAGGTAATACATAGATGACTCCATTGTTCTGTACCCAAGTTGAGGCAGAAAGACCATCAAGACACAGGAGCATGACAGAGAAAAACAGCTCAGTACATGGCATCAGGAAGAAATGAGATTGTTCCATTCACCAGGGACAAATTATGTACCCCAAAGACATGCTCCCCAATGAGCCATTTCCTCCAATTCAGCCTAGATGACTATAGTTATCATCAAGTTAATCTTTGCCATGGGATTAATTCACTGATTAGGTTAAGACTCTCATAATCCAAACATTTCACTTCTAAACTTTCTTGCATTATTTCACACATGAGATTCTGTGGAAACTCCAAATATAAATTATAACATCTCAATATCAACCAATAAATATGGGTAAGTATATGAATATGCATATAAATTAAAGAGGGAAAACTGAAAATACTAGATAGTATTGCCTAATTAACTGATTAAGGATATTTTCTGGTGCAAATATGCTTCTTAAAATACCCATTTATTAGGTTCTTGGGATATTCTTGTGTTCTGGGGCATTAAACTATAGTGTAATTTTGGATAAGTGAGAAACATGTCTTTGTGTTGGATCTTATTTTCTCTTCTCTCTTACAGTTTTCATGTGAATCATGGTTCTTTACATAAATAAATTCTGCCTGTGTTTTTCATTCTCAAACTTGTAGATAAATTTTCTCCAGATAGTGAAATGTGAGTGGATGTTACATAATACACAGAAACTTTGAGGAATGGACCATGTACTCCCATTAGCTTGCTTAACTTGCCTCTCTGCCCTGTCTCAAACAATTTGCTACTCTTTAGCCTGCATCTTTGAGCTAAGAAGATGTATTAAGAAGGTTTAAAGCAGATCTCTATCCTGGTTCAGGGCTATAGCTAATCAGGAGACAATGTCCAGTGAAAGTACCAAATAAATTTTTATTTTAAAGAAAATAGAATTTGAGAGACGTGTTTTGATACAGCAAAACCAAGCAAATAAATGACTAACATTTCTATTTTGATACAGCCATAGAGTGGATATTTTGAACCCAGGATAATTCTCAGGCATTTTTTAAAAATATATATATATATATATATATATATATATATATATATATATATATATATATATATAGTACTGATATAGCAAATATTTCTCTCAAATTCTGCCTATTTGCAGCTATTTGCTGTCATTTTCTAGGAAAAATTTACAGACTCTCAGAAAATATATCTGATTTTGAAGACTACTTGAGTATATAACATGAACTAAAGAATAGTATGAATCCTTCAATTATACCTTATCACCTCCCAACAATTCAAACAACAACTCAAGTCTTAATAAGCTCTTTAGCATCTAAAATTCATTTCTGAGGCAAGATACATTTTATTATATGTCTTACAAATAAATTAAGAAATCATAAACTAAGTTGTGGAATAACACACTATCAACCAGTAACAGACCATTTAATACGCAGCTTTGACCGAAATAAAGAATGTCTCAGTAATAACAGCTATAGCATTCTTGATGCTGAGGAAACGTACTTAATATTTCAAAGTCAAATGACCCTTTTCACATTTTGTCCAAGAAAAATTCCTAAAACTGTTAAAAGAATAGCAGTGTTTATACATCATTATTCCACTGTTTATTTTGAAGCTATAACTTAGGGGACTACTCAAGATATCCTACCAAATAAGCTCCAGGACCATTACTCACTTATTCTGTTAAAGTCTAACTATGGGGCATAAGCTTTTGCCTACACATCTTCAATGTCAATTGGAATGATATATATTGAAACTTTATCCATCTTCCTTTAATTCACTGAACTGCTTCCTCTTCTTTCCCTATAATATATATTAAAGTGAGATAAATCTTCAGGTCTAATATTCAAATATCTGATTTTTTCTTTAAAAAGCATATTTACATTTTAGATTATTGTCATTAAATTGATTATAGACTACAACTTTCAGCAGTAAAGTCACTGTTAGTTTTATAACTAAGAAAATAGTAAAAATTATTTTGATCCTGATGAAATTCTGACAGCCATCCTCATAATGCAAAATTATATCTATATGCAGAGTATCTTCTACAATGCATGACAAAATTTACTTTTTTATCTACACTCTTATCACATTTTGTCAGTCTAGGTTCTCCACATGCACTGTTTTCTTTTTTTTTTTAATTTTTTATTATTGGTTGTTCAAAACATTACATAGTTCTTGATATATCATATTTCACACTTTGATTCAAGTGGGTTATGAACTCCCATTTTTACCCCATATACAGAGGAGGGAAAGGGAGAGAGAAGGGAAATTGCATGGAAATGGAAGGAGACATGCACTGTTTTCTGATCATATTAAAGAGTTTGTCAAATGCAAAGACCATGTCTTATTCACCTTCACATGAACTTAATTTTCATACCTCTCTTTATAGTGTGACAAAATACAAATACATCCACAGAGTCTTCCATCTCTGTTTCCATGACCTCTTGAAATGCAATTTTAAGCTCCTACCATTAAAATATAGAAATTATCTCATTATTTATTCTGGCTTTCCTTTGTGACATTTTTCCCCCAGTAGAATATCATAGACCTGGCTTTGTGCCAGTTTAATTTAAGTCTTAATAATCACACCATGCTTAAATTGTGCCACTGTCTTGTGGAAAAATACAGGCCAGACTGCTAAAACCCTCTTTTTTTACACCTTTCTTTCCCATAAGGATTTTAAAAGAGACTGAGAGGCCGGTCGGGTCTGTTGCTAGGTGTACAGCATGCTGTCTGGCACTTCCAGTACTAAGACAGGTTAGGTGGGACAGCTATGGTCCCAAATTCAGGAATTCCTAAATTGACAAAGAATGTTACCTCAAGCCTGAAGTTGAGCTCACCTAAGAGGACAAATGTGACAAGGGTCATAAGACAACTGAACTCATCAAAGCTACAACAGAAACAAAAGCAAGTTCAATGTTTGCAAATCCAAAGATCCGTATATTTGCTGACATGATGAGGAAAGGAGGAAACAAAGTACTACCAGATTCCTCAGGATGCAGACTGAAAGGTGTTAAAAGGAAGTGGTTTGAGAAATAACATGCTGCTATTCCAGAAGAACAAGCAACCATTCAAAGCAACCCCTACATCATCTTCCACCAAGCACTGTAAAACTGAGCTCTGATTGGATGGTACCTATTCACAAGTGAGGTCATTTCTACCAGGTCCCTGGACCTCCAGCTGACCGATGTGGCCACTTCCTAGCCATGAAATAAATTATCACTGAACGCCAAAAGACTAATCATGGGTGGACACTAACACCAGAGAGCCTGTCACGTAAGCTGCTGCAGGCTTTCACAACTACAGTCCTATGATCCAGACAAAGCATGACAGGTACACAATAGCAGAGGCCAACTGTGCCCTGGCCACTATTTGTGGTGGGAGAAGAGAGATTCTAGGAGGAGGCCAGGGTCCTCTGCCACAAGAAACCTTGTGAGCCACTTCTCTGTTGAAAGGTGGATAAAAGGTATAGTTAGTTTTCAAGAAGGATGGAGTAACATGTTATTGCCTGTTAATCCTTCTTTGTTTGATGCTAGAACTGGTTCTCCCCGCCCTATCTTCTTTTAATGAAAGAACATATTAACTTGGGAATTTCTTCCATTCTTTTCTTCACTCAGCTTTAGGTAGGCCTTAGGATTCTATGAAAGGGAGTTGTTTTAGTGTCAGAAAGATCTATAAGAAAATCCTGATGTTAAACTGGTATAACAGGTTAAATGAGTACTACTATTCATTAAAACAGAAGAGAAAAAACAGATTTTATAATCACCTTATATATTAAAAAATTACTGTAAAGAATATTGAGTCTCAAATATGTACTATGGCTGATACTATGTATATCCTGGAATCAATAAAATTGTACCATATATATCTTTAAATTAGCTTGGCTTTGAAATGTTTTAGGAAATATTAACCACCAAATACTAACTAACCACACATATTTTGGAATGCCTGGAATCATGAAAGTGTGTCATGGACAATTTGATGCTAGGCACATATGACAAAAGCTAGGGCTCTCTGTTGGGTTCATATGTGATGAGTATGTAGATATTCTATTAAGGACAAAATTGAAAAAGGCATGGAAGTTTCTAGAAAAAAAAGAATGTCTTCTGTGTTAAAATTGCATTTATATAATTTTCTATTTATTATGGTAAAGTTCACATAACATAAATTTTATGAGGCATTAAGTGTGTTAACATTATGAAATTGTCATAATTAGCTACTTCAAAAATATGTTCATCAAACCAAACTACAACTATTTCTATTAATCAGTATTTCCAATTCTTTATGCTCACCTCAGCCTATGGTGACCACTATGATACTTTTTTATGAATTTGACTATCTTAATTTCCTTATAGATGGGAACTAATATAATCTTTTTTCTGGTTTGAATCCCTGCTTTTAATTATGTTGAGCATTTACCCACAAGTGAAATTGCTAGGTTATTATTTACTCAACTTATTAAATACATTGCTATATAACCATATAAACCTATATGAATATTGAAAATATATGAATATTATGGAAAAATATATCAATGCTTTAAACAGGCAAAAGATAATTTTATTTAAGGTTGTCACACAACTTCAAGGGAATGGTCACATTATTTCACACTACATCATAGAAAACTGAAGACATGATCTTATTATGAGTATCATTACTTTTTCTAGAACAGGTATCTGCTCTTATACTCAAAGGCCCAGTCTGTATACCTAGACAAATTTATCTGAACTATCCTAAATTTGCAACTCTAATCTTGGCTTCAGAATTTGCAATTATAATCTTGCCTTTATGTTCAGCAACCAGTTATGAAATTCATACTATCAAGAACTTCATTTAAAAAAAAATAGAGACAAATCTTAACTGGATTTGATTTCCCATATGTCTTGTATCTGTTATTATTTAGTGTGGAAAAAAATGGTGTTTCACAGTACAAAGTCAATGAAGAGACTTTGTTATAATAAAAAAATAGTGGCTCAAGGATCAAGGTGTTATCACTTTTCCTTTTCTCAAATTTCTTTTATAAAAAAGACATTCACAAATACAAAGTATAATAGGGTTTTTAAATAAATAAAAAAGATTAAAGCCTGGTTGTGAGATATTTTTTAGTAAAAAGCAAAGCTAAAGTGTTTTAAAATAATTCAAAAGAATGCCTATTTTTTTCCAATTTTATGAAAAATGTGTTTTGTTTTGAAGTCATGGGGTTAATGAGTTTATAAAGAGGTGTGAGATGCAATTATTGAGATCCAATTATTTTCTACCTTTACTAGAAAACACACCTCTCTGTGAAGAGAATAGAAAAAGAAGAAATAAAAATAAAGAAAGAAGAAAACGAGAGAGGGAGATGGAAGGAAGGAAAGAAGGAAGGAACAGACTGAAGTTATATGCCCTTTTTGGAGACTATGAGGGCCTTAATCATTAAACCAAAAACAGGAAGCTTCTGTGATGAGATTTGAATGCAATCCATGGTGAGAAATTTCAAATTTGTCACATATGTGAGAATATTTACATATGTAATATGATGTAGACATATTTTAAGAAGTTAAATCAGATTTTTATTTTAAAAATATATTACCAAACTATATTAATCAATGCACCATGATACTGATATAAGGACAATGAATTAGTCAATAAATTAGATGGCTGAGAAATGAACCCATGCTTCTGCATTCATTTGATTTTTCAACATAGAGGCTAAAACAAACAATGGATAAAAGACAGTCTCTTCAGTAAATGACCCTGGGAAAATTGTCCAACTACATGCAGAAGAGTTAAATTGGAACCTTATCTCACTGCAACTCAAAATGGATTAAACACATAATTGTTTTAATATCTGAAACTATAAAACTAGTAGAAGAAAAGTTAGGGTAAAATATTCATAACATTGGTATGGACAATAATATTTGAAAATTACCTCCAAAACATAGGTTATAAAAGCAAAAATTGTCAAATGGAACTGCCTCAAACTGAAAAGTTACATACAGCAAACGAAACAAAAGATTCAAGAGATAATCTGCAGAATGAGAGAAAATATTTTCACACCATAAACTAAAGAAAAGATTAGTCCCAAAAATGTATAAGGAACTCAAACCACTCAAAACCAAGAAAACATCCCTTTCTAAAAGAAGCAAAGGTTCTAAAAAGACTTTTCTCAAGTAAGACATAAAAATAAGCAAAAAGTATATGAGAAATTGCTTAACATCACTAATCATCAAGAAAAAATAAATTAAGACCACAACAAGTTATCACCTCACTCCTCTTAGAATGGCTTAAGGAAAACATAGTCTTGGAGTGGATGTGGAGAAAAGGGAAACCCTGTACACTGTTGGTAGGAATATAAATTAATTCAACCATTTTGAAACACAGTATGGATGTTTCTCAAAATTCTAAACATAGAAATAACATATGATCTAACAATCCCAATTCAGGCTATATATGCAAAGGAATTGAAATTTTTATATCAAAAAGGTATCTTTCATTTGTCAATTTTTACTTTTTTAACCTATATTATGGAGGTAATCTCCAAATATTATTGTTCATACCGATGTTATGGAGATTTGCCTCTAACTTTTCTTCTATTAGTTTTACAGTTTCAAGTGTCTTTAATTATGCCTTGAATCATTCCATCACTATTCATACAAGCCAAGATTTGAAAAAAACCCATAAATGTACATAAACAAATGAATAGATAAAAATAATGATGTACTATTCTTACAAAAGAAAAACAATTCCGTCATTTGAATTAACATGACAAATCTAAAGGATATTAAACTAATAAAACAGAAAATCACATACTACGTGTTCTCACATGTGGACTCTAAAATAATCAGATTAATAGAAGTAGAAAGAATGGTGGTAACTAGTGGCTAAGGAAGGGACATAATGCACACAGGTGAGATACTACTCTGAGTGTGCAAGGTTTTTTTATAGATCAGAGCAAGTTATGTTACTACTGCACAGCATGATGATGATAATTAATAATAATATATATCTTAAAATTGCTGAAAAGGTGAATTTTAAATATTCTTAACTCAAAGAAAATTAAATATGTGAAGTGTTATATATGGTTAATTAGCCTAATTATATTATTAAACATGTATCAAAACATTACATTTTACCATATATATATATATATATATATATATATATATATATATATATATATACACGCACATACACAATTATTTGTCAATTAAAATAGAAAGGGAAAATTAAAAAAGAGAAGTTAAAAGCATACTTTAGTGGAGGAAGTAAAATATACAAGAGTAGTTATAGAGAATATAGAAAAGATTTGCAGCAGTCCCTGTAGAAGATTGAGTTATGTAAGAATAATATGAGGCTTGAAAATATTAAAAAGTAGAAGAAATTAATGGGGACATTGAAGACCTATGTGACCCAAGTTTCTGATAAGAGTAATTGATGGTGGCAAAACTATGTTGGCAAGTGCTACTAGAGACAACTCTGGACAGGGTGGACCCTTGGGCACCTTGGGATGAGATTAGAAAGCAGCTTATACTAAAATGAAGAAACACACCCATACTACCTTGTTAAACTGAATGAAATAATTAAATTTCCATAGGAAGAATAGAATATAATACTCTCTTTAGATGAAATATAAATACAGTTATGTATATTAATGGGATTTGTCAAATAAATATTAAAGTATGGGCTTTTGAGTACCCTCAATTCCACTGTGCATTCATAAAAAACATAATTTTTTTCTCCATCTTTTGTAAGTTGTGCACTATCATCATGTCCTTAAGTCTATATGAAAGAGAGAGAGAGAGAGAGAAATTAGTGTTGCCCCCCCCCCAAAAAAAATGTGATGAATGTGGATTTCTTTAGCATTAAATGGAGTTGATATTGGAGAAATTTAACAAACATTAGCAATCAACATATGTGGTTCTTAATATTTAAAGATAGGAGGAAAAATTGAGTGCACTTTAAAATTCACTTAATTTTAAACATTGGTTTAAAATGTTTGATTCAGCTTACTTGCATTTTTGCATATATTTTAAGGAACATATCAAGTTTGAATTATTACGTAAAAAATTATTAGCAATGAATAATCACACAAAGTTAAAAGGATAAAATATAAGTGAATCTATAATTTATACAATCATATAAGTAAAGGTGTACTCCCTTAAACTGATTTACTTTGAAATATAATTAAAAATGTAAAGACAACCAAATAATATTAAATAGATATTTAATATTAAATATTAACCCTAAATTTCAAAAAGGTATTTGTTGATACTTAAATACTTTTTAATGTAAACTAAGAATATTTTATTTTTATTTTTCTATGTATTTCTTCTTTTATTATGGAACATAGTATTTATAGATCAGTATGAAAATTATAATATTTGTTGGCAGTATGAAAATTCAATACATGTCTATGATGTGTAATGATCAAAATGGTGTAATAAGTCTTTCATATCCTCAAAAATTAATCATTTCTATGTGTTAGAATCTTCTGTACTCTTTTGTACAAGTTATTTTAAAACATATGTCATCTTATTTATGGATGAAAAGGAGTTATTAAAAATTTTGTTTTTAATCTTTCATTGTTCATTCATTTAATACCAATTTATTTATCTCCAAGTAAGACCCTTCTATAGTTTGTCATGCAGTTTTTAGTACTGCTTGCTTCTGATGCCTTCATCTTACAAATTCCTAATCAGTGAGGTAATATTCATGAAGTTTTACTTTAGTCTCAATATGATGGAAAGGACTGGAGAAGATTGTCAAGGGCAGATAAGATGGCTGTCTCTTTAAGAACTTTGTTGCATCTCAATGTCTTATAATTAGACAGGTGTCATGTCCATTCTAAAGAGACTTATCAAAACATGCTGCATTTTTTTTCTTGATTATTTTTTCCTCTTCTCAGTTTGACAGAATTGACTGAAAGGAAAATTGAATAAGGGGACATGTTTTCTTTTTTACTTCAGCTGCAACCAAAATAGAAAAGCAAAAGAGAAATCAGCAGGTTGAATGGAGGGTAAGAAATTACTTAAATAGTAAATTTACTGCCTATTTACCTGGTAATAAAAGACATATTTGCATGATGATCCTTTGGGGGACATAGGCACTTCATCCTGATTCTAGCTACCAGTAGAATGGATTAATGCTTGTGTAGCTCAATTTGATCACCTTGATGGTAAATCTCATTAACTTAAGTAGATATAGATATGCTCTGTAGTTGGGCATTCACCATACTATGATTCAGATCTGGATGTCCCCTAAAACCTTGTGTGTTGAAGGCTTGGTCCCCAGTACAGCACTGTTCAGAGGAGGGGCCTTAAGGAAGGTGATTGGATCTTGGATTCTAACCTTACTAGTGGATTAATTCATTAACGATTCATACTTTGATGTTATTAATGTGAGGTGATGGAAATTGTAGGAGGTGGGGTCTAGTTGGATGAAGTAGATCACGGGGGCATGCCCTGGAAGGATATGTCTTGTCTCCAGAACCTTCCCCCACAACTTTCTGGCTGCCATGAGGTGAGCAGCTCTGCTCCAGCAGTCACTTCCTGCCCTGATGATCTGCCTTGTCAAAGGCCTTAAATGATCCACCGAAATAACTGAGTGTCATGAACTAAAACCTCTGAAACCATGAGCAAAAACAAACATTTCAAGCTTTGAATTGTCCTCAGGTATTTAATCACAGGGACAGAAAGCTGCCTAACACATAATTTGTGTATATTTTATATCTAGGAAAGACATATTTTATTCCTGAGGAGTTGCTATGAGTTTGCTTTTCATAGATTTTATCTTGTAACAAATTTTGCCAAAGTTAATTCATTGAATCAATTTAATTAGATTATTTGTATTTACCGAAGTAACAGAAATAGGTAAACTGAGAAACATCAAAACTCATAGAAGTTCTATTTGTTCCTGTATAGTATCAGTGAGAGGCGCGCGCGCGCACACACACACACACAGAATTTAACTGTGTAACTCACTGATACTATGCAATTCTCCTAGAAATTTGTCCTTTCTAATCTTTGTCCTCATTTGTTCTATTATTCGTGTGAAAAAAAGAAAGGAAGCCTGATTATTCCATCTTGTAAATACCTATCTCTTTCACCATGCAGTTGCACAATTATTAAAAACTTGGTTATATTGTATACCCTGCTTGTAATAATTAATTCAGTCATCAATGAATCAATTTTGAAGTCATATATTGGGTCACCTGAAGCTTGCACAAAGTAAGTGAAGGATTTGAATAGTCAAATATATGGTAGCACTTTCAGTTCTGAAAGAATAATTATTTTAAAAGCTTTTACAATGTTTTATGTTTTAAAACTCACATTAGTAGAAAACTTTTTGAGTAATGAGGTACTTAAAATCATATCTTTAAATATTTATAGAAAAATTTATTTGCTTACCTATTCCTCTTACAAAATATGAGCTAGGCACTTTAAAAGTACTTTTTAATACAAAAGTTTACAGGACAGAGAAAACCCAGTATTTGGTATTCTAATAGGATTTTATATATACATATATATAAATACATTATATAAATATATATACATATATAAATACATATATATAAATATATACATATATATACATATATAAATATATATACATATATATAAAATATATATAATATATTTTAAAAATATATATATATATTAAAAATAAAAAAATATATATATACATATATATAAATATATATACATATATATAAATACATATATATAAATATATACACATATATATACATTATATATATATATAATAAAATGCATATTTTAAATTAATGTTATCTAATATATAGGAAATAAATGTAGAGAACAAACAGGTGATAATACAGGTACTTGATTGAGAAGGCCTTCTTTCCTGAGGTAGTTGAAGAATATTTTTAAGGAAATAAAATCTAAGATACAGCTGAGCTTTGATATTGAGATAGAAGAAATAAAATATAGGTAGAAAGGTGGTGTAAAGGAAGGACTAGAATGTATAGTTTTAATTTAAAATTCCACATACATTTCCAGGCCTGTGCCTTCCAAATTTACCAGGAAATCTGAAAATCTTAAGAGTTAACCATCATCCTTGTTAATTAGCCCACCAAAATAGATTAAAAAATGAGAAATTTTTACAAAGCTATAATTTAGATCAGATAATGGAGACCACGTCAGCCCAAGGATCTGATCCCAGACACAACCAGACTGATGTCATCCTCACATACCCTCCCATACCTGCACCTTACCAAGTTTCCTCAAAAAGTTGTGCCAGAAACTCCCAAGATGTATCTCTCACTTTCAAAATGCCTATGTCATTCCTTGAATATATACTCCTTGTCTTCTTGAATAAGTTTTGTGTGCTTCTACTCACATGTTGAAATTCTTTTCTATCAATTATATCAAGGACCTCCCTTGTCCTTATTCCAGTTATCTACTTCTCTGGGAATTCCTTGAGACCCAGTTCCATTGATACCTCTTTTCTGGTGACAGGGTGAGTCCAGTCGTGGAGAAAATGTGGAGTATGCAGTCAAAGAAGAAGTAAGAATATATGTGAAGGCCCTTTCAAGGCACAGATGACACTGGACAACATGAAATAGGCAAAGAAAACTGTACTTAAATCAATTGCAATAAGGGAGAAAGATCAGAATGGGACTTGAATTAAATTCCTTTGAAACAAATGGCTAGAGTGATGATGTTTTTTTTTTTTTAAATTAATTACAGATAATAATTATATATATATATATATATATATATATATATATATATATATATATATATATATATTTACAGGTAGGGATATGATTTTGGGGGGAATTTTAATGTTTACATTAGTGCATTATAGATACACATAGTAGTGGGGTTAATTTTGAAGTAATCGCATATACATGGAATATAATTTGTTCAATTTCAGTCCCCATTATATCCTCCCTCCTTACTCTTCTTCACCCCACACCCATCTACTCCTTTGGCCTTCCCCTCATTTATTTATTGGTTTTATAAATTTACACTATATAGGTGTACATAACAGTGGAGTTCACCATGGTACATTCACACAAACACATAGCATAGTTTGGTTCACCTCATTCAGCTCTTTCAACCCTTTCCCCATCATACTTCCTTCCCTCCCAATCCCCTTCTCCATTCCATTTTCATGATGTCTCCTTCACATATCCACCTCTACTCCCCAATTTTTCTCTACCTTCCACGTGCAAGCGAAAACATTTAATACTTAACTTTCTGAATCTGGCTTATTTCACTTAGCATGATAATCTCTTCTGTCAATTTACCAACAAGTGCCATAACTTCATTCATCTTTGTGGCGGAGTAAATACTTCATTGTGTATATATGTTACATTGTCTTATTCATTCATCTGTTTTTGGCATCTGGTCTGGTTCCATTAATTGGCTCTTGTGAATTGAGCTGTGATAAACATTGATGTGCCTGTATTTCTATAATATGTTGATTTTAGTCCTTCTGAATAAATACCAAAGAGTGAGATAACAAGGTTATATGGTGATTCCACTCCTAGTCTCTTCAGAAATCTCCATACTGCTTTCCAAAGTGTTTGTACTAATTTGTAGTTACACCAACAGTGTATGAGTGTACATGTCCTCCCCTTACATCCTAACCAGCATTTTTATTATTGTATTCTTGATGATTGCCATTCTAATGTGAGATGAAGTTGCATTTCCCTGATTGCTAGGGATTTTGAACATTTTTTCACATATATGTTGGCCATTTAATTTCTTATTTTAAGAAATGTCTCTTTAGTTCTTTTGCCCATTTATTTATTGTGGATTTCTTTCTTTGTTTTTGTTGTTAAATTATTGAGTTCTTGATTCATTCTGGATAATAATCCCTTGTAGAAGGAGTAATTGGCAAGGATTTTCTCCCATTCTGCAGTCTCTCTCTCTTTAAATCTTGTTCCTTTTACTGTACAGCTTTTTATGTTGATGCTATCTCATTTATTGATTTTTACTTTATTTCTTGAAATTTTTGAGAAACTACATTTCGTTTTCATTTTTTTATTGATTAAAAAAAACGACAGTGGAATGCAATTCTTATTACACACATACAACACAATTTTTTATATCTCTGGTTATATATAAAATATGTTGACACTAATTTGTGTCTTTATACATTCACTTGGATAATGATGTCTATCATATTCCACCATCCTTGCTAATCCCCTGCCCCCTCCCGTATGCTCCCACCCCTCTTCCCTATCTAGATTCTTCTATTCCTGCCATGCTCCTCCTCCCTACCCCACTATGAGCCAGCCTCCTTATATCAGAGTAAGCATTCCGCATTTGTTCTTTTTGGATTGGCTAACTTCACTTAGCATTGTCTTCTCCAATGCCATCCAGTTACTTGCAAATGTTATGATTTTATCCTCTTTTATTGCTGAGTAAAATTCCATTGTGTATATATACCACATTTTTTTTTTATCCATTCATCCACTGAAGGGCATCTAGGTTGGTTCCACAGTTTAGCTATTGTGAATTGTGCTGCTATAAACACTGATGTGGCTGTGTCTCTGTAGTATGCTGTTTTTAAGTCTTTTGTGTATATACCAAGGAGAGGGATAGCTGGGTCAAATGGTGGTTCTATTCGCAGTTTTCCAAGGAATCTCCATACTGTTTTCCATATTGGCTGCACCAATTTGCAGTTCCGCCATCAATGTATGAGTGTACCATTTTCCTCACATCCTCACCAACACTTATTGTTGTTTGTCTTCATAATATCTGCCATTCTGACTGGAGTGATATCTTAGAGTAGTTTTGATTTGCATTTCTCTAATTGCAAGAGATGATGAACATGTTATTATATATTTGTTGGTTGATTGTATATCCTCTTCTGAGAAGTGTCTGTTCAGGTCTTTGGCCCATTTGTTGATTGGGTTATTTGTTTTTTTGTTGTTGTTGTTTGTTTGTTTGTTTGGTGATTAGCTTTTTGAGTTCTTTATATACCCTAGAGATTAGTGCTCCATCTGATGTGTGAGGGGTCAAAATTTGCTCCCAGGATGTAGGTTATCTATTCACCTCACAGATTGTTTCTTTTGCTGAGAAGAAACTTTTTAGTTTGATTCCATCCCATTTATTGATTCTTGGTTTTAAATCTTGCACTATAGGAGTCTTGTTAAGGAACTTGGGGTGGAATCCCACATGACAAAGATTAGGGCCTAATTTTTCTTCTATAAGACAGAGAGTCTCTGGTTTAATTCCTAGGTCCTTGATTCACTTTGAGTTGATTTTTGTGCATGGTGAGAGATAAGGGTTTAATTTTATTTTGTTCCACATGGATTTTCAGTTTTCCCAGCACCATTTGTTGAAGATGTTATCTTTTCTCTAGTGCATGTTTTCGGCACCTTTGTCTATTATAAGAAAATTGTAATTTTGTGGGTTAGTCTCTGTGTCTTCTATTCTGTACCATTGGTCTGCCAGTATGTTTTGGTGCCAATAAATACCATACTGCTTTTGTTATTGTTGCTTTGTAGTACAGTTTAAGGTCTGATATAGTAATGTCACCTGCTTCCCTCTTCCTGCTAAGGATTGCTTTAGCTATTCTGGGTGTCTTATTTTTCCAGGTAATTTCATGATTGATTTTTCTATTTCTATGAGGAATGCCATTAGGATTTTGATCAGAATTACATTAAATCTGTATACTGCTTTTGGTAGTATGGTTATTTTGATAATATTAATTCTGTCTATCCAAGAGCAAGGTAGATCTTTCCATCTTCTAAGGTCTTCTTTGATTTCTTTCTTTAGGGTTCTATAGTTTTCATTGCATAGATCTTTCACCTCTTTTATTAAGTTGATGTCCAAGTATCTTACTTTTTTTTGAGGTTATTGTAAATGAGGCAGTCTTCCTCATTTTCTTCTCAGAGGATTTGTCACTGATATACAGAAATACCTTTGATTTATGTGTGTTGATTTTATATCCTGCTGGTACTTGGCTAAAGTCATTTACTAGTTCTAGATGTTTTCTGGTGGAGCTTTTTGGGTCTTCTAGGTATCGAATCATATCATCAGCAAATATTGATAATTTCTTATTTATATATATATATATATATATATATATATATATATATATATATCCCTTTAATTTCTTTTGTCTGTCTACTTGCTCTGGCCAGTGTTTCAAGAACTATGTTGAACAGAAGTGTTGAAAGTTGGCATCCCTGTATTTTTCTAGTTTTTAGAGGGAATGCCTTAATTTTTCTCCATTTAGTATGATGTTGGCCTGAAGGTTAGCGTAGATAGCCTTTAAGATGTTGAGATACGTTCCTATTATCCCTAGTTTTTCTAGTGTTTTGAACATGAAGGGGTGTTGTATTTTGTCAAATGCTTTTTCTGCATCTATTAAGATGATAATATGATTCTTATCTTTGAGTCTATTGATGTGATGGATTACATTTATTGATTTCTGTAGGTTGAACCAACCTTGCATTCCTGGGATGAATCCCATTTGATCATGGTGCATAATCTTGTTGATATGTTTTGTATTCGATTTGCTAGAATTTTATTGAGAATTTTTGCATCTATATTCATTAGAGATACTGGTCTGACATTTTCTTTCTTTGATGTGTTTTTGCCCGGTTTTGGGATCAGGGTAATATTGGCCTCTTAGAATGAGTTTGGAAGTGCTGCCTCTTTTTCTATTTCCTGAAATAAATTGGAGAGTATTGGTATTAGTTCTTCTTTAAAGGTCTTGTATAACTCAACTGTGTATCCATCTGGTCCTGAGGGTTTCTTGATTGGTAAGCTGCTGATGGCATCTTCTATTTCATCACTTAACATTGGTCTGTTTAAATTGTGTATATCTTCCTGATCCAATCTGGGCAAATCATATGACTTAAGAAATTTTTTAATGCCTTCAATGTCTTCTATTTTATTGGAGTATAAGTCTTGTTAAGGAAGTTGGTGTCTGAACCAAGATATTGAAGCCTTAACCCTATGTTTCTTCCAGAATTTGCAGGGTTTCTGAAATAATTCCAAGGTGTTTGAACCAGTTGAGTTGACTCTTGTGCAGAGTGAAAGATGGGTGGAATGGTTTAGATGTGAGATGTCCCCCAAAAGATTATGTGTGAGACAATGAAATAGGATGCATAGATGAACTGATGAGTTCATAAGACTCTTAACCTAGTAATTACATTAATTTGCTGATATGGATTAATTGGGTGGTAACTGAAGGCTGGCAGCATGTGAGGTTTGCCTTTGGGATATATATTTAGTCACTGATGAGGGGAGTCCCCCCTGTCCTCTTTCTCTCTTTCTCTCTGCTTCCTAATGCCATGTCCTGAGCCACTTTCCTCAGCACACTCTTCTGCCATGATGTTCTTCTGCATCACCTCAGGCCCAGAGCTATAAAGCCAGCTAACTATGGACTGAGACCTCTAAAACCATGCCAAATAAACTTTTCCTCCTGTAATTGTTATTGTCAGGTCGTTGGGGTCACAGCAGCAAAAACCTAAATAAAATAGAAATTGGTATTGAGAAATAGGGTTATTGCTGTCTAACCTGATGATATAATTTAGAAGCTCTTGGAGCTTTTGTAATTTATGACAGGAATTTTGAAAAGTCTATAGATGCAAGCTGGAAAAATTAGATTGTTGTAAGTGAAGTTTAACAAATTATTCTGCTGGGAGCTCAGAATGCTATCAGACTGTAAAGACTTGGTTCATGAGGTTTCAGAAGAAAAGGAAGACTCTATTGGAAATTGTACTGTAGGCCATTGATGTTATGTTCTGACTAAAAATTTTGTGAATTCTTCCCAAATCCTGAGATTTTTTTATGAGGCTCAATTTAAAGGTGTTGGAGTAATTAATCTTGCAGAGAAATTTTCAAGATAGCACAGCTTTCAGGAGGTGACACAGATATTGGTGGATTTCAGGCACGTTTATAGTGATAATCAGGAGCAGAAAACAGAGCACAAAGATTTGCCAATTTGAACTTGAAAAGTGGGAGTGAAACTGGCCTAAGGAAGTTGTGGGTGTTAAAGACAATATAGCCACTAAAAATGTTAAACACTTTGAGGACAGACATTGGAAAAATGATTTGATGGCATCTCAAAAATTGACATGACCACACACATCTCAGGTTCAAAGGTGTGAAATTAAAAATTCCTTTGAGAAGAGATCTTGGGGGCAACCATGCTTATGGGGGATGGGTAGAAACATGTTTCATCATGCTCAGTCAACCATGCATTCAGAGCTGCTGCAGCCAGGATCCCTGTAGGCTTTGCTATTGCTTAATGTGGTGGCAGTCTTTGGTGTCAACTCTGCAGCAAAGGCTCTGCAGGAATGAAGGATGCTGGAGTTAGGGGTTCATGGAGGTTTCCACCAAGATTTCAAAGAAAGCCTGGGAGGCCAGGAAAAATGCAGCAGGATCAGAGTCTCTGCAAGCTTCTCCTGATAGGGAAATGGGTGGAGATGTGAGTAAGAATCCAAAATAGCAGTAGAGACCTCTGAGATTAAAAAATGTCATTAATGTGGAATGTCTGCCTAGTAAAGCTGCAGGAATCAAGTAGAGATAAGTCAAGAGAAAGGCCATGTGGGTTAAAACTATAGGAGTAGAGCTACAAAAGTCCTTAGGAGCTACAAAAGTCCTTAGGAGCTACAGGACTTGTTGCCCAGTTGGATTTCTATCTTGCTTTGGTCCCATCCCTTCTTTCTATACCCCTATTTCTCCCTTGTGGAAAAGACGTGTTTATTCTGTGCCTTTATATTTTGGATATATATAACTTGCTTTTGATTTCTATAGGGGCTCTCACTGAAACTTTTCCTTGAGTCTCAGAGGAGACTTTGGACAGGTACTTTTGGGAAATTCTGAAACTTTTGAGACTAGGAGACTGTTGAAAATTGACTAAATGTATTTTGCATTGTGAGATTGGCAGGAGCTTTGAGGGGCAAAGTGTTGAATATTATGATTTTAATGTGAGGTGTTCCCTGAAACCTCCTGTATGAGACAATGCAAGAGGGTTTAGAGGTGAAATGATTGGGTTGTGAGGATTTTAACCTAATCAGTACATCAATCCACTGGTGAGGATTAACTTGGTGATAACTATAGGCAGGTAGGGTATGGCTAGAGGAGGTGGATCATTGGAGGTATTCCTTTAAGGGTATATATTTTGTTTATAGTTACCTGGAAACTCTCTCTCTCTGATTCCCAGTGCTATGTCTTGAGCCACTTTCTTGCACCTAACACATCAAGCATGATGTTCTGCCTTACCCCAGGCCCCAAGAAACAAAGCCAGCCATTTATGAACTGAGACCTCTGAAACAGTGAGCCCCCAAATAAAATTTTCCCCTTCTAATTGTTCCTATCAGGTCTTTTTGGTCACAGCAGTGAAAAAGCTGACTAAAACAATAGGGATTTAGTTTTGTTCTTCTCCTTATAGATATCCAGTTTTCTCAGCATCATTGATTGAACAGATGAACATTTCTTCAATATTTTTGGCACATTTGATGAATATCAGATGAATGTAGGTATGTAGATTTGTCTCTGTGTTTTCTATTCTATCCCATTGGTGTTCATGTCTATTATTTTTAATATTTTAGTTGTATTTGTACACAATACCTTTATTTTATTTATTTTATGTGGTACTGAGGATTGAACCCAGTGCCTTGCATGTGCTACGTGAGCTCTCTACTGCTAAGTTACGTCATGTCCATTTTGATGCCTACACCACCATGCTGTTTTTGTTACTATAGTTCTACAATAATTGAGTTCATCTTATGATAACTTTAGCATCACTTTTCTTGCTCAGGATTGCTTTGGTATTATGGGCTGCTTATTCTTCTAAATGAAATCTAGTACTGTTTTTTTCTAGTTTTGTGAAAAATGTCATTGACATTTTCATGAGGATTTCATTGAACTGGTATAAATAGTTTTGGTAGAATGTCTATTTTGACAATATTAATTATGCCTATCCATTAACATAGGAGGCCTTTTTATTTTATAAAATCTCCTTTAAGTTTCAGTCTTCTATAATTTTTATTGTAGAGGTATTTCACATTCCATATCCTTGGTTAGATTAATTAACTCTTAAGACTTTTTTTTCAATTACTGTGAATGAAATTGTGTTCCTGATTGAAGTACTTTTCAAAATTGAGTACAAGAAAGCTACTGGGTTATGAATGTTGATTGTGTATCCTACTACTTTGTTGGATTTGTTATCAACTGAGAAGTATTTTGGAACTTGGGGGAGGGGTTTTCTAAATATAATCACATCTTCTACAAGTAGAGATAATTTACATCTTTTCTTATCTGTTTATTTTTTTTCTCTTGCTCAATTGTTTAAGAACAACATTGAATAAAAGTGGTGAAAGTGGGCATCTTTGTTTGTTCCTGATTTTAGAGGAAATGCTTTTAGTATTTTTCCCCATTCAGTATGATATTGGCTTGAGTTTGACACGTATAGCCTTTATAATGTTGAGTTAAAATCCTTCTAGCCCTACTTTCTCCAGTGTTTTTAAAATGAATGTGTGCTTGGTTTTGTCAAAGGCTTTTTCTGCATCTATTGAGATGATTGTGTGATTCTTATTCTCAATTCTATTTATGGGTGAATTACTTTATGATTTGTATACCTCAAAACAAGTTTGGTTCCCTGAGATGAAACCATTGTATTATGTTTTACGATCTCCTTGGTGTGTTTTTAAAGCCATTTGCTAATATTTTTTAAAGAGTTTTGTTTCTACATTCATCAGGGATATTGGTTTATAGTTTTCTTTCATGTGGCTTTGTCTGATTTTTTTATCAGATTGATACTGATATTGATACTGGCTTCACAGAATGAATTCAGCTATTGCCATTCTCTCCTATTTCATGGAATAATTTGAAGATGATGGGCATTAGTTCTTCCTTCAAATTTTGGTAGAATGTGATTGAGAATCAATTGAGTCCTGGGCATATCTTTGTTGGAAGGTTTATGATTCTAATTATACACTATTATGCTTGATATTGATCTGTTTAGGTTTTCTATATCTTAATGGTTCAATATAATAGGTTATATGTTTCTAAAACATTGTCAATATCTTCTAGGTTTTACTGTGTTAGAGTCTGTAAACAAGTCAAAATAACACCTGGCATTTTGCCAGGGGAATGTTAGAGTTCGTAAACAAGTCTGGATGGTGCCTGGCAAAATGCCAGAGGGAGTGGTTTGAGAAGTAACAAAAGCTAGCCATTAAGTGTGGAGATTCCTTATTGGTTGACTGATGTAAGTTAGATAAGCTGTGTGGAATGTATAAATACTGCTCCTGTCCTGCAATAAACGGCTTCCACTCCTGCTGTATCAACGTACACAAGTTGTTCGTCACCCCCCGGTTACTTTGCTGCAGCCAGACTGCGGCATTACTGTTTATTGGAGTATAAATTTTTTAAAATAATTTCTAATGATTGTATGGATTTCAGAAGTTTCTGTGGTGATATCTCATTTTTCATCACTAATTTTGTTGATGTTAGTCTTCTCTTTCTCACTTTGTCTCTCTCTCTCTCTGTTATTTTGACAGAGAGTTGTCAACTTAAATTATATTTTTAAAGAATCATCTTCAATTGCATTGAATTTTTTATCTTCTTGATTTCATTAATTTAAGCTCTCATATTAATTATTTCCTGTCATCTACTGATTTTGAAATTAACTTGTTCATAACCCATTGGAATCAAATGTATGGAAGATGATATGTCATGAGCTTTGTAATGTTTTGAACAACCAATAAAAAAAAGAAAGTCAAAAAAAAAAGAAATTAACTTGTTCTTACTTTATATATAGCTTGCTACAGTAGCATCATATTTTTTATTTGGAATCATTCTGGTTTTAATATTGATAATTATAAATGCTTTCATACTTTCTGAGAGATTTTGATGTTATATCTCTCTTCTCATTTCTTTCTAGGACTTATTTATTTCTTCCCTGGATTCATTGCTCATTTTAAAGTGCATTATTAAATCTCCAGTTGCAAAAATTATTTATGTTTTTATCATGTTATTGATTTAAATTTGATTCTATTTTAACTAAGGACTTAGCTCAAATTTTTATTTGTTAAGACTGGCTATACATCCTAAAATATAGTATTTATTATAGAAGATTTCATACACAACCAAAAATAAAGTAATCTTCTTGATGGGTGTTATATTATATGGATATCTGTTAAATTCATTTTATTATTTTTTTTTAGTTCTGAAGTGTCTTTATTTAGTTTATGTCTTGATGACCTATCTGCTGGTGAGAAAGGTATGTTAAAATTATCCCAAAATATTATTATATTTGGGTCTATTTGATTCTTATACTCAGTAGGATTTGTTTTATGTACATAAGAGCATAAACATTAGGGTCATACAAATTTAACATTCTTACATCTTGTTACTGGATGTTAACCTTGATTAGTTATCAACCTTGACCAGTTCCAGACAATGAAATGACATTCTTTGTCTTTTCTAATTAATTTTGGCTTGAAATCTACTTTATAAGATATGAGATTAAATACTCCTACATGCTCTCACTCTCCATTAGCATAGTACATCATTTTCCTTGCTTTTACCTTCAATCTATAGATGTCTTTGCCTGGAAGGTGAGTCTTTTTTGAACAACATAGAGTTGGGCCTTGTTTTTGCTTTAAAAGCATTGTCTTTTCTTTGGAGTTTAGACCATTTGCATTCAATATTATTATAGAGTATTTTTTTCCATGAAATTTTGACTTATTTCTGATTTTTTTCATCCAGACTAATTTTTTTTTAATTGACTATTTTTCTACTGAGATTTATTTATACACTGGCTGTGATATTTACTTTTCATTTGTTCTGCGTAAAATATTTCAATGAATATGTTTTGTGGTGCTAGCTTACTGATTATGTGTTATTTTAATTTTATCTAATAATGCAGATTTTATTTCATTCTCAATTCTAAGTATAATTTTGCTGGATAAAGAAATCTTGGTGGAAATTTATTATATTTTAGGGCTTCATGCATAATATTTCAAGCCCTCCTGGCTTGGAGTCTGGGCTGAGAAATCAGTACAATTTTTAATTGGCTTACTTTTAAGTGTAATTTGTCATTTTTTTTTTCTGGCACCTTTTAGAATTCTATTCATATTCCGTACTTCAGGCATTTTAATTAAAATGTGTATTGAAGAGGATACTTTTTGAACTTGTCTATATAGTGTTCTAAATTCCTCTGATATTTGGATTCCCATCTCATTCCTAAAGTTTTGAAATTGCTGAATATCATTTCATTGAAAAACTTATTCATTCCTTCAGTTCCTTCACTTATGCCAATAATTCTTACATGTATTTTTATTGAATATTCTGATCATGGTCCCTTAACATCTTTCCTTTATTTTAAATGTAATATATTTGGTATTCAAAGCCTGAGAATCTATCTTCCAAGTGATATAATCTATTCATGATTCTTTCAACTGAAATTTTAATTTGCTTCTTTGAGTTTTCAATTTCCAGGATTTCTGTTTGGTTCTTTTGCAGAAAATCTTTTTCTGTATTAAAAATCTTCTTTCACTTCTTGTATATTTTCTCCTAGTTTATTCCTTAGATCATTTTTTAGTTCACTGAACATTTTAATCATCAACATTATAAATATTTTTCTGATATTTCCTCTACTGTGGTGTCCATGGAGTCAGTTATGCTGTGAGTGATTTGTGGTGGTTTGTTACCTTGATTCTTTATATTATTAGAATTTCTACCCATCTTCTGAGATTATGCTACCTTCTATTTTTATTCAAGGTAATTTTTGGTGAGCTGCTTTTACTTTACTGAATGTTCTGGCTTTGTGAATTCCATGTCATGTATTCTCACTCAATTTGAACTTACAACAATGACCAATCTCAAACACCACATTGCGAGTAAATGCTAGTCCCCAATAAAGGCATTCACTTCAGAAAAAATGAATGCCTTATGCTAAAACATTTTTGTGAACAGACTTATTATAGATGTTCTTTAGTTGTCCACTAATATATTGGTTTGGGTTAGGTTTTTGAAGTAGGGTGTTTTCTTCCTTGAATTTCATTTATTGTACAGTTTATTTATACTTATCTCTGACCCAAAATGGTTGGAATTTTTAGGGAAGTCTGTATGCAGAGTTTAACTGCCAGGTTTTTGTCCATCCTGATTAGACAGCTCTGTTGTCCCTGTGTTTCTGGGAAACTCAGATCATGTTCTGAATATGGGAGCATATAAGGTATCAGTCTATCCTCCAGCCTTTCTAGACATGGAAGACATGACTCAAGGCTTACCAGGTTTGGTCTGATTTATGTTAACCTCAGTCCTCCCATCTCTTATTGTATGCCAGGCTCATAATCTAGAGTTTAGATCTCATTTCAAGTAAGAGTTTTTCAGTCTTCCCAGTTTGTAGAGTCTCTTTTCCAGTGATGAATTGCTATGTTGATTCATTTTTGTGGAGCTGTTATGATAGTGTAGTTGCCTCTGAACTATATTATTCCATTCCACGAAGGGGTAGAACAGATAGATTAAAAGGAGTTTGAAAATATAGTTAATTAAGGATAAATAATTCTGGACATGATGGCAGAGAGAAGGTTGGCATATTCAAGGATGAAAGTAGATAAGATGGAAGCAAAGTAGTGCATAATGCCAAAGAAAGAAAAGAAGTAAAAAAGTAGAACAGAGAGAACACGGAATTTTGCTATTAGAGGGAAAGGGGAGAAGAGTTAAGTTTAATAAACAAGCAAATGCAGTAGAATAACACTAATCCCCCAATTAAAAAACAACAAAAAGTAAAATATAAAGAAAAAAATGTCTCAGAAACAAACAAAAACCATCACTAACTCTTAGAAAAACAGAAAGAAATAGTAGAAGTTTAATAAAAGGAAATAATAAAATAAGAAAAAAGAAAACTAGAAACTGATGAGTATATGTGTATGTATATACATGTATATATATATGAATCAATCTGCAAATATGACCAGAAAGACAACTCAAACAATATTAATAATAGGAAAAATTATTAATTGAAAAATGCTTAATTTTTTTTTTTTACTGAGGTAGCCATAGTTTCATATTTACATACTATATTAGTGCCTTCTGTCCCTTCTTCTTGGGCTGTGAACTTCTTAGAGTAAACCATGAATGAGTGATATAAAACCCAAGCTCCTTTTGTAATTTTAACAGCTGTGGAGTAGATTGGAAGTGTAGCAGGTTGAAGTGACTCTCAGTTTCTCTGCCAGGGCAGAGGAATAGAATTAGAAACACCTATTGGTATTTTGTCCAGATATTTTAGATCACTGGTATTCCTAGTTGGAAGCAGTGTAGAGATCAATTTAGGAGGTTTCTGCTGCTGGAGATGAGTTCTAGAATGAACTATGGACCATTATTTCAGGTATGTACTCCTGTGCCGCAGTCTGGCTGGGCACAATCAGGAGCCACTTGTCAAAAGAAACTAACTTTATTTTTAGAACCACACACGCCAAACAAAACAGCCTCTCAGGAAAAACCCTCAGAGCCTCAACTGCCACCACCGGCTTTCCACAAGCCTCTCTCTCCCACACAAGCTTCTCTCCACCTCCCACAATCCTCCTGCTCTTGAGGCCGATTGGCTGGGTCACGTGGGAGGAGCCAAAAAAGTCCCCCAATGAGCAGCTCTGAGGTCTGAAAGGGCAGGGAAACAGCCCAATGAGCATCACCGCAGAGGAGCCAATCAGCTAGATGTTGCTGGGGCCACTGTGAGCCAATCATCAGCCGGCAGCTGGAAGTTTGCTGGCAGCTGGAAGTTTGCTGGGGCCCCTTCGGCTGTGGCTCTCAACACTCCTGAGCGCTTAAATCCTTACACCCCTAGGGCTGAGTAGATGTCAACATTGGTTGGGCATCTGGGGTGACACACAAGTTGAGTTTAATGTGCATGGCAGTTTTCCTATTGCCTGACAACCGCCCATATGAATTTCCAAGTTTCCATCCTGAAATGTACTCATAACTACATGATCAATCTCCCCCAATCCCTCTCAGTTGATTGTACCACAGGGATCAAAGGAAACTGAATTGCCCTCTGCCATCCCTAATTCATTTACACCTGCCTGGAAAATCTCCCCAATTCTTTTCTGATGGTCAGTTGTACACTGAAAACTTCAAGGTAAAAGCAGATTTCACTCTCTCCTGTACCTCTTTCCTGAATCCCCTTGAGTCCACTATTCTCTATAACTGTTTTGGGATCATGATTTTTTCCATGGGTATATTAGGTCACATAATAAACACTTTCTGGGACAAAGTGGAATTTTTTATTGAGGATTCTCAAGTTCCTGAAGGAATAAGATTCGACACAAACTCCTTAAGTTGAACCTCCACTTCTGTTCTGCATTTAAATTTTGAGAAACACAGAGCACATTTTGTGGGCCAAATTTGTCCACCATGGTTTTCTCTCCCTAGTCTTGCCTTCGCTGTGCAGTGACCCAGCACCACTTACCCTGCTGGGCTCATGTGTAGTTCCTTATATCTACCATTCACTATGCCAGTATATCTGGGATTGTCCTAATCGCTGACTAACAGATAATGATATGTAATGGTTTTCTTCAGACACTACCTTCATTATGAAGCTGTATTCCTCTCTTCCAAATTTCAAACGGCAGAGCAAGTAGGAAGTGCCTCCTTTCTCTTCTCTGCCATCTTGCCTACCTCCATTCCAATTTGGTGTTTTGATACACACATATATTAAAAAAGCAGTGATCAAATGATGTTAAATTGCTGTTTTAATCATTTTTTTCACTATTGTGATCAAAAGACCTGTCAAGGACAATATTAAATGAGGAAAAGATTATGGGTGCTCATGATTTCAGAGGCTTTAGTCCCTGCATGGCCTACTTTGCTGTTCTGACCTGGAGTGAGGGAGAACATTATAGGAAATAGGTGTAGAGATGGAAAGCAGGAGCTCAGCACATGACACAGGAAGCGGAGAGAGACTGAACTTGACTCACCAACAACAAAATATAAAACCCAAAGGTGTGCCCCCCATGTTGCACTTGCTCCAGTCACACCTTACCTGCCTAAAATTACTATCCAGTTAATACCTATAAGTGGATTAATACAATGATTAGGTTTAGGTTCTCATAACCCAATATTTTCACCTCTACACACTTTTGCATTGTGTCTAATACATGAGCTTTTGGGGCACACCTCATATCTAAACCCTAACATAGTCACATTCATCACTTTAAACATTAATTATTTTTTTGTGGTGAAAACATTTAAAGTTTTGTTCTCTAGCTATTCTGAAATATCTACTACATTATGATTGCCTGTAGTCACCATATTGCGTTAAAAATACCAGAACTTATTTATCTTATTTAACTGTAGTGAAAGGTTTTAATTGGGGAGGCTGATAGAATCCCAGGCAATGATGTTACAAATTGGCCTTATCAAAACATAATGTAAACTGCATTATATTTTCATTACAAAAGGTATTTTTATAGCTTCCAGAAAGGCAGCCACCTAAGGCAGGTTCCTACCACACATACAGATTAGGAAATGGGGTGCTGTCTCCCTTAATACTTATGTTTCAAATGAGTGCTTTTCAAGTCTTTTAAAAAGACAGTCATGACTTATAAGTCTCAAAATAATTTGATTAAAATATTTACATCTGAAAGGTGCAGAGAAATAATTTTAATTATAAATTTTCTAAAGCAAATGTTTTAAGGGACTGGAGTCAGGACCAGACAGGTAAGATGAAATCAGTTGTTTCAATGATCTTTTTCATCACTGTAACCAAAAGAACTGAAAAGAACAATTAGAGGAGGAAAAGTTTATTTAGGGGCTCACAATTTCAGAGGTCTCAGTCCAGTATATGGATGGTTCCACTCCTCAGGGCCTGAAATAAGGCAGGACTTTCATGACAGAAGTCTGCAATGGAAAAAAAGCAGCTGATATTCAAGAGATAGAGAGAAACTCCACTTGTCAGGGACATAATATTTACCCAAAGGCACACCCCCAAGGACTCACCTCCCCCAGCCACAACCTACCTCCCTTCAGTCACCACTCAGTTAATCTCTTCTGGCAATTAATGTACTGACTGGGTTAAGGCTCTAATATAGGCACATAGTAAACATTTCCATTCCACAAGGGAGAAATAGGGGCATCGAAAGAAGGGATGAAACGCAAGCAAGATCAAAATCCAGATTGACAAACAAGTCCTGTAGCTTCATGTCTAGCGTCTGGGGCACATGGCAGCCTGATGTTATATTTATCTCTAAAAGGCTTGTGTAGTGGCTTTTCTGGTTGTAGCTCAGATGACCTCTTTCTCTGATTTCTGGTGCCATGTTCCTAGCTGCTTTCCTCCACCACATTCTTCCACCATAATATTCTGCTTCACCTCAGGTCCCAAAGAATGAAGTCAGCTCACTATGCACTAAGACCTCTGAAACAATACAGTGCACCTCAATATAAACTTTTCTCCTCTAACTTTTCTTGTCAGGTATTTTCATCTCAGCAGTGAGAGAGCTGACTAAACCAGCAGTCTATGAGATTTGGATAAACAGTATGAAAGCACTTTTGATAACTGCTGATAGAGGAGCAATCTAATTTTGAAATACACTTCTGAGTTTGTTCTTGGATCTGAAACTGATCAACATGTGTACATATACTCAATCTTTGAATTCTTTGGTATGCCAGCTATACATACACCAAGCACTGAGAAAATTCACGGATTCACAGTAGTTCCAAAGAAACAAATATTTCATCAACAGTAAGTGCTTTAATATAAGTTATTTATAGATTTATAACTGTATATGTTCACATTTGGGGATATATTAAATGGTATCTTACATTAGAGCATCACCAAAATATGGGGAAATATGAAAAAATTAAACTCTTTGTGCTTTTTGTCTAGTCTCCTCCTCCTATGTAATTCAAATTTTGTCCCAAGTTCCATATTAGTTTTTATTATCACCAAACCCTAATCAAAAAACCATAAAATCGTTGATGTTATTTTGTGGGCCTACCAAAGCCTATACTACTTATTTTAATACCACAACTAGTATAGTTGGTGCTAAAAATAGATTATATTTAACACAACCTTCTCTACACAAGAAAATTATTTTCAGTACCCAGTTTAAAATAAAATGACCAGAAAGGAAATGGAAAAATTTGTCTTATGGAATTTCATATATACAATCATTTATTTAAAAACATTCATATTATTAACAAAACTTAAGAAAAGTTTGTGCAATTAGCTCAAATGCTGTTTCATCGACTTTAAAAAACACTATTTTCTTTCTGCTTTGTAGCCAAAATATTCAAACGCATCAGAATTTCAATCACAAATTCTACCTGAAGCAATCTGAAAGGATCTTGAGTGCTCATGAGCTTACTAGAATCTGTGTAGCTCAAGCTACATTTAGGAGGAGATGATTTTATAACTACAAATTCTTTGAAATAGCACCACTGTAAATTAAATTTATATTTATGGAAAATAATTAAAATATGATCATTGAAAGATTTCATGTATATTCATTAAACTCATCAGTAATGAGGAAAATTATTTAGTTCTTAAACAGAAAATAATTTATTTTCAAGAACACAGTGTCTATCAGTGGCATTGTAAGAATCAAAGAAATGTGAATTCATTCTTTTTTTTTTTCAAATTTTACACAAATTATGTGCCTCTGTATTACCTTGGACCACTCCTGAACACTAGTATCTGCCACTCCTGTCTCTATTTTATCTCTGTGTAGGACAGCCACTCCAGGTTCTTGCATTAGAATTATTTAAATGTTTTTTTTTGTTGTTGTTGTTGTTGTTTTGTTTGTTTAGTATTATCTTGTGGTTGTTTGTCTCTTCACAGAGTTAGTCAAAACATCAATCCAAGATTAATCTTTCTAAAACATAACATCTATTCAGCATTAAAAAGTAGTGATGAGACACATTAACCACCTGTTTTCTTTTGCATTGTCTAAATAACTTTACCTCTCTAATATAAACTGATGGAATTTATTCACCTTTTACCACTTTTCTTTTTTACTCAAATCCATGCTTTGCCTGGTCTAAGTTCCCATTCTTTCTACACATGTCATGTCAATTCCCACCCACCCACACAGCATCCTATTTCAGCTTCTCAGGATGCAGTGTTCACCCCCTCTTTTCTCCACCAACTCTCTATGTCAATTCATGACAATCTAACTCCACTTTTAATTACTACTTATGATTTATTTTTCTTCTGTTATGGTTTAGATATTATATATCCCCCAAAATCTCAGGTGTGAGATAATGCAAGAAAGTTTAGAGGTAAAGTGATTGGAATATGAGAGCCCTTGCCTGATTATTGCATTAATCCACTGATAAGCATTAACTGTAGGCAGGTAGGGTGTTGTAGGAAGGGATAGGTTATTGAGGGTGTGCCTTTGGGGTTTTCATTTTGGACTGGTGGAACACAGCCTTCTTTCTGTTTCCTAATGTGGTCTCCTGCACTGATTTCTTCTGCTATGATGTTGTATCTCACTTCAGGCCCAGAGGGATGACACCAACTACTATCTATAGACTGAGACCTCTGAAATTGTGATCACCAAACTATTATTCCTCTAAAATTATTCTTGTCAGGTCTTTTTGTCACAGCAGTGAAAAAGCTACCTAAAACATCTTCTAAATTTTGTCTACTAAAAATACTTACATCATTATTATAGGAGGAGACATGGGGATTTTAAAATACGTCATAAAAATCTCATCATTTATGAGTAATGTTTAAGATTTTTTTAAAGGAGTCATACATCAAACAGAGTTATGTCTGAAAATTCAAGGTTTCTTCCACATTCAAATTTGAATTTACAGGTTTTTACAAGATTTGAAGTAAAATTTAAATATGTAATATTTTTGAGAGGTTTTCAAATTTTTCTAAAGTAAAAATTAAGATTTGTACATATTTGTGTGTGTGTGTATATATATATATACACATATATATATATATATATATATATATATATATATATATATATATATATATATATATATATATATATATATCTTTAGTACATTCTCTACAGATATAATTCATTTTTTATAAAGCTACTTTTTTATTATTTGAATACATTTCTAGCACATTTCCTAACACAATTAGTTATTCAATTTTAAAATCAATCTTCGGTACATATCCTAGTAGACTGTAGTTTCATAGATTAAAATGTGTTTTAGTTGAAATACATATTACAGAAAAAAGTTTCTTTAGTGATAACACTGAAAGCTCTACTTTATGTCATGCCTTCACATCCAGATACATAAAACTTCATAAAATTCATTTTTAGGTTCTCTGTGGGTTTTAAAGCCATTATTTAATGCTTTTCAGATAACAGCAATGTGGCTATAACTTCTTGCTGGACTTCTGATCCTCTCCATAGTAACTTAATTATTTCTTAAACCTGTGTTTCAACTCCTACTGCTGCAAATATGTATGAAAGCTAGAGCTACTAGATTATAAAGCAATGCTACCTACTACCAGCCATCAAAGGTAAATTTTCCCATTAATTTCTGGATCTAAACCAAACAGTTCTCATATATATTTTTAATTTTTTTTTAAATTGGAGAATTATAATTGATATATTTATACATGCATGTAACATAATGTAATTTGATCTATTTCATTGTCTAGTACCTCTCCTTTTCCCCATCCTCTCACTGGCCCCTTTGTTCTTCCCTGGTCTTCCTTCTATTTTCATGAGATCCTCTCGCCCTTCTGCTACCTTCTTTTCATCTTTTTCTCTCTAGCTTCCACATGAGGGAAGAAACATAAGATCATCCACTTTCTGAGTTTGACTTATTGCACTTAATATAATGCTCTCAAGCTCCATCCATTTTATACATTTTTTTTTCCAAAGGGAAAAAGAATTCCTCACAGTTAGACTCTTGTAGATAGGATTTCTCCTGAAATAACAGTGATGCATATTTAGGCCTCTGATAAGCAAAAATATTTCTTGTAATCAGGAAACCCTTTGCTGAATTAATAAAGAAAAATTATGTCTATTCCCTTCAGTTGAAACCACTTTTGAAATTTGGTTACGCTTGTTTAAGGCAAGCAAAACTTCTCAACAAATCATACCAGCTAGTTTAGCGTATTTGAAAACAAGCATAATTATCCAAAAAGCAGTCTTAGACCAGAGAGTGAGACAGAACTGTAGTCATAAACTCATATCCTAAAGCCAAAGATTATGCAGTCAGAACTAATTTCACCTTTGTGGATCAAGCTATTTCTCAATAATGCCAATTAAATGAGGGGTTATTCTGTTTAATAGTCCCCTAGAAGAGTACAGTGGTACCCAATGCTTTGAACCAGCTAGTATATTTCCAAAATGTTCAAAGTATTACCTGGAAGTTCACAGCCCCAGGGGAAAAAGATGATTGTTAAATAATAACTACCATCAGAAGTCATGCCAAATCTCTATTCCACGAGGTTAGCTATTAATCCATTCTCATTCCTTTGAGAAATCAGTGAAGCTACAGAGAAACATATGCTACTGAACAAGGATTTAGTCATGTTTCAATTGTGAGTGAAGATATTGCCAAGAAACTGATTGTTGTTAAAAAGAAAAAAAGAAAATCACAGATTGTCCAGGATGGAAATAGTCCACACTGACCATTTAGTTCAGCTTCCTTACTTTTATCTGAGAACTAAGGCCCAGAAAGGTTAATTGATTTGCTCTGACCAGAATGTCTGTTTCCCGAATTCCAGTTCAAGGCTATTTCAAATTCTTCAATGATTCTTAGTCTTGTAGTAGGAGAGATCAATCAAAAATTTGGTGATGAAAGAAAGGACATTTTCAACAGGAAATATATGCAAGCTCACTTCTTTTTATAATTTTGGAGATCTGAGTTCCCTTTTCTCTACAATGCAATGATTAAAAGTGATTTTATTGTCATTATTTCCAGACCCATTTATGTTGCAATTGTTCAAGAGGCATCAAACTAGGCCTTTCCCCCTTGTTATCCTGTGTACTACCTTTGTATAGACAATTTTTTATTGATTTTACTAACTACATTAGCTTTTCTAAAATTAATGGAGATTTACATGGGAATAATAGTAAAAGATGTTGCCTGCATGTGTTTTACTATTTATTTTACGACTTTCTTGTTACTTCCGAAGTCTGAAATTTCTAACTTTGCATATTTGTAATCTAAATAGAATGTCTATGTTTTGTCATGTGACCAGAGTAATGAACTTTTATTAATTATTAATAAGAAGAAAACTAGAATAAATTCTAGCCTTGCTGTTTGTACATACATGTACATAAACACATCATACAAAGTAATATTTTTCCAATAAATCCACAACTATTACTGGGGATCATCAGAATTGTAGGTGCATAGGCCTGGAGATGGGTCAGCATGTGAGTTTGTCCAGCTCCTTCTCAACCCCTACCCAGGTTCCATGTTGCAATGGCTCCTCTTTGAAGCTGCTGGAAATAGACTTACTGCTGACATGTGGAAAGTGACCAAAGTTAGGAACTCCATATTCATGCCAAAGGTGCTTTGTCCTTCAGTGCCAGGCTCTATCCATAGCTTCAGTGCATCAAACAACTCCCTGAATTATCTTATCAGTGTCTGTCAAGTGCTGACCTTCCTCCTCCACACAGAGCCTCAAAATTATTCTCAAGAAAGTGGATTCTTGAGTTCATGATTTTCTTTCCTCTTACAGAGTTTCAAGGGTAATATGCTGGATTCAATTTCATGCATTTTCTCCACCTCTGAGATTTTGATACTCAACTCTCAGTGGCTTCAGCAGTTCTCAGCACCAACTGCTATATCTTTAACCCAAAATTTTCCCTTCAGAGCATTAGGATTCTTTTCATACCCCTCTGTGAATTGACAAATATCCATACAGAAAAGAAAAATGGATTAATATGTAACTCTTTTCCTACTTCCACCTTTCAGAAAATTTATTTTTTCCAATGCTGGCTGAATGGTCTTCCCCTGCCTACAGTCTGTAAATAGATATTTGATATGCTTTGTTCAGTTTTGACAGATATTTTCAGGAAGTATTGACTTTGTTACAGCCTATTCTATCAGGACCTGTAGTCCCTAATTTTTCCCAACAAATTTCTTAACCTGTCTAAATTTCTTAGAAATTCGTAGTTTGCCCCACCCATGTAAGCTTCCTAGATCATTTAATCTTTGGCTAAAAATATTCACTATCCTTGTTCTTTACTATGATTTTTTCCTTGCCAAATTATACATACTAATGAATAAGATATAGACATTAATTTGTGCTTTATTTCTTGGTACGCCTTTCTTCTTAGCTAATGTATTTGACTAAGTATTCTACAATAACTACGACCAAAGAAAAATGTTTTTTCTATTCTACAATTTAAGCCAGATTAGTCAGACCTTTCAAATTTCAGGTGTGTTAGCAATTTAGTGACCTATGGACAAATAAAGTCTCTAAGCCTCACAAGCATATATGACACTAGCTGATTTTTAAATAACACCAAATATCTTTGCTTTCTTCTTTCAATATAATAATTTGAGTTAAAAATAAAATTGTATTGACCCCTTGACTTTTCTCATATTTAATTTCAGAAGTTAGTAGTTCTCCTTTGTTTAGTGTTTTATTCTTTATTCAGATTTCAACTAGAATAAAACTCTACAAATAAAGTTACACAATATATTTTACTTTTTAATGTGTCACATTCTTATCTATTTAGTCCATAAAGTAATATTCTAATCCCTCCAGTCTTTAAAATAATTTTTGAGGTAATTATAGTATGTTTTGGAATTTATATACTTATACTGATGCACATAACAATTTCTGAGGTACATCCAAACACATAAAGTGTTGATCATCTGAATTCTTAATTGGGGAATTTTACATTGATTTAATAAATTTCACTTGATAAAATATATGAATATTCATTTCCTAATACATGTTTATTTTAATATGAGAATATATTTGCTCAAGCCAATTCATAATCTTAGAAAAATATTATTTAGTGGAAAAGAATATAGAAATTCCTGAGTAACTGCTTTCATGCATTTCACCATTGTATTTCTGTTTTGTTTTGTTTTTTCCTTTGCCAACATTTACTCTAGTAATGGATATTTTAGAATAAGATGAAAATGAAAACTTCTGACTTCTAGTATTGACTAAAAAAGAGACAATATTAAGTAAAACAAACTAGAAAAATAGGGAAAAAATAAAGTTATGTTCACATGATTTTCTGAAATCTAAGACATTAAAATATTTTATCCATGATAAAAAATAATTTCTTTCTTTCAATTGTTGGTTATCAACAGGCTTACATACAATATTATTTTTAAATTTGTGCACTTTAAAACCAATTCATGTTTATTACATGATAATTATGTTCTGTAAAAGTATCATAAATATCAACCACGTTTTCTCCTGTTGGAGGGCAGGTGCTAAGAGAAGCGGGAAGAACTAAATATGCATTGTCTCTTATGCTACTGCAAGGAATTTGGTTTTTCTTCTAAGTGTAAATAACTGTGGCATGGATTTAAGCGAGTTAAGAACATGACCTGATTTATGTTTTTAAAATGTCATTATGGGAGCTGTGCAGAGATTAGATTTCCATTGAACAAGAGTGCAAATTCTGAGGCCAGCTCGAAAGGTACTGAAGTCAGGCAGGTGCAATTGATGCCTATATTGAATGCAATGGAGTCTTAGAAATGGAGAGAAGTATGTAAGTGCAATGTCTCTATCCATTAAGAGACAATACAATATCTGATAAATTGGGTGTGGGAAAATAAAGATTTGTAGTCCATAAATTTTTTCCAACAAACTTCTTAACCTGTCTAATTTCTTACAAATTAATAATTTGCCCCACCCACATAAGCTCCCTAGATCAGTTAATCCTTGGCTAAAAATATTCTCTCTCCTTGTTCTTTACTGTGATTTTCTTCCTTACTAAATTACACATAATAAAAAATAGTGTATACACATCAATTTGTGCTTCATTTCTTAGTGAGCCATAAGATCGATCAAATTTTATATCCAAATTTTTGACCTGAGCAACTAGAGATAGAAAGAAACACTCACATTCTGGATATTCAAGTTCCTCATTCTTTGTATCAACTGGAAGATATCTGGGTACCTTCCAGTCATTCTTTGTATACTCCAAAAATTATATGGATTTTAACTGTTATAAAATTTTCCCCTTCACCAAAATAGTGATGAACTTCCACATTATAAAACAGAGAGAAGCATAATATCCAATGAGCCTCTCTCTAAGAGCAACAGGTACAAATGCTTCATATTTCATCACAAAATGTCTTTCTGAATCAGTTTTTTGCTTCAATCTGCTCAGATATTGTTGCTCTGCTCACCAATCTTTGGAAAAAATCCCTTAGAGGACTTCCAGGTTGCTTAGTAGAATATCTATTTTGTGTTTCTAGACTCTTATGAAATTAAATACAGTATGTTTTTCTGCTATTTCAAATAATTTGGGGCAGGAAGGAATGATATGCACATACTAGTACAGATATGGAATACTGAGTCTCTAAATGCACTTAGCCATTATTTTGAACAATTTCATTCTAAAAATCTCAATTCAGGTAGTATTTAAGAATTCTCTTTGGAATTTTGTTGTCATTGTTGTATCTTTTGTTTAATTAAGTAGTATTTTCTAATTTTATGTAAAAACTTCTACATCCTCCTTGGGCAATAAGTTTCATTATCTATACCTCAAATCAAGTAGTCTTAAAAACATATACATGCCAAGTCCCCTCATAGCTTGCAAAATCAAAATTGTGGGAAGTAAAACTGTAACTGAACTTTTATTTTTCTGCCAGTGACTGTGATGAACAGCTTGATCTGAAAAACATTACCTCAGGGTGATATACCTTCCTACCTTGTCACCATTTAGAATTACTTTATATAATGTGTGATGTCACCCATAAGATCATATTGTGAATATGATCAATGTTTGGTAGAAAATAAGTTGGATAACTTATCTACTGATTAAGATAATTTGGATGCAGTCTTTCCTAACACCATAAATTAGAAGATAATTATCCCTCTCTGTGCAGATGACATGGTTTCATTATGAAATAGCCTTAAGCGATTGAACTTTTGACTAATTATTGTCAGGATAATAGCTTAGCAGCAGCTGAGCTAAAACAAAAACCTAATGTTTGTCAAATATTTTCTAAGGTTTCACTGGCTAATGTTACAGTCTTGCCCAGAGGTCAAATCATTTATGACTAAATCATCAGTCATTCTGCAGGGACCGAAATAAGTTTGTACTGGGGTCAAATTGGCCAATCAGTAACTCTTAACCTTTTAAAGTTTATTACCTGATAAAAATCTAGGTAGTGCATTCATATTTTTTATAGTTGTAAAATGGATTTATCTGCTTAGCATCTAATGTGGAAATGTACTTGATACATAAAAAAATACTCATTATTTTTTACATTGGTATATCATTGTCAAGGATTTCCTGTTCTGTGAGTGTGAAATCACAATTTTGCTATCTAAATAATTAGGTGAGCAAAAGAGTTACAATGTAGGAGGATGAATGTACCCATTATATATCAAAATGATGTGTGTTGGCTTAAATCACACTCAATACATAATCGCTATGGGATTCTGGTCAATTAATTTATACGTTTGATCTAGTCTTCTCATCTCTAAAAATGAATAGCAACACATTTCTAAAATGACTGTCATGAGGATAAGATGAAATCATCTTGTAAGTGGCAAGTAGAGTTGCTAGCATATAACCAGGGTCGATTTATGGTAGCTATTATCAACAATTTGGTCAAGCTAAAACATGATTGCAACCCTTCGAATCAATTATTCTTTGTCTATTCTTCTCAATACATCAAATTACTTTCCTAAGATCTCCTTTCTTCGTCCCATACTTTTTTCCCTCACCATCATCTTCCAGAATCCACACAAACATTGCTGCAAAAATTGACAACTAGAAATAATAGTTTCACTTCTCTTCCTTTTTTCATTACTACTCTAAATGTGGTAGTTCTATTTGACTCTGTTTATTAATGTTGACATTCTAGCCTATTGAGGTCTCCCTTTTTCATGAATTTGATTTATAGAGTTCCAATAGGTTTGTGCTGCACTCTTTATCTCTAGGAAAATGTTCTGCTTTATTTTGTAGGAGTTCTAGTTCTGACATTTGGTGACATTTTCCCTTATTGTTGACAGTATTTTTTCCCCCTTTAGATAGTGAACCAGGCTGGTGTGGTGTTTGATTTGTTTTATCCAGCCCATTTTATATCACATCAAGCCCTGAGAATTCTCATTTCACAATACACTCTTGTTTTGACTTGCACTGGCATATTTTTTACCTTACCTTGAATTATTTTGTTGTTTATTAGGACAAGGGAAGTTGAATTTTCCCCCTAGGCATCAGGCTAAATCATTTTTGCTGCTTTTATTTATAATAAATTGTCCTACCATAACCATTGTGTTGTCTGAAGTTATTTATTTTTGAAGCACTATAAAATAAAATTTCTTAATTCAACTGAAACCTGATTTTGTTCATATTTTGCAGCTTGATCTGTGTTTATTTATATTGGGTAGGGACTAGACATTTGAGATTTTGTTATAGAATTTTCTGGTATCTCAGAAAATTTCTTACTTTTAAGTAGGATTTTCAACATTACTATCCAAATTCACTCAGAAAAAAAATGGTTGAATTTTCATAGCACAAGAAATATGTTTTTATTGCTAAAATTAGCATGATGCCCTGCACAGTGGCACATGCCTGTAATCTCAGTTGCTCAGGAGGCTGAGGCAGGAGGGGCACAAGTTCAAAACCAACTTATCAGCAACTTATCCAGGCCCTAAGCAACTTGTGAAGACCATGTCTCAAAATATGAAGGGTGTGACTCAACGGTTAAGCATCATTGGGTTCAATTCCTGATATTAAAAATAAAGAGATAGACAGATAGATAAAATGAGCATGATTTAGGCAAACTTCCTGGCTAGAGGTCAGTATTAGTGACAGTAATTGGAAAACACCTAACCAGGATTGATGCTCTTGCTTTGTAACTGTTCACACTATATCTAACAAAGTAACAATAACATTTCTTCCTGCAATGCCAGGGTCACAAAAAATCACAGCATGTAACATTCTTCCAAGGCTTGAAAGTTTAAGGTACTTGGTTATTTCTTTTTTCATATATCAATTGTGCTACATTGGTGTCCCAAACTTTAAATTTTAAGTGCCCCAGCTATTTAACCTATAACCATATATTTAGTTTAGTTTTGGACTAGAGCTAAGGATAAACTAAGGATAAACTAAGGATAAACAAGTGGCATTTCTGTGAATTTGCATAAATTCACTCTCTCATACGCATACTTCACCATGTGAATTATTTCACTGCTACTTTTTCCATGCCTATACTATCTTTTAAGTAGTTTGATACAAATTCGATAAGCAGTAGAATCAATTTTATGCTATGATGTAATTATAAATTATCAATCCATTAAAAAAAAGACAAAGAATAAGGTTCTAAACATGCTCAGAGTACAGCTGATTCTCCATATAATATATAAGACCAGAGATGTATAGAAGAGATTGGCTTAATTAAGGCAATATATTCACAGCTTCTTCTTTGAAGATTTCCCTCAAAGGAAAGGTTAGAGTGTACTATAAAAGATGAAGTTATCACACCAATATTAACTATCCCCAGGCCTTCTTAAAGAGGAGAAACTCTCTCCTAATTTTTCCTGAGGGGCTTCTGGACATTTTGGCTAAAACCCTTCATGCATAGATAACCTTAACAAGGTTATCTTTCTCCTTATCCTGTGGTTTTTAATTATTCCAATGGCCAAGTCTCTTTTTTATAATTTTTGTCATAAATTACAATTTGTGTATTTAAGAAATGAATGTTAAAATTACCTTGGGACATCAAGCTAAACTCCCTTATCTATCACACACAATCATTGCATCTTTGTCAATATTTTTCAATAAAGTGTAAAACCTAATCATTTAAATTCACTAGCCATATAAATTCCAATTTTGAAACCACGTGTCATTCTCTTGTTATCTAAGGTAGCTATTTTGCTGAAAGCCTAATCTTTGCCCCAATGCCAATCCAATAATGAAGACATGGTTTTGAGAAAAAGGAAAAAGAAAGTTTGTTGCTTTGCTAGCAAAGGAGAAACACAGGAGACTCCTGTCCCAAAGACTATGATTCTGTTCATCATCAGGAACAGTGGGCTTTTAAAGAAGTGATTCAAAGGCTGCATTTCATGTGTTCTCTGTTGGAATTGTAATTCACTTGTTAATTTGGGAGATAGTCATTTCTGAGTTCTTCTGGTGCCATCCTCAAAGTCTGGATTACTTGCTCCTATGGTGAGTGTGTACTAAAGGACAGATAAATCTGCTTTAGATGGGGAAAAAAAGGGTTTACCTTTTTTCCTCTGAGATGAGGGAGGAGGAGCAATAAGGGAGGAGCAGGGAGAGAGGTAGAGAAAGAAACATGTCCATTTAAAAAATAAGTTGCAGTGCCAGAGCAGCAAGGGCTATATTCAAAGTATAAAGTGGACCACTGTTACAGCTGAGTCAGTCCAAGGGGTGTTTACATTGCCCACCAAGATGGCACAAGTATGAATTTCTGGTCTCCAAACACACGGATTCTCTATTTAGATCAGCAATTTCCGTTATTACTCTCTAATTCTACTCAAACCCTATTTTAAACTTTCTTAATGTCCACTATAGGGAGAAGACATAAGCCATCTTGTCAAAAGTTCCTCAAGAAGTCACCATTAAATTAACAAACACACATTTATCTAGGGGTCTTCTCTGTTTAAACAGAGGAAATGACTGATTTCATACACAGCCAATTTCTTTAACTCTGCCTTTATCACATCTTCCTTCTTCCTCTCAGCTATCTGATTAAATGTATTCCCCCAGGTCCTCTGGATAAACCTTTATCCTTTTACACTGCACTCTTCCTTTCAATATTATGGCATGCTAACTTATTTCCCATATTAAGAGAAACAATTCCCTGACCCTGTGTTCTTCTGAAGTTCATACCTAAGCTCTTACTTTCTTTAGAATTTAATTTTAATTTTAATGAACTTTTGTATCTGCTTATTATCTCTATTCCTTATTTTCAACCTCAATTCATTTTAATCTAGCTTCCAACTAAGTCATGCCACTAACACTATTCTCACAAAGGTCACCAAGCTCTGAGACATCTCGTAGAATTCTTAGAAGGTTACTGAACAATCTGTCCAAAATAGAACTTATGATTTCTTTCTCCCAATACAACTCTGCCGCAGTCTGGCTGGGCACAAATGCCGCAGTCTGGCTGGGCACACAATCACGAGCCACCACACAGCTTATAGATTCAAACAGCAACTCTTTATTCCCGAACTCACACCAGCCGTCTACAATCACGTTCTGGGGAAATCCACCTTCTCTGCCCAAATCCACTCCCACTGGGCTTCTGTCTCCCAAAAAATACTGTCTGAATCCCGTGAGAACTCAAGGGGAACTCAGGCAGCAGGATACACCCTATTCCCAGCAGGAATAATCTTAAACCTGGAACCTAAACCGGGAATGCACTAAACCCGATTATCCTAAACCGGGAACACCCTAAACCCGGATCCGCCCTGGTCCTTGAGCAAGGTCACCGACATGCAATGTCACTGCAAAATGTCCTATTTCCACGAGTCCTTCCACTAAGCAACATGGGGTACGCTGGCAAGGAAATTGTCATACCTACTTGGCTAATGGCTCCCAGCACAACTCCAATCTGTAGAATCCCCTAATTATGCAATTATATACACAACTTCTCAATATAGAAAACTGAAAGAAATGTAAAAGTTGCATACTTGCCTCTTCCAGCCTTCGTGTCTGATTTTTAAAAGTTATAATGGGTCTTCTCATTGTGACAATCACAGAAGGCATATTAAAAATAGTGACAGTGGCAATGGTCACATTGGGTGAGTGCTATTGGGTGAGTGCTGTTGGATGAATATTCCAGTAATTGTATTCATATTGTATTCATGTATTCCATTAACTGTCATATATATTTATGCTATCTGTGTGTCTTGTCCAAAATGCTTGAAGTTCATTAAGGAAAATAAAAAGTTAGACCCACTTCTGAGTACACAGTTTCTACCAAAATACCTTCAAAATTCTCCATCCCAATTGAATGTTGAGAATAAATACTAAGCTGTACTTCACCCTTACAAAAGACATCAAAACAAATGCCAAATGAATTAAAGAGATAAATATAAATATGTGATTAAATAGGTGTTTAAGAAACTTCAATAAGGAATCATTGCTATAAAATAAAATTGAAAAGTTGCAAACACCTATTAATAGTTTACTCCCTTTTAAAGTTAAAATATCTATGAGGCAAAAATAATTATTTGGGAAATTTAGAACAAATCAGAAACTGTTAAAATGTTGTGACAAATATGGTCTTTCAAGAGATTGTGAAGGAGCAAAAGAATGCTTGCTGAGGGACTGGGGTTGTAGCTCAGTGGTAGAGCATTTGTCTAGCACATGTGAGGCGCTCAGTTTGATCCTCAGCATACAAATTAAAAATAAATAAATAAAAGTATTGTGTCCATCCACAACTAAAACAAATTTAAAAAAAAATGTTTGCTGATATTTAAAATTAAAATAAAGCATATATTTATTGTTTTGAATTTCATTGATCTCATACTGCTGAACAATCTCATAACAATTTATCCAAATTTCTTATACTTAATAGTGATTTATTTCTTCTTTAATAAGAGGAAATGTTGTATTCATATTCTCTTTATTAGTGGATAATGGAAATAAAGGCACTTAAGAGCAGTGAATAAGAATCAATATATATGTGCCATTTATAAAGCAAGAGTTTTTCTTCTGCTGTGGATATTTACAGAGCTCAACTTTAAATATGGAAATGTGTGAGGCTACAGAAAAGAATGGTGACACCTAAATGTTGGGATAATGTGTTCTTTTCTCAAGCATTTAGGTTTCAAGGGTTCATATCTGAACAGCAACATTAAGCACTGAGCTCCCTTTTCCATATGCCATTAGCATAGATCCTAGTCAGGTTGCTTGGTTGGCTGGTTTCTGGTTTTGTTCCTGTTTGAATAAATAAGCTCAGAAGCTCAGGTGTGTTCGGAAGGCTATGAAACATGTTCTACATGAACAGTTTCTCTAGGACCAAAAAAATGAGCTAATATTCATCTGTTTTAGCAAATAAAATCATGGTGGTAGGGTTATGCTGTGTTCAGAAATACCATATGGCAAGGAAATATGAATATAATTACTTGAATATTCATCCAACAGCACTCACTAAATAAATGTCTGTTCTGAATTTTAACAAGAATTCTAAAACCATACATTTTACACAATTTCAAACTTTAACTAGAATTTGGACTGTTGGGCAGGCAGATAGAAGACATTAGCTTTGATTATGAAGAGTGTTAATAAAAATATTGTATGAAATAAATTTTCTTAGTGAATATATAAAATGCTCTTTCTGCAAGAAATTTGGAAGACACACCTCTCATCCTTGGATCATTATTTGATAAACTATGTTGAAATATTATGTTCCTGAATAAAAACTGTCCATCTCATAAAAACTCCTTTCCTTTAAATAAACATTTTATTCATAAATAGATATTTTGTCACTAGTTATTCAAATGTCTGGGAAACATTTGTATTGCATATAAAAGTATAATTTTTATTTGTTTTAATTCGTATTCTATGATCAGTGTTGTGGTTTGGATATTTATTTTTATTAAAGACCTTGAAATTTAACCCAATAAGTGTAACTTATGTGAATATATTACCTCATCACTTAAATCTTATAGATGGATTTAAGGGTATCAGAGTTTCAAAACAGAGCAATTATATATACATATATTTTTATTAGCATTTGAGACTAGGGTCAAACTCTCCACCTACTCCCCCAAAACAAAAATCAAAGATGATTTATCTTTTATTTAGGGATATATAAGAAAAGCCATTTTTTCTGTGAGATAATTGATCCTAGTGACTTTTTCTAAAGTCTGCTTATTGACCCTTATATTGATCACAATTGGATTCTTAACCCATGACTTCTATGGATCTTCTCTTTCCCTAATCATGAGATTATAGATATTTTGGGTCTCAATACTATGAATTTTATTTTCCATATTCTGAGAGCTCTGTATCTGGTCTTGCAAAATCACATATTACAGCAGCAGTTGCTGTGAATATGTCTGACTAATGCCTTTTCTAAGAGCCCTCTGTGGTTGTCCTTGAGTGGGAGAGCTAGTGATGCGGGTGGGGATGGGATGACTATTTCAAGCAGTTTTGATTTTACCAATTCTCTCTTATTAGTGATTTTTTTGCCTAGGCTTAAATAACTAGGATTAAAAATCATCCTAGTGGGATAAGAATGTAACTCAGTGGAAGAGCATTTGCCTTGAATGTGTAAGGCCCAAGATTCAAAAGGCCTAGCACCACAAAATGAGTAAATAAATGACATGGTCCCCAAAGAAAAAATATTACCTTGTCTGAATTCCATATTTATCTCTTTCACGGCCTTTAAATATTATTTACATATGCCCTGTGTATAGATTCTAAAATATATAATTCATGTTTATTACTATATACTATGTTATTTTTATTATTCCACTTATTATAATTTTATCATATATGAAAAATTGAATTCCCTAAGTCTAAGTATTGAGAGATCCACCTTTCTTACATTTCTATATAGCATTATCCATAATGTTTCATAAAATTAAGACTTTAGGTTAAAATTATCTTTGTTTTTGTCCCTTTAGTCTAAAAGCTTCTCAAGAGGAGAATTTAAGAAGAGCCTTTAATATCACACATTATCTACCAGAATTTCTAACGTAGTTGTTGAAAAATAAATATTTGACTGAATAGATATATTATTTTTAAGGATTTTTTTAACAAATCAGAGTTTCAAAATAATCTATTTAATTAATACAGTACAATTACACTTTCTCGTTTATAAATTTTTTCACATTTTCTGATTTTGTTTTATTTGAATATATTATTATAATAAATGAGGTTACTAAGCCTTATCTGAAATCAGCTCCCACAAATATAGCCAAAACCAGAAATATTCATTATTTGTCTTTTTCATGTGTGAAAATAGAGTTTTATTTAAACTGAAACTTCTCCAATATATAGTTCTATATTTTTCCAAATAGGTATAAACACAAAGCTCACATTGCCTTTGATTCTGCTGAATTTGAAATCAATGAACTTATAAAATTTCATCAACATCATCTAAATGAAAGTGCTGGTCACATTAACTTTGATATATAACAATCAATGCTCTAATTTAAAGAGGTTGTACTAGAATAATTTATTTCAAAACCAACCTCAAGTTTAAAATATTTGCATTATCTGAATTAAAGAAATAATTTACTTCAATTCCTTTACAATTCCTGTTACACAAATTAGTGCATTACTAGCAGTAATGCTGAAGAAATGTTTCCTATAACTTAATATTTACAAGAACTCATAATTTCCTTTTCTTTACATCAACACACATCAGTAAGAGAAGTTCTCCTTGAGACATTTTTCTTTTTTTCTCTCCCTTATCTCTGTTTTTCTTTTTATTATGCTTCCTCTCTTTGTCATTTGCCAATATATACTTTGAACTAACTTCAATACTGAGTTGTAAATCTTATTAGATCTTACTACAGTTTACTGTGACCCAGAGGACTTCCTACCGTCTAAGTGTTGTGACTTTGTAAAAATGTAAATTGGGATGTTTTATCATTATTTCCCACAATGTTTTCTTTCAGTTCTCTAGGAGCCATCAACATCACTCACTACTTTCACAACATGAATCCTCCCAAATTCCTCTGATTTGATACGTTAGATTCATCAAAGTCTGAAGGGTTCACTTTCTTCCCATCATTGTAATAAAACTAATGCAAAATCTTAGAGTAAATAGAAATAAAGGAAAGTCTAAGGTCAGAACAATACTGAACATTTAATTTTCCCTAATTATTTGCACTCTAAAGAATTTAAAGTCTGCTGTTCAATGGGAAGTTGAACCTTCATTTTATGTTCTTTGAACTCTTTATTTCAACTATATCTTATGTTTCATTCCAGTAGTTCTAATATTTTTGAAAATATCTCTTTAGAAAATTAGCCTCAATTTAACATTCAGTTATTTTTCAATATCATACCTTTTATTTAACTGATAATAATTGCTTATAATTATGAAATATAACAGAAATATTCAATCAAGATAATTAATATAGCCATAACATCACCAATTTATCTTTGTGTGTGTGTATATATATAGAATGTTTAAAATCCATTTTACTGATTTTGAAATATACATCATTATAAACTGTGGTCATCATGCAGTGGAATAGATCCTTAACATTTATTCTAACTGAAACTTTCCACTCTTGATTAGCATCTATGTTTTCTGCATGCTTTTCTCTTCTTCCTCAGCCTCTGGTAACCATCAGTTTCTCTGTTTCTATGAGATTGACTTTTTAGTTTCCACATGTAAGTGAAATCATACAGTATTTGCAAGTTAGTACCTCAATTTAACTCAGCATAGTATTCTTCAGTTCCATCCAAGTTGTCACAGATGACAGAATTTCCTTTGTTTTTAATGCAATATAGTATTCCATTTTGCATTCATACCGTGTTTCCTTATCCATTCATCTGTTGATGGACATTTAGTAATTTTTTTTCATATCTTGGTTATTGTGGCCATTGCTGCAATGAACATGGGACAAAAGATATCTTACATGCCAATTTCAATTTTGTTGGATACATAGTCATAAGTGTGATGATTGAATCATATGATAATTGTGTTTTAGTTTCTTGAGACAGCTCCATACTATTTTCCAAAGTTTCTGCCCTAACTTACATTTCCACATTGAAAAAAGTATTTCTTTTATTTTACATTCTAGCCAATAATTTCTGTCATTGATGTTTTTGAATTTAGAAATTCTAAGAGGTGTGAGTTGACATCTCATTGAAATTTTCATTTATATTTTCCTGATGATAGAAGTGAATAAAAGTGAAAACCATCTAATGGAGAAACTATTCTAGAAGAATAGTTAATTAAGGAGAAACTAATTCAAATTAAAAACCAGAAATAAATCAAATGACAGGAAATAAAAATCATTTCTCAACAATAATACTGAATGTAAATGGCCTAAACTCATCAATCAAAAACATAGACTGGAAGATTGGATTAAAAAACAAGACCCGACTATATGCTGTCACCATCAGACTCACCTCATAGGCAAAGACATCCATTGACTGAAGGAAAAAGGATGGGGAAAAAACATCACTCAAATGGTCTCATAAATAAGCAGGGCTTTCTGTTCTCATATCAGATAAAGTGGACTGTAAGCCAAAGTTAGTCACAAGGCACAAAGAAGTTCATTTTATACTGCTTAAAGAAATTATTCTTTAATAAGACATAACAATTGAAGATATTTATTCCCCAAACAATGAAGCATCTACGTATATCAAACAAACCTTTCTCAATTTCAAGATTCAAATAGACCACGATGCAATAATGCTGGGAAGTTCATTTCTTTCTGATCCTTCCTTAGAATTTCTACCTTTCTGGTTACATTTTCCGTCTATTTTTGCAAGCTATATGTTTTATCCATTAAAGCCTTTAGCATATTAAAAAAAAACGAAATTGGGAGCATTTTTTTCATAAATTTATTGGCCATTCATATCTATTTTTTGAAATATGTCTTTTAGGATGCATTGCCCATATTTAAGTTAGGATATATGTTTTCTTGCTACTGAGTTTTTGAGTTCTTACATATTTTAAATATTAGCCAATTGATAAGATGTGAGGTTAACAAATATTGTCTCCTAATCTATAGGTTGTCTCTTCAAACTTCTGTATCCTGTGAAGAATCATTTAAAATTTTTTGTTCAGTCTCTATTTGTCTGTTTTTGCTTCTGTTGCCTGTACTTTTGGGGATCATGTCCAAGAAACTATTTCCCAGGCCAATGTCAAGAAATATTTTCTTTATATCTTCTTCTAAATAGCTTCATCATTTAGGTCTGATTTTTAAGTCTTTTCTTGATTTTAGTTGGTTTTTGTGTATAGTGTGAGATAAGTGTCCAATTTTCTTAATATCATTCATTGAAGGAACAGTCTTCATCAATGTATGTTCAAAGCACAATAAAAAAAAAACCCAATTGACTATAGATACTTGAGTTTATTTCTGGGCTTTGTATCCTGTGTCATTGATTGTTGTATGTGTTTTAATGCCAGTACAATCATGTTTTAATTACAATAGCTTTATGTTAGATTTGGAAATCAGGGAATGTAATGTTTCTATCTTTGTTCTTTTTGTTAAATATTGTTTTATATACTCATTTTGTATGTGTGTGTGTGGTTCCATGTGCATTTTAGGATTCTTTTATTCTAGTTCTCTGAAGAGTATTATTATTATTATTATTTTCGATAAGAAGTACAGTGGGGCTGGGGATGTGGCTCAAGTGGTAGCGCGCTTGCCTGGCATGCACGGGGCACTGGGTTCGATCCTCAGCACCACTTACAAATAAAATAAAGATGTTGTGTCCACCGAAAACTAAAAAAAAAAAAAAAATTACCAAAAAAGAAGTACAGTGATCTATATATTACTTAGGGTAATATAGACACTAAAAGAAACTCTTCTTCCTATCCATGAATGTACAATATTTTTTCTTTTCCTGGGTAGCTTCTTCAATGTATTCTATAAATGTTTTGCAATTTTTTATCAATATACCTTTCATCTCTTTGGTTAAATTTTCTCCTAAATTTTGTTTGTTTTGGTTTTGATGCTATTTTAAATGTGGTTTCTTCTTAATTCTTTTGGGATTGATTACAGTTATTATACAGAAACTATTGATTTTAAAAAAAACTTTTTATTTTTTCTAATTAATTATACATGACAGTAGAATGCATTTTAACACATCTTATGTAAATGGAGTATAATTTCTCATTCTGGTTGTACATGATGGAGAGTTACATCGGTCATGTAATCATATATGCACATAGGGTAATAATGATCTATTCATTCTTCTTTCATTTCTACCCCCATCCTTCCTCCCCTCCCTTTACTCCTCTCTATGTATTTCAAAGTACCTCTAATCTTCAATAGCCATGCATTACTGTGAATTAGCATCCACATATCAGAGAAAATATTTAGCCTTTGGTTCTTTGAGATTGGCTTATTTCACTTAGCATTATATTCTCCAGATCCACCCATTTACCTGCAAATGCCATACTTTCATTCTTCTTTATGGCTGAGTAATATTCCATTGTGTATATATACCACAATTTCTTTATACACTCATCTATTGAAGGACACCTAGGTTTGTTCCACAGTTTAGCTATTGTGAATTGAGCTTCTATAAACATTAATATGGCTGTATCACTGTACTATACTGATTTTAAGTTCTTTGGATAAATACTGAGATAACTGGGCCAAATGGTGGTTCTATTTCCAAGTTTTTTTGAGGAATCTCCATACTGTTTTATATAGTCATTGCACCAATTTGTAGTCCTATCAGACATGAGTGTACCTTTTTCCCCTCGTCCTTGACAAAATTTATTATTGCTTGTATTCTTGATAATTACCATTCTGACTGGAGTGAGATGGAATCTCAGTGTAGTTTTGATTTGCATTTCCCTAATTGCTAGAGATGTTGAACATTGTTTCATATATTTGTTGACCAATCATATTTTTTCTTCTGTGAAGTGTCTGTCCAATTCCTTTGCCCACTTATTAATCGGGTTGTTTGTTTTAATGATGTTAAGTTTTTTGAGTCCTTTATATATCCTGGACATTAGTGCTCTGAGGGACCTATGATAAAAGATTTTCTCCCTCTCTGTAGGCTCTCTCTTCATGTTATTGATCATTTCCTTTGCTGTGAAGAAGCTTTTTAGTTTGAATCCATCCTGTTTATTCAGTCTTGATTTTACTTCTTGTGCTAAGAAAGTCAGTTAAGTCTTGCTAAGAAAGTCAGTTCCTAAGCCAACATGGTGGAGATTTGGGCCTAGTTTTTCTTCTATTAGGTATAGCATCTTGGTTCTAATGACTAAGTAATTGGTCCACTTTGAGTTGATTTTTGTGCAGGGTGAGAGATAGGGGTTTAATTTTATTTCACTACATATGGATTTTCAGTTTTCTCAGCACCATTTATTGAACAAGCTATCTTTTCTCCAATGTATGTTTTAGGCACCTTTATCTAGTATTAGATAACCATATATATGTGGGTATGCCTCTGTGTCTTCTATTCTGAACCAGTGGTGTACATGTTTGTTTTTGTGCCAATACCATATTGTTTTTGTTACTATAGATCTGTAGGATAATTAAAGGTCTGGTATTGTGAGGCCTTCTGCTTCACTCTTTTTGCTAAGAATTGCTTTGGCTCTTCTGGTTCTCTTATTTTTCCAAATGAATTTTACAATTGCTTTCTCTAGTCCTATGAAGAATGTCATAGAACATTTTAATAAGGATTGCATTAAATCTGTACAAAACTTTTGGTAGTATGGCCATTTTGACAATGTTACTTCTGCCAGTCCAAAAGCATGAGAGACCTTTCCATCTTCTAAGGTTTTTTTTCAATTTATATCTTTAGTGTTCTATAATTTTCATTGTAGAGGTTTTTGGCTCTTTTTTTAGATTGATTCCCAAATATTTTATTTTTTTGAGGGTATTGAGAATGGGGTGGTTTTCCTAATTTCTCTTTCAGTGGATTCATCTCTGATGTATAGGCAAGCATTTGATTTATGGGTGCTAATTTTATATCCTGCTACTTTGCTGAATTCATTTATTAGTTCTAAAAGCTTTCTGGTGGAATTTTTGCGATCTTCTAAATACAGAATCATGTCTTTGGCAAATAGTGATAACTTGAGTTCTTCTTTAATTTTTTTTTCTTCTAATTGCTTTGTCAAGAGTTTCAAGGATGATGTTGAATGAAAGTAGTGAAAGAGGGTATACTTGTCTTGTTCCAGTTTGTAGAGAGAATGCTTTCAGTATCTCTCCATTTAGTATGATGTTGGCCTTGGGTTTAGCATATATGTAGCTTTTACAATGTAGAAGTATATTCCTACTATCCCTAAGTTTTTCTAGCGTTTTACTATCCCTATGTTTTACTATCCCTAAGTCCTACTATTCCTAAGTTTTTCTAGTGTACAGCACATGAAGTGGTGCTGTATTTTTGTCAAGTGCTTTTTCTACATCTATTGAGATGATCTTATGATTCTTATCTTTACTTCTATTTATGTAATAAGTTATGTTTATTGATTTCTGTATGTTGAACCAACTTTGATCTCCGAGATGAACCCCACTTGATAGTGATACACTATCTTTTTAATATATTTTTGTATGAAATTTGCCAGAATTTCATTAAGAATTTTTGCATCCATGTTCATCAGGGATATTAGTGTGATGTTTTGTTTCCTTGATGTGTCTTTGGTTTTGGTATTAGAGTGATACTAGCTTTACAGAATGAGTTTGGAGGGGTCCCCTCCTTTTTTATATCATGGAATATTCTGAGAAGTGTTTGTGTTAATTCTTCTCTGATGATCTGGTAGAACTCAGCTAAGAATCCATTTGATCCTGGGCTTTTCTTAATTGGTAGGCTTTTGATGGTGTCTACTATTTTATTACTTAAAATTGGTCTATTTAAATTGTGTATGTCCCTCTAATCCAGTTTGAGTAAATCATATGTTTCTAGAAATTTGTCAATGTCTTCATGATTTTCTCTTTTATTGGAGTAAAATTTTTAAAATAGTTTCTGATTATCTTCTGTATTTCAGTAGTCTCTGTCTTGATATATCCTTTTTCATCAAGAATTTTAGGAAAAAAAAATTTTTGTTTTATCAATTTTTTGAATTATTTCTATTGTTTCAATTTCACGGATTTCAGCTCAATTGTAATTATTTCCTGTCATTTATTGCTTTGGGGGTTGATTTGTTCTTTCTTTAGGGCTTTTAGATGTAATATTAGATAATTTATTTGCTGACTTTCTATTCTTTTTCTATTTCTATTCTAGTGAATGAGCTCAATGAAGTGAACTTTCCTCTTAGCACTGCCTTCATAGTGTCCCAGAGACTTTGACATGTTGTAGTCACTATTCTCATTTACCTCTGAGTATTTTTTAAATTTCATCTCTGATTTCTTCTGCTATCCATTCATTATTTAATAGCATATTATTTAGTCTTCAAGTGTTAGAGTAGCTTCTACTTTTAATTCTATTGTTGATTTCTAATTTTATTCTATTTTTTATCTAATAGAATGCAGGGTATTATCTCTATTTTTTTGTATTTGCTAAGAGTTGCTTTGTTACTGAAGATATCATCTATTTTAGAGAAGTATCTGTTTGCTGCTGACAAGAAATGTATTCATTCATTAATGGATGAAATGTTTTATACATGCCTGTTAAGTCTAAATTATTGCTTGTATTATTTAGATCTGTAATTTTTTGTTTAGTTTTTATTTGGAGGATCTATCCAGTATTGAGAATGGTGTGCTAAAGTCACCCAATATTATTGTGTTGTTATCTATTTGATTCTTGAAATTGAGAAGGGTATATTTGACATAGGCATATGCTCCATTCTTTGTGGCATAATTATTTATCATTATTATGATTTGTGCATGTATAATTCCCCTAAGAAGTATGAAATGCCCTTCTTTGTCCCTTCTAATTAGCTTTGGCCTGAAGTCTACTCTGTCTGATATGAGGATAGAAGCCCCTGCTTGTTTACATGATCCATGTAGTGATATTTTGCTCCCATTCTTTCACCTTTAGTCTGTAAATATCCTTGCCTATGTGATGAGTGTCTTGCAGATCGCATATTGTTAGGTCTTCTTTTTTATACAATCTGTCAGTCTGTCTTTTGTTTGATCAATTTAGGTTATTATTAAAGTTCAAGATTATTATTGAGATATGATATGTATTACTGGTCTTTTGGGTGTATTTCTAATTTTTAATTTAAATCAGTTTCTCCTTTGTTTGAGTATTCCCTTAGTGTAGTTTATCCCTTTGCTGGTTTTTACTTTTTGTTTTTTATTTCATTTTCATGGAATATTTTGTTGAGAATGTTCTGTAGTGCTGAAATTTTAGTTGCAAATTCTTCTAATTTTTGTTTATCATGAAATATTTTTATTTCATCTTCAAATCTGAAGCTTAATTCTTGGTTGGCATCCGTTTTCTTTCAGAGCTTGGTGTATGTTATTCCAGTATGTCCTAGCTTTGAGGGTATGGGATGAGAAATTAGCTGGGATCTGAATTGGTTTCCTCCTGTATATAACCTGGTATTTTCCTCTCACAGCTTTTAAAATTCTATCCTTATTTCGCATGCTAGGCATTTTCATTATAATGTGCCTTGATGTGAGCCTATTGTAATTTCATACATTTGGGACCATGTGAGCTTCTTGTATTTTATTTCCCATTTCTTAGGATTTGGGAAATTTTCAGGTATTGTTTCATTGGAAAAAAAATTGTGCATTCCCTTGGTTTGTATCTCAGCACCTTCATCTATACCAATAAATCTTAAATTTTGTCTTTTTATATTATCTCATAATTCTTGAAATTCCTCTTCATGGTTTCTTAAAATCTCACCATGGTCAACTTTATTTTCAAGATTTTCTCTGGACATAGGAAGCCAGCGGCCACCATCTTGGAGAGCTGACGTCACCATCCCTGTTTTCCACTGATTGCAGCTCATTCAGCCATAGAACAGGTAATTTCAGGCTGCCATTCACCTGCGGCTCGCAGACAACTTACTCAGGCTCAGTGCTAAATAACCCGCGGAAACTGCTTCTTGGAGCCTGCTCCTATCAGAACATATACCGAGCACAGAGCGGCCAAATTCCAGTTCCCGGAACTGCCGTGGCCCAGGGCTAAAGAATCCGCGGAAACTGCTTCTCGGTCCGGGTCCTGCTGAATACTGTGGAGAGGTAAATACCAACCGAGCCTTCATAGGGAGTGGCAACAGGACTGAGACGGGGCTTGTGAGGGCCGGTCAGGACTCACCCATTGCTTTGGTCACCCGGCAAAGGGAACGAAATGCTGCCATTCGCATGGGATACCAACATGGCAGAGATCTGATGTCATCAGAAAGCGGCGGAAGAGAGAACTTCATTGATACCAGCGGCGACAGAAACAGTTGGTCTCCTGGTAAAGAAAGTGAGTCACAAACACCCGAGTCTCTCTCACTTTATCATCAAGCCAGAGGGGCAGAGCAGAGCCACCGCCTGTGCCTGGAACAGGACCAGCGGCACGCCGGCATGACCCCAATTGGAGTAGGGGCAGAGCAGAGCCGCCACCCGCGCCTGCAAGGTAGGCAGACCTGCGACCGACTGGCAGAACAGGACCAGTGGTCCGCGGGCATGGTTGGAGGGGCAGGGCAGAGCCGCCGCCTGCGCCTGCAAGGTAGGCAGGCCTGCGACAGACCGGCGGATCAGGCCCAGCGGCCTGCCAGTGTGGTACACACGTCACCCCAACTGGAGTAGGGGTAGAGCAGAGCCTTTGCCCGCGCCCGGATCAGGCCCAGCGGCCCGCCAGTGTGGTAGTCACGTAACCCCAATTGGAGTAGCGGCAGAGCAGAGCCACCACCCGCGCCCGCAAGGTAGGCAGACCTGTGACCGACCGGAAGAACAGGCCCAGAAATCCGCGGGCGTGGTAGGAGGGGCAGGGCAGAGCCGCCTCCCGCCCCTGCAAGGTAGAAAGACCTGCGACAGACCGGCGGATCAGGCCTAGCGGTCTGCCGGCCTGGTACACATGTCACCCCAATTGGAGTAGGGGCAGAGCAGAGCCGCCGCCCGCGCCCGGAACAAGCCCAGCGACCTGCCGGCGTGGTAGTCACGACACCCCATTTGGAGCAGGGGCAGAGCAGAGCCGCCGCCCGTTCCCGCAAGGTAGGCAGACCTGCGCCCGACCGGTGGAACAGGTCCAGCGGCCGGCCAGGGTGGTAGGCACGTCACCCCAATTGGAGTAGGAGCAGAGCAGAGCCTTCGCCTGCGCCCAGAACAGGCCCAGCGGTCCGCGGGTGTGGTAGACAAGTCACACCAATTGGAGGAGGGGCAGAGCAGAGCCTCCGCCTGCACCTGCAAGGTAGGCAGACCTGCAACCGAACGGCGGATCAGGCCCGGTGGCCTGCCAGCATGGTACACACATCACCCCAATTGGAGTAGGGGCAGAGCAGAGCTTTCGCCCTCGCCCGGGACAGGCCCAGCGGCCCGCTGGTACAGTAGTCACATCACCCCAATTGGAGTAGGGGCAGAGCAGAGCCGCCGCCCGTGCCTGCAAGGTAGGCAGACCTGCAACCGACCAGCAGTACAGGCCCAGGGGTCCACGGGCATGGTAGACACATCAAACCAATTGAAGTAGGGGCAGAGCAGAGCAGCCGCCCATGCCTGCAAGGTAGGCAGACCGCCGCCCAACCCTGCAAGGGAGACTTTTCAACTATACAAGAGCAATATAAATATATAGGGGGAAAAATTTTCAAAAACAGAACAGTTTCACCAAGCAGAAAGAAACGCAAGCAGTATGAAAAGACAAGGAAAGAAAGGACCACAAGCAATGAAGTTCAACTCAAATTTAGAAGAGGTAACAGCTGCAGCAGATGGAATGTCAGATAAAGAATTCAGGATATACATGCTTCAGATGATCTGGAGTCTCAAGGAAGACATTAGACAGCAAAATCAGACAATGAAAGATCATTTCGACAATGAATTACACAAACAAATCCAGGCAGCAAAAGATCAACTATACAGGGAGATAGAGGTTATAAAAAACAAACAAACAGAAATCCTAGAAATGCAGGAAGCAATAAACCAACTTAAAAACTTAATTGAGAATACTACCAGCAGAGTAGAACACTTAGAAGATAGAACATCAGACAATGAAGACAAAGTATTTCAACTTGAAAAGAACATAGACAGCTCAGCAAGAGTGTTAAGAAACCATGAGCAGAACATCCAAGAAATATGGGATAACATAAAGAGACCAAACTTAAGAGTCACTGGGGTACAGGAAGGTATAGAGGTCCAAACCAAAGGAATGAGCAAATCTATTCAATGAAATAATAGGAGAAAACTTCCCAGACTTGAAGAATGAGACAGAATCCCAAATCCTCGAAGCCTACAGGACGCCGAATGTGCAAAATCATAAGAGATCCACACCTAGACACATTATAATGAAGATGCCCAACATACAGAATAAGGAGAGAATTTTAAAAGCTACAAGAGAAAGGAAGCAGATTACATTTAGGGGTAAGCCAATCAGGATAACAGCTGATCTTTCAACACAGACTCTGAAAGCTAGAAGATCCTGGAATAACATATTTCAAACACTGAAAGAAAATGGGTTCCAACCAAGAATTGTGTATCCAGCGAAATTAAGCTTCAGGATGGAAGATGAAATTAAAACCTCCCACGATAAACAAAAGTTAAAAGAATTTGCAGCTAGAAAACCATCTCTTCAAAACATCCTTGGCAAAACATTACAGGAAGAGGAAATGGAAAATAACAATGAAAACCAACAGTGGGAGGTAGGACAGTAAAGGGGGGAAAAATAATCAAAGAGGAAAACAAACCATGTTTAGTAACATAAATAAACAAATATGGCTGGAAGAACAACCCATATCTCAATAATAACCCTAAATATTAATGGCTTAAACTCACCAATTAAGAGACACAGGCTAGTAGAATGGATCACAAAACAAGACCCAACAATATGCTGCCTACAGGAGACGCATTTGATAGGAAAAGACATACATAGGCTGAAGGTGAAAGGTTGGGAAAAATCATATCACTCATATGGACTTCGGAAACAAGCAGGAGTGTCCATACTCATATCAAATAAAATAGATTTCAAGCCAAAGTTAATCAAAAGGGATAAAGAGGGACACTACATACTGCTCAAGGGAACCATACACCAACAAGACATAACAATCATAAATATATATGCCCCAAACAATGGTGCAGCTATGTTCATCAAACAAACTCTTCTCAAGTTCAAGAGTCTAATAGACCACCATACAATAATCATGGGAGACTTCAGCACACCTCTCTCGCCACTGGACAGATCTTCCAAACAAAAGTTGAATAAGGAAACTATAGAACTCAATAACACAATTAATAACCTAGACTTAATTGACATATATAGAATATACCACCCAACATCAAGCAGTTACACTTTTTTCTCAGCAGCACATGGATCCTTCTCAAAAATAGATCATATATTATGTCACAGGGAAACTCTTAGACAATATAAAGGAATAGAGATAATACCATGCATCTTATCTGATCATAATGGAATGAAACTGAAAATCAATGATAAAAGAAGGAAGGAAAAAGCATACATCACTTGGAGAATGAACAATAGGTTACTGAATGATCAATGGGTTATAGAAGACATCAAGGAGGAAATTAAAAAAATTCTTAGAGATTAATGAAAAAACAGACCCAACATATCGGAATCTATGGGACACATTGAAAGCAGTTCTAAGAGGAAAATTCATTGCTTAGAGTTCATTCCTTAAAAAAAGGAAAAACCAACAAATAAATGATCTCATACTTCATCTCAAAATCCTAGAAAAAGAAGAGCAAAACAACAGCAAAAGAAGTAGAAGGCAAGAAATAATGAAAATCAGAGCTGAAATTAATGAAATCAAAACAAAAGAAACAATTGAAAAAATTGACAAAACTAAAAGTTGGTTCTTTGAAAAAATAAACAAAATTGACAGACCCTTAGCCATGCTAGCGAAGAGAAGAAGAGAGAGAACTCAAATTACTAGCATATGGGATGAAAAAGGCAATATCACAACAGACACTTCAGAAATACAGAAGATAATCAGAAATTATTTTTAATCCTTATACGCTAATAAATTAGAAGATAGTGAAGGCATCGATAAATTTCTTAAGTCATATGATCTGCCCAGATTGAGTCAGGAGGATATAGACAACCTAAACAGACCAATATCAATTGAGGAAATAGAAGAAACCATCAAAAGACTACCAACTAAGAAAAGCCCAGGACCGGATGGGTATACAGCAGAGTTTTACAAAACCTTTAAAGAGGAACTAATACCAATACTTTTCAAGCTACTTCAGGAAATAGAAAAAGAGGGAGAACTTCCAAATTCATTCTACGAGGCCAACACCACCCTGATACCTAAACCAGACAAAGACACTTCAAAGAAAGAAAACTACAGACCAATATCTCTAATGAACCTAGATGCAAAAATCCTCAATAAAATTCTGGCGAATCGGAAACAAAAACATATCAAAAAAATTGTGCACCATGATCAAGTAGGATTCATCCCTGGGATGCAAGGCTGGTTCAATATACGGAAATCAATAAATGTTATTCACCACATCAATAGACTTCAAAATAAGAACCATATGATCATCTCGATAGATGCGGAAAAAGCATTCGACAAAGTACAGCATCCCTTTATGTTCAAAACTCTAGAAAAACTAGGGATAACAGGAACATACCTCAATATTGTAAAAGCAATCTATGCTAAGCCTCAGGCTAGCATCATTCTGAATGGAGAAAAATTGAAGGCATTCCCTCTAAAATCTGGAACAAGACAGGGATGCCCTCTCTCTCCACTTCTCTTCAACATAGTTCTCGAAACACTGGCCAGAGCAATTAGACAGACAAAAGAAATTAAAGGCATAAAAATAGGAAAAGAAGAACTTAAATTATCACTATTTGCAGGTGACATGATTCTATACCTAGCAGACCTAAAAGGGTCTACAAAGAAACTATCAGAGCTAATAAATGAATTCAGCAAAGTGGCAGGCTATAAAATCAACATGCATAAATCAAAGGCATTCCTGTATATCAGCAACAAATCCTCTGAAATGGAAGTGAGGACAACCACTCCAATCACAATACCCTCAAAAAAAATAAAATACTTGGGAATCAACCTAACAAAAGAGGTGAAAGACTTTTACAATGAAAACTACTGAACCCTAAAGAGAGAAATAGAAGAAGATCTTAGAAGATGGAAAAATATACCATGTTCATGGATAGGCAGAACTAACATCATCAAAATGGCGATATTACCAAAAGTTCTCTATAGGTTTAATGCAATGCCAATCAAAATCCCAACGGCATTTCTTGTAGAAATAGAGAAAGCAATCATGAAATTCATATGGAAAAATAAAAGACCCAGAATAGCAAAAACAATGCTAAGCAGGAAGTGTGAATCAGGTGGTATAGCGATACCAGACTTCAAACTATACTACAGAGCAATAGGAACAAAAACAGCATGGTACTGGTACCAAAACAGGCGAGTGGACCAATGGTACAGAATAGAGGACACAGAAACCAATCCACAAAACTACAACTATCTTATATTTGATAAAGGGGCTAAAAGCATGCAATGGAGGAAGGATAGCATCTTCAACAAATGGTGCTGGGAAAACTGGAAATCCATATGCAACAAAATGAAACTGAATCCCTTTCTCTCGCCATGCACAAAAGTTAATTCAAAATGGATCAAGGAGCTTGATATCAAGTCAGAGACACGCCGTCTGATAGAAGAAAAAGTTGGCTACGATCTACATTCGGTGGGGTCGGGCTCCAAATTCCTTAATAGGACACCCATAGCACAAAAGTTAATAACTAGAATCAACAAATGGGACTTACTTAAACTAAAAAGTTTTTTCTCAGCAAGAGAAACAATAAGAGAGGTAAATAGGGAGCCTACATCATGGGAACAAATTTTTACTCCTCACACTTCAGATAGAGCCCTAATATCCAGAGTATACAAAGAACTCAAAAAATTAGACAATAAGATAACAAATAACCCAATCAACAAGTGGGCCAAGGACCTGAACAGACACTTCTCAGAGGAGGACATACAATCAATCAACAAGTACATGAAAAAATGCTCACCATCTCTACCAATCAGAGAAATGCAAATCAAAACCACCCTAAGATACCATCTCACTCCAGTAAGATTGGCAGCCATTATGAAGTCAAACAGCAACAAATGCTGGCGAGGATGTGGGGAAAAGGGTACACTTGTACACTGCTGGTGGGACTGCAAATTGGTGCAGCCAATTTGGAAAGCAGTATGGAGATTTCTTGGAAAGCTGGGAATGGAACCACCATTTGACCCAGCTATTCCCCTTCTCGGTCTATTCCCTAAAGACCTAAAAAGAGCATGCTACAGGGACACTGCTACATTGATGTTCATAGCAGCACAATTCACAATAGCAAGACTGTGGAACCAACCTAAATTCCCTTCAGTAGATGAATGGATAAAAAAAATGTGGCATTTATACACAAGGGAGTATTACTCTGCATTAAAAAATGACAAAATCATAGAATTTGCAGGGAAATGGATGGCATTAGAGCAGATTATGCTAAGTGAAGCTAGCCAATCCCTAAAAAACAAATGCCAAATGTCTTCTTTGATATAAGGAGAATAACTGGGAACAGAGTAGGGACGAAGAGCATGAGAAGAAGATTAACATTAAACAGGGATGAGAGATGGGAGGGAAAGGGAGAGAGAAGGGAAATTGCATGGAAATGGAAGGAGACCCTCAGGGTTTTACAAAATTACATACAAGAGGAAGTGAGGGGAAAGGGAAAAATAATACAAGGGGGAGAAATGAATGACAGTAGAGGGGGTAGAGAGAGAAGAGGGGAGGGGAGGGGAGGGGAGGGGGGATAGTAGAGGATAGGAAAGGCAGCAGAATAAAACAGACACTAGTATGGCAACATGTAAATCAATGGATGTGTAACTGATGTGATTCTGCAATCTGTATATGGGGTAAAAAGGGGAGTTCATAACCCACTTGAATCAAAGTGTGAACTATGATATGTTAAGAACTATGTAATGTTTTGAACAACCAACAATAAAAAATTAAAAAAATAAATAAAGATTTTCTCTGACTGACACTCTGTCTTCCATTTGTTCTACTCTGTTTATGATACTTTGTATTAAAATTTTAATTTGTTTTGTTGCTTTATTCATTTTGAGAATTTCTGCTTTTTTGTTTTTCAGAATCTCTGCCTCTTTATTGAAGTGATTTTTCACTTCCTGTATTTTCTCTCTGATTTAATCCCTTATATCATCATTTAAATCAAACATAAGTTTAACTATGTACATTCACTGTGGTATCAATGGATTCTGTTGTTAGAATATGTTGGTTTGTTTGGGGTGATTTGTTCCCTTGCATTTTTTTGTGTGTGTGTCTACCCATCTAACAGTATGGATCTGAAGCAGTACAGTTTCTACTTTGTAGGCTTATAGTGTCTCTGAAGATTTCCAGTCCCTCAATGTTTAGGGACAGACAAATTATAACAACAATCAATGCAAACAATATATAGATTAAATCAATATACAGATTAAATTAAAATTATAGACATGAGAGTAGCAATTTCTCTCATGTCTATAATGTTAATTATCACAATGAACAGAAATTATATCATTAGTTATTACCTACAATAAAAAGAGCAAGTTCACAAAAGGATTTATATTTTCAAATAGTGGACAGGGAAAGAAGAGAATGGTATAGGAAGTGATGATTATGAGGGCAGAGGAGAGAAGACAGAAGTAAAACATTAAAGAAAGACTGAAAGAGAGATCAATATAGATTGGCTATTAGTGGAAGAAAAGAGAGAATCAAGGGAAACAGGTAGTTGAAATATATATGTAAATATTTTAAAAGATTAAAAATAAAAATAAAAGAATACAAACAAAACTAAAATATACTAGTCATACATACTAGTTCACAAAATACTAGTATATGAAACATAACTGGCTTCAAAAGTGCTAGAATGAGAAAAAATATACAAATATGTACCATCAAGGTCACAAACAGAGAAAAATAATTTACAAATGTGGGGGAGGAAAAAAACCTTCATGAGAGGTTAAGAAATTCTTTCCATTGGTGTTCAGAGTATTTTCAGCTTCTCTTCTCAGTAGTTTTATGTGGTGTCTTCTGGAGTGTGATGCTGTACCCTCTAGATTGCTGGAGTGAGAGAGGTAATCCCGTATGCAAAATTCCTGGATACAGGGTTTAAGCTTGGGCTGGCTCCAAGCTCTTCACTGAATGCCAATTGGTCTGGTGATTTTAAATCATTGCACTTCCAGCACCCAGCACTTGCTGTCCCGTGATGGAAGACTTTACCCCAGGGTTCCATTTATGTGGTGGCAGAGAGCCAATTCTTAGTCCCCTACATCACCTGTGGACCCCATGTTTCCTGGTCTCAGGTTTAGTCTCCAAACAATTTCTTCTGCTCTCACTCTTCCTAGTTCCCAGCCTGATGTGTCTCCCCCAGCAGGTCCTGCAAGCAGTTGGATGGAGGGGAAAGGGTAGAGTTTGGTTGGTCCTTGAGACCGGTTGACCCATGTTTGATTTACTCCTGATCACTTAAGCACACTCTGTTTCATGCAGTCTGTGTTTACTGGGCCTGTATTTCAAGCCAAACCCAGGTTTGCCAGGAATTGGCTTCCTCAGCTGCTGGGCCCTGTGCTGCAACTGCAAAATTGTTCCTTCCTTTGTCCTCTGCATGCCTCCTGAAGAGATGGCAGTTTCTTTCCCCACACAGATATGTGCAGAGTATCTTTCAGGTTTGTTGGGCAATGTTCTTGATCTCTAAATACTCCATACCCAGATAACCCCCAGGCCTCACAAAAATGCAGGTTCCTTTATCTACTATGCTCACAGAGAAAAGGCTCTGGCCAGTGCTTCTGGCCAGTGTTTCTGGCCAGGCTGTGGCAGAGGTTGTGCCACTGGGAATTTTTTGTCTTACTTTATTATAGCCAACCTCCTGTATCCTCTGTCTGCTTTGAGTGTCCAGATTGAAATTCCAGGAAATCCTCTCCTCCTTTGTTTTTTTGTTCACTCACCCATTGGAGAAGCTGCTTGTCTCCTTTCTTGGTTTCAGGCCACAGAGCAGCCAGGACCTCCTCTAGTCTGCCATCCTGAAAAAAGTCCTCTATTGATTTTTGTATGCCAATTTGTGATCTGCAACTTTACTAAATTTGTTCTAACTGCATCAATTTTAACAGTTTTTTATGAACTCTTCAGGATTTTCTATACATAATAATGTCATTAGCATCAGAAATATTAAATAAAACATGTTTTATTTCCTATGTGTGTGCTTCTTATTCCTTTTTACTTACCTAATTGCTCTAAAGTGCTATTTCAAAGAAGTAAAAAGAGTGTACATCCTTGTCTTTTTTCTGATGTTAAAGAAAAATCTTCATTTATATTTATTGTCATTAGCTCACAGATACCGGCATTCAGAAGAGTAATTTTTGATCATTATTGCACTTTGAAAAAATAAAGAAATTTTATTTGAAAAAGCATGTTACAGACTCCTTTCAAAAAGATATTGGTGTAGGCTGGGGTCACTTAAACCTTTGCATTTTTAAGTATCCCAGGTAATTCTGATGCTATTGGTTGATCACCTCTATTTTAGACACTCAATCTTTTCTTTTTTATACACTTTGTTTTTTTTTTTCCCAAATGTTACTATATTTTCTTATTAAAAAGACTTTAACTTTGCTTTATATTTACTGTATTTTTAATGTGACTTATGGATAGATCTTGTCTCAGTCTCAAAACTGAAATTTGAATCTGAAACACAAATGCACACAAACACTCACATGCGCACACTCACACACTGATTCATACTTGAAAGCTGGGACACAAAGATCCATGAAAGAATTATAACTATTCAGATCCATTAAGAAGAAAAATGGCATTCAAAGACATTTTGATTATAGTAAGTAAATTATTTTCCTTTAATTACTCTGGGATAATATACTTTTCCCAATTATTTAAAAAGCCAACAAACAATATTCAACTAGCCTATTGTATAGATACTCATACACATATATTGATATGTATATACAGGCAAACATATGAATATAATTATGCACACATATATTTAGGATTTTAGTGGACTCAACCCTAAGTTGAGTCCACTAAGTTGAGTCTTCTGGAAATTAAATACACACAATAAATATATGCATGGATATATACATGGAGAGAGAGAGACAAATATATGAATATATGCATGCATAAATTTAGTATGTATATTTAATTTCCAGAGGTTTATGATTTGACACTTTTCTATTTGAGGTTGATTCTATTAAAATTCTATCTTTGGTGACAAAAAAAAATTACAAGAATATCAAACTCTTAATGATCTCTTGATAATTGAGATCTCATATATATTTCCTCAAGGATACCATAAACTATAGTTTATGGTATCCTTGTCCAAATTTAATGTTATCAAATCCAAATTTAATGTTAAACATATACACTGCTTTCAAATTGCTTAAAAATTTATTACACTTATATAATTATGGGATTTTTTAAAAAAATATTTTTTATTTGTTCTAAATAGTTTACATGACATTAGGATGCATTTTGACACAGCATACACAAATGGAGTATTCTTATTTTTCTGGTTGTACATGATGTAGAGTTACATCAGTCATGAAATCATATATGCAGATATTTTTATGTTCTAAATCTTGAATGTTTTTAAAAAAACTAAATTCCATATACATTGCCAATGTTACCTTCATAATTAGTTACTTATTTCCTTATAGAATCCCATATATCTCTGTCACCAATATGAATTACCCAAGTTTTAGTGCCCAAGAGTATTACATAAAATTTCCAAAAAGCTGTTGAATTTTAATGAGATATACAATAAAAATGTCTTACATTTCCCCAAAAAATAATTTTAATCACAGTGGACACCATTTTTTAATGAAATTATATGGATTTTGTTCAAGCACTTGAAGAAGCACGTGCTAAACATTGATAATTTCATTTTTAAAAAGCATGATGCTTATTGAAAAGAAATACATGTGCTTTGGTATAAAAAGAAATCAAAATTTAACCAGCATATCTATTATTATAATTATAAGTTAGCTATAAAGCATTACAATATGAATGACATATTAAGTATTAATAAGAATTTATATTTCATCAATTGAATTTTTCTCTAAATTAAATATATGTAATTTAATGTGTGTTTTCTGATACTATATGGAATATTCCAAACCAAATTCAAACTTCAAATTGTACAATTTGTCACTTAAAATTGCATGTTGTCTAACTCACTGTGCATAGAGAATTGAAAATATATTTTCCATATACATAACAAAATCCCCTTAAGAAAGGCTTGTTTCTCAAAGTGACTTCTTAAAAATTACTATTTAATAACATGAGTTATATAAAATTAGAAGTTGAAAAAATGCTGAATTTGCAAATGTTTGTGTGTTAAACAAGTATTCTGAGTTTTTCAATAGCTTCCTTATCATTTTCGTTACTCATTTTTTGTGTATAGGAAAAAACAGGAAAAGACAGCTGTATAAAAATCAGTTGCACTTTGTTAAAAAACTGTCAACTTGAATATCAGATTTAATCTTCAAGATCATCTTCTCTGATTTTGTTTCTGAAAAAGCTTCTCACGGAAGCTGTGTGGTACATTTTATGCTTATTAAATCCTGTAATCCTCTTATTTGGGCAGATTTGTGAAGGTCTCTTTTGCTTCCTACTTCTATTAAATATAGGATCTAATGATGCTCACGCAGTGTTTTGGGGTAATTAGTACGTACAGTCTGAAGTGTATTTTAGTTCCAAGCCATTTACATTTATGTGCTGAAACTAAATGATTAATGTGGATTTTTACACATTTTTAGTTTTAATTTTTCAGTGTAATGAAACTATAAATTTCAACCTCTTGGAATCTTCTTATCTCCTATTTAATTCATTATGTAATTGAGAACATGCTTTTAATAAAGATGGGAAGACTATTCAAATTTAAATTGATTAGCAGTGAAGCAGTGTTAATATATTTGAAGCAAAAGATTTGACTGGTGTTTAGAACATGAAAACAAAATAAAATTTGGAAATACCCAAAATTATTTCTTAATAATAGTTTACAATATTTTCCCTCTGTTGGAATACTTAGCTATTTTAATCTAATTGACACTTCTTAGTAAAACAAAAACAAAAACAAAAAAAAACATCCAATACCTATAACTTATCTTTAAAATGTGGTTAAAATTCCTCACTCTTCACACTTAATAGAAAAGTATAGAATTTATTGATCTTAACCCAAATGGTCACATAAAATAATTTTTTTCCAAAAAAGTGTAAAAACCATAGATTTGTTTCCAGTGCTTTTTTAATGTTCTAATTTTTATAAAACTGATGAAGCATTTAGAATTAAATAACAAAATGATTATTTTAAATATATAGAAATAAGAATCATTAATAAAACAAATATTAATTACTAATAAAACAAACAAACAATTTTTAATATGAGAAATAATATAAGCACTTGAACATAGGAAATAGTATTAATTTTCTTAATAAATTTTATTTTTTAGAACTGTTTTAGGTTTACAACAAAATTGAGTGAAAAGCACAGAGAAATCTCATTGATTTCTTGTTCCTACAAATATGCAACCTTTTCTACTATTAGCAAACCCCCATCCCTAGGAATGATAGATTTCTTATAACCCATGAACCTATACTAACACATCTTTATCAACCAAAACACCTCCTTTATATTAGAGTTATATATTGATATGCATTCTACAAGTTTAGACAAATGTATGAATTGTATGCACTATTATGGTAATGTATTAACATAGTTTCACTGCCCTAAAATTCTTAAAATTTTATGAAACAATCATCAGATAGAAGCAGTGTTTTTATTTAAAGATTCTTAAGTGCATTATTATTGCTTATAATTGAGCTTACTTAGCTTTACAATAGGCTTTGTGTTGCATTTTATTCAGTTCCATTAGTATAACAGAATTATATTTAAAAATTATGAATTCCTCATTTTTCCCCCAAAGTTTATTTTTTAACTAAAATTCTGTTTTGGGTGATGTAATATTTCTATAACAACTTCATAGAGTAAATGAAAGAATTAAATAAAAAATGATTATTTATTTCTAATAGAATAATTATTAGATTTATGTATAATTAATGAAATAATCCTTTAGAATTTAGGATAATCATGAAAAGTACTCAATGTGTATTTTTTGTTGCATGGAAAGCATATTATATGAATGACAAGGTATGTAAATGTACTGTGTATGTAATAACTTAAGTAAAATTTTATTTGCCAGATTTTATTTTTCAAAAATATTTTATTTAAAAATTACTATGTCACTAGATGAGGTTAAAACCCGATGACTTTCAGATATGATAAAAATATAAAAAGTGTAATGACCAGTCATAAAAAATGCAAATTAAAACTACAATACCATTACAGGCGAAAGATTTATACAATGAAAACTACAGAACCCTAACAAGAAAAGTAGAAGAAGATCTTAGAAGATGGAAAAATATACCCTGTTCCTGGATAGGCAGAACTAACATCATCAAAATGGCGATATTACCAAAAGTTCTCTATAGGTTTAATGCAATGCCAATCAAAATCCCAACGGCATTTCTTGTAGAAATAGAAAAAGCAATCATGAAATTCATATGGAAAAATAAAAGACCCAGAATAGCAAAAGCAATTCTAAGCAGGAAGTGTGAATCAGGTGGTATAGCGATACCAGATTTCAAACTATATTACAGAGCAATAGTAACAGAAACAGCATGGTACTGGTACCAAAACAGGTGAGTGGACCAATGGTACAGAATAGAGGACACAGAGACTAATCCACAAAGCTACAACTATCTTATATTTGATAAAGGAGCTAAAAGCATGCAATGGAGGAAGGATAGCATCTTCAACAAATGGTGCTGGGAAAACTGGAAATCCATATGCAACAAAATGAAACTGAATCCCCTCCTCTTGCCATGCACAAAAGTTAACTCAAAGTGGATCAAGGAGCTAGATATCAAATCAGAGACTCTGCGTCTGATAGAAGAAAAACGTTGGCTCCGATCTACATATTGTGGGGACGGGCTCCAAATTCCTTAATAGGACACCCATAGCACAAGAGTTAATAACAAGAATCAACAAATGGGACTTACTTAAACTGAAAAGTTTTTTCTCAGCAAGAGAAACAATAAGAGAGGTAAATAGGGAGCCTACATCATGGGAACAAATTTTTACTCCTCACACTTCAGATAGAGCCCTAATATCCAGAGTATACAAAGAACTCAAAAAATTAGACAATAAGATAACAAATAACCCAATCAACAAGTGGGCCAAGGACCTGAACAGACACTTCTCAGAGGAGGACATACAATCAATCAACAAGTACATGAAAAAATGCTCACCATCTCTAGCAGTCAGAGAAATGCAAATCAAAGCCACCCTAAGATACCATCTCACTCCAGTAAGATTGGCAGCCATTATGAAGTCAAACAACAAGTGCTGGCGAGGATGTGGGGAAAAGGGTACTCTTGTACATCGCTGGTGGGACTGCAAACTGGTGCGGCCAATTTGGAAAGCAGTATGGAGATTCCTGGGAAAGCTGGGAATGGAACCACCATTTGACCCAGCGATTGCCCTTCTTGGACTATTCCCTGAAGACTTTAAAAGAGCGTACTACAGGGATACTGCCACATCGATGTTCATAGCAGCACAATTCACAATTGCTAGACTGTGGAACCAACCCAGATGCCCTTCAATAGATGAATGGATAAAAAAAATGTGGCATTTATACACCATGGAGTATTTCGCAGCACTAAAAAATGACAAAATCATGGAATTTGCAGGGAAATGGATGGCACTAGAGCAGATTATGCTTAGTGAAGCTAGCCAATCCCTAAAAAACAAATACCAAATGTCTTCTTTGATATAGTGAGAGCAACTAAGAACAGAGCAGGGAGGAAGAGCAGGAAGAAAAGATTAACATTAAACAGATACATGAGGTGGGAGGGAAAGGGAGAGAAAAGGGAAATTGGATGGTAATGGAGGGAGACCCTCATTGTTATACAAAATTACATATAAGAGGTTGTGAGGGGAATGGGAAAATAAACAAGGAGAGAAATGAATTACAGTAGATGGGGTAGAGAGAGAAGATGGGAGGGGAGAGGAGGGGGGATAGTAGAGGATAGGAAAGGTAGCAGAATACAACAGTTACTAATATGGCATTATGTAAAAATGTGGATGTGTAACCGATGTGATTCTGCAATCTGTATTTGGGGTAAGATTGGGAGTTCATAACCAACTTGAATCTAATGTATGAAATATGATATGTCAAGAGCTTTGTAATGTTTTTAAAAACCAATTAAAAAAATAAAAAATAAATAATTTATGCAAAAAGAAAAAAAAAAGAATGCCTAGAATTAAAAAGACTGATCATATTAAGTGACCATCCCCTTTAATCTGCTTAATTCATTATTAGATCATGTTTTCATTTAACTTTTTTGCACTTTCTGCAAATGATTTCTAATTTAACCATATTCTAATTAGAAACGAAAGCTGTATATTTTTCATTCATTTAAAGTTTATTAATATTTATTTAATTTACCAAGAAATTTGTTTAACACTGTGAATATTCAATGTGAAATTAGTGTCAATCAAATATTGTACTTCTTAACATTATTTTTTTTGTTTACATGTTCTGTCAATAATTAAAACATTGGTGTTGAAATCTCAAGTGTAATTTTAGATTTGTTTATTTCTTAAGTTAGCCTGTCATGCTTTGATTCATGTTAATTTTGATTCTCTCTCTCACATATAGCCCCCCCCCTCTCTCTCTCTATATATATATATATATATATATATAAACACGTTTTAAATTTCTATGTGTACTTAATGAATTAGTCCACTTGGCATTATTAAATTATAGTATTTCTGGTAATACTTCTTACTTTGAGGCCTACTTTACCAAGAGTAAAGCCACCATATAATTTTTATGATATATGTCTTTCATTTTTCACAAATAGATGTTGCTTAAAATTGACTGGGTTTTGTTATGACAAAAAAAAAAAGTTTAGGATTGTCTTTTTAGCTGCTCTGACAAAGCTCTCTCTAATTTTTAGAGTGTTGTCAGTATTGTCTAACACAACCACAATGTTGAAAATGCTCTACAATACTGAACTTATGAAACAAGGCTCATAAAACTGAGATACTGAAATTTAATTTTTTAATTAATTTAAATTTAAAGAACCACAGTTGACTAATGTACTGGAAAATTCTGACTTAGAACATTTACTTATCAGTGGTTATTTTTTAATATTTTAATTTTTTTACTTGTATGTAAAAACAATGCCTTTATTTATTTTTATGTGGTGCTGAGGATTAAAACCAGTGCCTTACTCATGCTAGGCAAAGGCTCTGCCACTGAACAACAACTTCAGCCCCAGAACATTTACTTTTAATATAATAATTTAAATATTTAGATATAAACGTGCCATCTTGGTATTTGCTTTTTATTTATCCCATCTGTACTCTTTTATTCCTTTTTCTTAGTATCTATCAGATCACTTGAATATGTAGATAGCACATGTTTTATCTTCACAGTGGCCTCTTAGATGTTAACGTTTTGTTGCATTCTTGGTTTAGAAAGTAAAGATTTAAATCATACTGTTTTCTCATATGTTAGACTATTTCATGTATAATGTAAAAAATTATAATCTTATATAGTAGTTTTCTTCTAAATTTTATGATTAATGACCTGTTTTTTCTATAATGTTATAAATCCCTTAATGTCTTACAATTCTTTTTCTTTGTAAATAGTAACATATCTTATTAATTGGTTTAATGAGAAATCACTGATTTTATATTTACCTGCATTTATCTGGCAGTAATCCAATTGAAAATATGTAATGTAGAAGAACCCAAATGGATAAATATATGAGTAAATGCAATAAAAATAGTGATTGTGTATAAAATGTTAATGTTTTTCATACTTTAAAATATACATATAGCTAAAATGAATAAAAGGAAAAACTCAAGGCAGAAAACAATTGATTGGAGCTTTAAGTTCCTAATGATCCACTTTTAATACTGAAAAAAAACCACTTTATTTTAACTATAACTATTAACTCCTAAGAACAAACAAATACATAACAAAAAATTAACCCAGAGAGAAGAGGGGAGGGGATGTGTAACTGATGTGATTCTGCAATCTGTATATGGGGTAAAAATGGGAGCTCATAACCCACTTGAATCAAATTGTGAAATATGATATATCAAGAACTATGTAATGTTTTGAACAGCCAACAATAAAAAATTAAAAAAATAAAAATAAAAAAAAAAAAAGAAATCCATCCTAAAAAAAAAAAAAAAAAAAAATTAACCCAGAAAGTAATCAAATATTTTTTTAAAAAAGATTATATATACATATATATATATATATATATATAGAGAGAGAGAGAGAGAGAGAGAGAGAGAGAGAGAGAGAGAGAGAGAATTTTTTAATATTTATTTTTCAGTTTTCGGTGGACACAACATCTTTATTTTATAATGTGGTGCTGAGGATTGAACCCAGCGCCCCGCGCATGCCAGGCGAGCATGTTACTGCTTGAGCCACATCCCCAGCCCAATCAAATATTTTTAAGCAAATCAAAAAGAAGCAAAAGAAAAAGAGACATGCTACATATTACCCAATGGAAAATAGAAAGTAACTTAGAGAACATAAACAAAAATATTATAATATCACATGAAAGGTAGTTAGACAAAATATTACACATAAAGTACTGATATTTAGGCTACATTGAGTTATTAAAACCCAACTGTATCATACTTATAAAGAAATACATTTTAGATATAAGAAAACTGAAATTTTGAAAGACAAAGAATATAAAAACCAATACTCCATAAATTCAGAAGCCTAAAGAAAACTACAGCAGCTATCCTAATCTCAGATTAAGCAAATTTTTAAGGCAAAAATAATAAAGATAATTTGTAACAATAAACAGTTAACTCCATTAGGAATACAAAACAATGTACATATCATATTAAATATGCATGCAGTGAATTAGAAGCTTTAAATGGAAAGATTAAGTAGAAGAACTGATAAAATTCTAAATCATGGTGGAAAATTGACATTTCTTGTTTGTACCTAAGAATAAAATATTAATAAAAATGTGAATAAGCAAATTAACAAAATGGATTAAGTCTGTACAACATGGTTCCAAATGCAAAGAATTTTGTGTTTTTCAAGTGCACATAAAACTTTTTTTTTTTAAATTCACTAGATATTTGTTCACAAAGACATCCTAGACAAATTTAATGGGTCTCGAGATGTAGTTCAAGTGGTAGCGCGCTTGCCTGGCATGCATGAGGCACTGGGTTCGATCCTCAGCCCCACATCAAAATAAAATGAAGATATTGTGTCCATTGAAAACCAAAAAATAAATATTTAAAAAAAATAAAAAAAATAAATCCTAGACCAATTTAATATTAAAAGAAATTTCAAAGATGCATAATATGGCAACATGTAACTATACTAGAAATTAATAATAAAATTATAATCAGAAAACTGTCAGCTTCCTCAGAATACTAAGAATTTTGCTACTCACTCCACTAACTTGATCATCTGTAGAAATCCTTCTTCTGATTATTTCTCTTAATTTTAAATTATATTTCTTTTATATTCTGTATACATTATATTTTATTATATTTTCATAATTATGAAATTTTAAAAATACTCTTTAGAAAATATTACAAAAATATTACACATTGATATATTTATATTTACACCTTTCATTAATTGCCAAGGGAATGGAATTTATTTCCATCAATAGGATGAAGAGCTTATTATTTCTGTTCCTTGCAAAATCAAGAAGTGTCAAGCCACAGATTTAATTAGATTGAGTTTACTTGTATCTACTGTAGTCCTAAATTTCTTTACAATTTCTGCCTTCTTTTAGTCAGTCAGTATTTAAGCCAAAAAAGCAACTGAGCTGCAGTTTCAGATATACTAAACTAACCTTTTGATTTAATCCTGGTAAAATTCCAAAATCAAATGCAAACATAAGAATGCATAAAATTATGTATTTTGTCACTATTTTCTAGACTAGTCTTCTTGCTGTGTTTTTGTTGCTTTTGTTATTGTTTTTGTTTTAGTTTTTAAATAATTGTATATATGTGATTAGTCCAAGATGTTTTTTGTTTTGTTTTGTTTAAGGACTCATCTAGATTCCATTCAACCTCAGGTTTCCTACTATTTTCAAAGGCTTTCTTTCTTTTTCTTTTTTTTTTTTTTTGATAAAACATTTTTTTCTCCATTTTGTCTCTGCCTATGACTGACTGAATCTTAGAAAACAAAACAAAACAAAACAAAACCTAAAAACTAAAAACCAAAAGCAAAAACAAAAACATCCAATCTTGTCACTCTGTTTGAAGACAGTGGCTACATTATATCCATGCCCTAATAGTTGGGTGGAAGTCTAAAATTAGGAGCAATAAAATAGAATGTTTGGTTAAGATATAGGGAGATACACACACACATGTGTATGTATGTGTATGTATGTGTATCTATTTAGTTAAGATATATAAACAACCAAGCATTTAGGTTAATTCATTGTTATTATTGGTTGACTTAAGTGAGATTTATAGTGATGCCAGGGAACAAATGGAAACAGAATGATTTTCAGCCTTGTGAAAAATATATTAAGGAGAAGAAATCAAGTGTGTTGCCAAGTGACTTCTTGCTAAAGAAATTATCACAGATAAAATTTGCCAGATGCAAATTTTAAGGACAATAGGAGAAAGGAATGAAGGGCATCTCAGAAAACCATGAGGCTGGTCTTTCATCACAAGCCCAGTATCCTAGAAGGGCAGAATGGTTTTGGAAAACATCAATGTGACACTCTCCACAGGCTCTCTTCCCACAACTATCTTTGATTTTGTCTCTTTATTTCTAGTGAATTATTTGTGGATACTCCAGTAGTGGTTCCAAATGAGCCCTTGCATGGCATATATTGCCCTTTCCACTGCTCCAGAGAGTCCAAGTCATTAACTTTGGTGAAGTCCAGGTGGTACTGATTCTGCAGGTGTACAGAACACAAAATCTGTGGGGTCATAACATCTTCTAATGAAATGTCTAAGATAATCTTCAGAATGCAACCAGAGGCCTGCCACAGTGGGAGAGATACCTGGAGAATCTTCAAGGGGGCAAGGCCTAATGGAGGCATAGGAGTGGCACTAACATTATTGGGACCCTAGAAGAGCAAAATAATTGGCAACATGTAAAGCCACACCATGAAAACAGACATTTATGTTGTGGCTAGCAAAGTTGTGGGGGTAGGAACACATAAGGCCCTAGTGATTCACAATAGCATGCACAAAAGGCCAGTCTTGGAGGTCACGGATTCAACATCTTCCTTGCTGAGTTTTAGTCTTGCTTGGTGTCGGTGATGTATTTATTTCTTCTGGCTTATGTTTAGGAATGTCTATTCTATCCATGTTCCACTATATGTATCTAGGAACCATGTAACTTGTTTTTTTTTTTTTTTTTTTTTTTTTCAGTCTGCTGTGATTTGGATGTTGTTTTTCCTACAAGGGTTCATGTGATGAAGGCTTGGTCCTCAGTTTAGTAAGGTCGTGCGATATCTAAGAGAGTAGAGACTTAATTCATCTATAATATTTAGTAGTAGGACTTTTGGAGGTGATTAGAATTAGATGAGGTCATCAGTATAGGCTCTCATGACTGCATTAGGGGTAACTTTATAGGAATCAGGAGAGAGATCAGAACATTGAGACATGCTTCAAGGAAGAGATGGTAATTGGTAATTTCCTGTGTTGACAGCCAAGTAAGATATGATCTTTTTAAGATGACACATAAATTGATATAAGGGAAATCAAAATATTTAACCAATGCATTATAAGTATTTATGGATTATACATCTTGATGTTTAATATAGGTGTTGCATATAATCTTATAAATAATATCTTCACTAAGATTTTTAAATATTATTTTTCTCTTTCTAAAATATGTTATTAAAAAGCAACAACAACAAAATAAACATGCATAATTTTGTTGATTCAATAGAGTGTCATAGACATATTTTGGCCCTGCATGTAAGTGACTACTTTCAGGCCAGCTCATTCAGGACAAAGAAATAGAATTTTCTAATTCCTTTTCATTAAAATATTGCTAAATCATAAAAAAGAAAAAAAATTATATAATTTTCAGATCACGATGAATTATGTACCTTTAAAATGATGATTATTTTGAATTTTAGTAATATCCACAAATTACTATTATCATGATTTTCCAAAGCACTTTCATTTTCTCTTCAGACCTTTAAAAAAATTCTAAAGGGGGTATAATAATATTAAATAATTCAAATACAATCTGGTTGGGGGTTTTCTGTAGGTTTTTAAATGTAAAATACATGTGTATATGTCAACACACACTCATATACATATACACACATACATACACAATTGACCCTTGAACAACATGGGTTTGAATTGAGGAACTGAGCAGATTACATATGATTTTTTTTTATTTGCAGCAATCTGAAATTACAAATATATTACATAGTCTAGAAATATCAAAATACTTAAGAAAAATGTATATCATGAATGCATAAAATAAACAAAGATAATAGCCTATTTTGTCATATAGTACCATAGAATACATACAAATATATTATAAAAAGCAAAACTGTATCAAAATTTATGCACACTAACACAGGTGGTATATAGTATCATTTGGAGTCAAGAGAAATGTAAACAAAAGTATAGTATTAACTTGTAACTGCAAGGATTAACAGTAGTAGATACTGTACTTACCATTGTAATTGTGTAACCACTTCCTATTTCCTTTGCAGTGAGCTCAAATGTTGCCAGTATCTATTTTAATACAGTCCCTATGACAACAATCATTTTGTGGGAGCAGTTCCTCTCACTAGTAAGTTATGTAACACCATAAAAAGTGATTTTTTCCTGATTCTCACAATTTTTCTTCCCATATATGATATATAGAGCATACAAAGTATGATAACTTACTATGCTAACCATAAGACTTCAGGTTAACATCAGCCTATTATTAGTCAAGTTTTTGAAGGGTCAAAATTTGAACATTGATTTTTTTTTTTATTGTATAGAGGAGGGCAGTGTCACCATCCCCTGGTTCTTTTTTATTTAACTTACAGCTGATAACTATTTCAATTGATCTTTTTAAAGGAAATACATTCACACACAAAGATACACATACTGTGAAAATCTGAAACGTGTATATGTATATGGAGCTTAGAGAGAAAGAGAATAAAGAGAAGACAAAGGGAGGGAAAAACAAGGAGAAATGCATGTAATAGAAAAAAGTATATGGGTAAGAAGAAAAAACTGTATTGCATTAAAAGATGCATCACGAAATTTCCATGCCTACCTTCTGAACTTTGAATTCATGTTTTCATAAACTAACAAGTGACAATTTACCTGAAATGTTTTAGACCACTGAGTGTTTAATTTTTACTTTCACACCATATTAATTGAACACATTTAATTTAAAAACCTGGTGAGATAATAAAACCTATACTCTCAGATTTATTACATATTTTAGGTAAGTTATATATAAAATAAAAATTCTCAATTCCTTTAAAAAGATCAATTGAAATAGTTATCAGCTCTAAGTTAAACAACAACAACAACAACAACAAAACCTTAGTTCTATCTATGCATCTATTTTTCATTTTGTTTATATTTGTTATTCCTCCTTCTTTTCATCTCAATAGCTGTTCTGTATTTATAGATTCAGACCATGATTTAAGTTGTAAGAATCAACATTATAATGATGATGATGCTTGAATTCATCCAAGTAAAGTCTTACCAGAGCCAATGCAGTCTCCTGTGTTTTAATCACAATACTCAGGAGGCTGTGTTAGGGGGATGGCAAGTTTGAGGATAGCCTCTGCAATTTAGCAAAATGCTATCTAAAAATAAAAATATAAAACAAAAGGTTTTCCCAGAATCTGCAATTTCAAAGTATTAATTCATAGGTGATTATTGGTGAAATTCCTGGAAGAGCCACAGATGGAAGGATGTCCCATGGATGTACTGGATAAAATAATTAAGGTGGCATGCCACATATTTTATTAATTGTACCCGAAGAATAATTTATCTGCACATCTTTCACTGCACTGCTCCAGAAAATTTTATTCAAAGATCTGAACCGAAAAAATAAAGGACAATATCAGGGAGTATTGATTGAGAACCAGTAGGACTTTATCAGCAAAAGTAATTCCCCTGCCTATATATTTTTAATTTTTTTTAATGTTTCATCCTGTTTTCTTAATTTTTTTGAGTCTTAGAAACTGAACTAAAGATGTACTCTGCTGGCATTGACCTCAAGGCTCAGCATTCTTTTTTTACTGATTGATCTTTCTCAACAAAGTTTTAAACTACAGTTACACAGTGGAATAGAGTACAATTTTGTTTTTTTTTTTTTTCTGTATCGTTTGACTGTATTTATGTTTATTAAGGATAGATATTATATCATGATAAGCAAACATAACTCTAATGAATGATTTCAACATTCATCTTACTCCGTTTACTTTATGGGGAAAATGTAGTATGTATGGGCTATATGACTGATTATTGGCAATATTTTCAGCATCTGAGTAAATGTATACTGAAACAAATAATATGTGATATGTATAGTAATGATATGTAAACTACATCAAACTTTGTAAAAACCATTACTGTACAGAGGAAAGCATAAAAACGGGGTGGCTTTGCTATGTGTGCACTAAAACAAATATAAACAGGATTAGATGATTTGCCAACTAATGGGGTCACAGAAAATCTACATTTTAAGTTTTTTAAATCAGATCTTGATAGATATGCATAAAGGTGAAATTCACTGTGGTATATTTTACATATACACATAGTGTAATTTTGTCAAATTCATTCTGCATTTCCTCCCGTTTTTCAACCCCCCTCCTTCCCCTTCAGTCTCCTTTTATTCCACTGAACTTCCCTCTATCTTTTTGATATGTGGATGATCTCCTCCTTTTTCCCCTTATTCTGCTCTAACTTCTGAATACTAGGGAATACAATTGATATTTGATTTTCATAGTGGCCCATTTCTCTTAGCACAAGGGATGATTTCGTATCTTGCTTATTGTAAGCTCTACTGCTATAAACATCGGTGTGGGTACATCATCATAGTGTGATGATTCTAATTCTTTTGGATAAATAATGAAGATTGGGATAACTGAGCCATATTGTGATTTTATTTCTGGAATTTTGAAGAATGCTTCTTTCCAGAGTGTTTATGCTAATTTTCAGTCCAACCAATAATATATGAGTGTAACTTTTTCCCCACATCCTTGTCAGAATTAAGACTTATTTGTCTTCTTGATAATTGCCATTCTAATTTGAGTGACACAGTCTTAGTGTAGTTTGATTTGCATTTCTGATTGATAGAGATGTTGAACTTTTTTTTATATATTTTGTGACCCAGTTGGTGTTTCTTCTTTTGAGAAATGTCTATCAGGTTTTTGTCCAGTTTTTGATTGCACTATTTTGTTTTTTGTTTGCTTGTTGTATGTGTTAAGATTTCATGTATTTATATATTCTGGATATTAACCTCCTGTCAGAGGAATAGCTGGCAAAAAGTTTTCACATATCATAGGCTCTCTCTTCACATTATTTATCATTTCCTTTACTGTGAAGAAGCTTTTAAATTAGATGTCATTTCACTTATTAATTCTTGCTTTATTTCTTCAGCTTTCAGGGCCTTGTTAAAAAATGTGGGTTCCTGCACAAATATATGTTTTCTTCTAGAAGTTGCAAAGTTTCTAGTTTAATTCCTAAGTCTTTAATTCATTTTGATTTGACTTTTGTGTAGAGTGAGACATAGGAATCTAATTTCATTTTCCTGTATCTGGATATTCAGTTTTTCCAACACCATTTGTTAAAAAGGATATTTTTTCTCCAACATACATGTTTGGTAACTTTTTTAAGTACCAGATGACTATAACTATGTGGGTTTGTTTCTGTGTCTTCTATTCTATTTCTTTTGTCCTCATATCTACTTTGATGTCAGTACCATGGTGGCTTTTTGTAACTGTAAATCTGAAGTTTAATTTAAGATTATGTATTGTGGTTCTTCCAGCATTACTCTTATTGTTCAAGATTGTTTGGACTATTTTGGATATTTTATTCTTCCAAGTTAATTTAAGAACTTCTTTTTTTCCTATTTTTTATAAAGAATGTGATTTTTAATGGCAATTGCATGGAATATGTGTAATATATTTGATAGTGTGGCTATTTTGATATTACTTCTGCCCATCTAAGAATATGGGTGGTATTTCCAATTTCTAAGGTACTCTTCAGTTTCTTTCTTCAGTGTTCTTTAATTTTTGTTGTAAAGCTTTTCACCTTATTGGATAGATTAGTTCTCAAGGTTTTTTGGGGGACTGTTTGTTTGTCTTGTTTTGTTTTTGTTTTTATGAGCTTACTGTAAATGTGATATGCTTTCTGATTACCTTATCAGCATTACTTTCCTACTGATTATTTTCCTACTGAAGTATAGGAAAGCTATTAATTTATATATGGTCATTTATCCTGCTACTTTATTGAATTTATTTATCAATTCTAGAAATTTTCTGATAAGTTTTTTTGGGTCTTCTAGGTTTACAATCATGTCATCAAAAATGAGAATTAGTTTGTCTTCTTCTTTTCTTACTTGTATCTATATAATTTCCTTCTTTTGCCTGATTGCTCTGTCTAGATTTTCAGAACTGTATTGAATAATAGTGGTGAGAGTGGATATCTTTGTCTTGTTACTGATTTAAAACAAAAAATGCTTTCATTTTTTTCTCCATTCAGTATAATGTTAACTTTGGGTTTGTCATATGTAGCCTGTATAATGTGGAGGAAAGTTCTTTCTATCTCTAGCTTCTCTGGCATTTTTAACATAAATGAGTGCTGGATTTTATAAAAGACCTTTTTTTGCATCCATTAAGGTAATCATAAGATTCTTGTCCTTGATTCTATTTATGTTGTGATTTATATTTTTTGGTTTGCATATGTTGAACCAACCTTGTATGCTTAAAATGAATTCCACTTGATCATGGTCTATTATCTTCTTGATGTGCTTTGGAATACAGTCTGATAATATTTTACTAAGGACATCTGCATCTTGTTAATCAGTGATATTGGTCTGCAGTTTTCTTGATGTGTATTTTTTTATTATAATAGTTATACTGGACTTATAGAGTGTATTTCGTGGTACTTACTTCCTTTCAGTTTCATGAAATAATTAAAGGAAGACTGGTGTTTTCTAAAGGTCTGGTTGAACTCACATAGAATCCATTATAATATATTTTCTTTCTAAGACTTTTCATTGCTATTTCAATTTCATTATTTGATATTGGTCTGTTTAGATTTTATTTGATATTGGTCTGTTTAGGTTTTCTTTATCTCCTATGTTCAATTTGAGCAACTCATATGTGTCTAGAAATTTGTCAGATCTTGAGATTTTCTAATGTTTTGCGTATAAACCTTCAAAATAATTTCTAGTAATCCTTTGGATTTCAGATGTTTTGTGCTATTCCTTTCTTATCTCTAATTTTGTTAATTTGAGTCTCCTTTCTATAACACTTAATAGTTTGGCTAATGGTTATCAAAAACCTAGTTTATTATTTCAAAGAATCAAATATTTACTTCATTGATCCCTTGTATTGCTTATTTTAATTCTCAATTTTATTAATTTTTGACTTTTATCTTAAGTATTTCTTGTCTTCTACTGAATTTGGAATAAGTTTGTTCTTTCTATTCTAAGATTTTGAGGTAGAGCCTTAGCTGATTTATTTTGAATCTTCATATTTTTTTAACGCAGGAACTCAATGCTATAAACTTTCCTCTTAGGACTGCCTTCAAACCCTCTCAGAGATTTTGATATGTCACATCAAAATCAAATCAAATTTATATTTGTTTTTAAGAATTTTTAAAATTTCTTCTCACATTTATTCTTTGATCCATTCATCAGTTAACAGGTATTTATCAATCTCCATGTGCTTATGTGATTAGTACAATTTTTCTTGCTGGTGATTTCTAGTATCATTCCACTATGATCCGATAGGATACACCCAGATTCTGGTTTTGGTATTTGCCAAGACTTACATTGTGGTGTACTATATGATTTATTTTGAAAAAGTTTTCATGACTTCATGAGAAGAAAGTGAATTAAGCTGCTTTTGGGTGAAACTGTCTGCACATGTTAGAAAGGTCCATTTGATTTATAGGATTATTTAGGTTAGAAATATCATTATTAATTTTTCTTGTTTAGATAACTGTCTACTGGTGATACCATTTCATATTATTATACTGAGTTCTATCTGGGATTTAATGTCAATAAGCACTATTTTATGTAATTAGGTTCACTGACATTTGGAGCATAAATATTTACTCTTGTTATATCAACTGGATTGTTCACTTTACTAGTATGTAGTGTCCTTCTTTGTTTCTTGTCACTACCCACATGACCATTTACTCAGTTGTCCCGAATGGGGCAATAAGGAGATTGAATAGGAAACATAAAAATAAAAATAGTGTGTGGGGGGGCAGTGGTTCAACCTGCCTCCTGGTGGGAGTGAGACTGGCCACCAGAAGACTCTACAAGTTTATTGTTTCTTTTTTACATCAAAGGGATTTATTGTGAGTAAGTTACTAAGATCAAAAGTTTGACCAGCCCAATGACAGTCATCAGCTTGGGCCCAAAATTCTTCACTCCAGGCTGGTTGGCATGTAAACCTTGGATCATGAATTGATAAACTCCATGGCAACCATAGAATTTCCCTTTTGGGTGTAACCAGACAAATGGGCAAACTTCTCACCATCTTTGCACCAAGAAATTAAGAAGGAAGGTGTCAGCCTCTGTCTCTGAACAATTCAAAGACCCATAATTCATTTGCAGTTCCCCACAGTCTCTTCTGATTAATTTTTCCCTAATTAGAAGATATGAAAATAATGACTCCTGCTAAGTTTCAGACTACATTTGCATTAAATACTGTTTTCCATCCTTTTACTTTCAGCGTGAGTGTATCTATAAAATGAGTCTCCTTTAAATAGTCTACAATTGGATCTTGTACTTTAATCCATCTGACAATCTGTGTTTTTAATTGGGGAGTTGAGGCCATTTACAAGTTAATGTTATTATGGGTAGAAGTTTATTAGTTTGTTATTTCCTGCCATTTTGTTTTGTTTGCTATATTTCATTCAGTTATGATTTTTATTTACTTAGTTGTTCTTTTAGTAAATTGTATATGTTTGCTTTTTGGGTTTTTGTTGTTGTTGTTGGTTTTGGTACCAGGATTGAACTCAGGTGGGGTTAACCACTGAGCAATATCTCTAGACCTTTTTTATGAGTTGTTTACAGATAGGGCATCACTGAGTTACTTAGAGCTTTGTTAAATTGCTGAGGCTGGCTTTATCTTGCAATCCTCCTGCCTTCCAATCTGCTGAGATTACAGGCATGTGCCACCACACCCACCCAACATTATATATTTGGGAGCTTTGAGGTTTACTTTTGAGTTCTTATGTTTACAACATAAGTATTCTTTCTAATGCTGGCTTAGTAGTCATGAATTCTTTTAGTTCACATTTGTCAAGGAAATTTTTATTTCTGCATAGATACTGAAAGATAGCTTTTATGGATATAGCAATCATGGTTGTCAATTACTTTCTTTTAGAGCCTGGAATATCTCATAGTTCTGGGTTCAGTAGTTAAAAGTAAACATTACTGGTTTTTCTCTAAATATGACCTGACATTTTTCTCCCTCAGCTTTTAATATTCATTCCTTATTTTCTTCTTTTTTTATTTTATTTTTTAGTTCTAGATAGTTACAATACCTTTATGTTGTTTACTTTAGTTTAGTTTTGGTTTTGGTTTTGTTTTAATGTGGGATTGAGCCCAGTGCCTCATGTATGCTAGGAAAGCACTCTACCACTGAGCCTCAACTCCAGCCCTCATTCCTTATTTTCTATGTTAGGACTTTTGATTATGATGTGTTTTGGATAGTTTATTTTTGATCTTGTCTATTTGAGCTTCTATATGCATTTCTCCTGTACCTTTGTGTTTTCTGTCCCAAGAACTGGGGTTTGTTTTCTTGATATTGTCCTTTAGTACTTGTATATTCTGATCATGGTGCTTTTTTAAAAAAAACTTTCCTTATTGCATACCGAATATTCAAGTTCATATATCCTGCCTTAAAGGTCTGAAGTTCTGTCTTTGAATCTTAAGTTCTATTTTTTACACAATCTATATAGTCTATTCTTTTTCTTTTTGTCAGGGGTATTGAACCCTATACATGCTGAAAGGGCACACATCCCCAGTCCTTGTTAACATATATTTTTTTAGAGACAGGTATTGCTAAGTTTCTTAGAGCCTTACCAAGTTGCTAAGGCTGGCTTTGAACCCACAATCCTCCTGCCTCAGCCTCCCAAGTTGCTGGGGTTTCAAGCATTTGCCACTGTGCCTGACTCATAATCTATTATTTTGATTTTTTTCAAGTGAATTTTTACTTTAGTTCAGTGTGTCTTTAATTTTCAGGAGTTATGATTGGTTTCATTTAAATATCACTATTTCTTCATTAAAATAGTCTTTCACTTTCTATATTTTCTTACTTCATTTCTTAGATCTTCTTTTAGTTTGTTACTCATTTTAGTAAAAGGTTTTTATTGTCTTTCTCTGAAATTACATCCACTTCCATGTATCTGAGTTCCTTTCCTGGGGAATGGTGAATTTTGCTTGCCTGTTACTTTCTCATCAAATGAGATGGTCTTCCCTTCCTCTTCCTCTCTTGTACCTGTGACTTTTGATGTGCATTTATATGTTTCTCCTCCTAGGGACATATTTTCCTCTAGGTACATGTCCACCCCTTCTCTCTCTCTCTTTTTCTGTTTTTGTGTTGTTGTTTTGTTTGTTTGATTGATTGATTTTATGTTATATGGGTAGATATCTAGGGATGAGACCTGAGGTCCCCATCTATTTATTTTTACTTCAGACCCGGTCATTGGTTTGGGGCTTTTGTGTCTCCTGTTCTAAGTTAAAGTATTGTCAAGGCTCAAATGGAGTTCATGTGTTTCATGTTAGCTGTTACTTGGCAGGAGCTGTGAGTGTAACTCAGCAGCAAGGTCTCTAGTCTGTGAACCTGAAGTGTCCAAATCATGTCCCAGCTCCTCTAAGTGAAAGGAGGAACAAGAAATAGCAATAATGTTAGCAACAATATGTAGTTTTAAAATAAATGGTTGGTGTCTATTTTTACATCTATAACATTAATTGCCACCTGCCAAGAGGTAGTCTTGCCACCTTTTAAATCTTGATGGGCTCATCATTTAACATTACCACCCAAATAAACAACTATAAACTTGATTAGATATTGAATAAGGGTCTGCTATGTCATCTACTGTATTAATAACCACAACACCACAAATGGTGTAGGGTTTATATAAACTGTAGAATTCTGTCATATAATGGAATCACAGTTTCTTAAGTGAAGAGTTAATATGTTAGGAAGGCAAGAGAATATTTGAAATTTTTTTGAAAAGTGAAGAGAGGAGATGCAGGAGATATGTAGCAGATGATGGTTATAAAGATGGAGGAGTAAAAAATAATTAAAAGTAATAAAGAATAAGAGGAAGAAGGAACAAGAAATTTTGGCTTTAGTAGGGAAGAGAGTGATGAAGGGTTAATAAGAAGAATAAAAGCAAAGACATGATCAAACAAATATAAAATCAAAATCAATCAAATCCACATAACATTTACCCCACCCAAGTCAAACCAAGGCTAAATATTAAATGAGTAAAGAAGACAGCAATCAAAATGAAAGAAAACTCATACAAATATATATACATATATATATATATATATATATATATATATATATATATAAAATACATATGTGTATTTATTCAAATCTATTCACACAGTGAGAATAAACACACATACATACAGTCACGCAGAATGGAAAAAAGGTAAAAACAAGTGCATAAATGTTAAAAAATAAAATAAAATTTAAATTTAGAAAAGAAAAGTGGGAATAGAAAGAAATTCTTAGTGAAATATAAAGAGTTTATTTCTACTGAGATAGTCAAAACTGATGGCAAGAGTGGAAGTTTATTGTTTATGCTGTTATGTCATTTTTTATATTTAATTTTGGGACTTGTATGCCTTGTATCACAGCCCCTGGGGAGATGCTGATCTCTCCCAGACATCTGGGTCTCAGTAGCCTCCTGAAAATTCTACTGTTAGCATGAGGCTTTTATATATTCTAGTGCTTGGGTGTGAATTACCCAGGATTAGACCTGGCATGCAGATGCTGTTGCCTGACCTGTTACTGGTGTCTTCCTAGTGCCTATGGGAAGACAGCAATAAGGGGACACTCTCTTCTGGTATCCCCAGACTGTATTGCTCTAGGCACATCTTCTTCTCCATGCTGTTGTACTCAAAATCATACCTGTCCAGGCACACTTTGGTCTCCACAAAAGGTGACTGCTGGGTCAGGCTGGAAAGTTTCTTTATGAGTTCCCAATTTCTAGCCTCTGCTTGCAGATCCAAATCATTCCCACTGTGGCAACTCAGATTTTCACCAGACTTTCCACCCGCTCAGTTCAGTGATTTTAAGTACTTTTCATTTAACAACTGCCCTCCCCATCTCTGGGTCAGTTAGAATCAGCATCCCTCTCTCTTCCACAGGTTCCCCCAAGGCAATGTTTTTCACTGGATTTCCCTCTCTCCCTCTGCCTCTGCTCCCCCTTCCCTCAACAATGGGCAGCAGCCTCAGTTGCCGCCACCACCAGTCAGGCTGGTACATCTCTAATAGAATATTTCTTGCATTGTGATGGAAGCTTCTGACATTTGTGTCTCTATGATTATTTTTCTGTCTGAAGTTAAATTTCATTGAATTCCCTCAAGCACCCACATGGCAGAGGTAGTCTTCCCATCTTTTTAATCTTGAGCTAAGGGATTGCTAGAGAGCACACTCCTCGTCTGATATGCCATCTTTTCCAGTAAACACCATCTGGTTTTAATGGTTCCATTTCTTTCTTTTTTCTTATAACAATACAAATTTATTACATAAAAAAAAAATAAACTACATATAAGCACAAAGAAGACCTTAAAAACTTACTGGTCATAGCCTGTGGTGATTTTCAAAATCTATTTTATCTCTTCTTGGCCAATTTTTTCTTTTGGTGGGTACCAGGGATTGAACTCAGAGGCATTTGGCCACTGAGCCACATCCCCAGCCCTATTTTGTATTTTATTTAAAGATAATGTCTCACTGAGTTGCTTAGTGCCTCACTTTTGCTGAGGCTGGCTTTGAACTCCTGATCCTCCTGCCTCAGCCTCCCCAGCCGATGGGATTACAGGCATGCGCCACAATGCCCAGCTTCTTCTACACATATTTATGTACATTTTTTCACTTTATTCCAAATAGTTCTTACTCTGAATACTGTTTTGTAGACATTTTCCTCTGAAAATATAAGCAGTAAGCATTGAGATTTGTAGGATCGTTTTCAATAATTGCAAAACATTGTATTTTAGCATTGTCAGTCTTCATAGACTCTTCATTTAAACATTTAAATGATTTTAAAATTTAACTATTATATAAGTAATACAACAACATTGTGGCTAACTTGTTTAAAAATTATTTATTTCAACTAACTTTATTTTTTAATTTTTTTCTGATCAACAGGTATTTATTTAGTGCCTACAAAAAAAATTTAATTTTTTAAATTTGATTTAATTAGTTATAAATGACAGTAGAATTCACTTTGATATGTCATATATAATGGAGTATAATTTCTCATTCTTCTGGTTATACATGATTTTATCAATCAGAACTTCAAGTTAAATGATTACGTAATTTAACTGGACTTTTTATACATATTTAAAGTTTCCCTCCAAAATTTACTATATGGATTTTGTTTGAACCCTTATACAGGAAAGTTTAGGGATCATGGTTTATTTCATCAATACGTATTTTTTCACAGTTCTGTATCATTATATATGAATGAAGTTTCCATAATCATACAGAGATTAACTATCTTAGAAATGTTTACCTTCACATTTTACTTAATCTGTGAGTATGTTTTTATTATGATAGGGTATAAGAAGAAATTTAGTATTTATTATCATGCTTTTGGTGCCAAATTAAGAGTAAAATCCGGAGTCATCTGGAAAATTTTAGTTTTCATGGAAGATTGTTTATCTCTGAAAATGGAAATTTATAGATTATAAAATGCCTATAGTAAATATTTCCAAATTTGGGCTAAAGACAAAGTTGAAGGGATACAAAAGTTTATGAGATATCGTAATGTGAGATGAGACTTATCTGAACTCCTTCTATTCTTCCATTATGAAAAGATTACTAATTTCTTATGAAAAAAAAATCAAAATGCCACATAAGTCACTGTCATCTGTACATTACCTCAAATTTTCTGATGGCACTTTCCTAGAAATAATTACAAGATATTTTGCTAAATTACTCTTCTTTATGTTATAAATTTGTATATTCTTATTAGCATTATGTAAAAATATTTTCTCTGAAAACATTTATTTACAAAATCTGAATATTATCACATTGTAATAATGCCAGATGTGGAACATCTCAAAAAGCTTGAATATATAATATATAATATAATTATATAACATGTGATATATTACATGTAACTATATTACCTTACAGTAATGTTCACTATAGTTACACCTGTAATATATATGAAAAGATAACAAACCAATATGTATATTATTCAAATATATATTGTAATATTGTTATACATGTAATATAATTATTTTACATTGTTAATTTATGTTACTTAATATAAGAAGTATATAAATTCTGGATTATAATTTCCAACCTATCTTATTGCACCTGTGTCAATTTTATATTGAAAAGTTTGCAAAACTGAAAACTGGGGACTTAATTTGTTTTAATGTATGAAATAAATAATGTCCAGTGCAGCAATGTTGAATATACTAGCAAAAGCATAGGCTAGGTAGTAGCAACAAAAACACATCTTCAGGGAAATAGAATATACACATTTCTAGTTTTGTATCATTGAAGCTGCTAGGTAATTCATTTATAAATGATCCTAACTAGGAGACATTCAGCCTAGTAAACAAAGTTTACTAAAGTTTATAGCATTAAGTGAAAATGCAAAAAAAAATGCTTTATTTGACAATAGATATTAATAATGTCCAAAGGTCTCTAACTACAATATGAAAAATACATGAAAAAACCCATTGATGGATATACATAAGCCTATCTTGTAAATTATTTTTAAAAAGTCAAACACCAAAAAAATAAAATAAAAATAGCTTGAGACATTTCACAAATAAACATGACAAGGAGAATTACACATGACAAGGAGAATTACAAAGAGCATTATCCATATAACTTTTTTTTACTAAATGAAATAACAGTCTCCACCTTATTCCTATAGAAAGGTCATGCAAGGTGTACAGGATGATGAATGATCTCGACCATTTTTTTATGGCAATTTAAATTGCTACCAAAATACTTCTATGAAAGTCATTAAAATAATTTGAAATACATGGCCAAAGTTGTTATATCCAGGATTGTAATATAGGTTTTTCTTTAATATAACATCACCTTTAATATAAAAAATGAATAATGAAGAACAAAATATCCAACTGTAGGACATGAATGAGTGTACATGTTCACTCACTGAATGCAACTCTTTATAACCTTTAAAATATAAAGGTTTATTAAGATATTAATATAAAATCTATTCATGCTCAATATTTTTGCCAAGTGAAAAGATAGCAAACCGATATGTATATTATTCAAAGATTTTACATAAACACATATAATTTTACAAGAGCAATCTGAACATATCTCAAAATATCAATCAAAAACAATGAATGTTGTAATTAAATAGTTTTTTGCATTTTTCTATTGTCAAATATTCAATAATAAATACAAATTTTATTATGAATTTTAAAAGAGCAATGAATAAATTTTAAACAATAACAAAAAGAACAAAATGTACCTGATATTTACTAAACTTTTTTTTATATTGGAATTTGATTTCATTTAAAATGCTAAAATATAACAATGTTAAAAATATATCCTTTTTTATAGACTCTGACAATTGTTACATTTTTTTTAAGCTTTGAGGGGAATTTATATATGAAGCATACTTCAAATGAAACAACTCGCTGGGCACATAATTCATAGGTCAACAAAAGCATACCTGGAATTGTCTACCTTAACTTTTCAGTTTTAAATCATTAAGCCCTGTTTCAGTATAGCTACAATGCTATCTCACAATTAACTATGTGAAATGTTGTTCTTTTACAAAAGAATTTTCATTTACTTTCAGTTTTTCAAGTAATTCAGAATTCATTATGGTGCTTGATCATTTGCTTTTAAATGTGCTTCTAAAAATGGGAAATAAAAATTAGGGAAAAACCGTTGAGATAAAATTAGATTTAGCAGGCTGAGATTGTGGCTCAGTGGTGGAGCGCTTGCCTAGCATGTGTGAAGTACGGGGTTCAATTCTCAGCACCACATATAAATAAATTAATAAACAAAATAAAGGTCCATCAACAACTAAAAAAAAATTAGAGAATGTGCTTACTTTTTTCTATGAATGAAAATTAAATTTTGTTTTAAACAAAAATCTCTGGGGTAAAAATAAACAGGAATTCCTCAATTCTCTTTTTAAAATATAATACTCTCATAATTCATAGGAAATATGACTGTAAAGTAAAGTTGAAACAATAAAATTTGTATTTACAACTGACAGACAACTCAGTAATGGCTCTCAAAGTTTCTTTACATAAAAAAGATCTAAATATCTCTCTCTCTCTCTCTCTCTCTCTCTCTATATATATATATATATATATATATATATATATATATATATATGAATGACAGCAGAATGTATTTTGATTTATTGTATACAATTTCAGCACCACTTTTCATTTCTCTGGTTATTCATGATATAGTGTCATACCATATATGCAGTCATATATGTACCTAGAGTAATGATGTCCATCTCATTCCACCATCTTCCTGCCACCATATCTCCTTCCCACCCCTTCATCTCCTTTACCCAAAGTCCCTCCATTTTCCCCATGTCCCCCAATTATGGTTCAGCATCCACTTATCAGAGAGAACATTTGATCTTTGTTTTTTTGCAATTGGTTTACTTTGCTTAGCATGATACTCTCCAACTACATCCATTTACCTGCAAATGCTGTAATTTTGTTGTCTTTTAATGTTGAGTAATATTCCATTGTTTATATATGCCACAGTTTCTTTATCCATTCATCTGTTGAAGGGCATCTAGGTCGGTTCCACAGTTTAGCTGTTGTGAATTGAGCATCTATAAACATTGATATGGCTGTATTACTATAGTATGGTGATTTTAAGTCCTTTAGGTATAGAATGAGGAGTGGGAGTGGGAGTGGGAGAGCTGGGTCAAATGGTGGTTCCATTCGAACTTTTCTAAGGAATTTCTACTCTTTTGAAAGAACAAGGCTTTCATTCCAAGTAAGAACAGCAAGGTTTGGCACTTTGCATTCCACTGTTCCTGGCTGCCCTTGGTAGGTATTTCTACCATGTCTCTAATTATACTTCTCTCTTTTATTTATTTTTAAATATTTTTTTCTCTTACTGAAAATGAAGAAAATTTAGGAAGACAAGACTGAATTAATATATTCTGCAATAGCAACACCAATAGACAGCGATGTCAGGCAACTCTGATTGACAACATTGTTCAGTCAAGGACAAGACTTCCCTGTATACTTTTGATCTTCTTTGGACTACACTTCACTCTTGTCAGTCAAGGTCCACAGACCTTGTAAAGAGAATAAAACATTAAAAAGAGCAATCAATCTCTGTTTAAGGATCAACTATTTTATAACATCTTTTTTCTTACACTCAAATTTTAGAATTTGCCAAACAACCTGGACTTTTTCTCTTGCTACCCTTGTGCCATCTGTCATATTACTTTTATTAAGCACAGCACCTGGTCTGTGTTTTCCTGCTTTTACTTGAATTCCAAAAATAAGCAAAGAAGGGGACAGATTTCAGTTCCTTTGTCCATTTTAAAACCATGAGAATGAAATAAACCTTTCATAACAAACTTGAAAATGTTTTTAAAATAAAAATGCAAGAAAACATGAAGCAATTGAATGAATCAGATGTCACTGAGTAAATAGAAGCACATTCTATGAAGTCTACAATCATTCCTCACATTAAATAGGAAAAGTAAAGCGTTCAATAGGAGAGATACATTTTTGTGTAGTAGGCATTAAAGGAATTTCTCCATGTCTAAGTGCTCCTCAATCCACTTTTTAGGTCAAAGAGAATATTCATTACTTCTTTTCTTAAGTATTCTTTAGTTGGACACAATACATTTATTTCACATATTTATTTTTATGTGTTGCTGAGGATTGAACCCAGTGCCTCACGTGTGCTAGGCAAGCACTCTACCACTGAGCCACAACCCCAGTTCCTCATTACTTCTTAATAATTCAAGTTCATACTAAAAGTAATTTAATTATCCCTGATATTCATAGTGACCTCCACGTCCAACTCAATGGCTTTTTAAACTTTGACATACAAAGAGGAATAAATGATAGGAGAAATTTCAGACTAAGTTGCCTACTTTATATAGTCCTCAGGTGTAACTGGTCTGCTTTTAATTTTTCTTTTTAATTTAGCAAATTTCTGTAAGATTCCAGCTAAGATTAATTACTTCTTTAAAAATCTCAACAAGACTATTCTTGGCTATGGTGATTATTTTTATTAATTAGAAAATTAAATAATGCTTAGGTTCAAACTATGAGTCATGTTAGACCATTGTTTGGCCAATAGTTATATTTACTTAATTGGCATTAACCAAAGATATGTAATAATATAAAACCTAAACTCTTTTTTGTTGTCACCAAAGAAAAGTAGTTAGTGAAGTGTCTATTCCCACTTCTTTCAAATGTTAAATTTATTTTAATAACAATTTATGTCTTTTCACATTTCCTATTAAATTCTAAATATCATAGTCCCAGAAGCTCATCACTGGCAAAAACTATCACAAGTCACATATTTTCATTACATTTTATTTGTTTTCCCAGTCTCCATGTCACCATTTTACTCCTAATTTTTTGCATTCACAACACATATTATTCCTGTATTTGAATTATATACATTGTCATAATAGCAAATGTTACTATCTCAAGAATTGGCAATTGAAAGCTGGAGCAGTGGTGAATGTCTGTGATCCCAGTGGCTGGGGAGGCTGAGGCAGGAGAATCCTGAATTCAAAGCCAGCCTCAGCAATGAGGAGGCACTAAACAACTCAGTGAGACCCTGTCTCTAAATAAAATACAAAATAGGACTGGAGATGTGGCTCAGTGGCCAAGTGCCGCTGAGTACAGTCCCCAATACCCCCCACTGCCACCCCAGTTGTGAACTGATATGCTTAAAGTAATTAAAATGAGGTTGGAAATGGGGGAAAATGAAGGAGTACTAACATAAAAGTGTTTTAAAAAATGTTCAGGTACTTTAATAAACGTGATTCTACGAATTTCACAATAAAAATTTCTAAATGTGGCAATTAAATAAAAATAAAAACTTATTAATGAGTCTGTGGCCACAGTGATAGATAATAATTTGAAGTTGGGATCTGGTTCCAAATTGGACAGCAATGGACAGTAACTGTCAAACCATAAGTGCCTACTTTTGGAACAGAGAACAGCAGATAGGAAATGAGGATAAGTTCTTAGAGTCTTACTCTGGAAATAAATTTAGAAGAACCAGTATTTTCATAGGCCCTTGGATTATAGAACAGCACACTTGATAGTTGATAGAAGTAAAGAAGTCTGACCATATGGGACTGAGAGAATATGCTCTAAAATTCCAATGTCTCATAGGACTGAAACTATGTCCTGACCAGTTAATATAACCTGGCTAGCCACATGGAGTATCTTGAAAAGAAAAGATGGCATAAGTGCAAAACTTCCATATAAGGGAAGGCACATAAACATAAAAAAGCAAAACATATGGAAGAACATGAAGATTAAAATCAATAGCACATGAAGAAATAATAATATTTAATAATAAGAAAGACATAATAATAATACAGAAAAATAGATAACTGAATGATAGGAGATTGTCACTAATATTATATAAATGCCATCACATTATCCAAGAGGCTCAAACATAGTATATACTCTCCAAGAATAGAAGGAAGCAAAATATCCATAAAAACAAGAAGTCATAAGAAAAATAATCTATATTAGCTAAAATAAGATAGACATCCAAAAGAATCAGTTGGAGAAATATAATTCTCAGATTTTAAAAAATCTAATAGATTTAAAATATTCTATAATTAGCACAAAGAAAATATCAATTATTTGGAAGACAGAATTGAATAATTCATTTGCAATAAGCTATAGAAAAATATGATAAATGTGAGAAATTTAGAAGATATGGTAATTTTATGGAGAACTTCAAAATAAATCACATAGAATTTTTATAAATAAAACATAAACAAATATCACAAAAGGATTACTGGCTCAAAATATCCCATAATAGTAAAAAAAATGTAAGATGTCAAAACAAAAATACACACAAATTTAAAGCAGTCTGATTAAAAATGCAAGCTAATGGTAGTAAACCCATAGGACATCAAGAACAAAGAAAATTTTATAAAGCACTAGCACAATAATTTCAGAAATGTTAGCTACAAGACATAGATTTGAACAGTGCTAAATTTGTAAAATATATTTAAAATATATATTTGACTCACCAAGTATATGATTGCAAAACACAAAAAAGAAGAGTTTAAATTTTAAAGTAATGAAATCAAGATATTCTTCATAAAAATATATACACAAGAAAATGTCATAAAAATATTAACACGATGCTCAGAATGTAGCCTAGGGATACAGCTCTTGTCTGGTTTACATAAGATCCTGAGTTCAATCGCTAGCACCATCAAAATGGTAATAATAATTAATAATGATAGCAATAATAACAACAACACAAACTTAGCTAAAAAGTAAATTGAATTTAGGTATAATTAATATGATGGTTAATTTTATATGTCAATTTGACCAGACCCAAAAGTGCCCAGATATTTGTTTAAACCTTTTTCTGGCTGTGAATTGTCAGAATAAGTAAAGCAGATTGCCCTTCATAGTATTAGTCAGCCTCATCCATTCCATTAAAGTTTTGAATGTAATGTTTTAGAACACAGAATAAGGAAGAATTTGTCCTCTCTCATAGACTATCTTAAAGGTGAGACATTGAACTCCTGCCTTCAGATTAGAACTTGGACTAGAACTTACACATTTGATTCTCCTGGTTTATAGGCCTCTGGACTCAGACTAGAATTCTAACATCAGTGCTCTTCTGGGTCTTTAACTTGCTGAATGAATAACTTGGAAATTTTCAATATCCGCGATTATGTGAACCAGTATTTCTCTCTCCCTCTCTGCTTCTTTCTGCCTCACTCTTCTCTCTCCCATCTCCTTCAGTCTCAATTATATTTGTTCAATTTTTCCGGAGGACCCAGACTGATATAGACTTTAGAATTGAGATAAGTTCTAAAGAAAGAAATTAAGAATTAATATTCTGAAATTATTGGATGTTCTGAATTGGCTAAAATTTCTAATGATGTTGATTAATGACTTCTAATGTAGAAAGAAAGAAAGAAAGAAAGAAAGAAAGAAAGAAAGAAAGAAAGAAAGAAAGAAAGAAAGAAAGAAAGAAAAGAGAAGAGAGGGAGGGAGAAAGGGAGAGAGGGAAAGAAGGAAAGAGGGAAAAAGAAAGGAAGAAAGAATGGGAGGGAGGGACGGATGGAGGGAAGGAAGCATAAAAGGGAAAAAATGAACCCAGGGACTGACATTCCCAGTTCATGTATTTCATAAATGACCTGAAAGTCACTCTGTGCCCTGAGAAAGACCTTTATCTCCTTCGGTCACAGAATTGACCCTACTGAAAATCAAATGCAGACTCCTCTCCTGAAATTGACTAAATGACAACACAAGTTTAACTCCTCGGCTTATAGAGTGGCTACAATTATAGCAAAGGCATCAATTGAAAAATAGTGGTATCCTGTAAGTTGTACTGAAGACGAGGGAAGAATCTGATGCAGTTGTGGAAATTGAGCCCCTAAATTCTGATGAATCTTTTTGGTAGTAGAACCAGCCTCCCAATCTCCAGTGTTTTTGGCCTTTCCACTCCTGTCTGAAGGGAATAACTCTGCACTGTATGAGGAAACTCTAATGGCTTCCCCTGAGGCAATTACCATGTAAGACAAGGCTCATTATCCTCATAATTCATCTCAACTATCCCTCTTCTCTAATAGACTTACAATCCTAGCAGGCCCCAAAGTACAAAGTATGACCCATGAGGACATATTCTCCAATCCAAAAGAACTATTAGAGTTTTCTAATATACACAAAAATAAATACAGGGAGCATATGTGGAAATGAATATTGAGGATGTGAAATAATAGTGTAAGGAACACAAAGTTAGAATATCAAATTTATTGATATGTGTCACTAAGAAAGAATTCTGTACTTAATATTTCATTCCAGGGAATTAGAAAAGGATTTAACAGTTTGTTTGGTTGGTTAGTTGAGACAAATATGAACCACAGTAAATAAATTATAAATGCCTGTTTCACTTTGATGTATATAAAGGTATTCAAATGTTATTTGAAGGCTTACAGAGATTGAAATATTACAGTAAATATGTTGTTCAAAGACTACCCACATGGGAAAATCCAAAAAACATACCTTTACCCACTACTGTGAGAAACAGATTTGTGAAGGTAGCTCCTACATCTATTATTCTGATTTACAAGCTAGACTTCACAGTGGGAACCAAAGTCAATGAATTGGGAAAACAAAATGGCAGGAGTTAAGAGCACTCAACAATGAACGTGTGATTACTATAATGGATAGCGGACTCAAAGCAGCATCTAAAAGAGTCTGATTTGTAAAGTGCTTCAACATTCTTGACTTGATTGTGTAGTTCCTAGAAGTAAAATATCAGAAGTCAACTAAATTTTACTTGATATCTATAAGCTGTACTATTCTGTGCCCAGAATAAATGTTGAAACAAAATTATACAAAACAAAATCATGTCCTCTTGCTATGATTTGATTGTTTATCCCTTCCAAAATTAAGGTGAAAATTTAACTGCCTTTGTGATAGTACTAAGGGATGGGACCTTTAACTTGAGTTTAGGTCCTGAAGGTTCTATCCTCATAAAAACATGAGTATCTTTATTATAGAAGTGTGTTATTGTGGGAGTGAATTCCTATTGAAGGAAGACCTTATTTACTTGGAAGTGAATTCACCCCTTCTTACTCTCACTCTCTATCATATTTCCCTCCACCCTTTCACCATTTGATAAACTCCACCACATTATGATTCGAAAAGAAGTTCCTTTCCATATGCCATGACCTTAATAATGGAATTCACAGCCTCCAGATATATCTATCAATAAATTTCTTTTTATTGTGAATTATCCAGGTTTTTGTATTATGTTATATAAGAACAAAACAGACCAAGCATCCTTTATTCAAAGACTTTTTGAGCCGCTCAAATAAAGACTCATTATTTACAGACTCATAATTCCTTGAATGAGGGGTGATCAGATAGCTACAGGAAGGTCACCAGAACACTGAAAAAGTTTCATACTGTTAACATTTCTTCTAGTACTTCCTATTGGGATCCATGTCTCTTTTCCAGGATAGATGTGCATTTGGTAAAAGAAAATGAGTTCAGCATTTAGGACTACTGAATACTGGCTCTGATGTGATACTAATTCCAAAAGACCCAAAATGTCATCTCAATCTACCTGCCAGAGTAAGGACTTATGAAGGTCAAATAATCAACTGAGTTTTTGCTCAGGTACATAGAACAGTAAGCCCAGTGGGTAACTAAGCCTAGCTTTTAGTTATTTCCTCAGTTTCAAAATGTGTATTAGAGTAGATATCCTCGGAAGCTGGGAAAATCACCATATTTGTTCTCTGACCTTTGGATTAATGGCTTTTGTGGTGGGAAAAGCAAAGAAACCAAAAGAACTGCCTCTACTTATTAAATACAAGGCAGAATACAATGCAGAATCCCTGGAGTGACTATAGAGCTTTGAAATATGTAGAGGTGATAATTTTTACCACATCTCCCTTTAAGTTTCCCTTTTGGTCTGTCAAGAAAACAGATGGTTCTTGGATAATGACTGTGGATTATCAGAAATCTAAACGGGTAATGACTCCTGTGGTACCTGCTATATCAGATATAGTTTCACTGCTCAAGCAAATTTGCACATCCCCTAGTACCTAATATAAAAGAACTGCTCTGAAAAATGAATTTTTCTTAATACCTGCTGGTAAAGATCACTGAAAACATTCCATTTCAACTTACAAGGCCATCGATACACATTAAGTGTCCTATCTCACAAGTATATCAACTTTTAAGCCCTATGTGAAAATTTAATTCATAGACACCTTGATTACATTTCCCTTCCATTTGATAGCATCCTGACTCACTACTCTGATGGGACCTAGTTAGCAAAAACTAGCACCTGTTGTAGATTTATTCATAAGACCCTTTTATTTAAGAGGGTGGGAAATAAATTGGAAAAAATGGGACTGTCTACTTCAATGAATACTTTAGGAAACCAGTGGTCTATGGCATATCAAGGTATCATTTTTAAAATAAAGCATGTTATTTCATATGGCCCTTCCTACAACAAAAAGTAGTCACAATTGCTATTAAACCTCTTTAGATTTCAGAGGCCACATATTCCTCATTAGAATGTGTTGCTCTGGCCTATTTATGGAGTTACTTGAAAAGTTGCTGTTTTTAAACAAAATAAAGCTCTGTAATAGGTACAGAGTGCTGTACAAGCTGCTCTGTCACTTAAACCATGTGATATAGTACATTTAATGGCATTTGAAGTGTTATTGACAGGTATGTATGCTGTCTGTGGCCTTTGGCAGGACCCTATATATGAACTGTAGCCAAAGCCTTTAAAATTTTGGAGCAAAGCCCTACCATCAGCCACAGATAGTTATTCTCCTTTTGAAAAATAGCTCTTGGCCAGCTATCAGGCCTTAGTAAAAACTAAATGCTTAACCATGGTTCACTGATTTATCACATGACCTGAGCTGCCCATCATGAAGTGGGTGTTATCATCCAACCAAATCATAAAGTTAGATGTGCATAGAAACATTGCATCATCAAATGGAAGTGCTATATTTATCATGGGCCATCAATAAGCCCTGAAGGCACAAGCAAGTTACATAAAGAAGTGGCTTAAGTGTGCATGTTCTCCAGTGTTGCTACATTGTTTCTCTCTCCTAGCCACTACTTTTATGGTCCAATGGGGAGGTGCCTATTTTGAGTGACAGAGGAAGAGAAGGTTCAGGCCCTATTTATAAGTTTTTCTGTCCAATATATGGGCACTATCTAAAAGTGGACAGATTCAGCACTGAAATTCCTTTCTAGGATATCCCTGAAGGACACTGATGATGGGAAATCCTCCCAGCAGGAAGAACTCCAGGTAGTAGACCTAGTTGTGCACTCTCCTTGGAAGGATAAATGGTGGAGTAGGTGACCATATACCAATGGATTGTGGTAAATGATTTGATTGGATGGTAAGAGACTTGGAAAATACATTATTATAAAATTAGTGACAAGGAAATTCAGGAAAAAACATATGGATAAACCTCTGAATGGTAAAAATGTGAATATATTTGTGTTCCATGTGCATGCCCACCAAAGGAACTCAGCAAAGAAATATTTTAATAATCAAGTGGATAGAATGATATGTTTTGTGAATACTAGTCTTTTTTTTTCCCCAATCATTCCTGTCATCATGCAATGAATTCTTGAACAAAGTGACCTAGGTTATGCATGGGCTTAGCAACATAGACTTCTAAATATGAAGACTAATATGGTTAACTTGGACCAATGCTGAGCATCTGGTCTGTGAGCATCAGAGACCCAACACTGAGTTTCCTGTACATGGCAATGTTTCCTGGGATGAGATTTTATCCCTTATCTACCATCTGGAAGGTTGACTACCCAGGGCCACTTCCATATGGAATAAGCATCATTTTGTTCTTAACAGAATAGGATTGGGGGGCTAGGGATGTGGCTCAAGCGGTAGCACCCTCGCCTGGCATGCGCCGGGCACTGGGTTCGATCTTCAGCACCACATAAAAATAAAATAAAGATATTGTGTCCACCGAGAACTAAAAAATAAACATTGAAAAATTCTCTCTCTCTCAAAAAAAAATAAATAAATGAAATAAATAAATAAATAAATTGGGGTATTTGGTTTTTTGTTTGTTTGTTTTTGGTACCAGGGATGAAATCCAAGGGTGCTTAAGCACTGAGCCCTATCCCCAGTCCTTTTGACTTTTTATTTTGAGACAAGGTCTTGCCAAGTTTATTAGAGCCCTGCTAAATTGCTGAGGCTAGCTTTGAACTTGTAATCCTCCTGCTTCAGTCTCCTGAGCCATTTGGATTATAGATGTGTATCATCATGCCTGAAATCTTAATATAGACTTGCCTTCTCTGAAAGTAATACTTCTGCCAATACAATTATTCTTTTGCTTACATAATGCCTTGTCCAACAGAATCATAGTCTGATTAAGATACTCATGTCACAGCAGATGGCATGTGACTTTAGAATCATGCTCATGGAACTCTCTGGGATTTTATCATCTTCTTCACTATCCTGAAGGAGCTGGTTAGATAGAACTGGTGTTTGGGGAGTTCAGTGGCAACCCTTGCAGGATTTGGGCTGGATTCTTCAAAATGCTCTGTACACTCTGATATAACATCCTTTTTGTGTTGCTGTTTTTCCATAACCAGGATTCAAAGGGGCTGGAATCTTAGTGGTACTACTCACTATTGCCAGCACGGACCCTCTTGCAAAATCTTTGCTTCTCATTCCCATGATCTTATGTTCTACCAGTCTAGAGTTCTTAATTTCAAATACAGGAATGTTTCCCCAGGAGACAACATTGATTATTTTGCACTGGAAGTTAAAATTATTACTGAGCCACTTCTGACAACCCATGATTCTGAATTAACAGGTCAAGAAGGGAATATTAATCTGGCTGGAATAATCATTGATTCTGTCTTATTTCTACCAAGGATAAATTTGATTATTATTCCACAGTGAAAGAAAAGAAATGTACATCTGGAGTTTAAGAGATTCTTTAAGGTACCTCTTATATTACCATGTCCTGTGAATAACAATGAAAACTGCAACTCAATCCAATTACTACTACAAATGGTTCAGAGCTTTCAGGAATAATAATAAGCTAGTCTACAAGGTAAAATGCCATAACCAACTTGAGATGTTTGATGAAAGCAAAGGGAATACAGAATGTGAACTGGAAGAAGGTTGTCATAAATGCCAACTAAAACGGCATGACCGGTTATAAATAGAGGTCTATAATTGTCATAAGTATCTCCTCTTATTTTATTATGAATACATTTTTTATGAATAATTTTGATCTCTTCCTTACCTTAACTTTTACATGAAACATAAAGATGTATAGATTTTATGTTATAGAATTTAAGTATTGTTATTTTACATTGTAGTGTTTAGGTTGTGGGTTATCAAAAGTAAAATAAATATCCCTCAAAGTTTTAATCCCTCTTCTAGGGGAGAGTGGTTAGTGCATTTTTGGCTACATACAAGACAAATTTATTACATTAATTTGAAAATTGTGACCACTTACAGTCTTTCATTGGATATTAATTAAGCTTTAAGGAGATGTTTATTGCCATGCATCACTGCCTATAATCCCAACAGCTTGAGAGGCTAAGGCAGGAAGATAGCAAGTTCAAAACAACTTAGTGAGGCCTTAAGCAACACAGACCCTGCCTCAAAATAAAAAAAAAAAAATAATAGAAAGGGTGGGGGATATGGCTCAGAGGTTAAGTGTCCCTGGATTAAATCCTCAGTACAAAAACAAACAAATAAGCAAACAAACAAAACCAAAAAACTCCCTTCTTTTGTATTATTGACAAAAGAACGGGTAGGTTTATGATGGTCAATTATATGTGTTAATTTGCTTGGGTCCCAGGGTTCCTGGATATCCGGGTAAACATAAATTTTTTATGTTTAAAATAATAAAATATCTAAAATGATAAAATATCTAAATAAAATAATAAAATGTCTAAATATTCAAAAAAATTTGTAAGAATATTAAAAACATGTTTTAAATTGATGAGCAATGAATTATCTAATTACAATTTAAATTATATTATAAAACTATAATAATACAAATTGTTACTGACATAAAACAACCTAAGCAAGGTAACAATAAAGAACTCAGACTAATTACAATATATATAGTAACACTATATGAAATAAAAGTCTTTAAATACATAAATTCAAAATTATAATTTTAAATAAATTGTATTGAATAAGCCACTTTTTAAAATATAAAATTTTTATTATCTTTATGTATATATTTGTCTGAAATAAAGTCTACTAATTTATAAAGATATGAGGTTCTCTGACATAGTTTTGAATTGTGGGAGGGAATAATCATTTTTTCCTAAGCAACTCAAGATTTATTGCACACACTGTTGCCAATTCAACTGTAATTTCTCAAGGTTTTGCCTTCTATATATTTATTTATCTTAGTATTTGATAATCTTCGCTTTATGACTATTCAAGTGAAATTGGTAGTGATTAGAAAGTTTTTCTATTTGTACTACCTACTATGAAGTAATTATGGCTTACTCAAAAGTCACTTGGATGTGATATAGTTTCAGGAATACTTGAAATAAGATACACATAAAAATTGATTTATTATGATAATCAGATTATTACCATCCAATACCAGAATAAATGAGTCAAAAACCAGCTGAAAGCTTTGTAAAAATGAAATTACCCATTGAAAAGTTATTTTATGTGCATATAACATAAAATATGTCACTGTTAGCTAGTCCAAACACAATAGTGAATGTGATTTAAGAAAGAATATTAAAAGTAAATATCTTCTTGTGAAGAACTTTGTAAATTTTTAGACTAAGCAATTTTAGTCTCAATAAACATCAGTATTAAGGCTTAAAATATACAATTAATTAATCAAGGTATTAAATATGTAGGTTTTATTAAAAATACAATATCTACTTTTTTTCAATTGCCTGCAGAATATAAATTTTTCTGCATTGGCATTCACATGATTCTAATTTATATACACCTAAAATTAATAATATTTGATTTTAGTCATTGTTTTGAAACAATTATGTTAAGAAAATATTTTCTTATAACAAATTCTTAAGACTTTTTTTAATATGGCAGTACAATAGTGAAGAATTATACTACAAATAAGACCTTTGTCATCACTACTTAAGTATCTTCAATTATCAATCAACACTTGTTTTTAAATTATTTTGAAAGACCCATTCCCCAAACATATATATTTAAAAAATCACACTCATGAAGACCTTTTTCATTTTAATAATGCTTTAGTTTGGTTCATTTGAAGGTTTAGAGGAAAAAAAATCTCAATTAGCTCTGGCTAAAATGAACTATTTGCAAAATCCACAAGGAATCAAGGGATACAAGGGACAATTTCTAAAGTCACATAGTCAGGACAGAGGGCTACAATAAAGTTCATCATTGATATGATAGAAAGCAGCAGTAGTATGGGAAGCCTGTTAGAAGCAGTGAGAATCTGTTCCATAGCTTGTCCTGTTGTTCTTAACCTGTTTGTTCTCATTTAATTGTTGGAGGACTCTGCCTTTGTCTACCATGTAGCTGTAGCTATGGTCTCTACTGTATCATATTTTTGCTAACAGTCTTCTTTTATCTCTCTGTTTTTATGTGTTTCTTTTACTTGATTATTTCTATCTCAAATTGAACATCTCCAAGAGAGAACATAAAATTGGGTTTAAACCTTAGTAAAAAGCAGTCTTTCAGGATAGGGATCCTGGGTCTAGTGTCTTACAAATGTCCATTATGTGAATTTCTGATCCTTGGTCCAATCATCCATAGTATTCATGCAGAAAGAGGATCTATGTAGGGTAGGATCATATAGATTTCTTGGAAAGAGTCAGTTTAAATAATAAGCATCTTGAAGTGCTTTTCTAGTACCAACAGGATAATTTAAACATGACAGTGTCCAACTATTATATTGTTTTAACAAAGTAATCTTTCAATACCCTATTCATTGGATTCACATAAAAAAGAGGCTTTGTGGAGAGCAGCATTCAATAAAAGTAATGGAAGAAGGCTTTGAAGATGTATTCAAGTTCAGGGTGAAATTTCACATAGATGATAGGTTGGTTGATATGAAATGATGGAGAGGAGAGGAGACGAGAAAGGAATGAAGGAAGAAAAGATAGGAAGGAAGGAAGCAAGAAAGGAAAGAAGGATGGATGGAAGGAAGGAAAAACAAAGTTACATTGTTTTAGTGATATTATTCTTATAGACAATTAAACAATAGAGTTTTAAGCAAAAAAAAAAATCCTCATGAAAGGAAGTACATGATTAAAAAAATACTCTGGGACAACAAAATAAAAAATAGTTCCATGAAATAATGTGAGTTATTTCAAAGTCTTCCATTGTTGCTTCCATTCTAGAGTCTTGGGGTTCTTTTCTCCTCTTTATACAAAGGCAAAAGTGATGGGGGGTGAGGCTGTCAGTGATAATATGTGAGATGTCTTAGCGTCTACAAGACTCAAGAGGAGATAAGGGACTGGCTGATTGGAGGACATATGAATAGTGGGACAAAGAATATAGAGCAGGGAGAACAGTATGAAGAAAACTGATTTGAAAGGATGAAGAGTAATAAGAATAAGAAAGAGATGGTATGAGCATGGGTGAGGGTAGCACAGTCATAATCTGAATGTGTGACAGTAAGGTCCAGTTCTTTCATATCATCATTACATGATTTATATCATTTCCTAACTCTTTATAACTTGGATTTGATATTTTAAAAGTCTTAAAAATATATCTTAAAATATTAACCTTTTTTTAAACCAGGGATTGAACCTCAGGAGTGTTTAACCATGGAGCCACATCCCCAGCCCTTTTAAAATATATTTTTTTAAAGACAGGGTCTCATTGAGTTGCTTAGGGCTTTACTGGGTTGCTGAGGCTGGTTTTGAACTCACAGTCCTCCTGCCTCAGCCTCCTGAGTCACTGGAATTACAGTTGTGTGCCACCACACCCGGCTTTAAATCTTAAATTTTTAACATGTATGTATTTGTGTCTTGGACATATATTGAGTTGAAAGTATATCCTTCTTCTTCCTAATAATGTTAGAAAATAGAGATAACAGCTTCCAAGAATAATATTATCAAAGATCCTCCAACTCGATACAGCTGCAGAAAGGAAAAAGAGGATGCCAGTCCCTCTTCACTCTTCTACTAACTTATGAACCAATAGGTAAAAGAGCCCATTGCACAAGTTACTTGCACACATGCAGGTGTGAACAAAGTTAAGGTAAACACTCAAGGTCAATTACACTTGCAGAGAGTATTGTATTTCAACCTTTACTTGTAAAGGACAATCTGCTTCTATACTTCCCTTTTTAAAATTAGTTTTGTTTGTAAGCATCCTGATATATAGTAATCATACAAAGAAGTTCCCATTTGAAAATTATGAATTCTAATAATTGTATGATAACTGAGGCTTGAAGTCCAATGTCTGAAGTGACTGGCAACAAAACTGTAGTTTACATTTCTCTATATAGTCCTTATCTCTCTAAGATCTTTCATTGCAGTCATAAAACAAATAGTTACTTCATTTAGAACTTAAATATTAGAAAAATTAAATTTTTGTGTTTGATACATCACTATCATGTATTTAAAACTCTGATGCCAAATGAGAACTCAGTTTATAAACTTGCCTATTGACCTGTTGTAAAGTAGGAAGACAATTACATGGTGGACACATTAGCTTATCGTTTATATACAAATCCTGTTTTAAAAAGCATGATGAGACACTTGGATATTAAATTCACTTCATAAAAAACTTTAATATGAAATAAGAAAACTTTTACTGAGATATAAAAGGATAACACCACTATGTTTGATGCAGTGAATTAAAATCGATTAAACTAATATATATATATATATATATATATATTATATACAATAACATTATATATTTATCCTGATGCTTTCAACTTCTAAACTCTTGAAACATGATAAAGTGAAATAACATTAATAGGCAGCCTGGAAATGATGTTAATGGCAACACAATTTAAAGGTTAAATAACAATACTTATTGCACTTCTCTCACAGATTCACAGGCATTTGTGTGATCATGGACATTAAATTCATTGTCAAAGAAAAATCTGAACTCTAAAATGTACATTGGTTTTAAACAGAGGCACCATTCCTTAATAATGGACCATTTGCTCTATGGGAAAAAAAAAAAAACAGGAGAAAAATATTTTCTTTGGGCCATAAATGCTAGATATAATAGTCAAAACATTTCAGTTTTCCACTCTTAACAATGTTTATTGCTGCCAGAGCAACCCAATGTGCTATATATAAAATAAGAAAATACTACTCTATTACAGCAGTTAGTTTTGATAACTGTTCCCTAGCATAGTTTATATTTAGTTTTTTCTCTCCAATAAAATTCTTTTGATGTACCATGGGATGGAATATGCACAGAGAGTTAAATATCATTCTTTACAATTACCTAATACTTATGTATAAAAATGTCAATTTAAAGAGAAATTTGTCCATTAAATATGTATTTTGCTAAGATGAAGCAGAGCCATAACCCTTTTTTTAGTATTATAAGCATTGGATGAAGCCGATTATTAGTATAGTCCTTTTAGTTTAGTGAGGATTTTGAAAATACTATATTCTGTTTGTGGAACCATATATCTTAATGATGTTAAATATGAGGCACCCAAACTATTCACAGCTTTTTTGAGTGGAAATTATTTATCTGCATAGATTCTGGGAATAGAATAAAAAACTCTCCAGGGCAAATGGTAATATCAACATCAAATGCCTAGGACTGCAAAGCAAAGAAGCAGTCAGCACAGTTGGGCAAAGGCTGTGTCTACGCAAATAATTTGGAGAAATGGTAGAGCATCTAGAGAACTGAAAAATTATTCTTTTGCTAGGCATATCTGTGCCTGGATAGGAGTAAAAATTTACTTGAATTATCAAGATACATACTTCAGATCTTACCTGTACACATAATATCAATTGCCTTTAAAAAACCATTACTAGCCTTTTGATATATTTCTTTTCTATCTCTAAAAACTATGTTTTTCTGTACTCAGAATAATTTATTTTCATTTCTGATGTATATATACCTCAATAATCAAGACTACACATTACATAAAAAAGGACAAATGATTGTGAATCTGTAAGACATTAAAGGCCACTTTGCTGCTTCCAGGAAGCATGTCATTTTAGATAGGGAAGGTTTATGAAACTTTGAAATTTCTGCTATTAGGTAGGAAATCACAATCTGATTCTCAAATTCCCCGGCATATTTCATAGCAGTGCTTACATATTGTCATGATGAAATTCTCTCCAACAAGAGCAGCTAAAGCAAGAAATAACCTCTGCTAACACAGTTGACTTGGCAAGTACATGGTCTGCATAAAAAGCAAAGTTTAAAACTAATGCAAAATCGCTGTTATTTCCAACAACCTACAGTGTTAAACATTTCTAGACTACTAGGTTAGGGAAAAGAGAAAATAATGATGCCAGTGACAAATTTCTGAAAGAAATATTTATATTTCCCAGAAACACACTGCATCAAAATTAAACATGTTGTTTGAAGAAAAGTAGAAATTTTGTCAGCTATGCCTGCTCCTTGTTACATTTTCCCCCTGTGGCCATCAATAAAATGGATTCGATATTTATTCATGGAAGTCTAAGGGGAAACTTCTGATATTTTTCATTTAATATACACACTTTCTCTTTAACTACACTGAAGGCCAAGCTCCCATTATTCCATTATGGAGATATAAATGGATTTTGGCCAATTAAGAATGTTAAAGCATTTTTTTAGTGCTTTCTTCTATTTGTACTAGAAAAAAGGCAAAAAGGAATATATAACTGCAGACATATAATTTGCACATATAGGAAAAAAATGCAGTAAGTAACAATCTGGGATTTGCTCAAATTGAGGGCACATATGTTAATATTGGACAAAAGAAAATAATTTGAAAAACTCCTGATGTTAATTTTAGTAAGGGAAAAATAGAGTTTAGGATTTGTAGTATGTACTCCTATTACTGTGTTTTCAGAGTCAACCAAAGCAACATGATTTGCAGGTTTGTTTGTTTGGGCGGGGGGTGGGGTTGTGAGTGTATGTGTTTATGTGGTGTATGTGGGTATTTGTGTCTTCTATTTATGAAAACAAAGTCATCTTATCGACTGAAACACAGACTTTATTTGTAGAGATCATTCAGATCCATTGGCTGTACTGCAGAGCCTGTCCATGCAGCCCCAATGAAGACAATGGAAAATAACCAGCAATATTGACATGACCATCGAAAAGGGTGAGAAGGTGGTAAAAAGGAATTTGGAGCAGTCAGTCCAAACACTTAATTGAAAGGACTTTGACCTGTGTTCCTCTTGACAAGTCCTTAGAATCTGAATTTTGTGGCTTTCTTACCCTTGCACCTAGTAATGCAAGTTGTCTTAAATTACATGTTTTAAAACACAAAATGAGAGCATAAAAATAAGAAATGAGATAATTGTAAAAATATATGAGAATCATTACATATGATATAGCGAATAAGAGTCAATATTAAAAGAATTTCTCAATGTTGACTCAGAATTAGTTTATTGAAGTCTTATGGGTCTATCAAAATTCCCAAAATTACACTGAGATCTAATAAAATTATAATCTGCTATTGGTACCAGTCAATAATCCATGTGTTCAACAAAGATTGATTTAATGTTTGGTATGTTTAAATAACTCTTCTATGCTTAGATATATGTGTAGGCATATAACACACAAAATGTCATATATTCAAAGATGGCACATACTATGAATAAAAACAAAAAATGAGGGTAGGGAATCTCAGTAAAAGTATTTTGATTTTAAAATAAGATAATCAGGGCAGACTTCATTGAGAAGGTAAGATTTGAACAAAGACTTAATAAATGTGAGAAAGTGGACCTGAACCATTGGAGAGTGTATTCCAAACAGTTAATTGCAAGGTCTTGCAGAAGATACATGCATAGTGTATTTGAGGAATAGTAAGAAGATGAGTATAATAAAGAAGAGTGATTAGGCGTAAAAGGTGTAAGATGGTTAGTGAGCCAGGCATGTTGGCACACACCTGTAATTCACACAACATGGGAGGCTGACACAGGAGGATGGCAAGTTTGAGGCCAGCCTGAGCAAATTAGCAAAGTCCTAAGTAACTTAGTGAGACTCATGTCTCAAGATAAACAATAGTAGAAATGGCTGGGGATGTAGCTCAGTGATAAAGTATCTCTGATTTCAATCACTGATTTAAAAAAATGAAAAGATGGTCATGACAGATGATCCATAGACACGTAGTACTTTGTTAAAATGCAAACGTTTTTTCTCTTATTGTTCAAAAGGAGTTGGTAGATTTAAAATGAAGAAACAGAATATTATGATTAGACTTGAAAGAAACTTCTGAGAATAGGAAATAAGTAGTCAAATGCATATAAGTAAGGGGATCAATTACAAGGGTATTGCAAAACTCCACCGAAACGTTAACAGGTTTAGACAAAGGTGTGTGCGATAGAGATTGAATATGTAGTCAAATATTAATATTTTAAATAGGCAAAGATTAGTTGATATACTGATTGTGAGTTGAAGATCAAGAGAGTCAAAAGTTTTACCTCTGGCAAAATAGCATGAGAAGCTCCAAAAATTCATCCCTCAGGGAAACTGATGAAAAAAATAATGTTTTAAAAAAGAAAAAAGAAAGAAAAATTCATTTAAAGTCTGACATAATCTTAACGGTGTACAGTAAATGAAAAAATATACTAAAGAAAGTATACTAAAATCAGGTAGGAACAGTGGATCTGTGATATTTGAACCAAGAGCTGCTTTCCTTTTTCTCTCCCAAACCAATACGGTTGGGAGAATGTCCTCTCAAATCAACAATATTCCATTCCAGACTGGTGTGACTGAGAACACAGGGCACCCTTTCCCAGTAGTTCCCAGTCAAAAGGTTTTCTTCTTGAAAGAAGAGAATGTTTACATTTTTATTCTGTTCTCAATTGTCTGTTGCTGGGTCTGAATTTTTGTCAATGACTGATCAGAAGCGAGGGCTTCTTTTCTGCTCAGCCCATATTTGTGGGAATCGATGTTCTATCTTCAGTGCTCTGAAATGAAGTTAGAATAAATATGAAGCTAATTCTGGTCAGTTCAGATGTATATTTTAAGCCTTAGAACAACCACTCAAAAATATATAATAAAACATAAATTAAAATGCTACATTTTGATTATGCAAAAGAAGACAGTAAAAGATGAAAAGAAGAACAGTGTGACAAAAAGGAATGAAACATATATAAGCAAAAGAAAAGTGCCAAATGTTAAACCAGCTATATAACTAATAACATTCCATATTTGTGAATTAAAAAATCCAATCAAAGACAGAAACATAATAGATAAAATTGAATAATATACAATCTGTGATATCCACAGAAAATATTGCAGATTCTAAGACGCAAATAATTGAAAGCAAGAGGATATACAATGACCACAGCAAAGGTGAAATGAGTAAGATAAAACCATGAAAAAGCATTTTAGGCAAAAAAAAATTCACTAAATAGAGAAAAATAGAAATTATAATGGTGAAAGAATCCATTTGTTAGGAAGATAAAACCATTAAAAACATATGCACACAACAACAGTACACCAACAAACACAAAGACACTAGCACAGAGAACGGAGAAATAAACAATTCAACAAATAATTGAGGCACTAATATACCACATTAAAAAATGGATTATAAACATTAAGCAGAAGACTAATAAGGAAACATTAGACACAAACAATACAATAAGGCAACTAGATCTAACAAATACCAATTTCTCTGACCACAATCAAATAAAATTTAAAATCAATAACAGAAACTTGAAAAATTCACAAAACAAACACATGAAAATTAGACAATACCGTGATACAAATAAGAAATCAAATTAAAAAATTAAAAGGGAAATTACAAAATAGCTTAAAATCAACACTAATATATATGTGTACATATATATGTGTATAGAAAAAATATAGCTATAAGTTTGTATATAAAAGTATGAAAGCTTACAAATCATTAATTTATTCTTCCAATTTAAGACACTGGAGAAAAATGAAAACCAGAGCTAAATCAAGGTTAAAAGTTAAAATTTCACTTGTTAATTTAAATGTTCAAGATTTTAAGTAATGAACCGCAGAATAGAAAAAAAGAGTAGACAAATTAATGGACCAAACTTTATGATTTTTGAAAAATCAACATATTCATAAACATTTAGTTAGACTGGTGAGGATGTGGGGAGAAAGGTACTCTCACACATTGTTGGTGGAACTGCAAATTGGTGCAACCACTATGGAAAGCAGTATGGAGATTCCTTAGAAAATTTTGAAACGGGACCATAATTTGACCCAGCTATCCCACTCCTTGATCTATACCCAAAGGACTTAAAAATAGCATACAACAGTAACACAGCCACATCCATGTTCCTAGCAGCTCAACTCACAACAACCAAGCTATGGAAACAACCTAGACATACTTCAATGAATGAATGGATAAAGAAAATGTGGTGTATATACATGATGAAATATTACTCAGCCATAAAGAGGAATGAAATTATGGCATTTACAGGTAAATCAATGGAACTGGAGAATATCATGCTAAGTGAGTTAAGCCAATCTCAAAAAATAAAAATAAAAAACTTCTTTGATTTGGATTTGTGGATACTAACCCAAAATTAGGGAAGTTGGGGAGGGGAATAATACAATTCCATTGGATTAGACAAAGGGAAACGAAGGCAAGAGAGTGGGAAGGGGAATAGGAAAGTGTGAAAGTGGTGACAGTGACTGGGAGACCAGTGTCTGAAATTGAGGACCCTGGTGACTTCAAGGCTGTGGCATACTTGATGACTAGGAAAGTTTGTGTGCAGAGACGTAGGATGCTCTGTTGCTATGGAGATGTCCTCCATGCTAGAGTCTTATCAGCATCAACCTTTTTCTCAGGTACAGCAGCTCTTAGGAATGAGGAACTTCCTTGCTAAGATAAGGACAATGTTTCACCAGTTCCACTGCTGCTGAATATGCCCTAGAACTAATAACTTTAAACAATGGACTTTCTTGAGAGCTGCACAATGCTCCTAACATTGCACATTGCAACTGTAGAATGTAACTGAGGAAATAGTTGCATACTGCTGTTAACTCTTTAACATTTTCATGAATACAAAGAATAATGCTTTCATAGTCTTGAATCTGATTTAGAGACATATATAATAAAGATTGCTGGTGCGATGCTTTGTATCTGTTTCTCCATCACACAGCAGCACTCCATCCAATCCCAGCTGTTTTATCTTCAAGATCCGCATTTTTTTTCTTTTTCTTTTTTTAATATATGACGGTGGAATGCATTACAATTCTATTATATATAGAGAGCAAAATATTTCAAATCTCTGGTATACAAAGTAAATTCACACTATTTCGTGTCTTCATACATGTACTTTGGATAATAATGATCATCACATTCCATCATCATTTCTAACCCCATGCCCCCTGCCTTCCCCTCCAATAGCTCTGCCCTATCTAAGAGTTCATCTATTCCTCCCATGCTAGGTTTTTGGGATTGGCTAAATTCAATTAGCATTATTTTCTCTAACTCCATCCATTTCCTTGCAAATGCCATGATTTTATTCTATTTTATTGCTGAGTAATATTCCATTGTGTATATATGCCACATTATTTTTTTATCCATTCATCTATTGAAGGGCATCTAGATTGGTTCCACAGTTTAGCTATTGTAAATTGTGCTGCTATAAACATTGATGTGGCTGTGTCCCTGTAGTATGCTATTTTTAAGTCCTTTGGGTATAGACCAAGGAGAGGGATAGCTGGGTCAAATGGTGGTTCCATTCCAAATTTTCCAAGAAATCTCAGTACTGCTTTCCATATTGGCTGCACCAATTTGAAGTCCCATCAGCAATGTATGAGTGTACCCTTTTCCCCACATCCTCACCAACATTTATTGTCTTCATAATAGCTGCCATTCTGACTGGAATGAGATGAAATCTTAGAGTAGTTTTTTGATTTGCATTTCTCTAATTGTTAGTGATGATGAACATTTTTTCATATATTTGTTGACTGATTGTACATCATCTTTGGAGAAATGTCTGTTGAGATCCTTGACCCATTTATTGATTGGGTTATTTGTTTTTTTGGTGTTTAGCTTTTTGAGTTCTTTATATACCCTACAGATTAGTGGTCTATCTGATGTGTGAGGGATAACAATTAACTCCCTACATGTAGCCTCTCTATTAACCTCACAGATTGTTTCTTTTGGTGAGAAGAAACTTTTTAGTTTGATTCCATCTCATTTATTGATTCTTGATTTTAATTCTTTCACCAAATGAGTCTTATTAAGGAAGTTAGGGCCTAATCCCACATTATGAAAGTTAGGGCCTACTTTTTCTTCTATTAGACAAAGAATATCTGGTTTTTATTCCTAAGTTCTTAATCCATTGTGAGTTGAGTTTTATTCATGGTGAGAGATAAGGATTTAATTTCATTTTCTTTCATATGGATTTCCAGTTTTCCGAGCACCATTTGTTGAAGAGGCTATCTTTTCTCCAATGCCTGTTTTTGGCACCTTTGTCTAATATAAGATAATTGTAATTTTGTTGGTTAGTCTGTGTGTCCTCTATTCTGTACCATTGGTCTAGCAGTCTGTTTCAGTTCCAATACAATGTTGTTTTTGTTACTATTGCTCTGTAGTATAGTTTAAGGTCTGGTATAGTGATGCCACCTGCTCCACTCTTCCTGCTGAGGATTGCTTTAGCTATTCTGGGTCTCTTATTTTTCCAGATGAATTTCATGATTGCTTTTTCTATTTCTATGAGGAATGCCATTGGGATTTTGATTGGAATTGCATTAAATATGTATAGTGTTTTTGGAAGTATGGTCATTTTGATACTATTAATTCTGCCTATCCAAGAGCAAGTTAGATCTTCTCATCTTCTAAGGTATTCTTTGACTTCTTTCTTTAGGGTTCTATAATTTTCATTATATATATCTTTCACCTCTTTCATTAAGTTGATTCCATAGCAGGATATAAAATCAACCAATAAATCAAAGGCATTTCTGTATATCAGTGACAAATCCTCAGAAAGGGAAACAAGGAAAACTACCCCATTTACAACAGCCCCCCAAAAGATCTGCATGTGTTGACTCTTTATTTCTTCTAATCTTCCATCACCTCTTTCAGGAGCCTGCTAGTTTGGCTGTACTGTTTGCGGCAGGAAAGACAGTAAAATTAATCAGTCATAACTTTCCTAGCCTTGTATTTGTATAAAAGACCAGGGTAACTCCACATCATGTAAAACCACAAGAGTGGGTTCCTAAATAGAATAAGTTTTATTCTGTATATGTATAATCTGACAAAATACATTCTACTTTCATGTATAACTAGAAAGAACAAAGTAAATTAATTAATTAGTTAATTAATGAATTTCATATTCAGGATTTAATTTAACAAAAGAAACACAAAACTTATGTTTTGAAAATTAGAAAAAAAATATTGAAAGAAATTGGGATCCAAAAGACTAAAAAACAATTCTATATTACTGTCTTCAAAAAAAAGAACAAACTAGAAGGATTCACATTTCCCAGTTTCAAGACTTACTACAATGCAAAAGTAATTGGTGAGTGTAGTATCAGTGTATGGCTAGACATTCAAATTAATAAAATACAATTAAGGGTGTAAAAATAAAACAATGGATCTATGGTCAATTGGTTTGTAATAATGGTAGAAAGACCACGCAATGGGGGAAAGTATAATCTTTTCAGTTAATGTTGCTGAGATAACTGGATGCCCATCAGCGATTTAACAAACTTGGGTATTTACATTTGATTTAATACAAAAATTAACTCAAGGACATATTTAGTAGATAAAATTATACAATTTATGGAAGAACACTTAGTAGTAAATCTTCCTGATTGTGGATTTAGCAGCATATTTTTAGTTATGACACCAGAAGAAAAGCCACAAAAGAAAAAAAATATGTATTGTGCTTTATCAAAATTAAAAATATCTGTGTTCCAAAAGGTAATGTCTAGAATGTGAAAATACAATGCATTTAATATGAGAAAATATTTTACAATTATATATATGGATAGAGATTTGTATCCAAGATATATAAAAATACTTTTCACAACTCATAAGAAAAGACAAGCATCCTAATTCAAAATGGAATAAAAAACCATATGGAAATTTTTCCAAGAAGTTTTACAAAAGGTCAATAAGCAATCTGAAAATGAGTATGGAGATTCCTTGGAAAACTTGTAATGTAACCACCATTTGACCCAGCTATTCCACTCCTCGGTTTATACCCAAAGGACTTAAAAACAGCATACTACAGTGATGCAGCCACATCAATGTTTATAGAAGCACAATTCACAATAGCTAAACAGTGGAACTAAACTAGATGTTCTTCAGTAGATGAATAAAGAAAAAGCGGTGCATATGTATACACAATGGAATGTTACTAGCAAGAAAAGAAAATAAAATCATGGTATAAAGGATGGAGTTGGAGAACATTATGTTAAGTGAAGTAAGCCAATCCCAAAAAACCAAAAGCAAAATGTTTTCTCTAATATGTGGATGCTGATCCATAATCGGGATGGGGAGAGCATGGGAGGAATGGAGGAACTTTAGATAGGGCAAAGGGAGGGAGGGGATGGGAGGGGTAGGAAAGATGGTAAAATGAGATAGACATCATTACCCTAAGTTCTAATGTATCATTTGCTTAAATGGTAAAACAGAATTATCCTAATCCCTTTGCAATTCTACTCTTAGGTTTATACCCAAGAGAAATGAATATATATATGAATATATATATAAATGAATATTTATATATATATATATATATATATATATATATATATATATATCTCCACAGAAAAATTTTATATGGAAGTATTTGGCAGTATTGTTCATCCTAGCTGAAAGATGGGAAGAAAAATAAATATTAATCAACTGATGAATGGATAAATGGATTACAGGTTTTTCCACACAATGGAATATCTTTCAATCATTAAAAGGAACAAAATGCTGGCACCTATTACAGCATGATGAACCTCAAAAACAACAAATGTCACCAAAGATCCCATGTTATATGAATACATTTAAAATAAATATGTAGAATAGGCAACTATATAGACAATTAATGAGCAGAAGTTGCATAGAGCTGGTACACTGTGAAGGGAGATTGTGATAACAAAAGGGATTCTTTCAAGGTAATGAAAACATTCTTACTCTAATGATGGATGGACATACCTGCGAATGCACCCAAAATGTGAATTGTATACTTTAAGTGAGTGAAATCTCTGCATATGAATTATATCTCAAAAAGATATTTCTAAAAAAGAGAAAAATCAATTCATACTTCACAGATTTTGACCTTGACAACGTGAAGAATGGTGTTAAAGCTTCTGAGATGTTAAAAAAATGTGGATGGACAGTGTGTAGTTCAGGCTGAATTGTCTATTAGACATCCAAGTGGGTATTTCAAAATAGGAAGTTGAATATACAAACATGCAGATGAGGGCAGTGGGCCAAGCTAGCAATATGTATTTGGCACTAATTAGTACAAGGTATGTAAAAGCCATTAAGTTGAAAGGCATTAACAAGAGAATTAACACAGACAAAAATTGGAAGAAATCCAAGGATTGTGCTTTGGAGTTTTCAAATTTAGAGACTGAAGAAATGAGGAAAATTGAGAGCATATAGTATAATAGTCTGAAATGAGAAAATGATGCTACCTGTTAATCAACTTTTAAGAAAGATTTCCATAAGTAGAAAATAATGCTTCAAATGCCATTGTTAAACAGAAAACTAAGAATTGGATATCATAATTCAAAGGTAATTTTGACTGTGATTAAAAGCAACAGCCACAGAATGACAAAGAATGAAAGCTTAGGTGGATTGTATCCAAGTGAGAATTGAACAATTAAATCATAATTTTATCACAATTCCTGAAAATTCAAAGCAAATAAAAGAAAAATACTTGTATATAGAGTGTGTGACATAATCACACATAGAACAATTAGTTCTAATAAATCTGAAGAACATTTTAGGCTGTAACTAAGGCAACCTGCTCTCCCGATTTTTCCAGAGTTGATACGGTTCCAGGACAACAAAAATTGGGGTTTTAAAAAACAGGATGCGGAACAAGATAGAAGCTGGATAAGATTCTCCAGTGCTTGTGTTTGAACAGAAACATCAATCTGAATAGCTAACCTTGCACCAAACTATATTCACAATATAGCTAAGAGAGCCATACAAGAGACCTTAGTGCCTGGTATTAATATAATGTAAGAAAACATGCATTGATGAAGTCAGGAAAGTGTCACCTGTAACAGACTTCCCCTAACTCTGAGCAATGCAGCATGGAGACACTACTCGCATTTTGGGAAGGGAGAAGGAATTAAGTATAGGCTTTAGATGATAAACCTAGTATAAGACCCAAAATAGTGAAAGGTGAAATATATTCTGGGGCAAAGACCCATGACCCCAAACTCCAGGTCAGTATCCAGAATTTGAGCTGTTGGAATTTCATTAGCCAAATAGCAAAGAGACTATCTCTACTTCTCCTTCACCAACCTTGTTCAGCACAATGAGCAACAAGTCTTTACCAACTAATGAGAGGTAGCACAGAACTTTGCCTTGGAACTCAGTGCCAGGCCCACTATGGTGATACCCAGTATCAGTCAGAAACAAAAGTCTCTATACCCAGAAAGAGCATAATACATGGAGACTGTAGACTTTTCCTAGCATCAGGTAGAGATCTAGGCCCTCATGAGAGAAGCCGTGTTTTAACAGCCTTAGAGCACATCTTGATGCAACCCCCAAAACTACTCAAGTTCTTATGACTGTGAGACTCAAGAGCAACCTAGCTTACTGACAGCCTTAGTAGTCAAGAACTATCTTCATCTTCTGTCCCCCAAACTCAGGCAGCACAGCTCTCCCCAGCCAGAGCTCAACTCCAGATGGAATCTCCAGATGGAACCTACAGACACACCCTGGCACCATGCAGAGACTTAACGCCCAGAGGCATAGACCTGTGCTTTGGAGTGCTCCAATGCCAGTTCAGTAGGGACCTAGATGTTTCCTTGAATCTCTAAGGGTCCTTGTGGTGGTGAGAATCAAGCATGGCCCAGCTTGGCAAGAACCAGCCTAGTGACCAAGGAATGATCTTTACACTGCCCCAATCTTGGGCAGCATAATGTGGAGCAAGATTGTATTTGCTGGGAGTAGGAACTGGTAATAAGCTGGATCTTGCCTTGCAACTCAGTGCTGGGCTGGTGAAAAGGAACTCTGAACAGATCCTTTTATCCCTCATCCCCAGGTCAGTACCTTTAGTTGGAGCCTCTGGAAAAGTCCTAGTGCTGGGTAGATATGTGTGGCCCCACTGCATCAGACTTCTATTCCAGCTAGCCTCATCTGTGGCTATTGAAATACTAAAAATGTGAAAACCCATAGCAATAAAAAAGTACAAAATAAGTAGATTCAAATTTTATTCTTTATATTAATTCAGAATCCACTGTATTTGTGCTTATTCATACATAGTAAAAAGCATGTTAATATCATTAGTAACCAATCTTTTGGGGGGAGTACTGGGGAATGAACCCAGTATTGTTTCATTGCTGAGCTACATTCCTAGCCCTTTTTATTTATTTATTTTTATATTGAGATAGGATCTCACTAAGTTGCTTATGGCCTCGATAAGTTGCTAAGACTGGCTTCTAACTTGCTATCTTCCTGGCTCAGCCACCTGAGTTTCTGGGATTACAAGTGTGCTACACTGCACCTGGCTAGTAACTGAAATTTTGAAGAAAATGTGACACTAATGTTTAAACAAAATATAATCTCTATACTCCCAAAATTTACCTCCATAAGTGTTTGTAGTTGTTTTATTTTTGTGTTTGTTTTGGAAAATATAACTTCTAAGGATTCTGATCAATACAAAGTATCAGTCACCAATTCTGTAATGAGTGATCCTAATGCTCACAATATAGAATGTAAATCAGTAAAAATAGCAAGAAATTCCTGAAAAAAAAAAAGCTAATCCTAAATCTGTAAAATAGAAAGCAAGCCCTGGAGCAATGTTTCATATAGGGAAATGAGAAACAATCAAGGTCACTTTGTAAGGATTTTGGAACAATTTTGAAGAAAATCCACAAGAGTGAAAATGATAAATGCAGTGACCTGAATTATATTAAAGCTTTTAAAAACTATAAGTTCAAAATGATCCTCAAAAGAATAATCACTGGTAACCTTCCAATACTGACAATGAAAGAAATCAATATTCATAAAATGATAAGGAGAATAAGCATTTAAACTTCACTTAAGAATAAATATTGCATTTCATATAGGGCAGCTTTACAGTTTGTTGAGAGCCACAGCCGAAGGGGCCCCAGCAAACTTCCAGCTGCCAGCAAACTTCCAGCTGCCGGCTGATGATTGGCTCACAGTGGCCCCAGCAACATCTAGCTGATTGGCTCCTCGGCCCCAGCAACATCTAGCTGATTGGCTCCTCTGCGGTGATGCTCATTGGGCTGTTTCCCTGCCCTTTCAGACCACGGAGCTGCTCATTGGGGGACTTTTCTGGCTCCGCCCACGTGACCCAGCCAATCGGCCTCAAGAGCAGGAGGATTGTGGGAGGTGGAGAGAAGCTGGTGTGGGAGAGAGAGGCTTGTGGAAAGCCGGTGGTGGCAGTTGAGGCTCTGAGGGTTTTTCCTGAGAGGCTGTTTTGTTTGGCGTGTGTGGTTCTAAAAATAAAGTTTGTTTCTTTTGACAAGTGGCTCCTGATTGTGCCCAGCCAGACTGCGGCATTAGACTGCGGCAACAGTTGATGAAAGAATATTGCTCTCTACAGACATATTCCAGGAAATAAAGAAAATTACTATAAACATGAAATCAACAGTTTTACAAAACCTTGAAAAAAAACTAGATTTAGGTAATCATCATCCATGATTGCCAGCATAACAAGAAAACTGGCTATGTCTTAGGATTTAACTACTATTTTGCAGAAATGTTAAACAGAGAGAATCAAGTTAATGAAATGGAGATTACAATAGCCAACTTAGAAACAATGTGATGAATACATTAAAAAAAGGGTAAGAGAGAGAAAGAGAAGAGAGAAAAATGAACTATAGATTAAAAGACTTAAAAATCCTTTAAATGTGTAGAGTTTCTTTGGGTTCTAATTTAACAAAACAAGTTGAAGAACTTAAGCAACAATTGGGGATATTTAATGAAAATTTATCTTACTATAGATTATTGCTCCTTTTTAAGGTATAGTGATATCCTTGTGGTTATATTTTTATACACACACATTAAAAAGTATAGTATGAGGTATTAAAGATTGGCCATAAATTGATAACTATATTAATAATAATTTTAGAAAAACTTGTAGAAGCTACTTTCAGTCATTTTTGAGTTGACTTGTTGCTGTGATACACAGTTTCCTGTACATTTACAGCTTTGCACCTTAAGGGCAAATCCTTTCTCTCAGACTGAGAGCTTTCTTCCATGTAGTAGGAACTTCCTGGGTCCTCCTGTCATAGAAGAGATGTTTCCAGAGAAGCATCAAAAGAGTTCCTAGAGGGAAGGGCGATTTCAACCCAGGACCAGCCTGTTTCTTGGCATATGAGACAGAAAAGAATTTCAGCATGAAATTTCAAAATCATAGGCAGGTTTATTTAGAAAAGTAGATACACATTCAAGGGAAAATGTGGTTATCTCAAGTGTGAGAAGCCTCTCATTGGGATGGGGCTCCAATATTTATAGAGGGTAGGTATTTAAAGGCCAGACTAGGTGGCTCCAGGGTGGAGCTGCACAAATTCATACCATTTTTTTCTGCATTTACACATTTTCCTCATTTTATAAAGGCATGGACCAAGGGTGTGTCACTCAGGAGATACAACTGTTCCTGAACATTTTCTGCATCTCAGTGGCTTGTGGATGTTTCTTTTAAGACTCACTATGCCTCTCTTTCTTCTAAATCCTTATCTCACTTCTATGCATAGCCCATAATTGTATGGATTTAATGCCTTCAAGATGAGCTCTCAACCAAACCAGTGAGAGGTAGGAATAATTGAAAAAATATCAGTGTCTCCTAAAATTTTTCTCAGATAATCCAAGTGGGGTGAATAGGAGCCAAATTAAAAACAAACAAACAAACAAACAACAAAAAAAAAAACATTCTTTTGCATTTGCATACCCTTGTATTAGTCTTACTCCCTTCCTGACGTTTCCCAGATCTCTCATTATGATTCTTGGCATCATTTTCCAAATTAACCACCTATGCTTAAGGTTTTCTTTGAGTGTCTGTTTTCAGGAACACAATGTAATAAGTGATTCTATCAGGCAGAAACACTAAACAGCATCCTAGAATTAGATTATTCTTTAGTCAGATGGCAAACACCCCATTGCTGATGGTAACAGACTATGTCTCTATCATGATAGAGCATCACAAAGACTAGTGATCTTAGTAAAAGAGTTGAGATTCAGGTGAAATAAAAGAACTGGCGTGTGAAGTACCTCTCAGCATCTGAAATGCACAAGGGCAAGAAATATTACAAAGACTGTGATTTTGCCTTAGCAGTTTTGAAACAAGGTTCAAATCACATAATTATCAACTCAGGGAGTATTATGAAAACCAAGTATCCTACCTAGCAGCATTTAAAGATTATCCATGAAGAATTCAGGCCCAGACATTTACCCTAAATATAACAAAGCTACAAGGGGGAATGAAAGCAAAAGTTGGCACGTCTTCTAAATTAAGGTCTACATTAGGGTCATAGGGAAGATATAGGAAACTAAGATTGAAGTAAGACTTTATTGAGGACTCTAAAAAAAAAGGTTCAACTAGAGGAGACTGCATACTGTGGGGGAATATGCAAAGGCTGCACCTGAGATGGATGCCTTACAGGAGAATCCTCACCCTCCTCAGGATCTGCCCTGGTTATCTTCCTGGGCTGCAAATTCGGTCAGACACTCAATATTATGCAGAGAAACATGGTCCTTGTTTCAGAAGGAAATATCTTATTTACCAAAATCATTGCAGGTCTTGATGATATAAACCAGTGGAAATTCAAAGAACATATTTTATGTAGATCTTAAAGGTGATGGACTCCAGTAAGGAAATATGGGACAAAACTCCTGGAATGAGGAGAGTTTATTGATATAGTGACACTCTGTTAGAGTCTGTAAACAAGTCAGGATGGCGCCTGGCATTTTGCCAGAGAAATGTTAGAGTCTGTAAACAAGTCTGGATGGCACCTGGCAAAATGACAGAGGGAGTGGTTTGTAAAGTAACGCCAGCGAGCCATTAAGTGTGGAGATTTCTTATTGGTTGACTGATGTATCTAGTTTATGCTAATTAAGATAAGCTGTGTGGAAAGTATAAATACCACTCCTGTCCTACAATAAACGGCTCCTACTCCTGCTGTATCAATCTACATAAGTTGCTCATCACCCCCCAGTTATTTTGCTGCAGCCAGACTGCGGCAACACTCTATGATTTAGTACATGAAATCCTGACAAAGACACCCAGGACTTATATAACTTTCCATTTTAAGAGCTCTTTAAACATACTAAGGGTCAAGGAGCCCTCACAAGGTACTTCACAAGCCAGTTCTTTTATTTCACCTGCATCTCATCTCATTTACTAAGAGCAAGAGTCTTTGTGATGCTCTATAATGACATAATAACAATAACTTACACTAACTGAGACAGATAGGCCAAAATTGCCTTCACAGAGCATCAAAGAAGAGATAAGTAGGCCCATAGAGTTGAGCACATTAGAAAGGATGTATTAGGGGAAAAAATATTCCACGTGCTTACTGTGTTCTCCAAGAAGGTCCAAAGGATTTTGTTGCTAAAACAAAAGGAACATAAACACTGACAGGCCCCTTGATGATGTTTCAGTCAGTTTTTTCACCACTGCAACTAACAGACCCAACCAGAACAATTATAGAGGAGGAAAGTTTTATTGGGAAGCTCACAGTTTCAGAGGTCTCAATCCATACACAGTAGGATCCAATCCTCTGGCTGAAGGTAAGGCAGAATATCATGGTGGAAGAGTGTGGCAGAGGGAACCAGAAAGACTCCACTCTCCAGATATAAAATGTATATCCCATTATCATGCCCCCAGTGAACCACTTCCTCCAGCTACAGGCCACCTGCCTGTAGTTACCACTCAGTTAATCCCATGAGGGATTAATTTACTGATTGGACTAAGGCTGTAACCTAATCACTTATCCTTCAAACCTCCTTGCATTGTCTTACATGTGAGCTTTTCAGGGACACCTCACATCCAAACCATAACAGGTGAAAAGCTCTCGGTGGTCTTCCTTTGAAGGTCAGGATTGGGGATAGGAGATGCTGTCTTTAAACTTGGCTCCTCAGTACCAATGAAATAAAAAGATTACAGATTATCAGAAGCCAGAGAGTGATAATTTTCTAATATAATTTTTCTATAACTTTCTGAATGATAAGCAAAATTGGAGGAATAGTAAAGACCCAGGCCATAAGTCCCTGTGGCAAGGCAAATAGAACAAAAGGGAAATACACTATTTGATCAATACAGTCAAAATGATTAAAAAAAAAAAAAACTAAAGGCAGATGTCAATGACTGCAATGTCCAACTTCTTATCCTTTGCCCAACTTCCATACCTGAACTAGTTCTCTGAAAAAAGAACTCATCACTGGGAGTTATGGGTCCTTACAATCTACATAAATGTATCAGTTGACACAATTTTTTCCACAAAGGGAACTTTGACTATTTTATCCAGATTATGACCTATATTTTCCATCATTTGAGGTCTCTAAAATCATATTTAGAAACAAAAATACTCTCATATGATGTGCTTTAAAAAGAAAGAAAAATATGCTTTTTAATATGTACACCCAATTCTACAAAGCAATTCTTAAAACAGGAATATATGTAGAATCTAGATAGATTTTAAATATATATGGATCACATGACTGTGAACTTTTATTGTGTTCTTCATTAGTTTGTTTTAATTTTATTATTTTACAAAGATTGTATATTTTTAATATTATTTTGAAAATACTAAGATGCAAATCTACCCATGATACATTTCCATTGTGTAGAAAGCAAATCTTAGACCTATTTCCAGAGGTGACTCCCAGGATTTAAAATAATATTAGAAAATATTTCCAATGAAGAGTGATGAAAGCACAAAAATATCCCTTTGGGGTCTTCTGGAAGCAGCTATCTGAATTCTTGTTCCCATCTCTGGCATCAGAGTTGAAAACCTAAGAGCAAAAATCTAGTCCAACTGGCCACCTCAATGCTTTTAAAGATCTTTTCATATACTTTGAAAAAATATGGATGGAACTGTCTTTCTGGAGGCTAGCAAACATGTGTGGATCTAATGTAGCAAGGTGGCTTGTCTCAAAGAGCATCTACTGACACCCTTACAAGCCATATTCCTGTACTATCTTTGTACCTAAAAAATTTAAGGATAACCTATCATATATCCCAAATGAATTACTGGATGCCAGTAAATAGAATTTTATAATAGTAGATATGTCTTACACATACATACATGCATATTTATATACACGTACTCTTTTCATTATCTCAATCACATCAACAAAATAAATAATTTACTAATCAAATTAATGAGATAATTGAGACAACAAATATTATACTTGTTAAATGGGGTCAAATAATAGCATATAAAGCTAAAATAAATATTAATCTTTAAAAGTACATTTATCTACTGAATCCAAAAACTATACTCTCGATGTTGCTGGTAAAAAGAACTATACATCAAATGATTTCGCAATCCAGTAAATGTCAAAAACAGGAAGTCACGAAAAGTTTAATAACAAAGAACCTAACTATATCAATGGATGTGTAACTGATGTGATTCTGCAATCTGTATATGGGGTAAAAATGGGAGCTCATAACCCACTTGAATCAAATTGTGAAATATGATATATCAAGAACTATGTAATGTTTTGAACAGCCAACAATAAAAAATTTAAAAAATAAATAAATAAATAAAAAATAAAAAAGAACCTAACTATAAAAAGGATAATAAAAGTTTTTCCATAGGGATTTTGAGGTTTTGCTACAAAATTAGAATATAAAAAAGATACATTTGAGAGATTCCTAGCCTCCTAAGTTTATGTATATCCTGATTACATGCTGTGGGATAAGATTTGTTGGGTGTGTACGTAATATATGTGATGGGTGAAGACACATAAATAATCACAGAAACACATCAAGAATTACAGGGATACCTGTAATACCATTCAATCCCATAAAACACTTCTTACCTTTTCAGAGAAGTCCAACTTAAAGAGATCTGGAATTTCCTTGATATCAGTGGGCCTACTAGAAAACTTTGCTTTATATGACCTTTGCCAAAGACAATAGACTAAGATGCAGCTAGTGGTCAATGAGAATCCACTGTTATGTACAGAATAATCTGGAAGACCACTTGAATCAGCATAGATTATTTCATTTTACTGGGCTATTGATAAAACAATAATGATTTAAAAGAAAAAAATTGGAATCTATAATTTCAGTATGAGAGATTACTAAAGAAATACTTGTAGATATTGATTAAAATTTATGACAGTAATTAGAGATTTGTGGATAGTTGCAAAACAGGAAAAATAGGTCATAAGTTTGGGATAAACACCTATTACAACATAGATTTTGCTAGAATCAATTCCATAATAATTGATTATATATGTGCAGAGACTCTTTTATAGTCTGGAAGAACAGAAAATCATCATCATGTTTATTAGGCAAGCAGAGATAATCTGGTGCTAGACACTCTACTTTCTGGTATAAAAATTCCCTTGCTGGTAATTAAATCACACATGAAACTAGTTTATGTAAGCAGCCTCAAAAATTGCATGGTACATAATAAATGTTGTGTAAGAATTGATTAGTAATATAATCAGTTGGAGAATCTAGCAAATAGAGGAGTTAATGGAAAAAATATTCATAAGAGATTCACTGTCAAAGTGGGATGCGAAATTTCCAGAAACAGGAGTTTGCTTAAGAGAGCCATGGACAATAGACAATAGCATCTGCTCAATGCAATTTCCTACACCTACTGTAGGAGGTAAGTGTTGTATCTCTAGTTCTAAGTTAATCAGAATGCCCTTTTGGTGTTTGATCGCATATGAGTAGCCTTTGGTTATGTGGTCAACAGTTCCAAAAATCTACCCAGTGTTCAAAGCTATTCTGACCTGTGCATAGAGGAACATGAACAAAAACTGAGCAACCAGACAAAATCCAAGTCAGATACTGAGTGTCCACAGAATATACAGTTAAGGGAGGAACTTTAAAAATATAGCAGAGATTTGGGGGGATAGGGTGTATACAATTGTATCCATGTTGAAGGAAGTAGGATATAGCAAATTTGGCAATCAAATAACCAGCAAATACTGGCATAACCTATGCCACTTCTAGCTTAAAAACGAACAAAAAACGCTATTTCTCAGTCTGATATAAATGGTAAAGATTTAGTTAAATAATCATATTATAAAAAAAATAAGGTCTTCATTTTCTAGAAACACAACAGAATCAGTGTTCTTTGAATTTGCAATTCTTCCATTAATTTCTTCTTTGCTAAAACAAAACTCTCTCATTCTCCTTGGGCTCAGTTTTCACATTTTGGGACTGAGAATAGAATATGAATTTTAAGGTTTTCCTTCAGATAAAACATGCACATTGCTTTATATGAATAAACCCTATTCAGCTTTTCACCTTAATCAATGTAAAAACAACTTAGAACAAACCCATTAAGATACTGAGTAAAAATATAGCAACAAATCTGTAAAGGAGAAAAGGACATCATGGCTCTTAACTGCCATTCTACTAGCTGGGTATCTTACAATGTAATAGTAACAGAACAGAGTTAAGTGGGTTCAACTTGTACAATGGATGAAAGAACACTTCTACCTTATAAAACATGATGTATGTCTCTTTAGAGATTAGAAACATTTTTAGCACAACATTTGAAAATTCTAGTATTCAACAATAGATAAATGATTTCTACTTTTCTCAAATGATAAAACATTTGAAAATCTCAAAAAAGACATTGTCTAATATCTTATTTATTCACTTGCTGTGAGAAATTGAATTATCCATTCCTCTCTAATTTCCTTTTCCAAAAAAAGGGAATAATTACAAAATAACAGCAAAGTATCTTGAAACTACATAATGGACGATTTCCGCAGTCTGGCTGGGCACAATTCAGGAGCCACTTGTCAAAAGAAAGGAACTTTATTTTTAGAACCACACATGCCAAACAAAACAGCTCCTCAGGAAAAACCCTCAGAGCCCAACTGCCACCACCTACTTCCCACAAGCCTCTCAACCTCCCCCACTCCTCCTGCTCTTGAGGCCGATTGGCTGGGTCGTGTGGGCGGAGCCAAAAAAGTCCCCCAATGAGCAGCTCCGTAGTCTGAAAGGGCGGAGAAACAGCCCAATGAGCATCACCACAGAGAAGCCAATCAGCTAGAAGTTGCTGGGGCCGCTGTGAGCCAATCATCAGCCGGCAACTGGAAGTTTGCTGGCAGCTGGAAGTTTGCTGGGGCCCCTTGGGCTGTGGCTCTCAACAGAAGATGTCAATATGTATTCAAAGTGATTTTAACCGTATAAAATATTTTTATATATTATTAAAACCCACCAAGTTGTGTGGATTTCAATTCATTACAACCCACACATATTACCATGAAGGAAAATGTTACCAAATTAAAATTCAAGACAGTTGAAAAACTATTCAGAACTTCCCAAAACTGTCATTATTTAAGCAGTTTAGAGAAAACTGTGCTTAAAAAAAAAGCAGCCGATGCACATAAAAAAGAATTAGGTTGGTGTAGAGCATCTCATCTGAATGCAGAGAGAGGGAGGGCACTAAACAAGTCAGATTAATATAGAGAAATGGGTTGTTTTCCCAGAATCATTCTGTAATCAGGTAATGTATCACATTATCCAATCATCCCTGACAGCAAGGCTGCTTTATCCTACCTTGACTAAGAAGAGCAGAGCAAATTGTATCACCTGAAATTATAGGTTTTAAAATTGAATTATATTATTTTACATCAGCCATGTCAGGACTTTTACAAATTGTTAATCTCCTGGTAAACATTCTCACATCTAAAACACAATTATTATTTATAAGCAAAGTGAATGTGTTAGGAAAATATAACAGATAGTTAAATTGCCTTCTGTCCCATAGGACTAGAAAATGAGACATTGCATTTCTTAAGGCCATCCTAAAAGGAATATTGAAAAGTAAATAGAATGACTGAACATTTGGTAAATTGCCATTTCAATGAATCATGTACTTTCTAAATTCAGAAGGTAGAACCTTTCAGGAAAGTAACAAACTGGGAAATGCATATGAAGTGTTCTAAAAGGGAATTAATAAAACATTGACTTCCGGCTGTGGGTACAGCTCAATGGTAGAGCACTTGCCTTGCATGTGTGATGCCTGAGTTCACTCTCCAGTACTGCAAAATAAAACAAAACATAACAACAACAACAACCAAAAAAACCCCAAAACGTTGGCATTTAAGACTCAAAATTCACTTGTAAAACTAGAAAAGATTTTCTCCTTTATGCAGAGAGTACTACATTATTCTTTTTAGGTGAGCATGAGCAGTGTAAAACATGGCATTCATTTTCATGATCCCAATTTTTCATTCATTGCTTTAATAAAATGCTTAATAGTGCTCTTTAAAAATTTTTTAATAATTCAGTACTTCACCTTGGGAAATACATTGCCTACATTTTTAAATGAAATACTTTAAGATCTTCCTCACAGTTATATTGAAATTTCATAGAATTTGTTACTCGTGTGATTTCTGACACTGAATTGACACCTTAAACAGGTGTACTGGTGTCTACATGTCAAAATGCTTAGGCAAACCACATTAGGCATAGGTTATGTCTAACTTCACCTTCTTATTTCCAGTTATATGTTGTATGCAATCCTAAATAATGTAGGATCTTTGAAAGTTAGATTTTAACTTTTTCAATGAAGATGCAAATATCTAAAACAAGGGTTTGAGGCATATCTTTGGTCTTACATCACCTGAATAGAGAAACATAGTATTCTAAGTTCAAAAGTTTTGCCATAAATGTTTAGAATAAAATTTTAGTGGCTCTCACTTATCATTATCAGGCACTGAACTTAACTCTGAAATAAGTATTGCTCAAAGCTTCAAAGAATTCACAAGGATTTGTCTCAGATAATATCCCTAAGACCCAAGCAGGAAGTTCTTTAAGTGTACAACTATTTGATTGCAATAATTCCCTTCTTTAATTCTATCACATCTTATCATCCAATCCATAGTCAACTATTCATGGCAGATCAAATCCAGTGCAAATCTTTTGCACTTCAGCTTTTTCACTTCTGTGTTTCATCACTTGCCTAACTCCTTACAGCTTCATGGAATCCTTTGTAATTTAGAACAGATAGTCAGTTAACTCTATCTTACTAAAATAATGCAGTTATTGGGCACAAAACAAGAACATAAAAACCAGTGCTTTAAAATCCTTTTTGATAGCTTTCTGACTAGAGTTGTCAGAAAGCAATTTGGCACTGCAGCCATGAATGCTATGAGCCAATTTATGGCAAATAAGAACTTATCTTCTGTATGCAAAGCTCTGCGGCTTTAAGGCAGGTGACGGAGACCCACTTCTTGGATGGGAAACATATAGGTTCATCAGATTATGAATCAATAAATACATGGAGTAAGTATTATTTATCTTTCACCTCTCAGTGCACATTATTAGGTCTGGTAAATAGCTTAAGCTTTCCCATTTTCTTACTTTGAAGGTCATTTGAAAATTAAAATATTTCATTTTTATGAAATATCACTACATTGTAATAAAATACCCTTATTTGACTTCAAAACACTTATTCTCATATTTATTTCTCTTGAAGTTTTCCAATTTGACAGGACTCATGCTTTATCCTCTTTTGGAATTGCCTCTAATATTTTTAGAGATTTTTTTCACAAAATAAAGCAGAGCTTCAAATAATTTATTCAATTTCTGGTTACAAAATCTAAAATATTTGGAAAAAAATAGATTTCAATTTGAAAAATCTTCAAGATAAACATTTCCTTGTAAACAGAGCTGTTCCTTCAGGGAAAGTTCTATAAACCTGAGGATAATGAAACTATTTCATTTTCCATTTGTTTAGGAAGGCCCAGAAGGGCTATTTATGTACTAATAGGTTTATTAATAAAACCAAAAAAGTAATAATCTCACCTGTATAGTGATCAGTGAAGCTAAAGATAATGGAAAACCACCATTACATAAGAGGAAATTTTATGGCTTCAGGACTCTCTGGATAATTCCTTTTTATAAGCTTCTCCTTTTTTTTAATTTTTGCATATATCCCTCTTCACTTTATTATAAACTATGTAAAATATTTAAATAATTTTATTAATATTAATGTTATAAGCACAAATAGACATCTTGCAAAGTAATAAAACCCTTGCATACCAGTGCTGCTTATCAAAATCCCCCTGTAAATCTATTAATTTGGTGATTCGGCTTACTTATGCATTCATCAGCATATGTCCTTAGACACATTTGCAGTGACCATTACAATCCATCCTCTCAAAGTAAGTTAAGCACTTTAATAAAAGGTCTACAAGAAAGATGAACTAGCTATTTCCAGAACTCTTACTCTGTGGCAGGGTTTATAAAAGGAAGAAAATTAGGGAGGATGAGTTTTTTAAATCAATTATTCTATGTGTATGTACTAAATGAAATGACATAGCTAGGTCTACATACATGAGACTGACCTATATAAAATATTTTGTTTAAAAAAACCTGTCAATAAAATTTAACTATTTTTCATTGCCACTATCTATTGTATATTGAAAGTATTATTTTGTCAATAATTATTCATATTTGATAAGAAAAGTAATGAATAGTTAATTGTTTGCCTTTTAAAATGAAATGTTACCATCGGGTCCAAATAAAGATCCAACCACATTTTATAATAATTTAATTTGATTATATTTTAACCAATACACATAATCAGTAAGAAAAATATATTTTAAAAATGCCCTGAAGTGATCAGGTCATTGTGAATTTGGTGATTCTATATATAAAGAGTAATTCCAATAACACAAAATGATGGTTAAACATTGATAGAATACTGAAAGTTTAAAGTAAAGATAATGAAACAATTACAAATGAGCGACTTTAACTTTGATAAAATTTAGACTTGTTACAATAATAGTAGAAGAAATTATAATGAATTCAGGAGAGCCAGAAGGCAGAACTATAAAAGGAGGCAACTGATAGTGGCTGTCTAAGCAAAAAGATGTGTAAATGATGAGATAAAATGGATTCTGTTAGGAAAAAAACATGAGATGCTTTTGAATAATTTCATATTAGATTATGAAATATGAATGTATTATATATCTAACATTTGCATGAAATGAAAATATTAAATTTAAAATAAATATTTATTATTTGAAATTATTTATTAAAATTTATAAAAAAACAAGTAGTCCTTGTTAAATTGGGGGTGAATGTGAAGAAGTACCTTTTTCTAAAAGGACTTAACACCCAGACTATCATGTACATTAATAAATGAATGCTATGTGCATCATTAAAAGTAAGGTAAAACTGTTATAAAAGGTGGTGAAATGCATAAATTTACTTTCTATAGAGCAAAGATGTTGGTCAGTAGATTAAAGGATTCTTTACACAGATCATGTAACAGAAGTACTTTTTCAAAGTAAGAATCCATATGGTAGTCACTGAAAAGGAAACTCTAGGATTCCAAGAGATAATGAATTACTTTATAAAGATATAATTGTAGAGATTTAATTTCAAAATTTTGAAAGAAAAAATCATCCTTCTCTTTGAGGAATATATGATTGAATTGGAGGGGGACATTATTATATATATATATATATATATATATATATATATATATATATATATATATATCATTGTAAACTCATGATGCTTTCAAATTTCCTAAGAAAAATGTTGTATTTTGAAATGTTTACTTTTAGTTTCCAGTGGTTCTCATCCCATTGTGGAGTCTTTGATATCATTTTTAAATTTGATAGAAATATCCATCCTTTTCCCAGAAAAATCTTCTTACTCATTTCTCAAAAGAATATTTTTTAAAATACCTCTCCAATGTTCATGAATTTGTCTGAATTTAAGTTAATAAACATGAATGTGAATTTTAAGTTTCTAGAAACAGGTTATGAGTAAATATCATAGTGTACTAACTATAGAAGCATTAAAATCTTCTATGAATCTTTCTGATTGCCACATGGCATACAAAGAAGTCATTTTAGATTGGGTTTACACAACAAAGAAAATGAAAGACTTAAGAATTAACCAGATTATAGGATTTTTGCATATTGCCATTCTATATATTCTATTTAGAGATATTTACTACCTTGACTCAGAGTCATTCCATTTATTTCCTCATAATTTTCCAAATTAGTCAGACAAAAAAATAATTATAAATATATTTTCTAGATTCTTTTTTTTCATAGAACAATGACCATTTTAATGGTTCAGTGTTATAACGTTACAAACAAAAATCTTTAGGTAACATAGATATTTCACATAGAGTGTAGATTGTTGAAAAGAAAATCATCAGTGCTGTTCTAAGAGGAGCACCTTTAAAATAAATACTAAGAACCACTCCATAATTATGGAAGTATATTATAATAGGGGAAAAAATCCAGCTTACCAGCAATGCCCACTAATAACAGCATTTTCAAAGCTGAGATTACATTCTGTAAACACACCCAGACTCACACTCTGGAAAGGCACTTATTGCTGAGTCCACCAACCCAGGGCTGAAAAAGGGTTCCTACTCAGTTTCTTAAATTCCTAATCTGAATAGTTACCACAAGTTTTAGACCACAGGCTGGAAAGACTTAAGTACAGTACAAAGAATATCAATTGTGTTTTTGCAGCATGGAGTTATTTTTCCCTTGGGTTTGCTAGTAACATTTTCAGTCCAACAGGTTTGCTAGTAACATTTTCAGTCCAACCTCAGAGTATTCCAGGCAAAAAAGTGCAGGGTAATAGGCCTACCTGGTGGATCCTGACTTCAGTGGGGGTATCTGAGTGCGGAGCTGGATGCAAGTGGGCCTAAGTCCCCCACAGTGGATACTACTTTGCAACCAGGGCATTCTAAGTTAACTCAGTACAATGAAAACTGTGTGATTCTTAATCCATGGTGACCAGACAGCTTTAAAGCAGAGAATATCTATATGTTAAGTGATGTCTTTATTACCTCATCAAGCATTAATGAATAGTATGGTTCTTACAGACATGTTTTCTTTTTTGTGAGCACTCCATCTTAGCACTGAACCTCAGAGCTTTAGGTCTTTAACATGGAGAGCCGGATACAAAAAGAAACACTGAGAAGCAGACTCCACAACCATTTATTTGCATTATGATGTTAGGAAACAAAAATCACTGCTTAGTAGATGTTTGTTCTAAATTGTTTAGCATTTACCAACTGCCCAAACTTAAAGTCATTTCCAAGTAGAAAATCTCTGATCCCAAAACTTCTCCATGGGCCAAGTGCTACACAATTTATTTTCTTCCCAAAACCTTGAGACAGATCTTGCTTGGTTGGTCTTGGTGCATGCCTGCAATCCTAGCGACTTGGAAGACTGAGGCAAGAAGATCACAATTTCAAGTCCAGCCTTAGCAACTTAGTGAGACTCTGACTCAAAATAAAAAATAAAAAGGACTGGGGATGTAGCTAAGTGTCAAAGTGTAGCCACCTGCATTGGCTGTTAATTCAGAAAATGGGGGAGGGGTTATGGGGAATTGGAAAAGACTAGCAGAAAAATCTGAGACCAGGTGGATCTTTACACCCTGGTGAAGATATAATGACCCAGAGCAAGCTCAGTAGTTTATTACATAGGTTTTAAACATCAAAAGGGATTTTTGTAGGAAGTTTCTTCAAAGCATGTAGGATGAAGGACAAATTTCTGAGCAGCCCAGTTATCAAAATGCGCTCATAATTCTTTACCCCAGGTAGCAGGTATCTGAATTCAGGGTCAAGATTGATAGTCCTGTCGCATGCACAGAACCTCCCTTGAGCAGAGCTTCGCCATAGCAAGTGGGCAGTCTCAACTGGAGCCTTTGTACAAGGAGTTCCCAGCTCAGGCACACTCCATCCCCTAAACCCAGAGGGTGTTTCAAATCACAGCTTGGACATTTAAGTAACCCTGGATTCAATAAAAACCCAGTACCCAGGAAAAAGAGAGAAGAAAAATGAAAAAAAAAAAAAAACTTGCTTGACTATCACCAATGCTGATTGGGCTTGTAGATGCAAGATGCCATAATGGTGACATCACCAGCAGTATGCTGAAAGTGGTTCCCATCAACACCCAAAGCAGCCTCTGCAACCATTCATCTCCACAACCTTTGTCTTCCCTGCTGTGGAGTTTGCATCACTGTGTTTTTTCTGTTGTCATTTGTTTTCTTCATATAACTGTGAAACCTCTCCTACTTCCACAGTTCTAGGGTCTATTTGCTAGAGTCTGAAGGATATTCATAAATAATCTAGATGATTGCAGTTATTATGTATTTTGTAAAGTCTGTAATTTGGAGAATAAACGAAATGCCTATTGTGCTAAAAGTTATAAGAAAACATAATATTAGATATTTGCCAACTATATTTGTATGTTGTCAAAATGAAGAGAAAATTCAAATATACATCTGAATGAGATTTTGCCTAAATAATTTAGATTTTTTTCAGCTTAATTTTATGTCCTTCAAGTAATGTTTATAACTATAACACAAAACTAGCTACAATTCTGTCCAAGTAAAAATAATTAGTAAACACTATTTAAAAGCCAATATTTTTTTTTAGTATTATAAAACTATTTTGTTTCAAAACATTGTTTTCTATTTTGAGCTCCACAGTACAAGTCAAAAGTATCTCCAATTGACCCTCAAATAAATTTATGACATTGTTATTATATTTATTCTATCTGATATAAGATCTAACAATATTTCACTTCCCTGGTAGTCTAATAGTTGAACTCTGCTAATTCTTAAAAATTTGAAGACTATTAGTCTTACCAAAGGTTGAAAGTTATTGTTTTTTTTTTTTAGCTTTTATATTTGTGTTTTCTAAGACTAAAAAGCATCCACTTAACTACACTTTCAAATAAACCCTTTCAAATAATTAAAAGATGCTTGGACAAATTGCATTTGATTTAAGAGGCTTCAGAGTCAGGGTAACAGCATGGGAAAGCTACTTCACTTAGCATCCTTTTTCATTTTGCAATTTCTATGGCACTACTATTCCTATTACATAGAGGAATGTTGGTAAATGGTTTGGGTGCTCTGGCATTTTAAAACAGTAAATGCAGTTAAGCTTAGATGAATAGATCACTCTTCAAACACTTGGCAACATTTTCAAGGAAATGAAGAAGTAGAGAAAAGTACTTCGGAAGCTTTCTCAACAACTTTGTGGGAAGATTGGGAAAGGAAATACTTCATAAATAATTGAGAAGGAGTTCTCACATGCAAATCAGTGCATTCATTATTTTTCTTAACAAAAATGCACTTTAACAAAGTACTTTCTAGAGTACAATATACATTATTTTTATGACAAACTTAGCATGATGAAAAATCATTTCTCCAGAAAAAAAGCTATATAAAATGTTTTATATGCACAATTCCACATCAAGATTATATAGTCATGTGTCATGGATAAAATATATTTCCCATGACACTAGTATGGAGAATTTTTTTTTTAAATTAAGACTATTAAACCTTGAAAATCAACAGTGAACATATAGCATCTCACCCAAGTGAAACTCCTTCTTGTATTCTGAATTTTGCTGAGAATTTTAGTTTTCTCTAGTATACTTAGTATGTATTAACATTGTGAGGTACATCTTTGGAACAACAATTTAAAATGTGCTTATTCGGAGACAGTTAATACAGAAGAAACAGAAATGTACACACCAATAAAATGAATCAATCCAATTTTGCTAAGAAACAGAGTTGAAAGCTGAGTGGTGATTTTGCTTACATGACTCACTGTTTTGGTAATTAAGAAGCCTATGTTAGCATCTTCTAGATCCATTCGTAAAACAGACTTATACCAAAGCAAACAAATAAAAAATGCCCTTTTGAAATTTGTGACTATGTTTTAGTTTTCTGTTTTTCATTTTTTTCTCATTCATGAGACATGAGACTATAAAGTTCTATGACACCTGTAGGCTACATCTTTTGTAAGTAAAATTTTTAGCACTATTTAACAAATAATGTATTACATGTCTATATGCCAAGCAATGGAAGCTATGCTCTTAGTGGAAGGTATACACAATAAATAAGCTAATAAAAATTTAATAAGTAAAAACTTGCAAATTGCTAGGTAAGCCGCAACATGGTGCTATTTCAGACAAAAACTAGAATTGACTTAATGACTTTAGATAAAAAGGTATAGAAAAGAGTGAATCTTTAAAAGTCATTTTTAGTCTGACTATAAAATGAGAGAAGATCCTAAGCATATATAAAGATGGGGAAAATCCTTTCTATATAGAAGCAATCATCAACAAAAGCAAGAAATACTTACTACACATTGCTGTGCTGCACATGATACAAGGTCAATGCAGAATTGCTTTTCATTACACTTTACTCATATTTTTTATTATCTTACATGGCAAGTCAAAAATGAAACACTGGTTTTAAGTGATTTTGTCTTCAAATATTTTTAGGGGATATTTTCTACAATCCAGGTGACAAATCCTGTATTCTTAGTATCAAGGACTATCAATTAAAACTAGGTCAGCAAGTATAGAGGTTTAAAAAAGCCACATTAATATCTCTGACATTTCTGCTGATGTTAGTTGTACTCCTTTTTTCTCTGGTGCAGTGGTGAATACATTCTGGAGTCTCAAATCATTAGTGACTCTGTTCTGAAATTAATATACTAGGTAAGTGACACTGAATATTAGAATCTGAATTTTATGCCCTGTAAAAAAAATCTATTAATTCACAACAATGTATATTTTGTTGCATTTACAATGGAGTCACATTCTATGTAGGAGAAAATTGCATTTTCTGTTTTTACAGTCAAATGAGAATACAATCTAGGATTAGAAAGACTTCTGTCACTTCTGCCATTTAATTAGGTTCTTTCTTATTGGAATGAATGGTTATATGAGATAAGTATGGTATCATTATTATGTAATCAGCCAAAAATAAGATCTGATGTTCACTCCTTTGCCAAGTTCTCTTACTATACACACAGTGTTTCCATTCTCATTAAGCTTAGGTAACATATTTTTGAGGAAGACATGCAATTCTGTACACCCACAGGTAACATGAGCTCATGCTTTTGTCATAAATACCTGTTTGGGTCATTATTCTCTTCACTTCATACTCACACAACGAGAATTCACAACAACACAAATGATGTTGAGCTCTGCAGCCATATCATCAGGGTTTTGAATGATTTTTCATAACCTCAGATGATCTACTTAACATCACTAATTGTAATTACAAGTCTGAAAAATGGATGGAAAAAAAACTGAGTTTATAAGACTGTTATCAAAGTGAGAGGACACAAAATAGTTTATGCACATAGTTTATGGTACATAGTATTGGGACCTGGTAAGCATTAAAAGTAGAAAGTTATTAATTGGCTGTAAAATTATGTTTTATAGAAAAATAATAAAAAATTTTCTACTTTTCCAGCATTTTTCTACATGCTGTAACCATCTAAATAATAACCTTCATTTAGAATCTCTCAGATAATAAACCTGACCACCTCACTCTATTTCAACTCAGTGTAGAACTACTACGCTGTATAATTGAAGGTTTCACAGCAACCTAAAAAATAAACTGAAAATTAAAAATACACAAGTCTTTAAAAATTTTTTTAAATGGTGTTAGAAAAATACATACTGTTCACAAAAATACTTAGTCATCTTTTTAATTACTTTTCAAATGTTGGGGAGACTCCTTTATAGAAAATTATAGACAAATGGAAAATCATGGAATTAAGAACACAAAGGTTGCAAATAGGAAATATTTCTTAAAGAAATTCAATACTGAGTTATTTTCAAAAAGTGCTTGGCTGTAAATTTCACATAGCATTAAATGATTTTAAAAGATGATATCCATTACAAAGCAGAACTGCAAAATTGTATTTACCTATGTTAATTAGCTAGAGCTTATTTTTGCCAGTGTCCTCTTTTATGTCATCCTGGGGACCTTTTTTCTTTTGTCTTAAATCTCATCATTATTGTCACTAAATCTGTCTCACTCTTCAGAATTCAACATTCATATCATTTCATCAGCACCCCCAAATAGAAATATTGACCCAGAGTAATGTCAGCAAGATGGTGGATGAGAAGGTCCCAACCCTGGTGCCCCCACAAAGCTAATGTATTAACAACTACCCAATGAGAACAATAGCTCTGAGAAAGTCGTAGAGTAAATTAAGAAGCTCAGAAATCCACTGGATCATAAAAAACAAATATGGCCACATAAAAATGTCTTAAGAACAATTTACCCCAACCTCTAAGCATAATTTGGCACCAAGAGGAATCATCTGAGAGATGACTTCTCATCATACTCTAGGGGAAAAGAGAGAAGGAGGATGCTCACATCCTTTGCTAATGAGGAGTTCCACAATCTTAGCCAACACAAATACCAGCTGACAAAACTCCTTAGAGCCCATACTCCTGGATATCCCCTAAAACGAGAGCTGCTAGAGTGATTGCACCCACCTGCCGATGCCTCAGATTTGGAGCATATTAAACATCACATTTATAACATTGTGCAACATCATAAAGTGGAATTTTTGCCTTGGATTAAAGGATAATTCAGGATATACAAAAATAAATACATGAATAAACCAATGTGATATATCCATGTTAACAAAATGGAATATAAAATCCAGATGCTCATATTAACACATGAACAAAAGGAATACGACAAAAATCAACAATAATTATTAATGACAAAATCTCTCAAGAAAATCAGTAAAAAAGAAAATTATCTCAATGCATTAAAGGCATTTCAAACCACCACTGTTAGCATCATGATCAATGGAGTAAATCAGAAAGTTTTTCCTTAATACTTGGTTCAGGGCATCGATGTTCTCTTTAACACTTTTAATCATAGTACTGGAAGTTCTAAACATGGAAACACATGTGCTTATACACACAGAAGAAATAAAAGGAATCCACATAACTTTTTGCAGATGATATGATCAAATATAAAGAAAACTCTAAAGACTCCATAAAAAACTGTTAGAACAAAAAATTTTTGGTAAATTTTCAATACACAAAATAAATCTACAAAAATCCTTGATATTTATAAACACAAACAAAAAAAATCAAAAATTAAGAAATTAGCTTCATTTATAGTAGAATCAAAAGAATTAAATATTTAGGAGTAAACTCAACTAAAGAGGTGGAAGACTTTTATACTGAAAATAATGAAACATTGATATGGAGGGAATTTGATATATAAATAAGTGAAGATGCATCTTGTGTTCATGAATTGAAAGAATTAATATTATTAAAATGTTTACACAAACAAAAGTCATGTAAAAATTCCGTGCAATGTTTATCAATATTCTAATGACATTGATAACAGAAATAGAAAAAAAATATATTAAAATTGATAAAGAGCAACAAAAGACCCTGGATTGCCTATACAATTTGTGAGCAAGAACAAAGTTGAAGATTTTCATATCCTGATTTTACAATAAATTACATATTAACATTAATGAGAACAGTATGCTATTGGTAGAAAAATGAATGCATAAGCCAATGAAACCAAACAAAGATCCCATATGTAGAGTCATTCACTTTCTGTCAATTGATTTTTAACAAGAGTGCCAATAGCACACAACAGGATATTGGTATTCAGTTCAATAAATATTGTATGTCCAGATGCATAAAATGAAATTCAATTTTTATCTCACACTGTACATAAGAATTAACTCAATGGTCACCAGGGAAATGCAAATTAAAATAACAAAGAGATATCATCTCATCATAGCCAGGATGGCTATTATCAAATAGGAAAAAAATAATGCTAGTAAGGATGAAGAGAAAAGAAAACCCTTTCATACTGTCGATGGGAATGTAATTTAGTATAGCCATTATGGAAAATAGTATCAATGTGTGGGGACAAGTGCATGGAGTACTGCATACATGGCATATGTTAAGGGAGTCTAAGTGGCAGGCCATTCCCCTTGTACTAGGCATGTGAGAGGCTAGCCGCTTACCCTGTAGGCACAGCCCTGTGAGTGAGGCCATGTGTTGTAGTCCCTGTGCTTGCTCCACGACCCACTCCTCCATTGGTCGCTGCAAGGGCAATTAGCAGAATTGCATTGCTGGCTGCCTGAAATCTGCTTTGCTACTGCCTGAGTATATATACATGGTAATTGTGCAATAAAATCAGACCTTCTTCTGCTTAATATCCAGAGGTCTTGATTAGTGACTCCACAGCCACACTCTCCTCTACCCTGTTCCATGGACCTCCTCACTAAACGAGAGAGAGCCCACGCATCAATGTTCCCTTACATGAAATCTACCATATGATCTATATGTCCCACTTGTGGGTATACAGCCAAATAAAATTATATCATTATACAAAGAGATACCAGCACTTGTGTATTTTTGATGTACTATGCAGAACAGCTAATATATAAATTAGACCTAGCTGTTCCTCAATGAATGGATGAATGAGGAAAAGGTGGTTCATATACAAAACAAAATATTATTCAGCCATAACAAATAATGCTATTTTAATTTGCATCGAAATGGATAGGACTGGGGGACTTTATGTGGAGTGAAAAAAGTCAAACACAAAAATCAAAATACTTTATGTTCTCTCTCATATAGAGATGTTGAAAATTAAACTGAACCCAAGATTAACTAAAGGCTAGGGAGAGCAGTGGAAGGGGAGGTGGAGGTATATTGGGTAACATATACCAAAAGAGAATTAGATAGCAGTAAAAAGTTCTCCTGTGTTAGAACAGAGAGGTGCCTATAGTTCACAATAGCCTATTGTACATCTTATGAATAACTGGAAGAGAATAACTGAGAATCTTTAAACAAGAAGCAATGATAAAGAGAGGGATGTGCCAATTATCCTGATTTGATCATTATACAACTAAATATGCATAACTAAAATAATAATAATCTAAATAATAAAATACAAATTGGATTAAAATGTATGCATAAGACCTGTGGTTTAGTCAGCTTATTTGCTGCTATGACTAAAAGACTGACAAGAACAATTTTAAGGAGTAAAAGTTAATTTGGGGGTCACATTTCAGAAGTCTCAGTCCACAGATGGTTGACTCCATTCCTTGGGACCCAAGATGAGACAGACATCATAGCAAAAGGATGTGGCAGAATAAAGCGGTTAGAACATGACCACCAAGAAGCAGAAAGACAGAGAGCAAGCTTTGTTCAACAATGACAAAAAGTGTATCTCAAAGACCTGCTCCCAGAGAACTACCTGCTCCAGCCCTACCTGCTTTCAGTTACCACTCAGTTAATCCCATCTGAGGGTTAATGAATTGACTGGGTTAATCCTACTATAACCCAATCATTTCATCTCTAAACTTTATTGCATTGTTTCAGACATGAATTTTGGGGGGACACCTCATATCTAAACCATAACAATCTGAAATCAAAACTAACCAGGAAAAAATAAAACAGGGAAAAACCTTCTTAATATAGTTATAGGAATTTTTTTTTTTTTTTTTGCTCATGAGCCGAAAGCACAGGCAATACAAAGCAAAATCAGACAAGAGGGATCATATCAAATACAAAGCTTTGGCACAGCAAATAATATAAGAACGTGCAAAGAGAACCTATGAATTCAAAGAAAACATTTGGAAACCGAATATCTGAAAAAGTGTTGATATCCAGATATATAAGGAACTCATATCATCAATGGAAAAAACTCAAATCCCCCCTTTAAAAATGGAAATGAACCTAATGACTTCAAAAGAAGTCACTCAAATGGCCAAATGTCATAAAAAAATGACCAGGAGGTATATGAAAATGTGCTCCACATTACTATTCAAAATAATGAAGAAACTTCTAAAGGAAAATGCTAGTCAAAACCACAAGGAAATATAACCTCTAACCTGGTAGGGTGATGATTTTCAAAAAGATAAAACATAAGAAATATTAGTGATGTCATGGAGAAAAGGGACTCGTTATGCACTCCTGGTAGGAATGTAAATTGGCACAATCATAATGTAAAACAGCATGTTGGCCCTAAAAAAAGAAAAGTAGAGCTACCATATGACCCACCAGTCCCATATCAGGGTATTTAATCAAAGGAAACTAAATCAATAACTCAAAGCTGTACCTGTACTCCCAAGTTCACTGCAGCATCATTGATAATGGCCAAGATACACAATCAATTTAAATGTTCATCAGAGGATGTAGAGATAAAGAAAAATGGGGTGTATATACACAGTGGAATTCAACTACTAGAAATTCTGAAATTCTGTCATTATTGGCAGTATGTATGGATAAGTCAGGCACAGAAAGACAAATGCTGCATGATCTTATTTATATGTAGTATCTTAAAAAAAAAAAAAAACTCATAGATTTTGAGAATACAATGGTGGTTACCAGAGGTTGGGAAGGGAGTGAAAATAGGGAGAGATTGGTCAATGAGTACAATGTTGCTGTGTTCTATTATGCCACAGAGTGACTATAGTATATAATGATGTATTTTAAAATATACAAAATAGCTAGAAGGGAGTATTTATCAAAATAGCTAGAGGAGAGTATTTTTTTTTGTACTTAAGAAGGTGGTTTATTTTGATTTCCAGGTTTTCCCCGAAACACTATTTTTTTTTAATTTTCTCACCAAAAAGAAATGAAATAATGATGATAGATATGTTACCCTGAGTTGGCCACTCTACAATGTATACATTTATCAAAATACCACATTGTACACTGTGAAGATATAAAATTATCATGTGAAAAATTAAAATACAATAACACAATAACAATAAAAACTCTGATAAGGTTTTTCACCATTCAAGTGAAGTAAAAAAAGAAAAAGAAAAAACTTGATTTCCAACCTTTTTGAATATCTGGGTCATGATTGAAAATCTGGGTGCTAAATGGAGAGGAATTTGTTTACAATGTTTTTTTTTTATTGTTTGGTATTCTATAGGAGAGCTACCAAACATATTTTAAAAAGTGATACTGGGCATCTTAATAAAGAGGTGGCTCAATATTGTGAGTAGAGATAAAACATTTCTGATAGAATTGAGATCCCTGAGAATTTAATTTGTAAGAGACTCATGTAGACACAGAGAGGGACTGACATTTCAGAGATGATGTGCCCTTAAATTACACCCTGAGAAAGGAAGAGGAAGGATGTATTTGAAAGGAATTTATTCATTTGGTAGCAGGAAAATAATGGAATTCATTTTTAATAGTTTTTATTTTCTCTGTGGAATATGATGAAATGTCATTGTCAGCAAGCTTAGAGAACAAATGGGAAGTTCATCACTTGAGTGTGGAGTAATGCTATGATATAGTCTTTCAGTAATATGGAAGAGCAAAAAATTACTAGAAAAATGTTACAAAGTGTGACATTTGCATCAGAATCATTAGATTTGATAAATCAAGATTAACTCAACTATTCTCTCTGTATTTTTAATAGGTCTATGGTGTTAACAATCTGTTCTAAGCTTTCAAATAGAAAAAAAAAGGGTAAGACAAAGATATTGCCCTCCTATAAATTATATCCTAAGGGCAGAAAAATTTTTATTAAACATATTCAGAAATTCAACCTTAAAAATAAACGAGTACATTTCTCTATTCATTTAAGCTTATTATACAGAGATATGTGAGAGTAGACTTCAGGGGTGGATTTTTCATAACCTGTGCTGAAACATCACGTTATAACCAAATTAGAACAAGACAAATTGGTAAAGTAATTCACATGAAAATCACTCTTTGGCCACACATAGTAATATGATTAAAATTTCTGCAGATTCCATATATTATTGAATTTTAGGACAAAAGCAAATTGAAAACATCAATATGACGAATAGTTTTTTATCATAAAATAGTCATTATTGTTTAAATTTCCATAACCTTCCTTTGCTACATGCTAATCTGATATAAAACACTCAAACCGTGTGTTATAGAAAACTAGTTTTATCTCACAGATTCATCTGGGGCAAGCACCTGAATCGTATTAGCAATTACAAGTCATGTAAAACACATTTCCTTCACTAGCCATGGCATTTTCTCTGTGAGAAACATCTTTTGTCTCCTCCTAAGGGAACCATATAATATAAAAGATTCTTACTGAAAATGTGTATCAAGAATTGTTTCTTGATTGCAGCGTCATGCATCATAGTGCTGCAGTTTAAAGTCTTTTTGCTTCCTTTCAAAATACTGGTTTTTGAGTACTTCTGTACCAGCAACTCAGGATGTAATGTCCTGAAACCTGGCACTCAAATTGTAAACTGAGATGAATACTTCCTTATAAGAATTAGAGCAAGGTTCTCAAGCCACTTCATTTTTTTATGTAGTTGCTAGGACTTTTCTAGTCATCCACACATAAAACATGTTGTAAGTCCCTTTAAAGATTAATAGTTCTGCAATATGTTGTGCAACAGCAAGATAAAAATTAAATAAAGGCTGATGCCAACAGAACTTACTTTTTTATTCTGGGATATAAAGAATAAAAAAAAAGAACTGGATATTGGTCTTGAGTGCCTTTTAGCTGGCTATGGGATAGCAGTTATTCACAACATACTCCATACAAATCAAATATATAATCCTTATCTCCAACCTCAGTTATTTAAGACTTATTGTGTGGAATGCATTAAGGCCTATACATACACACACATTGCAAAAGCAGACCTGACTCAAAGATTTAGGTGGGATCCTGCAACCCGTGGGTGAAGGCAGTGTTGCAGTTTCATCAGTGTTTGCATACTACACACACACATATACATACACACACAACACACAAACACAACGTATGGAAATTTCTGGACTATCACCCTATGTTTTCAAATTCTGTTTTGCGTATGTATTTATGTATTGCAGTGCTGGGTTGAAACTCAGGGCATCACACATGCTTTCCAAGCACTTTGCCATTGAGATACAACCCCAGCCTGTATTTTAATTTTAGATAAAGACACAGAAATTTCAACAGTGCCTCTTACTTGTAAGTGAGACTATCATCATTCTGGACTCTTTTGTGATATGTTCAATACCACAAGTCACACCATTGATTCTGCTATCTAACATGGTCTTTTAATTGGGGCAGTAGGTGTTCAAATGAGGAGACTGCCTTAGATATCACTTTTTAAGCTTGTTATAAGACATGTCATCTCTTTTGGGAGCTAAACCTACATGAGGAAGATCAATTAAAAGTTGAGTAAATTGTCTTCATTAGTAACTGTAAGGATTGGGATCTCAAAGAATCATTAAACACATCAAATACCTATCATATCTAGGTTACTGGTTTTTATCTTTTCTTTTATTTATTTATTTATTTATTTATTTATTTATTTTTCCTTAATTAGGCTTCTAAGTGCACATCACATGATTGATTTTAATCATTATGTTCAAGGTTTTAAATCCATTGCTTTCTACACTTAAACCCACTACTTCCTAGATTCCACAAACATACCAAGTAAGTAATCATAAATTGTAAAAAACTGCAACTTTTACTCTACTTCATGTAGCTTTAAAAAATTCTTTGAAGTAGAATTTCCTGGTTATTGTTTTAGTTGTGAAAAAGGAAAAATTGTACATTATATGTGAAAAGTGGATTCACTTATTCATGCTGATTCCTTTCTGTGAATACAAGCACTCTAATCCTTAATGTTAAAAATATTACAATACACTTATTCTGGGTCAGTAACTTACAGAGCTAGATTTTGAACCCAGGCACTGTGGCTCCAAAGTAAGTGTTTTAACCAACAATCTCCTTCACCAATACTTTTCAAGAAATTGCATACAACCTACTGCAATTTAACACAGAAATCATTGAGCATGATTACTAAGCAGTGCTCTAGGTGCTTTAGAGCCTCAAAAATTTGAATGGACTATAGAAGTTCACATTCTAGTACAAGACTGCTGAAATGCAGTGAACCAGCTACACAAATGTTTATAGCAGCTCAATTCACAATAGCTTAACTATGGAAACAACCTAGACGCCCTGCAACACATGAATGGATGAAGAAAATGTGGTACATATATACAATGGAATATGACTTAGCCTTAAAGAAGAATGAAATTATGACATTTACAGATAAGTGAATGGAGCTGGAGAATAGCACACTAAGTGAAATAATCCAATCCCCAAAATCCAAAGGCCAAATGTTTTCTCTGGTAAGCAGATGCTGATCCATAGTGGGGGTGGGGGTCATAGGGAAGAATGAAGGATCTTTGGATTGTGCAGAGCAGGGGATGTGGCAATGAAAACGACGGTGGAATGAGATGGACATTATTACCCTGTATCCATGTATGATTACACAACTGGTGTGACTCTGCACCATGTACAGCCAGAGGAATGAGAAGGTGCACTCCTTTGTGTACAATGTGTCAAAATGCATTCTACTATCAAGTATAAATAATTAGGACATTTTTTTAAAAAAGTAGCAGAGACTAGGTCCTTACTTCTACTTATTATAAATAATTGCACCTAAGCATTCTCAGAAATACACCCCCAGCTTAATTGAGCAGGTTTGTATAGGAGCCATCCTAATTTTATTGCTGAATCATCTGTGACCTGAAAAACCCTCAGCCCCCAGAAATTCAGGATAATTGGTCATCATAGTATGGCCTGGAAAAAGCAAGACTCATCCCTAAAGACTTGAAAACAGACACTTGAGCAAATATTTGTACATGAATGTTCATCACAGCACTACACACAATAGCTGAAAAATGGGGAAAAGAACTTTCCAAATGTCCACTAAAAGATGAATGCATGAATAAATAATATGTGGCATATACATAAAATGGGATGTTATTTGGTCATTAAAAGTTATAAAGTGATAACGTATGCTATAACATAGATCAACCTGATAAACGTACCAAGTGAATGAATGAAGCCATATCTCGAAGTCCTTATATTATATGATCTCAGCTGCATGAAATATCCAGAAGAGGTAAAGTCACCAAGACCAAAAGCATATTGGTGGTTACTTAAAGTGAGGGAGTGAGGGGATGAGCAGTGACTTTTCAGTGAGTATGGGGTTTTCTTTCAGAATGATGTAAACATTTTGGAATGAGGCAGAGGGGGTGGGTCCAGGACATTAAGAATGCATCAAGTGCTACTTTAAAATAACAATTTAAAGTAGTGACTCTTATGTGTATTTCACCACACTTGTTTCAAAGTAGTGCTCCAAAATCTAGAGATCAAAAGGAACAATTTTAGACACCCACAGCTGCACTGTACTTTGTAAAAACTTAAAGAACTATTAAGGTATATAATTATATTAATTAGAACAATCTATCAAAGTTAAAAACTTGAAATAGTATTAACACTTTATTATATGCCAACTTTATTTTAAATTTTGATATACATTTCTGTAAAAAGAAAAACATAACTTTTTGAAAACCATATTTTTATCTTAGACTCTTCAAATATCCATAAATAGTCTCAATTGTTGCTTAGTTACTGTGTAACTCTGCCTGCTTTGTACTGAACACAATATCTTGAGAGGTGAGGTCAAATAGGTCACAGTCTTACTTGCTGGAAAGTATCACCAAATAAAATTAGAGGAAAAGCTGCCAACCAAAACTGACTGACTTTCTAAAAGCCAAATAGCAGTAGTAACTTAGAAAATTCCCTTTAGGAAAATAATTTCACTCTTATATTTTTAGGACTTAGCAAGAAAAAGAATGTGCAGCTACTATAATTTGCATCAACTGAAGCATTATATTTCATGATTTACTTGTTCATAGGAGCATATGTAATCAGATGTAATATCCCTACCAAGGAACAATATCCTTACTACCATTTATATTGTTATCCACTAAGCCAAAGGGAAAACTGAAGATTAAGCTCAGCACTTAATCTTTGTTCCTATAAATCTTGCCTTCCAGGTTATGACCTTCTTTTTTTCAGTTGAAATGCAGTTTCCAAATGCATCATTGATTTTTTCTTACAACATATCAACTCATCTGTACATGAACTAATAGGCAAATGAAATTCTAGCTCTAAAATTAGATTTGGTTCTCTCAGTTTAGTTGCTAGAATCCTATTACTGATCCTTTGCTGCCAAAACATGTTGCTTCAAAACTAAAGCACATAATGATTAGAAATAGTTATACCAAAATACAGTTGTCTTTATTTGGGGATACTGTTGTTTTTGCTATATAAAATATTCATCTTTTGACAGAACATGTGATTGCCTTTCGGCAATATTTCCTACTGATTTTCAGTTTATGCTATTCTAGCTATAATTTCTGAATTAAACATCATTATTTATGAGATCAGTAGCAGTAACAGAGAGACCGTTCTGTTGTGTACAATTCTGATTGGCATCTATGTGTTTTGGATATAGTTTGTCTCCTCAAGGATCATGTGACTGGAAGTGTGGTCCCCAGATTGGCATTATTGGGAGAAACAGTGGGGTATTTAAGAGGTAGAACCTCGTGAGAGGTCCTTAGATTATTGGAGGCTTGCCCTTGGAAGGTAGTTCCTGTGCAACCCCTTGAGCTTTCATATGAGAATTGCAACAATAGGAGAAAGCCTAGTTTCACACAGCTCTCTCCATTCCTGGTTACAGAGATAATTGCTTGCCTGTGTGCAATGAGATGAGGCAGCAAAGACCAAGGCCAAAAGAGGTGAATCTAGGATGAATTGTCAGATAGTTTTAATCAACAGAAGAAAGAAAAATTGCAAATTTTGAGAAAAATAAATTTAGCTCCTCTCCTTCCAGATTAAAAAAAATCATAAATAATAGGGCAATGTCAGCAAGAGCCATCAAAGATAGGACACTTGAGGCTATACACCATATAGGAGACCACTATTGTATTTTGTGTTTAAGATAATGGGGCCCTGACAAGGTAGAGGCAATACATTTGGGAAAAGAAGAAAATTCATTTACCTTGCAAAATAAAAAAAATAATTATATATAATGAAATAAATACCATGATTTCTGGGAATATTGTGTCACAATCAGAAGCACTATCGAACCAAGACAGCAGGCTTCTTAATGGAGACAGTGATGAATTGTAGGTAGGATGACCACATGTCTGGTTTTCCTGAATCATTCTCAGTTCTCATCTGATTCCTAAGTGTAATTATCAACAAAGCTGAATCAGTGAGTTAGCCTATTTCAATGAATTATCTATATATTGAATCTCCAATTCTTCTAATTTTAATTTCTTATCTCATACTCCACAGTATATTTTGTAAGTTATTCTATAAGTATCATTAGAATTGTTGTATAACTCAGGCTCAGTGATAACTTTCCATACCTCTGAACATACTCAATTAAATATGTGGAAATGCCAAATAACTCTATCTGATGTACTCTCCTTACATCTTCATTTATTCATGGCTGATTATTCTTTAAAATTCATTTCACGTCTTAAGATCTTCCCAAAATTGATCTTGACTACCGTAGCACATGATAATATTTCAATTCTGAACATACACATCACTTACTCTTGTCTCACATATTTGGAACTTTACCCTGTGTGCGTTTCAGATTGTAAATATGTCTTGCTCATGTTTCCAAAAGGAAAATCTCATGAGTTAGAGACTCTATAATATAGATATTTAGAGGAATCACAATGATATATCATATACCATATATATATACACACACACACACACACACATACATATGATACATATGTATACATATGAGCCAGAGATGTTGTGGAGCACAGATACATGATGGACTTATAAAGGTGAGATCTAAGTATATATATATATATATATATATATATATATATATATATATATATACTAATACATATATATACATATGATATCCATTGTTATTCTTCTAATTCCTTGTATGAGAATTAAATGAAAATAGAAGCAAAATACATACATACAAACAACTAAATTATTGGGAAACTAAAAGTGGAGATTTTTTCATCTATACCAATATTGCCAACTAACATGAAATATAATAGCATTTGCATCATTCCAAAGGCAAAAAACAATTTAAAAGACATGCATAAAAATTATACTGTTTTTGTTCATATCCTGAGGGTTCTTAAAAGTACTTGATGTTGATATTTGTAGTCTAAATAGGCCTTAAAAATATTTTACAAAAGAACACTTAATCACATCAAGTAATATTTGAGATGTTGCCTGTTAGAGTAGATCACAGTATATTCTACTTTATAATTGTTTTGTTGGGAAAAATAAAATGTGCATAGTAATATCATGGGAAATTTTAAAATGCAGCTATTGACATTTGGAATCTGAGAGTGGTAAGATTATAGTTGCCTTTTGGAAACTTGTTTATGCCCTCAATACTTTTTATAGGGAATATGTATTATTTATATGATTTAAAGTAATCAAATATTTTCAAGCACTTGTTCTGTATCTTATAAAACAATTATACAAATTTATCAAATGAGTTCTATGAATACATCAGCACATGTAAGGTGGATTAAAGATAATATAGTGTAATTATCTGGAAATAGTATATTGTTCTACAACATAAAACAAGTCTACATTGTTATAATGAAATTGATGTTTAGCTCATGAATTTTGTTGCTTCCAAATATGTCAAATTAAGATTAGGTATCAGAGGCTTTGATGAAGCCCTTGGTCATTCGTAGAGTCACTTTTATATGCAAGGCCCTAAGTTGAGTGTATTAAGAATGTGTCACAAGAAAGAGTTTTTGACCAAAACTTATTCACAGTTAGAAATTATTAAAATACATAGTAACACAAGTTCGTTTTTCAGAGAACTAGCAAAATGCCTGATGCACTTTCCTTCTCAAAAAAGAATGAAAAAGAACAAAACAATAGCTAATTCACTGAAGTGTGGCAGGCAGAGTGCCAGAGATGTTGGGGAGCACTAATATATGATGGACTTACAAAGGTGGGACCTAAGTACATAGTATGTACTGTCAATGAGCAGTCCCCACTCGCACCACCAAAGCCTCAGCCTTCATAGACCCTGATCCCAGTTTGGGATGTTACTGGATTACCACAGTTATGCATTGCCTCAAAGAAATATCTCAGCCCATGTTGTACCCTCACTCAATCATGCTTCTGTTGGCACAGTGCCATTTTTTTTGACCCTGCCCGCCTGGGTACCTATAAAGCAGCTGCCCCCAGCAGCCTGACCAAACCAGTTTTGGGAACCAGTCAAGTGTCCTTGTCTATTTTCCCAAGGCTTTGGAAAGCACTGGGCAGCCTGCTTTGACTGACTTTGCATGAAGAGGACCCTTGAAATTTCATTCTGAAAGGCGAGTGACTCACCCGAGTGGGAGATTCAACCAAGAGATTTTATTGGGGGCCTGCCCAAAGGGGAAGAAAAGGAGAGGCAGAGAGGAGAGAGAGGAGAGGAGGGCGCCAGAGAGAAGGAGAGCAGAGAGCGGGGGAAGAAAGCAGAGAGAAAGCGTAGAGAGAGGAGAGAAAGAAGAGGAAGAGAGAAAGAGGGCAGAGAGCGTGACCTTGCAAGCTTTGGCTTCAGAAGGGTTGTGTAGGCGACGTGGCAGGTGCTGATTACCAGGGTGACTCAGGAACAGCAAGAAGACACTGTGTCCCATGGCGAATGGTCGAGAAAACTTTTGAATTTGGCCCTCTTCAGCTTGGTGCCCTTCGGATAAGGGATTCTGTGATGTTCTCGCCAGACGGAAACTTAACTTTAGCCAGGAGTCTCCCACACACCCAACACATTCAAATTCTCACGGACTCAAAAGCACTGAGTAGCTCCATTTGAGGCTATTGGTGTAGCCTGATCCTGGCGTAGTTTTTGACACTGACCCTATCCCTTAAAAACACCCTTCATCACGTCTACCTAGGGATACAGGGATGGAATGGCCTTATCACATATGACCCAAAGAAATTAATGCATATCCCACATCTACTTCTCCACCCAGTTTGCCTGATGATACTAGTAAACTTTTCTTACTAGAACTCCATCTCATCTAGAATGGCAGTGCAACAACCCCTGTAGCCTAAGGCAATGAGAAACACTTGTACATCAACAACATTAATTATAACTGAAGAAGCTACCCCAGAAATGTACTAAAACACCAACTAGGAGCCTAAGTCAACACATTCTATACAACCCTAAAACACATCCCTAGGAGAAAGTCTTTCATTATGAAAGCCAGTGTATTAAATTAATAAAGGCATCAGATGCACAAATATCAGCAGAGAAACATGAGAATAACAAAAATGAAATAGGAAGTAAGGATAAGAAATGTGGGAGAGGAATCCTAGCTAAGATAAAGTACTCCCAAAAGAGCTCAATTAGAGTTTGATATTTGCACAGAATATTTTATTTTTAAGAGAGAGAGAGAGAGAGAGAGAGAGAGAGAATTTTTCAATATTTATTTTTTAGTTCTCGGCGGACACAACATCTTTATTTTATTTTTATATGGTGCTGAGGATGGAACCCAGCGCCCCGCGCGTGCCAGACAAGCACGCTACCGCTTGAGCCACATCCCCAGTCCCTGCACAGAATATTGATGGAGTTGAAAGAGCAAGTCAAATGGACCCAACATGAACCAGGTTATTACAGGAAGAGAGACACAAACCAGCATAGTTCTTGAGAAAGAAGCACACTTGTGGTATTCAAAGAACAGCAAAGAGGTCACAGAGCTGAGTTAGAGGGACTCAGGGAAGATTGTAGAAGCTAAATTGATACATTACCAATGTCCAGCAGAAATACAACTGCCATTATTGTGGAGGGCAAATTTCTCTCCCAGCCAGAAAGTTTTTGGAAGAATCTAAGCATAAATACTGTAAATCAAATCAGATTTTGATTTGGAAAACAAAACAAAACAAAAAAAACAATCTGAACTCCAGAGGTTAGGGATTTGGAGTAAATATTTTGTTTAGTTTGTCTAGTTCCAGTTACATTTTATAAATTTTCAATTTAAAATGGAAGGGAGGAAGGAAGGCAGGAAAGGGGAATAATGGGGAAGAAAGAAGGCGATACAAAGGGAGAAAGGGGAAATAAAGAGGAATGAAAAATGTTTTGAGATGGGATGATATAAAGAAGGCTATACAAAGGGAGAAAGGGGAAATAAAGAGGAATGAAAAATGTTTTGAGATGGGATGATATAAAGAGGCAACAAGTGGTTAAAATCTCAGTCTGTAATATTCTATGTCTGACAGATCAAGCCCCAGTTGACAAATTTCAATGCACTTGGCTAACTGCATTGGAAGGCATAGTGTTCTGAGACTGTATCTATAGATCAAGCAATCTCGGTCAAGTTACAAAGTCTTCAGTGTAAGTGAAAGATCCTTATTCCAAGAATGCAGAATCATGGAGAAAACCAAACTGTGAGATCATGAGAGATAGGAATCACAGAGTGGTGAGACAAGTTTCAGGCACTGTAGGAATTTTGGTAATAATAGAGTATAATACATTAGAGTTTAAGGACTGTTTACTTTCCACCCAACTATATTTTTGGAACATGTGGAAAGCATATGTATCCTAATCACATACCCCATAAAAGGATGATCACAAACCATCAAAGTCTTGTAGCTCCCATGCCATCATATAAGGTAAAGAACATTCTGACTGGCATTCTGCATTGCTACAGAAACACAAGTTTCAAACTACCTGGTTTATAGAGCCTTCTGGAGACAAGTTAACTAGATGATCCAACAAAAGTTATATGTTTTGCTCCAATGATAAATATTTCCCAGTGTAGTTTTTTCTTTCTGTGCTAAAGACACTTAACACACTTCTCTGGTCCTTCTTGTGGACAGATGAGGGGAGTAGAGATGATAAAACATTTGACTAAAGAAAAATATGCGGTGAAACTGCTCCATGAACGGCCAGGTATAGCGAGCTAATGTGTTTACAGGTTGTGCTCACACAATGGGACACCTCTTCAATTAATGATGTAGGACAGCAGGACAGCTAATAGGTGGACAGATAGGTGAAAAAACACCTTAGAAAAACATTGACTATGTTGCTTTAAGGCTCAAGAAAGTATCGGGTGCTTGTTAAAGACAGTGGAATGGAAAGGGTCACATATAGAGAATGCAGAGTATGAACAGAAAGGGCTTAAGACAAACCCTTAGAAACAGGCACATCCAAAGTAATGTAGAGGCCCATAGAACTCCATCCCATGGGCCATCACAAAAAAACAAGCTGAGGGTTAAAGCATAGCTAGGAAGAAATGGTCTCCCAAAGATTTTAAAAGAAGAAATTATGTTCCACAATGACAACCAGTGAATCTTTGTGAGAGAGAAAACTAAAAAATTTGTATTAAGCAACCTGCGAGGTATTAAGCAACCTGTGAGGGAGTGAGAGGAGAAAAAAATTTGTAGCATTTGCTGATCTCCTTATTGTAAATATTATCAATTCAATTGATTTCTGTCTACCAAGCTGATGTCAAGAGGCTCTTAAAACTCTTGAAATTTGAACACTCAGGTCTTTGGAATGGACAAAAGCCAGGTCAGCCATACCACTATATCAAATTTTTAAAATGAGGCTGAGAAGAATTCATTAGGTTACAAGCTTGGCTCATTAGGTTTCTGTGTGTGTGTGTGAAGAGGGGATGTTTACAGAAGCAGTTGGGGAGACAGAGGAATGATGGAGGGAGCTAAGTACAGTGTCCTTTTGCACCACACAAAAGTCTGATTTTATCTTGTGTTCCCAGCCATGTCCAAAACTTACTCTGATACAAAATATGTTGATGGCCTGTCATACTAAACAAGTCTTTGATATTCCAGACACCTGTAGTTATATAGATTTCATAAGTATATAAAAATATTTTAAAATGACAATTATGATAGAACCAAGAAAAATGTGTATATCATTTTCAAGTTTAGTGCCAGCACACCATTCACCATGGGTAGCTGATACCTAAAATAATAAAATGAAGACCTGGTGTTGAGGTAGTTTTTTATATCTCAATCTTTTTCAGAATTGGACTAAGTTATTCACATATTAGAGAAAAGTAGAATCTAAAAAGTATATATATTTGGATGACTCCTCACTAAAATATTTTAGTTGCTTTTGTGTGTGTGTGTATGTGTGTGTGTGTGTGTGTGTATGTGTGTGTGTGTGTGTGTTTGTGTGTGTGGTGAGTGCTATTCAGCCTGTTTTTGTGTTGTTGTTGTTCTTTTTAGGTAAACATGACAATAGAGTATATTTTGACACATTGTACGTACACAGAGTATAACTTATTTTAATTAGAAACCCCTCCTGGTGATTGAACATGATATGGAGCTATGCTGGTCATATGTTCATATATGAACATAGGAAAGTTATGTTCAATTCATTCTACTGTCTTTTCTCTTCTCATCCCTCGTCCCTTGCCTTCATTCCCCTTTGTCTTATCCAAAGTACACTATTTTCCCTTCCATTGTGTGTTAGAATTTTCATATGGGAATAGTCAGCCTTTGGTTTTGTGGGATTGGTTAATTTTACTTAGCATGACACTCTCCAGTTCCATCCATTTACTGGCAAATGCCCTAATTTCATTCCTATTTATGGCTGAGTGATATTCCATTGTGTATTTATGGCACATTTTCTTTATCCATTCATGTGTTGAAGAGCACCTATGTTGGTTCCATAGCTTATCTATTGTGAATTGAGCTGCTATAAACAATAATGTGGCTATGTCACTCCAGCATGCTGATTTTAAGTGCTTTGGGTATATACCCAAGAGTGGGATAACTGGATCAAATGGTTGTTCCATTCCAAATTTTCTGAGGAATCTCCATACTGCTTTCCAGAGTGGTTGTACAAATTGAAGTCCCACCAGCAATGTATAAGTGACTTTTCCCCACATCTTCACCAACATTTTATTTATATTCTTGATAATTGCCATTCTGAGTGGAGTGAGATGGAAATCTCTGTGTAGTTATAATTTGCATTTATTGTTTTAAGGACAGAATCCATTTCTTAGTATCTGAACACCACTAACCAATAATATTAAATATAGAAATTTTCACTTTTGGAGAGTTTTACTTATGAAGATTTTTACTTTTCAATTAAATATCCACCCCCATTTAATTCTATTTGATAACTAATAAAAAATTTAAGAGAATTTTATACTAAAGGCATTCATTAAATTTGTTAACTAAAACAACTGTTCAAAGGAAGAGGAAGGAAACAATTATCTAAAAGTACAAAAAGTTTGTCCATAAAAATAAACATTTCAATACAGGTTGGCATCTCTTTTTAGGATGTAGTATGCACTATGCACACAAGATTATTTTTGTGAAAGATAAAACAAGTAAACAAACTAAAACAACTTCCTCTTTTCAGATATTTTCATTCCATCAACTGAATACATTCAAACAAAACCAAGCACTGAGTTTCTGTTGCAGTCAGTGAGCCCCACAATGTTATGAGTATTTATCATTTAGAAGAGTGACTGGTTTGATGCTATGACTTAATATACGCATCACCTGCTTGGCTCATTTACCTGGCACTAGCTCACAAGGTCACTTGTCACCTAGTTCATCATCATATGCTTCCAGTTTTGCCAAACAACATTTTTTTTTCTGCTTAGAAATAGGAGTGAAATACAATTCACATAGAATAGGTTTTTGTGCATTTTGTTTTCCTTTTTCAAAGTGTTAAAATCACACTCTGATAATTGTACTGTTTCTATGTTTGAATAGTTTTGTTAGGGGCCCAAAAGGCAGTGGAAAGTCAGTTATCACTCGAGATATCAAATACTGTCCTGTAATACTCCAAAAAAATCTTTGCTATTATTATTAATAAAATTTCTTAGGATTTCTCATCTTTTGAAGGCCTACTAAGATTCCAAACACTTAAGTTATTCTCTTGATTCTCAATAACAAGTCTTGTTTGGACTATATTAATTGGCCCATTGAAAATTTCTCCTTCTTAATATATGATTTTTTTTTAATATTGGATATTGAATCCAGAGTTGCCCTACCACTGAAGTACACATCTAGCTGTTTTTAACTTTTATTTTGAGACAGCTGCCCAGGATGTCCTTGAATTATGATTCTCCTGCCTCAACCTTGTGAGTAGCTGGCACTACATGCCCATGACATTGCACTTTGCTATTTTTACCTTAATTTAATGTTAATTATTTGCTGTCTGGTTTTGCCTTTGTTGATATAGAGATTTATTAATCTGTGTTAAATAATTTCTTGTGTGTTGCTCCTCACTCTGAAGCATCCTCTGTAGAGTCACTCATGGGGCTGCAATTGGATCAAGTAAAAATATCTGAGATTCAGAATATTTATTCTCGTGAGTTTTTACTTTATGAGTTTGAAACAATTGTTTATTTTCCTCATCATGAACTCTTATTAATAAAAAATTTGTCTCATGAATGAAAATCAAATGAGTGATTATTTTTGCTTATTAGAAGCCTTGGAGAATCACTCTTTTATGTTTCCCCAAATGAATTTCATATGCTTCTCTTATGCTCTAAAATTAGTTGAAAATGCATTTGTAAATTTGTTGAAAATTTGTTTTCTTATGATCTAATGATAGACAAATAGTCCTAAACATATTTTTATTCTATTAATAAGTCTTACTAATATGTACCTTGTAATTACTAATTTCATCTAGCACAAGTCATTTTCATGGGACTAAAACAAATAACCTTTAAATATCAAGTTAATGTCTTGTTGAAATGTTTTAACCATGATTCTAATCATGAGATCATTTTTGTGATTTCCTTCTATAAATAATTTGCATAGTCAATAAACTCTCTCTGACGTCTCTCTTAGTAATATTTTCATTTGATAACAGGTGAATGCACAAAATTTTTTAGTTTATTCTCTCACAATGTGTGTACAATTATAGAAATCTTTGTGCAATTGAAAAACAAATATACCATGATCACAGAAAAAAAAAAAAAGTAATCTTAGACCTTGCTGGATTGCATGCAACTAAAACACTCAGGGGTCACTCCAGGGGAACTTGGCTAATTGGGCTGCGTGAAATAACCACACAAGAGACAGAAATACCTTTTTCTTTGAGGGTGCTATGAGGGCTCCTCTGACCTTAAGGGTCGGGGGGTGGGGGGAGAGAGAGAGAGAGAGCGCTCACCCATGCTGACCCCTTTTATTGAGGAGAAGCTATTCAAATGAGGCAAGGGGTCAGGTTTCAAGGGGCTGAATCTAGCTTCATAATGTCTGCTGTCAGCAGGTTGACTGACATCTAGGTAGGCCACACCCAAGGGCAGAGTAAGAGAAGGGGACAGACAAAAAGCACTTCATGGAACATATTATTCCAAACAGGGTAAGGGGTAATAAGGAACAGGTGAGCATAGCTCCACCTATGGGGCTGTAGAAAGGCACGTCCATGCAGAAGACACAGTCACTCAAACCCTAGAAGTCCTGGCTATCCAGCAACATGACCACCTGATGCCACATAGCTCAGAAGGTGAGACAGACCCAGACACATGGTAGTTCAGCCTCCCACAGACCTAAACAGCTATGTATATCTAAAGTGTCTGAGAGTCAATAGGAAAATGACTCTATTAACAATACACCTACAAGTGGACATTAATATTCTAATTTGAGGAACTTTCTTAAAAATTTTAAAATGTCAAGGCTGCAAAAATTCTTACTAATATCATCTAGAATATCTTTAGCTCTAAATCAAAATCTTTACATGTAAAATTCATCTTCTTTACATTGACAACAATCATTATTTAGTCTTCCATGCTACTTGATGTTGCTACACTTCAAATTAATACATCACTTTTATCAATCGATAGCCTGGAAATACAAAACTTGTACCACACTGATAAGCAGACATTATCAGCTGACTTATTCACAGATTCCCATACTAACTAACAGAAATTTTGAAAAAAAAAAGTCTTATTGCCTATAATCATTATTTATTATTTTAGTGTATGGACATTCTGTACTATGGGTGTGGAATATCTTTTGCAGTATTGACCTCCTTTATTATCTAATATCATAAGCAAACTTAATGGGTAGAATAATGCTCATAAACTATAATTGTTCCAGTTTATATTGTAATTTTTCAATACTCTATAGCCCTATATTTAATGTGTGCAATGTAAAAGGTCACCCTAAAATATCCTTTTATCAAATATAACTTCCTTCAGAAACAGAGGCACTCATGAATTTCAACAATAGTGAATGTGTGTGTGTGTGTATGTGCACGTGTGTTTATAAATAAGCTCATCACTGACACACTAGTAGTGGAATTGATTTAAACATAAACCAAATATGCAAAGTTTTATACACACTTATTTTTATGTTGCTAAACATTTGCATAATCAACATAAAGTGAGTAGTGCTATAGGTACTTAGAATTGTTTGTTCAACTGATTCATCATCAGTGCAACATAGTATTAGATAACATATATTTTTTTCAAAAGATATTAGCATATTCCAACCTTGTGTTGTTGTGGATGGCAAGCACCAAAATGTTAGATTGCAGATGTAGATTTGTAACAGAAATCAGTACTCATTATACAACACAGCACAAATGGTTTGCCTGGATTGTATGTAGAATTTTATGTAACAGTCCAAAGATTTCTTAAAGGAAATAATTTCATTCTAAAGCATATGTAATATTTGGCATCTTATGAAGAAATCACCAGTTTAGGAAAATTAACCTGAAAACAATGGGCCTGCTAACAAGAATAGGATAAGGATTTCAACAGGGTCATGATAAGATCACTGGAAAGGAAATAATCAATAACACAGAAACAATGAAAGAAATACTGATAAGAGACTAGAAGCAAAAGAGAGGGAGTAGTCAAAAATTGAGCACAACAGTTCTCAACAACAGGGATGTGAAAGATATTTATTCTTCCTAAAACAAGAAATTATCTGGTATACTGAATGAACTATCATACTGATTTAAGGACATCTAAAATCGTGGATAAAGAACTTTGAAAAATAAAACTCTTGATGAAAGTACTCTTCTAGGATGAGCAGGCTTTCATACTGGAAGATTGTAATTGAAGTTGGGGGAAGGAGATGCAAAAGAACATGAGTGGTTTTCAAGCATGGTAAAATCAGGCAGGCCTGTGATGAACAAATAGGTTGGGGTATCAAATTTAAGTCTGAAGGAGATCCAGATGCACAGAGAGTTGTTCCAAACAATCCTGTAGGCATTTAGTCTAGCAATCTCTCAGGTTTGATATTCTGCGATTTTCAACCATCTTGGTCATGAGGGACCCAGGGCCTGCAGTCTCAAAGTCTCAAGGTCTTGAAAGATGAAGGCTTCATGGTTTTACATTCTCTTAATGTCCCAGACTCCCACATTTAAAGAACAAATCTCTTGAGGTTCCAATGTTTTAACTAATTACAATTGTGAGATCTAACCATATAAGGTATTCTTTCTTTCAGAGAGAAGCCTGAGTTTATAGCTAAAGCATTTTAAAATGGAAATGAGCAGAATTTAACTACAGCTGCAAATAAATTACTTTCCACTTAAACTTCTAATATAAATGAGACTATAAGCTGTTTGGCAGTGAAAGAAGTTGAGCCAAGTTGGAAAGCAAGGACAGATCTTAGACATTTTGTGCCTAAACACATAGAAGAACTAAAACCATATATCCACTCCAAAACAGCTCAACATCTAATTTCCTGATTGGACCAGTTGGCCATTTATCATGGCTCTCAAATTGTCACAAAGCAAAGAAAATCAAACAATGTGATCCCACTGTAAAATAAGTTGAGATGAATTTTAGAAGATATTTGGAAACTGTATGAAAAGAACCCAATTGAAACCTTGGAATTGAAAAAAAATTATAGCTAAATATAAAACTGCAAGCAAGCAAATAATAGCAGAGAAAATATAAGATCAATGTATAAGGAGGTAGAGTCTGAAGAACAGAGGGGGAAAAACTCAAAGAGAACAGAGACTATGACTTGTTTAACAGAATCCAACAGTCAAGTGTGTAGATGGTAAATAGTTAAGAGATAATGGGACAAAATATATTTGATGGAATATTTACTATTTTTTAAAATATGATGAAATGATAACAACCAGTTAACCCTAGAAGCTAAACAAACTTGAGCAGAATAAATATAATGCCTTAGGGAATCATAGTCAAACTGCTGAAACCAAAGATAAGGAAAAAATCTTAAATAACAAAGGAAAAAAAAAATACAAAATAGCCCCCCACCAAAAAAGCTAATGATCTAATTAATAAATGTGTAAATGAACTAAAAAGGCACTTCTCAAAAGAAGACTGCAAGTGGCCAACAAACATGAAAAAATGTTCAAAATTGTTAGCAATTAGGGAAGTGCAAAATAAAACTATATTGCCCTCAGGACAGTATTACATGTTTGTAATCTCAATGACTTGCAAGGCTAACACAGGAGGACTGAATTCAAAGTCAGCCTCAGCAACTTAGCGGGGCCCTAAGCAACAAGAAAGAAAGAAAGAAAGAAAGAAAGAAAGAAAGAAAGAAAGAAAGGAAGGAAGAAAGAAAGAAAGAAAGAAAGGAGGGAGGGAGGGAGGGAGGGAGGGAGGGAAAGAGGGAGAAAAGGGTTGGGGCTGGTAAAGTATCAGTGGTAAAATATCCCTGGGTTCAGTCCCCTGTACCACAATAAATAAATAAATAAATAAATAAATAAATAAATAAATAAATAAATGAACAAACAAAACAAAATTACTATGAGATTTTATTTCACTTAGTCAAAAAGGCAGGTTTCAAGAATACAATAATAAGAAAAACTGGAGAGCATATAGAGAAAAAGGAACACTTTTACACTATTAGTGGGATTGTAAATTATTACAACCTCTATGGAAATCAATATGGAGGTTCCTCAAAAGACTAGGAATGGAACCACCACATGATCCAGCTAGACCATTCCTAGTGTTTATCCTAAAGAATTAAAGTCAGCATACTATAGTTACACATGCATACCCACATTTACACAGCACAATTCACAATAGCCAAACTATGGAACCATCCCACGTGCCCGTCAATAGAATGGATTTAAAAAAAATGTGGTATATATAGACAATGGAGTTTCATTCAATCATAAAGAATAATGAAATTATGTCATTTTCAGGAAAAGGAACAGAACTTGAGAAAATTATGGTAAGTGAAATAAGCCACTCAGGAAAAAGGGAAACAAAGTTGGTGGGGGAATCACATGAAAATCAAAAGGAGCTCAGTAGAGGGAAGGAGGAAAGGGAGGGAAAAGAGAAACACTGGGGAATATTATTGGTCAAATTATATTGTTGTATTTTGTGCATGTATGAATATGTAACAAAATATCTCTCCATTATGTAGAACTATAAAGCACTAATAAAAAGTTTGGATAAAATAGTGAGCAAGATTTCTTATGGTTGTCATGATGGTGAAGTTGTGGGATCTATATTTAAATATTTAACAATGAAAAAAAAAGAAAAGAAAAGAAATTTCAAATTTAACTCAAACTGTCCCAGAAGAAAATGGAATATTTTAAAGTGCTAAAAAGAAAAATACAATAAAGCAAAAACCTATGAGCCTGGAATTTTAGATTCAGTAAAAATATGTCAAGAAAAAAAGAGGGAAGGTAGTTTTGTATCTGACCAAGAAGAAATTTCAAGAATTAGATTTCTCCACCTACCTGAAATATGTAAAACACTGAATGAAATTAATGTTTCTCATTTAAGATATATGAGGTAATGGGGTTGTGGCTCCACGGTAGAGCGCTCACCTAGAGCATGCAAGTCCCTGGGTTTGATCCTCAGCACCACATAAAAATAAATAAACAAAAACAAAGGTATTGTGTCCAACTATATCTAAAAAATGTATATATTTTAAAAAGATATATGACACAATAGAGGGACTGTGACCACCAAGATATAGGAAATGAAATGAGCTTTATGCCTTCCCCAACTCAGGGACCCAAAGATCTCCAGGACATGGCACAAGGAAGGGGATCCTAGGCAGAGCTCAACCTGAGTTGAGAATATGGCATCCACTTGCTATATGAGGCCAAAATAGTAACAACATGTTACTTATAACATTATATAAATACAATATATTATTAATACCACAAAATAAGGAAGGAAATCTGAATGGAAGTATACTGCTCTAATGAAACAAAATAAGTGAAACTAGACTTTTACCCAGCATATTAATCATTACATTATGTGCAAATAGTCTAACCACTCAAATTCACATGGAAAATAAATCAGCAGACTACATAGCCTTAAGTCTATGCTCTGTATGAAAGTCATATGCTAAATATTTCTCAAAGAGGTTGAAAACAAGAAGATTGAAAAAGACAACATTGAGTATGGAATGATGGGGAAGCACTGTTCACATCTTAAAAAATAGATTTCAAGACAAAGAGTCTCTGTGGAAAAATAAAGTTTGGTTTTTGTTGTAAGGATAATGGTTAATTCATCAGAAAGACTTAAGTATTCTAATTGTGTAATAAGTAATGACAGGGCCTAAATATGCATGAAGCAAATACTGGCAGAAATAAAAGGGAAATATGAATCTATAATCTTAGTCAGAAACTTTTAATATCTTCATCTTTCTAAGAATAAAAAGACAAAAAATATTAAAGATACAGATGACTTATAATATCCACTGACTGGTGTAATTGACAGAGAATGCTACACATGATTCCTATCACTGCAAAAAAAAAAAACAATTAAAAAAGAACACTGCATAAAGTGAATACAGAATATTCTTTCATCTCAAAAGCATTTGAAGTGCTTGTCACATTTTGAAAAATAATCAATTAAAAAACAATAACAATAAAATATTCTAGTAATTGGAAATTAAGCAACAGTTCTAAATCACTGTGGATTGAAGAAGAAAGAAATTACAATGGAGGTTTTTAAATTGCATGCTAAATATGAAAATACAAAATAGCAAGTTGCGTGAGATTCAGCTAAATTAGTGATCGAAGGAAATTTCCAACTTGAAATCCATCTATGATAAAAAAAAATAAAATTAAAATAATGATCTACATGTCAACGTAGAAAAAGCCATAAAGACAAGATCAAGTAAAAAAATGAAGAAATTTCAAAAGATAAATAAATGTATTCATAAAATAATAAACAAGAAAAAATACTTGCATGAAAACAAATTGTTTGGTCTGGGGTTTTGGCTCAGTGGTAGAGCGCTGGCTTAGTATGAGCAAGGCACTGGGTTCGATCCTCAGCACCACATAAAAATAAATAAATAAAATAAAACTTGCTATTTAAAAAAAAGGAAGAAAACAAATTGTTTTTTAACGAAACTTAACTATATGATTTATCATTTTTACTCCTGTTATTTGCTTTAAAGAAGTGAAAATATATGTACCCAGAAGGAAAAGAAAAGGAGTAACAAAAAAGTAAAAGGAGGAGGAGGACAAGAAAGAAACAAAAAGTAAAGAAAGAACAATGCGTGCATAAGATCACACAAAGCAAATTCATCCATAGTAACCAATAAGTGCATAAGACACAAATATCCATCCAAGGGAAAGGAGAAGAAATCAGTCATGATTGTAGAAGAAAGTACTCAGAAATAAAATGTGCAGTTTACTTATATATGCAACCATCCAGATGGATCTAGAAATCACACAGAATGAAAAAGGATGGAAAACAAGTGGACATTCTATAATATTCCACTTATATAAAGTCTTGGATCAAAGTCAGATTGATAGAAATTACATTATTGGTTCTCTCCTGAGACAACAGGAATTTTAACTTGGAACTTGGAATAAGTCATTCCTTCATTTCCATGGCAGGTTGGTTCTAGTGTTGTGGTGTGAACTGATAAATACAATCAATAAATACAATCAATATGTGTAAGTTATATGTTATAGATCAGTAAAAAATATAGATTATAGATATAAGATTTTGACAAATGAAGTAAGACAATTATAAAGCAAGAACTGTCATAGACGACCTAAGACTCCATTTTGCAGCCTCCTACATTAAAAAAACTGTTAGAAGAGCTGTTTCTGAGAAACTAAAATGAAAGCTGTTTTCTTATAATATATTGTTTTCTGTACTTGTACCCCACAAAATGTATTCAACTCAGGATATGGTTGTCTTGGTGATCCAAGACTTTGAAGTAGATCTTTGCCCCTGCTAACCACCTGCTCAAACTCAGGATATGGTTGTCTAACACCTCCTTGGACCCAAGATGTGGTTATAACTGAATTGCAAAGCTGATTGCTTTTTTCTAGCTTCTGTACTTGCTTGCTTGCATGCTAACTGGAAAATTCCAGTCCTGCTTAGGGCTCCCAGGTCCTGCTTACTATTGCTTTAATTTCTATGATTGGCGTGCTTGCATGATGCTAAGGAAAGCCCCTGGGTTGTGGTTTTTGTCTTTAAGTTCCCAGGATATAGGCCAGGAAACTGCTGTTCTCCCACAGGGTTTCAGTCTCTATGGATGGGTGACAGTCCCTGACCAGGTAAACAAAGCTCTCTTTGATGTGAATCCAGACTTAGAGTGTTTTCTGAAGTGGCTCTCCATAACACTAGAACCTCATGTGAATACCAAAATCTGAATGCTCAAGTCCCTTATATAAAATGGTATTGCATTTACATCTAAGCTATGCAAATCCCCTATATACATTAAATATTCTCCAGATTTCTTACTTGCAATGCCTAATATGATATAAAATTCACATAATAGTTGCTATATTGTATTGTTTAAGGAAAATAAAAAGAAAGACTATAAACAATTTCAATACAAATGCAGTATGTTCTCAAATATTTTCAATACATAATTGGTTAAATCCCTTGTTGTGGAACCCATAAGTACAGAGGGCTGACCTTAAATCTTGTTTTCAGCTGTGGTTGCGTTTGAATATGCATTTAGACAAAATTCATTGACCTGTACACTTAAAATCTGTGCATCTTCTTCTATGAAACTTATGTTATGGGCTGATTTGAAAGTTAAGTCATGCTGAATCCATCCTGCTCAGACATCTTACCCTGTGTAAGGAGTTGGCTTTCCCTTCCTGTTAGAGCCCACTCTCATTGAAGCTGACACCCCCACCAACTTGCACCCTGACCACAATGTCTTTAAACTCTGGAGCTGTTCTGAGTAGAAACAAGAAGTGTAAATTCTAAGAATATTCTGCTAATTGATACTTTCCACTTTTATGACTTATGATTGTACTTGTCTCACCCTCTCCCTTCTTTGTGGCTTTTCTGTGTAAATGGTCCCTCCACCTGTATTCATTGTCCTGGGATGCAGAACTGTCTGCTTTCTGTTCTCTTGGCCCTGGCCAGAATAAATCCTTTGTCTTTTTGTTTAAAAAGACCCAGTGTTTTATTTGGAATTTTAGAATTGCGCCTTAACACTTATACTTAACTAAGGTTGGCAATGGTTAAACCACAATATCAAGATCAGAGAAGAGCACAAGTGTCTTCTAAAATAGGGAAACTGCAAATGGAATTGTTTTTGGAGAGGTCCCTCGTAACTTCATGATCCAAGGAAATAGTAAGTAAAAATACAGGCAAAAAAAATATAGTCTCCATATCTTTCCTAAAAAAATCAGTCTATAATTCTGTTATTTATATTATTATTCACATGATAAATGCCAGCTTTAAATTAGTTATAAGTAAATAAATGTTTACATTTTGTGTTTGCTCTTCAAATAATAAAATACTTCGTTTTTCATTCTCCCTAAAATCTTGTACAAATGAATTGACCACATATTTTAAAGTACATTATTTAGGTGATTTAAACCCTTTCCACTTAACTTTTATCAGCATATAGGCACTTTCATGCAATATGTGCTTTAATTTATTTTAGAAAAAAAATTTACTCTTAATACTAGTAATAACATCAAAATAATTCTCTTTTCTACACATTGTTCAGTTTTAGAGAAAAGAGTATACTTAAATGATACAGTTTTTTTTAAATGCCTAAACTGTGCTTCTAGGTTATATTCAAGTACTAAGATTGTAAATAAGGAGTCAAAAGCATCTTTTAAAACAGTATAAACTTCCACTTAGTGATAGCTCTCTTGCAATTAATTTTACTGGTCACACTAACTTTATATAAATAATCCAGGAGAGGTAAAGCTGGTTGATTTTTTTTTCTTCACTCCAATTTCAGACAGAACACAAACATAAAATGCTACATCTGAAGACACCTCAGGTACTGCTCACAGCAGCTGCAATGATACATCAATGATACATCAAAGGCCAGTATTTCTATGTAGGAAATGTGCAAAAGAGCTACTGGTTATCAATTAGAGTCTCAGTGCACATGCAGATATATAATGAACGTGTTGAATACACACCACTTTAGGGAACAAAAATGATATAAACAGAACACGTCATTTGGAATCCTTTTTATTCTCTTTATTCAGACACCTAGATTAAAAACACCTTGAAAAAGAAAAATTTGTTGTTGGTGCTTGGAATGTGAGTTAATGTGAAGGTTAAAAAATTTAAATGTGCTCTCTTTATATGTATGTGCGAATATATGTAAGATATTAACATTAGTATGTTATTGGTTTTACTTTAAGTATGGAAAAGGGAATAAAGAACTTCATTCTGCTCATTTTTGCATTTTATATGCCACAATGGACATATAAGGGTCTCTGACAAGGGCTATGTCTATAAATATTGTCAAATCATCTTCATGTGTATGAAAACAAGAGTTATAATGCTAAAATAGCTTTGTACTCCTTCTGACTCCTGGTGAATAATTTACCAACAGAATATCATTTTTGTGGGTAGTTGCTGTGATTTAAATGTTCCCATCAAAAATAATGTTGAAATTTGATTGACATTATTAAGAGGTAGGACCTTTAAGAGGTCAATCTTGAATACAATCTTGTGCTTGAATATACACCAGAAGAACAACTTAGGCATTTTTCACTATCTCATATAAGTATACTCTTTGTCCTTGAAGTTGAACCATATGTTAAAATAAGTATTCTTGATGATATTACTAGTATTGTGTATTTTGGGTTTTGTTTCCCAAAAACAAAGGTCATGAGGACTATGCACTCAGTAGTGTGTTTGTGACATTTTTTACAGGATAAAGTTAATTATTAAGAGAGTGTGTTCCTGGTAAAAAGATTATTCAGCTTGGATTTTTTTGTGTTATATATGTCTTCTGCCATGTTATGAACAGCACAAAGGCCCTCACCAGTTACTGGTTCCAATGTCTTAACCGTGATCCAAATAAACTGCAATTATTTGTAATTTACTCAATTTCAGACACTCTGTCCTAGAAACTAAAAAAGAACTAACACAGAAAATTGGTATGGAGAAGTGAGGTTGTTACTCTAACAAATACATGAAAATGTGGCAGTGAATTTGTAACTAATAGGCAGAGGCTAAAAGAATTTGGAGGAATGAGTTAGAAAAAGCCTATATGGCTATAAATTGAACATTAGGATTGTTTATTTCTGAGCATCCAGAAGAGGAGAGCCGCAGAGAAAGTTCAAATCTTCTTAGATCTAATATAAGGAATTGTGATCAGAAACGTCCATAGTAAAGTCATTCTAATGAGGTCACAGAAGTAAATGAGGAATAAGAAATTGGAAACTGGATTAAAGGCCATTCTCATTTACAATTGCAAAGAACATGGTGGAATTATGCTCATTTGCTTGTACTTTATGGAACCCAGATATCTGGAACGAGGATATCTGGTGGAAGAAATAGCAACAAAGCATTCAGTCAAATGTGTGACTACTTTAAACTGCTTCATGTAAAATGAGTGAGGAAAATGATGACTTATTTATAATTATAAGGGAAGCATGTTTTTCCTCATATAAAGAAGCTAAAAGAAAAAAGGAATAAAAAAGTGATCTCATTGAAATAAAAGGGAGAAAAGTAGAGGAGGGAGTGAGTATCAAGGAGGAGGGAGGAAGAAAAGGAAAGAGGAAGAACTGTAGAATAAAATGGATCAAATTGCATATATGAGTCTGCCATAATGAATCACATTTTTATGTATAATTATAATGTTTTGTTCAGCTTTTTCACTGCTGTGAGTAAATGACTCAACCACAACAGTTGTAGAGGGGGAAAGGTTTGTTTGAGGGCTCTCAGTTTCAGAGGTCTTAATCCATCGAAGGCCAGCTCCATTCCTCAGGGCTCAAGGTGAGTTCACCATTATGATGGGAGAGTGTAGCAGAGGGAAGCAACTCACATGATGATTAGAAAGCAGAGAGAGACTAAGCTCACCAAATATATACCCAAAAGGCATTCCTCCAGTACCTACTTCCTCCAGCCACAGGCTACCACTTCAGTTACCACTCAGATAATCCCTATCAGGGATTAATTCACTAATTGGGTTAAGACTCTCACAACCCAATCATTTCTCCTCTGGACATTCTTGCCTTGTCTCACACTTGAGCTTTTAGGGGACACAACATCTAAATCATGACATATAATATAGACATGTAAACAAAAGATGCATGTAAGTACATGGAATAAAGACAAGAAAAGTAGAGGAAGGGAAATGGGAAGGGTGGAGGGGAGAGAAATAGATAGTTACTTGGGAATGAATTGGAGTAATTATGTTATTTTCACAAATGAATATGTCACAATGAACCCCAGCGCTATTTATAGTTGTAATATACTAATAAAGACATTAAAAACTGAGAAGTGGAGTGGAAAATTTTTGAAAATTTGCAGCTCAGAGTCAAAAACTATATCTAGAAGAAATTATTAGGGGTGTGACCACATGACTGCTGAAGCAATTAATATGGATAGAAGTCAGACAGGTTCTAATCAGTGAGACATGTGAGAATGTCTCCAAAGATATTTTAGTGATATTTGAGGCTTCCCTTTGCATGATAAAATTCTATGAGGGCAGAATCATATTATTCCAGGGGGATGGACTCAGGTTACCATCCAGGGTTTCACTGCCCAGAGTTACATCAAGTCTCTGCTCCTTGAATCCTGCTGCAATGCTCCTGGGCCTCTCCTACATTGGCTCAAGTGGACACCAGCAATAAGCCTTCATGGCATCTAGATGTGACTAACTCCATAGGTGCACAGAATGCAAGACCTATGGAAATATGGCTTCTTCTTCCTATATGGACTAGCTATGGACCCAGGCAGAAACCTGTCACAAATGCAAAACAATTTAGAGCCTCTACGAAGGCCATGCTAAGTACAACTATAGGGTTGAAGCCCCAACAGAGAGTCCTAACTATGGTAATGCATGTTGGAGCCAAAGTGTAGTTACCGCTTTTGAGACTATGGAACTGTAGAGCTACCAGCATTCAAAATCAGCCTGGGAGAACTGTAGGCATGGGATACAACACATGATAGTAGCTGCTTGGGAGGAACAGCAAAACTATAGGAGTAAAGCCTCCCAGGTCTTCAGATTTCCCTCCTCCCTCACACAAGCATATCCAGGAATTGGGACATGGAATCAAGGAAGACTATTCTGATGCCTCAAAATTTAATGTCTGCTTGGCCGGGGCATGGTGAAGGACATTTGTAATCCCAGTGGATTGGGAGGTTTAGACAGGTGGGTCACAGGTTGAAAGCCAGTCTGAGCGACTTAGTAAAGCTCTAAGTAACTCAGTAAGGTTCTGTCTCTACAAAAAAAAATATATAATAAAGGGTTGAGGATGTGGATCAGTGGTTGAGTGCCCATTGGTTCAATCCCCTGTACCATTCTTTTTGGTCTGGGACTTACTTGGAAACAGTAATTCTTCCCTTGTCTATTTTTCCCTTTAAGATAGAAATCTTAAAGGAAAAAATAGATTACCCACCACCTCTCCCCCTTTTTAATTATTTCACAGATTTACAACTAGAGAGAATTTGCATCCAGATGAATCATTTCTTGATTCTCATCCATATCTGATCTAAATAAGAATTTGGACTTTGGATTTTCTAGTTGGTGCTGTATCAGATGAAGACTGAAATGAATATACTTTATGTGTAAAGGTGTGAGATTTGAGAGCCAGAGGCCCAATGTTACGGGCTTGAATGTCCCACTCCATTTTGAGATGTAACTGCCATTATTAATTAGGGGGGCCTTTCAGAGGTGATTAGTTTGTGAGATTTCAGCCCTCATGAAAGGATTGATGCCATTATTGCTGGAGTGGGTTGGTGATCAAGAGAGTGGATTCCTCATGAAAAAGATGAGTTCAGCCCAGTTTTCTTTCTCTGTGTCTCATGTCCTTGCTTGCTCTTCTGTCACATTACTGTGTATTGCAAAGGATATCACCAGCACCAAGGTTTTGAATTTCCAGTCTTCACAACCATGAGTCAGATACACTGCTACTCTTTCCACTGTTTATAGTTTACCCAGTCTGTGATATTCTGTTACAGCAGCAGAAAATGGACTGAGATAGCAGCCATATATTAGAGATATTTGTCTCTTCTAAATGATCTTGATTTTTTCCCACAGAGCAAAGTTTGTATTGTGTTCAATATTGATCTCTATATTATGAGTTCCCTATATAAGGTAAAGCCAACAAATTCCAAATGCCGTTTTTCTCTGAAGCAAGTTGATCAATAACATGTTACATATAGTTTAGTCTTCTACTAGATTAAAATTTGATACAAGTAACACATTTTACGTATAAGCACTCTTCCTCAAATAATGAAATTTTCCTATTATACTGTTTTTGAAACAAAGGCAAAAAGAAAATATTTTCCCCCAATTAGTCTGCAAATCTCATATGAGTACACACTAATCTTCATTACATGGCAGAAGTTATTTAAGCTACTTAGCTCTTAGGAAAACAATGATTTGAATTTGACTTTAATGTAGAAAACAACCATGGTACATTTTTCATTTAGAATGAATGTAGTTTAAATGATGTTTAATTTTAGAACATAGTTATAAGGTACCTTCTGTTTAGAAATCCTGCTGTTCAGATGTGATTTTATTTCAGAAAATCTGCAGTTAAAAATTCCATTTTCTTCAGAATGATGCTGTGTGAATGAGGATTTTGAGCAGAACACTTGCCGTTACCCACTACCTTCCATTCACAGGACTACTTCCTGAATGTGCTTTCAATTAGGAAATCTCAATAAGTTCTTTTTAAAATCCAAAAACCCTGATTCAACTTTGCAGCTTTGAATTATCAGGCCTTTTTGAAACTTGGTCCCCACTGTTCTTGATGTTGGAAATCACCCAAATAGGAAAAAACAAAAAAATCTTGTGCATGGAGAGAAGCTTTTAAATTATCCGTTGTTTTTTTTTCAAAATTTCATGCCAAAAGGACAGATGGTGTAGTCAATACATAGGGTCATGCATCTTTGAAAATCTGATCACAATATCCACCTCCTACGGTAAATAATTCCATCTGTAAGCACTTGTAAATGTATTGAAAGAAGAAATGAAGCAAAAAAGTATAAATCTCTATGGTAGTCACTCAGAATGCAGAGAAGGTAGCCTGAAAAGTTAGCAAATGAAAGGAAGAATAAAGGGCAATAAAGAAGTGTCACAAGAATATCATCCTTCCATTCTAACAATTGGGAAGCACAAGGATTTACAACATAAAAATCTATGCCACTTTCAATTTGTTGTAATTCCTTCTTCATCTAGTTCAAATAAGCCCTGTTTCAGAGAAATCTCTAGTAATCATCATATTGACACTTCATCTAGCCTGAGTGCTAATGAGCCAAGATTTTTCTGCCATAATTTTTACCCAAGAGCTCACACTGTCACAGCCCATCAAAGAAACAGTGCCAGGCACAGTTTTCAATCTAAAAACACTTCCCTCGTTCAGAGGCTTCAGTTTTCAAGTGTAGGGGGGTTATTTGTTCCTAAATATCTTTTTTCCCTACTCTATTTCAGTTGCCTACATGACTTGTAATGAAATGAAGCAAGAATAAAAATGTTCCCTTCACCATCAATTTGTGTCTGTCTTTATCCTTTCCAAAATCTGATTATTTTCATTTAGACCAAGCTCTTTAGAAATAATTCTGCAACAGCAGCCACGTATATTCCTGATCTTGAAATAAATTATAGAAAATTTTTTTTGAGGGAGAGGAGAAGACAATATAATGTTAAAAGGGAGATAAAGAATTTCTGGTAAAATAAAAATAAATTCTCAACTTTCTAGAAGCCTCTGAGCAAATCTTTCTTAGCAGTATCTCCCTGCTTCCCCGTACCCCCCACCCCCCGGACTTTATTAGAATCATCGCTGACATGGGATTTTCTTTTTTCTTGGTGGTCTCTTTAGAACTCTGAAGCTGACTTCTTTTCCTACTGGAGATAACCAATCCTCAATTTTAAGAGGAAGACTCCTGTTTCTCTCTGCTTAAGGTGCTTTGATTATTTGATATAATAGAAATCCAAAGAAAGGGAAAATCATTAAGTTGTGCAAGTGGTTAAAGTGACATTTCCATTTCCAAGTTTAAAAAAAACGGCATTTTTATTAGTCTGTAGGTATTTGTCTGTTGTCTCTCTTCTATATCTCTGGGTCACTCAGTTCTAATCACAGCTATTGGGACGTTTTGAGAGGAGAGCCAATTGATTTTCCCCTGAGCTCAAACTACACAGGACTGAGAAGAAGAAAGCAGCAGTCCACTAAGCTTCTGTGCTAATCAGACAAGGATCAGACACCTTCTCAGCTACAGAATCTGAGCAGCAGAAATAAGAGTTGTTTCTTTATTTCTTTTCATACTTTTTCTGTTGTTCTCTTACTATAGAAGTAAAAATTTTTTGTCAAGATATTTCAGTGTAGAAATAAAACTGCTCTTTATCCAAGTCTGGATAATTTAGGGAAGAAAGACATCGGAGCTGCCATGTTCAAAAAACTTTTAAACACACACACAAAAATCTCCAAATGATAATGGATGAGGCTAAAGCCAGTAGAAACAGAAAGTGTAGAGGTAGAAATAAATAATAATGTATATTCCTCCAAGTCTTTTTTTGTTTTCTTGAAGTTCAGTGTCCTGATGTTGCTAAAATAATGCAAACTAGCATATTAATGAACACTAGCACTACAGTAATGTTAGGAATCTCAGTGTGTATTTTTTTTCTAAGTGTTTCATATATGAACTATATAATCCATGCCTTATGAGAGGATTTCTGAACCATTTTTTATAAAACTACTCAAAACAATTGCTATATTTGCTGCATCTTCTTCGCATCTACCCATTCTCTCTTGACTTACCCTTGAAATAGGTGTCTGACTCATGAACTTGCTCTGAAATAGGAGTCTGACTCACTACCCCAAAGAACTATACTTATTCGGGTCACATTGGAGAATTAATTATCAGATCTCTGATTTTACTCTACTCCACTTTGCACCAATGTTTGATACGGTTATTTACTCAGCCTCCAAAAACATTCTTCATTTAGCTTCCGGGAAACCACACTCTTATCACCCACCCACCCAACCCCGCCCCCAACATCTACTTTCAGTCTTATATTTCGCTTCACTCACTCAACACAACTCAGGGTTTAGGACCTGGAAGCAATCTCTTTTCACCTACACCCAAGCCCTAGGAAAGCTGATGTCAAAGCATAGCTTTAAATGCCATCTGAGACTCTTGAATTTCTTTCTTCATCCCAGATATTTCTCCCGGATTCTAAATCTATCTTCCTAACTGATTTTATATGTCTCTAATATGCAACAGGAATCCAGACTTTACATAGATGAAGTAAAGAAGACTTGGTGATTGGCAAGGAAGTGCTTCATTCTGCAATGGAGAGCTCATAAGAAAGAGGTGCTCAGTCGGGAACCTATAATCCTCCCTAACATTACTCATGTCGTGATACCTGGGTGACAGAATGTAGAAGGAAACACTGTGTTTCTGCTATTAGCTGAGAACAGATATAGCACCTATTTTCCTACTCTGTCTGCTAGTGGAGGGCACCAGGGTGATTTCGAAGCCACAGGATGATAAAAGGAGGAGAGAGCAGGGGGGCAGACATAATCAACTCTCAGTTAACACTTAAAGTATAGATACTCAGAATTTCCAATCTGAATTTTTATATTGGATTGTATATAAGTGAAAAAAAATACTTATTTTATTCTATCAAGAGATAGAACATAATTGAGAAATTTGTTAACAATGTTAACAAAAACATCCTAATCACTAGGCTCTAATAGAGGTCCATAAAACAAATTGCTTCCTAATCCTACCTCCAAGAAAACAGAAATTCTGATCTTCTGGCAGTTGCCAAGGCTAAAATTTTATAACTTTCCTGTACTCTTCTCTCTCACATATTTTATCTCAAATTTACCTACCAATCCTACTGGACCACCTTCAAAATAAATTCATATTCTGAGTATCACAGCACATAACTTGATCTATCTATCATCATTTTTTTCTGAACAACTCTGATGTTTTTCTCTTCATCTTTGCTGCTTCCACACTTGCCCAACTATAATATTCCTTGCATTTCATTTCTTTTCTTTATTTTTAGTAATATTTCTAATAAGCAAATTAGATACTGCTAGTTAGTTTCCCAGGGAAGCAGACTCTGTTACAGATGTGAATATGAATTAGACTATTAGAGAGTGCCCTGGGGATTGCCTATCACCTGTATACAAGAAGAAAGCGGATATGGCATCTAGAGAAGGTGGATCATAATGCGATATCAATGAAGGCCTCTGCTAATCCCTCAGGGAGCTCTCAGGTTGGCCATGACCTTGCATAGTAATTCCAATTTTGGTTGGAAGGACTGAGGATTTTTACTCTCACATCAACCAGTCATTGCTGCAGTCTGCCCCAGGAATGAGGCATCCCTTTCAGCAAGGCAACTCTCCTCAGTAAAGGCAATTCTAAAAGACTGATGGCTGAGGATTTTCTACTGCCAGCATTTTCATCTCCTCAGGGAATAAGACCTTTAGCTCAAGACTAAAGGAGATCTGGATGGCAATCACACTGTCCAATACATCAAATCATGTCATTTCTGTGATGAAAATATTTCATCATCTTCTTGTTTCTCTCAGTACCAAGTTCAAAATCATTTCAGGTCCCTTAGTGATCTGGCTACTGACTATTTTCGTATCATTTTTCCATAATACCAGCCTCATTCATTTTGCTTCATCCCTGCTGGGCTATTGCTCTTCCTTAGGAATGCCAATCAAAGTATCCCAATTGGGCTTTTCCACAAGATTTTTCCTCTACCTAGAATTTTTCTTAATCTATATTTTACATGACTTGGCTCCTCTTTAAGTCCAGGGATTGTCTATTTTTTCCTATAAAATCCCAGATACAAATATTTAAGGTTGTGTATCATATGGGTCTTTGTCACAATTAGATTGGACCCTGTAGCCCCAAAGCAGCAAAAGACAATATATGAATGTGTAAGTATGGATGTTTTCCCATAGAAATTTATTTACAAGAACAGTTGGCTGGATTTGGACTATGGGCAATAGTTTGCTGACCGCTATTTTAGTCAAATCTTGGCTCAAATGTGGCTTCCTCTGAAAGCAGTACAGATGGTCCCTGACTTAGCTATGATTTGACTTAATTTTTTTTAATTAAGATGGTGTGAAAGCTACGCACATTCAGTGAAACCACATTCACATTTGAATTTTGATCTTTTCCTTGCCTAGTGATATGCTGTTTGATACCCAATGCTGGTGAGTGGCAGTGAGCCACACAGTCATGTGATCAGGAGGACAAATAACCCACACTATACAGTGGATGGTGCTGCTAAACTATGATCTTAGGTTGGTTAGGGGTATTAAATGCATTTTCAACTGATGATGTGTTCAGATTATATGGGGGTTTACTGGGACATAACCCCATCATAGATAGAGGAGCATTTGTATAGCAAGTTAATTAGGAGGCTCACTTTGGAATCTACCTGTTCCAAGTGTCTCTTCTACTTCTGATACTTGTGGTCTGAGTAACTTTAGGTTTCCTATGACTTACTTCCAAAATGCATATTATAATAACATCATCTTCACAAGGTTATGTTTACATTCAAATGAAATGCTACACATCAAACACTTGTAACAATGAATGGCACAAAATAAGTGCTCCTTTAAAAGCTCCAGTCCATCACTCTGCATTTCTTCATATTACTTCACTCTTACTATTACCTAATATTTAGCTAGTTTTTATTCAGCTATTACCTTTTTTCACTTCCTCTGCTTGAATAAAGCTCTATGGGATCAGAAATGGTGTTCCTGATTAATTGCTTAATTGCCTGAACCTGCCAAGGCACTTTATATAGTGGAGGCCCACAACAAATGTTTTTTGAATGAACAAATGAATGAAGAGGGTTTTGAGCTTGGAAGGTCTTGAAGTCAGATCCAAATGCATGAATAGCTTTGGTTTCAACCAAGTTACTCATCTGATCTTACTCTTCTTATTTGGAAACAGGAACCTAATATTGAACATCTTAAAGAAAGCATGAGTTCTATTCCTCAAAATTACCTGCATATTCTTTCACTTTATGATTATCCATAAATGCCTATACATACATTCAATAATGGGATTTGATGCATAACTATGGTCTGTCATATATGTAATATTTCACTCTGGAGTCTTAGTGCGTATCAGCATCCACATTTCTAAAGTTATATCCTTGGAGATGCATGGGCTTCCCTAACTTCTCAGAATCAGATTGATGTAAGCATATCCTAAGAAATGTGCTAAATTAAACTCAACACATTTCTACTTTATCTTGTTTGTAAGTCATGAGCTCTATTACAAGTAACTGTACTTTAAAAAATTTATTTGACAATCTCTGCTTTATTAAGGATTCAAGGGAAAAATTAGAATGATTCTTATTTACAATATGTCCTACAGATCACATTCAGGAAAGCCTTCTCTCCTCATTCTGCATATCAAAGTTCTGTTCAATTTTGGCTCTGCATCTTCCACCTACTGCAAAAATCTGGAACAAACCCCATCACCTAAAGGTGCCTAACTCTACCTTGACCACTGTACTAAAAATGCAGTCTTCCCAAAACTCCCAATATTTTCTTTTATTTCACTTATTTATTTTTTATGACTGTCATCTTTTAACACATTATAACTATGTGCTCTTTTCATGAGTTGTTTTAACTTCTTTTTGTTTAGTTTTGCTTTATTTTTATTGCCTACCTTCCTTGAAAATAAGTTGCACAGGGCAGGGCTTTGTTTGAGTAAGTGAAATGTCCTACATACCAGGAACCATGTCTCACACATTGCATTTTCTATTCTGTTTATTTTTCATTCGTTCTTCTTTTTTTTTTTTTTGCATCAACTAATGTATATGAGCTTATTTTCTTATCAAAATCACACCATATAATTGAGGGATGCTAAACCTCTTCTCAACATGCCCTAATATATAAAGGCCAAGAGAAAAATTATAAAAAATATTAGACACTCAATAAATATTTGTTGAATAATTGAGTAAATGTATAAATGAATGTTAGCTTAGGGGAGCTATGTAGTCCCCCACTACAGTGACAGAATTAAACCCATAGGTTCTTCTCATTGTTTATTTTTGCATTTACTATAAGATGGATGTAAATTTTTATTAATATGTATTCCAATATTTTTTTTGAAGAAATAATAACTACTAGACAGGAGCAACTGCTTAGCTTTGAGGACTTTAAGTAAATTATTAGCATAAGTGAGTTTTTCAGAGGCCCTGAGGAATCAACACTACTGGGCCAAACTAAAGGTTTTGGGGAAAGAAATTATTACTGTGGAACACTGTATTTTTTGATTATTTCTAAAACTCATTTAGCAACATAGAATTATATTTACTCTACTCCCCTTTCTAAGAGGTTGACTTTTCTTTCTCTTCAGGGGAAAGAGAAAGGGTAAATTTCATCACGGTTATTGTGAAATTACAGTTAAAGAAAGTTTGAATAACACATTGATTTATATAACAGTTAAGATACTCTCAGGGGGAAATATTTAATTCAAAATGCATCTGATACCATTTTAGTTATAGAATAAAACAAATCCCTGAGTTTTCTGATTCTAATTTATAGAATCTGATTTATATTTTATTTATATAAATTCTGATTTATAATTATATCTAAAAGAATTGAGGTTGATTGTTGTTCCTTCTATTCATAAAGGTATCTAAAATAAAAGATTTTTCATTTTTAGTGGTTTATCTTCAATTCATAAAGTATTTGAAGTGTGTGTGTGTGTGTAATATATTATTTAATTCAGAGAGGGAAAGAGATCCAGTGGTCTCAGCCAATGCTATAATGTGGGGCTTACAACAGTTTCAAAATAATGTGGCCAAGTATAAAGATAGTGACCTAGACATAAATTTCAAATATGTTAAATACCTGGCAGTGAGTAATTCTAATGTCAGTTTTATAGATCAATAGAAATTTATTTATTGAATGTTAACATTTTCTCTGCACAATTTCTGAGAGTGTTTCAGATCATCTATTTTTAAATGTTAACATCATGAAAAATGTAGCCTGAATTTTAAATTATTAACACTATTTCTTTATATTAAGAAATATTTTTGTAGAAAAATCAAATGTTTCCGTGAGTATAATAAAATTCATTCCGAAACAAAAATATAAATGTTTTGTTTAAGTGAAGTCTAAAATTCCACACTTAAACTTGACACTTCAGATGATATGTTTTCTAATTCTAACCACAGAATAAACCTGAGTGACTAGGCTCTGAATCCTGGAAGTTAAAGTTTCTTTTTTATAGTCTCTTAGTATCTTCATCTTTACTCAAGATTAATATAAATTTTCAGTAACATTAATTATGAAAATTTATAATTTCCCCTAGTATGTTATGCAAGAAATGAGCATAAACTATATACTTTTAACATAACATCCAACATCTTTACAGATCATCAATGTTATAAAATACATTTCTCTTCTCTTTTCTGTTCCTTCCTCTTTCTCTTCTTCACTCTGTACCTGTGTCTCATTGTCTCTTCCTTTATTTCTTCTTTCCTTCTTTCTGTTTTCAGGTTTATCAGTTTTATTATAACCACATTTAAACAACTTGCTGTGTTCAGATACAATATATACTATAACCAATGTTTAAGTTCAGAAAGAGCATTTGGGTTTTTGTTACATACTTACTACTTTTTTATTTTTCTAACCAATGTATGTGTGTATATATATATATATATATATATATATATATATATATATATATTCTCTCTGAATCTATCACCCATGATAGATTTGGCAACAAATAAAACTTTTACCATATTTAGGCACTGTATAAAGTTTAAAACATGCAGACATTTCTTGTATAAAGACATTACTTGTCTGTCACCTGTCAATGTTAATATTTATAAATTCACAGCTCATACATTAATTGATACAGTGAATACAAAATAAAAACTCTGTCCTGAACAGAATTGAAATACCTACACAAGTATTTTGTAAGGGTAGATGATAGAAGATAGCAAGTGGAAATATGGAAGAGATCACAAGACAATATACCCCCACCCCACCCCTATACACACATGAAGTAATTTGGGGTTTATAGGAAAATCTCAGAGTAAGTAATGAATGGTGAGCACCTCCATTGGAATGGCCATTGCTGTAGGATAATCCAGTCATCTGTTCTGAATGGTAAATCTGAGGTGCTTGGTGGGTTTGAAGAGTTATCATTTCTGGACCTGAGCTTGTCACTCTGCCCAGGCTATTAGTGTTTCAAGAGTGGCTGTTTTGTCTTGGGGTTTTTGTTATTTTTATTACCAGAGATTGAACTCAGGGTATTCGAGTCTGTAAACAAGTCAAGATGGCGCCTGGCATTTTGCAGAGGGAGTGGTTTGTGAAGTAATGCCAATGAGCCATTAAGTGTGGAGATTCCTTATTGGTTGACTGCTGTATCTAGTTTATGTTAATTAAGATAAGCTGTGTGGAATGTATATATACCCCTCCTGTCCTACAATAAACGGCTTCCACTCCTGCTGTATCAATCTACACAAGTTGCTCGTCATCCCGGTTATTTTGCTGCAGCTGGACTTAACTCAGTGCTTAACTACTGAGCAACATCCCTAGTCCTTTTATTTATTTATTTAGTTGTTTTTTGTTGTTTTTTTTTAATTTTGAGATAGGGTCTTTCAAAATTACTTAGGATCTCACTAAGCTGCTTATGTTGGTTTCAAAACTGGGACCCTCTTGCCTCAGCCTCACAAGTTGCTGGGATTACAGTTGTGTGCCACCCCATTCAAGTCAAGTGTGATTCTTGAAGGTGGACTGATCTGTGAGTCTTGAGTAGCCAGTTTCTCTTAAACAGTCAATTTGTTTGAGCAGTCTTTATACTTGAACCTTTGGTTCCCAATACACATGCAATGTTCTTTCATTATGAAGGTTCAGATTCATAACAAACTCTGCAATTAGGAGTACTTTATCTTTGTTCTGTCCATATCCCATTATTCCCCTGGGTATCTCTATGCTCAAGAGATTATTCAAACTATAAAATAGGAATGTTCATGTAAAAGAACACACCATGAGCAGCATCACTATTCTCTGTCCACACATGTCCTGTCTTTGTTCCTTCCCTCCTCCTCACAGATTCCTACTGTTATGGTTTGGATGTGAGTTATTCCCCAAAAGCTCACGTGTGAGACAATGCAAGAAGGTTTAGAAGAGAAATGATTGGGTTTGAGAGCCTTAACCCAATCAGTGAATTAATTCCCTGATAAGGACTAACTGGGTGGTAACTATAAACTATAGGCAGTTTGGATGTAGCTAAAAGAGGTGGATCCCTGGGGTTGTGATTTTGGGGTATATATTTGTCCTTACTGAGAAGTACTCTTTCTCTCTCTCTTTATTGTTTTCTTCTCTCTCTCTCTCTCTCTCTCTCTCTCTCTCTCTCTCTCTCTCTCTCTCGATCATTGTGTCCTGATCTGCTTTTCTCCACCACACTCTTCCACCATGATGTCCTGCCTTACCTCAAGCCCCAAGGAATGGAGTCCGTCATCTATGGACCGAGACCCCTGTAAGCCCATAAATGAACTTTTCTTCTTCTAATTGTTCTTGTCAAGTCTTTTGAACACATCAGTGGAAAGGTTGACTAAAACACTCATAATAACTCCTGATAATCCTTTTCGCATCTCCTAGCCCTTTCGGTGTGGTATAGCATGAATTCCTGTACTTGGCAATTAAAACCAAGCTTGGTTTTGTAGTCAGGTGTCTGGGGGTTGAGCTAATGTTCATTTCTTACTAGGATTCCCTGGGAAGGTCACATCACTTCTCTGAATTGAGTCCCCTTATCTATATAGTGTAAATATAAATCCTCTCTCAAAGGGGACTGGTAAGAGCTTCCTTGTGCTGTTTTTCTATTTCACGTTCATTCTATCTACTTCTGCTTGGTAACTTATCTCACAATCCCTAAGGTCCTGCTGTGGGTAATCAGTCCTTATTCCTGCTCTCTGACCTGGGCTCTTTTTTTTTTTTTCTACAGAGTCTAGGTCCAGACACCATCCTTTCCACTAACCCTCCTCAAATTTCTGTGAGCCAGTAGTCAATGAAACATTTTTATAGGTAAAATCCTTTGTAAATTTGTGAAAAAATAATAGCATTCTTTACATTATTTTACTTTCTTCCTTTATCTCATAATGAGAATTAGAGAAAAGAATAAATACATTATAAAATTTACCAACCATGATTAAAACAACTTGCTACTGTTTAGACTCATATGATTAAGTTTTTAATATTTCTGCTGCACTTTCCCAGTTTAGTCAATGATTACTTAAAGTGAGAATTTGGTTTATAAAGCTTTGAGAACCAACCACAATAGTTTTATACTGAAGAGTATAATGAAATTGAACAATATTTCAAGATGTTACCTCACATGACAAGAAATGTACAAAACAGTTTGGAAATTTACCATGGACTTCCTATCATTTTGCAGGAATAAAGGTGAATTGCAAAACATTAAGAAATTACAACCCATTGAAATTAAAGTAGGGAATGCTTGACACTGCATACTATTATTTTAAAAAGAATCATGATATTTATCAAAATGAAAAGCTAATAGTATTTTCATTTTAAATTATCTTATTGTTTTATATTATTATTTAGATAATAGTATTATTTGATTGTTTATATATTTTAAACATGAATTAGTCAAAATACATTCATTTCTCTTCATTCTAAAATTTAATTTTTTGTAAACACAAGATTAGTGTTTTATTTTGAATATAGTTTGAGCCAGTTTATTATTTAGTAAACAATACCATTGCTCATGTTTTTATGACTATCAGTGGCTCAAGTAAGCTATATTGTTTATGTGCTAAACACAAATGAAAATGAATGACAATTTAACAGACACATTAAAACAAATGCAAAATGTGACTTTCCAGATTTTGATTTGGTTAATAGGAAACACTGGATCAGAAGAGTTATTCAGCAGTAAAGGAAAAGTCTTGGTTTTAGAAGCCAAACTATCTTGATATTTTGAAAAGCAGTAGAGCGATAATTTCACCGTTTTCTTTATGAGCGTCTTGTTTAAATTGGGTATTGATGGGTTTGGTCCCCATTGCTAAATGGATAAAGAAATCTTTGCTCTGAGCAATTAAAAGGACTGAAGGGATGATAAATAATGAGATGTCTATAAAAAAGCAAAGTGGCATCTAACAGGCCTGCCAACTAACTCCACTCTGAAGTAACAGCCCTGGATAGAAGATTGGATCAGGTTGTTAAACAGCAATCAAAGCCCCTGAGGAATGGATTACAGACCTGCTTTGTTAATATTTAGGCATTTAATCACTGTTGATGTTTTGTGCTACACCATTTTCTGAAACCCTGCATAGATCACCACAGGAGTTCAAGACATACCTAAACCATTTGTTTTGATATAATTCTCTTTTTTTAATCTCCTGGGTTTAAATTTGAATTGGCAAAATAAGTTTAACAGTACTTAGACAAGTCTGATTTTATGTAGTTTTTTTTTTCCAGTTTTCTCGTCAAGGCAGTGGTAGATCTAGTTACCAATTTCAGAAAACAGACGTGACCTGGTTTTCCTATCAGGCCACATGGATGAATAATGTGCTGATGGGGAGCAGGAGTCCCTCTTGCCCAAAGATTATGAACGTGGTGTTACAATCCAACCAGCAAAGCAACCCATGATACACACATCCTTCTCTGCAAGAGTTTGTCCATGAGGACTGGCTTTATATCACCCTCCTATTTCTCCTCTAGGAGAACACTATGGTGCTATCCAATCTGTCTTTTCAACTTCCTGAGAACAAATTACAGACCTGCAAATTGAAATCAACCCATATAGAGTAGTAGCTCAATTCTAAGCTCTGTTAGTCACAAGGGTAAAAAAAAAAAAAGAAAGAAAAAAAAAGAAAAAGAAAAAACTCTTTCCCAGTATTTGATGTTGGTGGTGGTGGCATTTCCCTAAAGCAAACCAACAGATGTATACATTTTTTTTTTGGTATGCCCTTGAATAGCTTTATCTAGGTGCCCTGTACAAGCTCATCTCTCTTTAGTTCACATGAAGTAGTCTGGTTATATGGCTCTGATCCATTCTCTTGACAATTGCAGTATAGCAAAGTTGACATTTTAAGATGAAAATTTTCCTTTGGAAGAACTTAGTATATTTCAGGTTATTATTTTTGAAGACATTGTCTTTATAACCCTTTCAGCATTAAATATAGTGTCTAAGTGGTGTGGTTGTCAGTTTTTGAGTAAATGAACATAATGGCAGTCTTGTAACATAAACAAGGTTGTTGAAGTCACTGAAAGTGCAAGAGCTGGCTAACATATCCTGGCTCTAACTCAGTATAATATGTATTGTCGGGGGGAAGAACAGTACTTTCTGAAATTCTCTGATGTTTTCTGGTTGGTTCAAGGAAAATCCTAATAGGAAGTAAATCCAGCTTTAAAAATGTGAATGTCTTAAGGAAAGTAACTATGGCGATCAGCTTCTGGAGCCATTGCAAAGAACATTTCTATTTGTGAGAATGCCTCTGTAAAGGGTGGTTCATGCAGGCAATTCCTATCTTCTTCATATCAGGTCTAATGTCACCTATTAGTATTATGACGAAGAGGTTAGATTGGTGTTTTCTTAGGTAATTAAATCTAAGAATATTCTTTTCGACAAATTCACATTATTTCTATTTGCCTACAATAGTGTCAGATACATATGGAGATTCATTGAGAATAACTGATAATATTGAATGCACACAGACTAATTGATAGGACCTGAAAAGTCAGTTATCTATAAAATATCATCTTTTCAAGATATTCAGTCTTAGAGAAGAGAAAAACATTGGAAAATGCACAAATCAAGTAATATATCAAAACTAACTTATTTTTAAGTTGTTAAACCAGCTTTTATCAAGATACTGCTATATGCCAGTTACTTTTCTGTTTCAAAAATATGAGGTCATTTATATTTCTTACTAAGCTAGGAGATATATGCTATCTTATATAAAATATATATTATATTTTACAGAGGAAAAACTGAAGGCAAAAAGAAGGAATGTAACTTAGCATGCCTATTTACCCACAGCTATTACAGACACAGCATTTGAAACGAGAACTTTGACAGTCCAACACTTGAACCATAAAAATACCATAACATCTGCTCTCTGATAGATGGATTTGTGGTGTTCAAGACCCAACAAAGAAGATGTGACCAATCTAGAGATGCTTTAGAAGAGGTGACATTTGAGGAGAATTCAAAATATATTCATCCAAACACTCTGCCTTCTCTTCCTACAGTACAGTGTAAACTAAGTAAGTGTTGGGGACCGCAAATCAAGTCAAGATGGCGCCTGGCAGTTTGCCAGGAGGAGTGGTTTGTGAGGCAACGCCACTGAGCCATTAAGTTGGTGGGGATTCCTTATTGGCTGACTGCTGTATCTAGATGATGCTAATTGAGTCAAGCTGTGTGTAATCAGTTAGGTATATATACCTCCGCTGTTTTGCAATAAAGTGGCTCCCGCTACTTTGGGTGCCTGATACCTTGAGTTCCCGCTCAGTTCCCGCTGAGTTCTCCCGCAATAAAGCAGTTCCTGCTTCAACCTTCAAGTTGCTTGTCACCTCCTGGTTATTTTGCCCAGCCGGACTAAGGCAAGTAAGCATATCTTTTTCTCTATTAAGTTCATCTATTTTATTAAAGGCTTCCAATCTATTAAGCCTACTCATTTTGGCATATATCATGACTCCTCTCCTCTCCTAAACTCAAAAGTAAGAACTTGATGTGAAGATGGCTACTGTGATGGGAAAGGCATCGGAGCACAACAGACACTAGTATGGCAATATGTAAATCAATGGATGTGTAACTGATGTGATTCTGCAATCTGTGTATGGGGTGAAGGTGGGAGTTCATAACCCACTTGAATCAAAGTGTGGAATATGATATGTCAAGAAATTTGTAATGTTTTGAACAACCCACAATAAAAAATTAAAAATATAAATAAATAAATAAATAAAAAATAAAGTTGAGACATTTACATTGGGAAAAAAAAAAAAAAAAGATGGCTACTGTGGGAATCCAGAGCCTAATGTATTCTGATTTCTTGTGTAATATTTGCTTTAAATTATTCTGCAGACATCACTTTATACCACAGGAGAAAAGTTATCTTTTCTTACAAACCTGGGATGTGGATCTGATTAAGATTATCTGATAACCTCACTTCCCATGACATCAGCATGACAATTCCCAATCTAGGGAGGAAAACTAAGGTCTTTACTAGTACCAAAGTCTGTAATGTGAAGCTTAAAGATGGACACAGTACCTTTGAATTGTTTATTTATCTATTTTTATATGGTGCTGAGGATCAAACACAGTGCCTCAGACCTGCTAACTACGAAAGTGCTCTACTACTGAGCCATGACCCCAGCCCTTAAAGAATGAAACTTAAAACTTTCTTTTAGTTCTACAGATCTACTGTGTGTTCTAATAACAATCTGATTTGACAGTATCTAACTAAATGCTGTATTTAATAAACTCTGCCAGCTTCTAGTATATGTCCATGCTCATTACCATTTAAAACTGAGGGATTCAATATTTATTTTTGATAGACTTTTAAAATGTTGTTATACACAGTCTCAGCTCAAAAGGAAGGTTATTGAATAAAAAACACAGAATATGTATGTGCTAAATAATTAAAATTCAGGTAGTAACATCAGTGCTTTATATTTTCTTATCTTTAAAATGGTAGTACTTACATTTATTCCAAATGTTATTCAGGGGAGGAAAAGTAACTTAAAATAACAAATCTTGGGATAATGACTAAAAAGTTAGAACAAGTCAGATTTGAATGCTTTAAATTCAAAATCATTCTTTTTCTATAAATGAAGAATTAAATGGAATAATTTTTTGATTGACATCATCATATAATTATATTATTTGGTACAATACTAAGATTTCCTTTTCAACAGAGAATATACATTACTCTAAATTAATTGAGCAATTAAAGCAATTAATTGAATTCAACCAGTCTTAATTATTAGATTTCTCCTTAAGTCAAAGAATCAAAAACTTTATACATATTAGTGTTGGGTATTTAGAATATATCTTCTGATGACAGTATCTTTCCAAAACATTATAAGAATTATTTTGCCACTCTACAGAGCCAAGATTTGGTTCTTATGTTGAAATTGACAATACCACACACTCAACACATATGCATTGGATGTGTTTATTATGTATTTAATGAAGTTTCTGGATAGTGTGGCTGCCAATCAGTTTCAAAACTAGAATGGGGAGAAAATGGAATGAAGATCACACTAATGTTACAAACAGCTCTTGGCTGTGATGTCAAGGAGGAAGAAGAAGAGGTGCAGCTTAAAAATCCATCATCATTCAAATATCAAAATTGGAGTCAGACTCTTTATTATACAAATATAGACTGCTAAGGGAGTGAGGCAGGATTTATAGGAGATGATGTCAGTAGGACCAGATCTCAGAGACCACTGGAGGATATAAGGAAATGGGAACCACTCAAGGCTATAAAGAGTTTGAAATCATCTGTAACTGAAGCAAGTAGGCATAAAATGATTTTAATAACAGAAATGGCTGTGTGATTTAGATTTTTAAAATGATGCCTTTGGCTGCTTGGTAAAGAGGCAATGGTAAAATCAGGAAGGCCAATTGAGACTATAAAAGTAATCTGGTAAAAAGAGTCAGTGGAATACACTAAGCTGGTGACATAATAGAGAAAATTATTGATATATATTTATGGATAGAAAGTGGATAATTTGGGAAAACCTGGAATTGAGAGGTAAAGGAAAAAGTGAGACAGTAAAGAATCACAGCTCAGCTCTGTTATTGTATAATATATAGAGATGAAGGTTAAAGAGGAATAAGTATTCTGCCATAAAATGTCCAGACTTTTGCTTAAAACTTGTTAATGAAAAGGGAAATTAAGTATTTTTACAATAAGAAACTCTGTCAACATCAACACTGACATTAATGCATATATCAGAGAAAAAAATTAAATTTGCAAATTGCTTAAAGGAGTTTAGGGATATTTAATTACTTATTCTTTCATAAAGTTAAACATAATTCATTACATAATTCATTGCTTCATAATAGCTTCCCCAATTATCTCAACTCTAAAAATGAAAGAATTGTGACTACTTATTTCCAGAGTCACTTCCCACTCAAACTGTATGTCTCTAAGTGTGCAGAGTGGTCGGGGTGTGATATATGAAACACATGTGTTGCTGAGTTTGGGGGAGCTTTATGTTCAAAATGATGGATGAGTTCAAAATTCTTTCCTGAGTCTTGATTATTTAGGTCTTTGAGGTTTCTGCATTGTCAGCTGAAAAGAAAATTCTGTGTTTTATGAACAGTTCTCTAATGATAACAAATGGTCAAGTTCAACTTGGCAAAACCCCTTCTTTGCAGAGTATTCTTTCTGAAGATTGATGACCCTTGGTTTCCATGTCCTACCTGTTCTACAAAAAGTATAATACCTGTGAGATGATGAGTTAAAAGGAACAGGAATACCATATGTTAAGTAAATTTCTTTTCATTTAAGTTATCTACTTTCCAAAGGCCATGACATTTCACATTACATTTTGGCTTATTAGACCACCCTATTCGTAAGGAAATGAGAAAGAACATTAACAAAGGGACTTCAGAGGGCAAATAGCTTGACCTTAAAGAGTGCTGGTGACCTCTGAACCTACTTGTCTCCTATTTTTCCCTTAATGTTGCATAAATAATAAATAAAACTATATCACCAGAGGTTTACACAGGTGCTGTGTAAGCCAAAGAATGTAACAGCACAGCAGAGCTTGAGTCTGAAAGCTAATAAATCAAGAAGTAGTCTATGTAGTAAAAGTGCAACAGTAGCATGGCTGGTTGATAGCCATGACAGCCACATTGAATTAAGCCAGAAAAAAAAAAAGAACCAATTGTGCCCCTTTTGTTACATTCCTTTTAAATATAATAGAGGCAGACATACAAGTGTTTACCATTCTTTTAGCAAAATAGATTTTTCAAAAGATGGATGTGCCTACCTGCGTTATACATAAAACATATATCATGTTAGTAAATACTACATTTCTCTCGTGGTTAGAAGTTATATGATTTAAAACTTATTCCCCAAATTCAGCAGTTAACTTAGGTGAATTGTTTCTCTGCCAAAACAGAGAGAAACAGGAGTCATTTTATTGATGCTTTCATTTAGTAAGCCCAGGACATCTCATTAACTAAAAGAGTCATATAAAACTGCAACATTTTGCAGACTATTATGTCAAACTCATTAGGGATTAAGTAAAAGTACTGGAAAACAATTCAGGAGGATTGCTAGAAGATAATCAGGTAAGGCCTGTGGTATCAGGCTAACAATGCATTCTTGTGTAATTGAAATTTGTTTAGATACTTCTTCCTATTTCATGGTTCAATGAAAACCTGCAAGTTGCAGCTGATCCAAATTTCTAACTAAGCATAAAAATACTTGAAACAAATTCATAAATATATGTATTTTATTAGCTCTCAACACAAATGTTGTTTTAGACAGCTTTTTGTTGCTGTGACCAAAAGACTTGACAAGAACAATGTAGAAGAGGATGAGTTTACTTTGGCTCGTGGTTTCAGAGGTCTCAGGTCTTAGACTGCCAACTCCACAGCTCTGGGCCTGAAATGAGGCAGAACATTTAAGGTGGAAGGGCATGGCAGAGGAAAGCAGCTCATGAATGGTAACCAGGAATCAGTGAGTTCCACTCACCAGGGACAAATTCTAACCCCCAAAGGCACAATTCCAGTGACCTAATTCTTCCAATCATACCCCATCTGTCTATGGCCACTGCCCAGTTAATCCGCATCAGTGAATTAATCAAATATCTAACTTTCAAAAATTCCTGCATTAGGCTGTAGTTGTGGCTCAGTGGCAGAGCACTTGCCTTGCACATGTGAGGCACTGGGTTCAATCCTCAGCACATAAAAGTAAATAAACAAAATAAAGATATTTTTTAAAAAGTAATTCCTGCATTGTCTCACATATAAACTTTTGGGGGAACACCACATTTCTAAACCATAACAGCATATAAGGTTCAAGATTTTTCAAAAATTCACTCTTTATGTATACAGCACCATTATCAAATTGATTGTTCTTAGTATGCAATTTTATTATTCGTTTAGAAAAACATGAGAAGCATCTATTCATTTATACCAATCCTATTCTGAAATGTAGACTATGTCATGAATATGTGTAAATATTTTCAAACATTGGAATTTGAATATATATATATATATATATATGTGTGTGTTTGTGTTTATCACTCAAACACTCATACACACACACTCAAACACACATACACACACATATAATACACCCATTTTTAAAATATATATATATATATAAACATGTCAAAATATATATCATATATAACATATTATATATCATATATGTGTATATTATATATAAGTCCACTTTATATTTAAATTTCCAAAATAGACCATTTTTGAATAAAATTATATAGAAAACTTTGAAAATTTGTTTCCTCAATATTTTAAAATGATCAGATAATGTATTGAATGATAATGTCCAAAGTCTGTGGAACAAAAAATTTAAGCAAGCAGTGGCATTAAAAATGTATCAAGAAAAAAGAAAAGTTTTCAAAGGTTTTGCACAAATGGGAAGAGAATTGCTTATAAAAGTACTATGCAAATTGGATAAAAGTGTCCTAAATTCCTAAACCGATATATAGAAATGGACACTTACAAAGAAGCCAATATTTGGTGAGATTCTGAGTGGGAGCAAATAAAATATCTGAACAGATTAGTTTTATGAAGCTTTTAAAGAAAAGTAAATAAATTTTGAAGAAGTTGCAGTGCTAAGCTCTGAGAAATAGCAGTAAATAATAACTTCAGTACATTCTACCATAAAATTGGTGCAAGTTAGTCAATATTTTCTGTTAGTCCTTGTATAATAACTCTGTTAAAAAGTTCTTGCAGTGAAATTAGTTTACCATTATCAATTTAAAAACTTATACAATAAATATGACAGTAAATATTTTTATTTTATAGATAAATGGATTCAGAAACAAGTGAGACAAGTTTGTAATAAGACTTTGAGATCTTTGATGCATTAGTCAACATCTTTATAAAAAATGGTTGCCAATTGATTGTAGGTAAAGATTAACATGCCTGAAAAGAACATTTATTAAATTTATCATTATTGTATTCACATCTTCAAAAATATTGAAATTAATTTCAAAACTATAAAAAAATCCTCTGATAGTAGCATTTCATTAATATGGTCATAAATGTATTTTCCAAAAGAAATAGTGAAAATATATTTTAAAAATATATCACTAGCCTGCAGAATACTTGTCCAACTGACACTAACAATTGCTTACAGGAAGTATACTATTAAACAAAAGTCCCATTCTTTAATTTATTTGTTCTATTTAAATTTAAAACCAAATGATTAATTCAAAGACATAAAATCTACATTTTTCCTTTAGAGGGTTTTTCAATAAAAAGTGGGTAGAGTCAGGCTTCCTTAGGGCACATTTAGTTGAAATATTTCTTCGTCCTATTAAATTTAATTACCAATAAATAGACATTTTTATACTCATGAACCAAATAAAAAGTTGGTAAATAAATTCTAACTTTAGTTGACTTCTTTTCATAGTCTGTTTTCACTAGTTCAAAAAAATGACAAAATTTATAATTTACATGACAAATTCTCTCAAATTATAAAATGTAGGCTAAATGGGAGATAGCAGAATGTTCCTGAAGAGGACAGTCAATCAAAATGTCTACTTTCATCTGTAATGCTGTGTATCAAAATCTTAAGTGGCCATGATATGTCAAAGCTACATGATGCACACACACAAAGATTCATGTGTACACATAACCATGCACTTTTGAAAAGAAATGAATTTATTGTCTCAGAAGGAATCAGAAGTAAAAGACCTATAATCTGAATCACGATCAACTTTGAATTAAGAGAGACTTTACACCTTGAGGAGTTCCCACTAAAACGAAGGAACCTGAAGTATTGGTTTCTGGAAAAGTCTGCATTCTTCCCCGGCACTAAGTCTACTTTGGGGCACTCAGGGTTAGGAAAGCTCAGCCCACATTGTGCTCTTCCCCACTGAGGATCCTCCTGCTCTATGCTGTCTTGACATGCTGTCCACCTAGTGTTCTGTGAAGTATCTAGGCAATCACTTCCAGCATCTTATTTGATCCAACCTGTGAACTAACCAGCTGGCCCTGCTCACTCTTCCACACCCATGAAAATCAACTTGGCAGTCCATTTTCAAGTGACTTGCCCTAACCAAAGCCCTTGGGAAGCTAATGAGGAGTCAGATCCTCCACTTTAGTAAGGGGTCAAGCAGCCTTGCCTGAGTTATGCAGGTCCTCCAAGGCCCTGCAGCGTCACTTATAGACCTCACACTAATTGGACTTGCCCAAGACCATCTAACCGAAGGGCACCCTGTTACCACTGTCATGGGCACTATAGCAGAATCCTTTTTACAGTGGCCACTCAAGGCACCATAAGCATGAAGTTGTGTACACCATACCCACATGCACCACTGGATTACCTACACCCTCACATGGCTCAGGGAGACTGAAGGGCTTTCTGCCCCTACTGCCACAGACACCACACCCAGAGCCAAGAAGTACAGTTGAATAAGCTACATGGAGACTACTCTACTGTGCTCCACTGAAAACATAGCCAATTTAGCCTAAAATCAAAATCATAAGACACATCTTCAGGAGAAACTCTTTTTAGTATGGAGACTACCTTATAAAATGGATAGAAACGATGCATCCTCCAGATGTACAAATATCAGCAAAAGGATGCTAGGAGCTTGAAAAGAGAAGACAATGTGATGCCTGCAAAGAACACAACTATAGTAACAGGCTAAAAATGAAAAGAAATCAAGGACGTACCTGAAAATTAATTCAAAAATAATGATTCTAAGCACTATACCAGAGAGCTGAAAGTACAGAAAATTTGTTGAAGTCAGGAAAACAATCAAATGCCTCAATTATACATACAATGTAGTAGTAGAGTTGAAAGAGAACTTTCACAAGTCCCCCACAATTACATTCACTAACTCAGCAGCATCTCTATACAGAGATAATATGTCTTTCCTCATAAGTAATCTAATCTCCCAATAGTACACAGAATCCCAAAGTTTCTGGCCTGCATCTTCTCCCTCCTGCTTCACGTGTGCTTTTTTGAATCTAAGTACCTTTTATTATTATTATTTTTATTATTATTATTATTATTGTAAAGGCACTGAGCTATATGCCCAGCTCAGTCTTATCCAGTCTTTTAAAAAGATTATCTTTGTCTACAATGTCTGTTTCCCTTTTTATTAAAACTTATTAATTATCTATTAATAGATTAATTAATTGATTAATAGGTATAAATAAGATATATAGAATGTATAAATACATAAATATATATCCATATGTATAAAATATTTGCTATATATTCAAATCTCATCTTTTTCTTTACCCTATTCTAGTCTGATGTCTATCTCTAGTTGCCATTAAATCTACTTTATGAAAGTCATCAGTGACTTCTCTTGCTGCTTCTAATGATCAAACCTCATTTCATTTAACCTATACTTGACTGAGCTGTTAACTTGCATTCTTCTTTCTTCATTATAACTCAGGTGATGCCATTTTCCTGGGTATTTCATATACAGAAGGCTGGTTTTCTAAGTTGTCATTAACACTCAGAGCTCCAAATTGGAATGCCCCAGACTGCATTGCCTCTATCTACATTAACTCTTTGAATTACCACATCTCTTTATGTTGATGATCTCCACAGATATTTCCCTCATTAATGAACAACCCAAACTCAGCATATCTGAAACTAATATCATGAATTTCTGCCTTTTAACAAATTATCTCTTCTGCAGTCTTCCATTTATCAATAAAATGCAACTCATTCTTTGGAACTGGTAAGTTTCAAAAGTTTGAATTCATGTTTGACTACTTCCTTTTCCTCACTTTCCCTCACCTAGTGAGATTAATATTTACCTTTGTACCAATTTATCCCATATTCTCCCACGGTGGTGATTCCTTGCTCCATTGCTAATCCCCACTTCAAATATTTTTTTTCTAGCCTCATCTTTTACTTAATGTGCAATTACAATAATTTAAATGCAAACATTAACTGTTTTCCTTTAATAGAGTGCGTTATTATATATATGGTATATGTGCTCTTGTACTATTAGGTAATTGTCACAAACATTAAGAACCACAAGTGCATTTTTTTTAGGTGTTAGAACTTAAAGGAGAGTCACTTTAGACAGTTTTTGTAGAATGAAAATTGTGGAGGTGAAACACAATAGTTTTTAACACTTTTTTCCCCACTAAGTGTTTTAAGTACATTCTGAAGTCTGGTTTAAAGCAAACACAAAGTAGAAGATCAAAAGTAAGCAATAGCCACTAAATTATATAGATGTTGGAAAAATAAATTAGATGTCATTTCAAGGTTCAATCTTTTGTCACTGGAGAAGCAGAATGGGGAGGTGACTCAAACTCCAATAAGTCATGGACTAAGACTACTCTCATGATTCAATGAGAACACACACAAATCAACCATGTGAAAGATATTTCTACTCACACATTCATCATGTGACTTTCACTCTGACACATCAGACATAATTCAATCAAATACCAAAGACAATCTTTCTGGAAATCATGACACTGGAGGATTCATGTGAACATTATAAATAACAAAAACATTTTGAGAAAGACTACAGGACGTATATTCTTACTATGATTATAATGAATACCAATTATGGAGTGCCTAGTATTTGCTATTTACATGTACCACTTTTAATGTTCGGAACAGGTTTTTGTTAGTCTTTTAATTCAGTCATATTTCATCCTAGAAAAGAGAGAACTACTATTTAGAGGGATTAAATATATATGTATAATCAAATAAGTAGGGAAGCTGTTTTTAGCAGCTTTGTGTTGATAGGACATGACAAGAACAATTTAAAGGAGGAGAAGTTTAACTCACGTTTCAGAGATTCAGTACATGGGCAGCTGATTCCATAACCCTAAGCCTAAAGTAAGGCAGAATATCATGGTGAAAGGGTGTGTTGGAAGAAAGCTGCTCAGAAGAGGACAACCAGGAACTGGAGCGACAGCTCTGCTAATCACGGACAAAATGTAAATCCCAAAGAGAGATCTCTGCTCACCATAGACAATACCTGTTAGGTCGGTGGTGGCGACTTAGAATAAAGCAGCCCACGCAGGAAAAGAACATCAATCAGATGCCAGTGGAAACGCCTATCAATCAGCCAGACAACCTGACCAACGCCTAGTTGCCACCACCGACCTAACAATACCAACCGCAAAGACACATTCCAATGACCTACTTCCTAAAGTCAAACCCTATTTGCGTACAGTTATTGCCCAGTTAATTCCCTTCCTGTCCATGGAATAATCCACTGAATAGGTTAAGATGCTCATAATCTAATCATTTCACCTCTGAAAATTCTTGCATGGTCACACATGAGATTTGGGGGATACCTCATGTCTAAACCATAAGATTAGTGAAACTGAAATTAGAGTTCAAATCTATCTTTTCATAGTCTTAATTCCCTAACCTATGTCAAACTTCCTTTCATAGTACAGCTCCAAATAATAATTAGTAAATAAATTTTAACTCTTGAACAAATAAAATCTTAGGGACAATTATTAATCTAACTGGACACTGTATGAATATGTAATTGTCCAAACTATGGTCTTTAAGAAAATGCCAAAATTATTTTATTTTGTATAAATAAACTGGGCTACAAAAATAACTAAAATTCATGACATTGATTACCAATAACTAGTGATCAAATAAAAATATTCAACAGTATATATAAAATTAGACAAAATTAATATTTATCTAAATTGCCATCAATTATGATATTGCCCAAATTGTCTAAATTTAGTAAGCAAAACATAAGAAATTGAAGTATGAATGTATGCATTTTCGACATTTTTATTGGCAATATGTAGAAAACATTTTTGTTCCTTATTTTATATTGACCTTTTTGTACTTATATTCAGGATTAAAACAGAAAACCGATTGCAGCAAACCTTTTTAAATGTCAAGGGAGAGTACCGCCATGCCTCAGAGCACAAAAAAACAAATGAAATACTCTGTAATAAGTTCTATGGTAAAGATGAGTACAAAGAGATTTTTGGAGCCCTAAGGAAAGAGTAATGGATTCTGCCCAAGATGGAAGAGTGGAGTTTGTAACAGAAAGGCCTCAGAGAGCAGATGTAATTTGAGTCGTACCTTGAAGGATAGGTGAATTCCACTGGGTTGAAAAGAAGGAAATAAAATTTCAGGCAGAGAGAACAAGATGAACAAAGGCCCAGAGGAACAGAGAAGCATGGCATACTTATTACAGTGTTAGAATTCTTTGGGGTCTAGAATACAGGGCTCCTGGAAGTAGAGTCAGGGAGAATGTAATAAGACAAAAGTTTAAAAGAAAGATTAACGTTTTCAATATTTTCCTTAAAAGATTGGGGTGTTTTAGTAAATAAAGAGAAAGCATTGAAGTATTGACATAGAAATAAATATAAATCTGTATTTTCACAAAATACATCTATCAGTATCATAGTGGATGCATAATTAAGAAAGGAACAATAGCAGTTTTGGTCAGCGATGTGAAAACAAGTCATGTCAGGAGCATTAATGAATCAGAGTTAGAACTGAAAAACCTTGAAGATGATTGCAAGGAAAAAAAAGTGAAAAGTCTTATTAAATATATTTCTGATATTTCTAACTTGGACAGCTGAATGGGTAGCACTGGTTTTTAATGGCCAGCAAGCATAATGCAACTGTAAATGATGTTTATTTTTCAAAAGTTTTGTTTTATTTGTGTGCAAAATGGATATGCTTAATAGTCAGTTAGAATATAGGTCAGGATAAATTTGAGAACTGGAAAGATATAATCTAACATCATTAGAGAGTATTCTAAGTTCTCAGTTAGAAGCTCATGGTGTACACTTTGGCAACTTGTATGTGTAAGCTGACTCCAACACAATAACCATCAGCATGTAACTTGATTTTTATTTTTCTTATTTGTGATAAGAAAATAAAAAGAGATCCAATAGCATTAGGTCTGATGACTATTAGAGGAGAGAATACAAATTAGTTTCCTTGAACTAGGAAATCATTTGATAAATTACTCATTACTCATAAACTACTAATCAAGGAATGGACAGTAGTTGAAATAGAGGAAGAAGATAAGACTGGCCGGGAAAAAAATGTAGAAAAAGAAACCCAAACAAATAACAAATTAAAGAAGTAGAGAATTCAAAACATAAGATACATCCAGAGAAACACTAACAAAATAGCTTAAAGGGTGATATGGTCAAATTCAGGAAGTCAAAGAACACAAAGACTACAGGGTAGTTGAAAATTGTAAAACCCTACATTGAATAAAATAAAATAAGAGCTGAAAGGCAGGTACTAGGACTTGAAATTAGGATTATTATGAGGGATGTAAAAATGGTATTATATCTGTTCCCTCTTTACAGAGTTTATAATCCATCCAAAAGCTATGCTGAAATAACCCAATTAATATGCATTGAAGGCCATTATGTGCTGAATACTGTAAAAATAAAGGGCTAAAATTAATAATGCAGACAAAAACATTATGGACAACCAGAGAAATAAAAAGTTGTGTTACAATTGTGTACAGTGAATCAAAATGCATTCTGTTGCCATATAGACCTAATTAGAAAAAATAAATTAGAATAAATAAATAAATTTTTTAAATTATGCAGACAAAAATTGAAATGTTATTTCAGAGCAATTATAATGGATGCTGCAGTAGTCAGAGAAAACACAATATGGAGGAGGTGAGAACTAGAAAAGGGAAGAGAGGATTAAGAAGACATTCTATGAAAGAGGAATAGCAGCAGAAAATTTGAAAAGTAGGAAAAATTTGCTGGGATTTTTGATACAGAAATTTTAGTGCATTTCCTCTTTTTAATAAAGATACATATATGTATATAGTTATTTCAGGTAGAGAGAACAAGATAAACAAAGGCCCAGAGGATCAGAGAAGCATGTTATACTTATTACAGTGATAGAATTCTTTGGGGTTTAGAATACAGGGCTCCTGGAAGTAGAGTCAGGGAGAATGTTAGAAGGCAAAAGTTTAAAGGAAAGATTAACATTTAAATAGTTTCCTTAAAAGATTGGAGTGTAATAGGTAAATAAAGAGAAATAAATATACATATGCATAAGTATATACGTATATATTTATTTATATTTATTTCTTATTTATATATACATGCATGCTTATTTCTTTATATGCATATGTTTAACATATATGTATGTATACAGAGAAATAGAAATAACAATGGGAAAAAACAGTTACCTAAAGAAAAATTGAATAAGCTATGGTCATTTATTCAGAAACAATCCTCTGGATTCTCTTTACTAAAATAACAGCAAGTAATTCTCAAAACATCATTGGCATTAATATAGTTAGAAGGAAGAAACTAACTTTTATTCTTACAATTGTTTCAAAATGTAATGTTTTAGAGAAAAAACTATTTTAAGTTTTTATAAATGTATTTTATAATATAAGTGATTCTGATGCTACAAATGAGAGTCTTAAATATTTGTGCTTAAAAAACAACTCTTAAGCAACACCATGGATATGAAGGTCACCTTCATAGCTGTACAATGTTACTGCCTTGTTAAGTGTAATCTATATAATCACATAATAAATCATAGTGAATATATACTATGAATAATATAATACAAAAAATAAAAATGTAATTGCATAATTTATTTTTCCATATCATCACTGAAGCTATATGGTACTTATATTTGGATACCAAATTCTAAGTAAAAAGTTTTCTTCTTGGCCTGGGGATGCGGCTCAAGCAGTAGTGCGCTCGCCTGGCATGTGCAGGGCGCTGGGTTCCATCCTCAGCACCACAAAAAATAAAATAAAGATGTTGTGTCCACTGAAAACTAAAAAATAAATATTAAAAGATTCTCTCTCTCTCTCTCTCTCTCTCTCTCTCTCTCTCTCTCAAACAAAAAGTTTTCTTCTAATATAAGTTCAATTAATGTTTTTTTTTGGGGGGGGGGCAGTTAATGTCTGTTTCTGTATTTTACCTTTCTCAAAGAGACTTTAAACCTACACACCCAGAGAAACATTTGATACAAGATATTCATATGCCATTTATCACCTAATGACTTATCACCTAAAGTTGACAGGGTATCCCACAAATACACATAATAATTAATAGTAAAGTATGTAACTGGAATGTTGATAAGATTTAATGCTGATTTAATGCTGTTTAAAATAGATGATAGACTAAATAGCAACTTTAATGTGATTTATATGACTGATGTTTAAGTGCCCTGACAATTGATATTTAATAGCATGTCATAAAAGTTAAAATTTTAAAAGGTCTGTGTTGATTAGAAATTTTAATTCATCATTACCTTACCTAAAACTGCCAACATACTTTGAAATAATCAATGGTGAAAAGCAGAAAATTCTCTTTGTATTAAACACAGATTTTCTTATGAAATTCAATTAATCCAAAAAAAAAATCTAGGCAAAAAATTCAGCTAAAATTGTATAGAAACAACAATGATATGCAGAAAATTAGGGGAAATTATATATAATAAATGCTCTCATAGCTTATATTACCAGAACTGGCAATGTATTTTTTTTTTGGTGGGGGGTGTACCAGGGATTGAACTCTGGGACACTTCACATTCTCAGCCCTATTTTGTATTTTATTTAGAGAAAAGGTCTCACTGAGTTGCCTAGTGCCTCACTTTTGCTGAGGCTGGCTTTGAACACACAATCCACCTGTCTCAGCCTGCAGAGCCACTGGAATTACAGGTCTGTGCCACTGTGCCCAGCCAGAACTAGTAATGTATTATAAAAGAGCAAAGTTTTCTATTTAAAAAATGAAGCTATGAAAATTGCTTTATTGGAAATTACAAGATGGCATTCATTGAATTCTGAATGCTTATGTTCATTTCATGAAATATTATTTTAAAATAATTTTCAATAAATGTATAATGATGGTAATTACCACTTAATATATAGAGGGCAATATAGGTCCTTACCAGAAAACTGTGCTGCTTCTCAGAGTTTTATTTTTATCTCTGTTAAACAAACACAAAATCTGTACAAATACACCTTTATATTTAATATGACTTTATCAAGGGTGCCAAAATAACTGCCATAATTTTTGAGCAACTTTCTTATTTATCTCCATATGTATGTTAAAAGCTTCCTACCGAAATTTTTAAAAAATGCAACATCTCAAAAGGTTGTTAATTTTCTTTGTTTTTATGCTATTGTCAGAATTTTATACCTACTATTTTTAATAGACTCATAAGTTTATAAGCTTTTTTTAGTTGTAAACTATACAGATTTGGCAAATACTGAAATGGGCATAAAAACATTAAGGAAGAAATCACTCATAAATAAAATTACTTCATAGTTAAAAAAAAGTATTTTGTTAAATCATTTATATTAGTTGCATCAAAAGATCTTAAAAATAAAAGTTGAATCCTAAAATACTTGCATTTTATCTAGACTCACAAATACTTTAGTTACATAAATGAACAGAGTTTATTTTTTAGTGAAACACAAAGCAAATCAACCACAACTTTGAAAAAATGTATATTTGTGAAAATAGCAATTTTAACTATCAATAGTCAGCATAAAGTTATAACTATTAAAGAAAAAGATTATTTAGATATATATAATTTTAAATAATATTATTTTGAAACTGGCATTTGGTTTCATTGTGCCAAAAACATTATAGATGATGGATCTCACCAACACTTGCAGGTGATAAGTGCACCATCTGCTAAGGTCACTCCCACTCCCCACACCCACAGTAGATGGTAGCCATGATCCTCAAAGATGGCCTCACTTGGAAATTCCAAAGAGACTAGTTGTGGTGGTGAAAGCAAAAAGAATACAATGAGCTCAGAGTCATATTGTCCAACCCATGTATGACACCACTATCTCATTTCCCCCCAAAATATGGAGGCTTATACTGTGGATCCTTCCCACCCCCACAGAATTGGAGGGTCATGTATATATAGAGAGAGAGAGAAATGCTCAGAGAAGAAAAGATTAAGCTAGTCTGAAATCTATACTTATTCAACTTTAATTGATGCAAATACACAATTTATATCATATTTGATTAGATAACATAATTTTCCTTTATGTTTCACAAATTATTAATAATTTAACAAAATTCAGTGACAAGAAAATGCAATAATTATCCAAAGTATGGCTTTTATCAGTAACTATCTCTGCTAACCTTCAACCAACCCTCTAAAAATAATCTGAAAAATTATCTTCTACTATTCTTATTATTTCCCTCCAGAACAGGGATAGCAACCCCTATCCAGCTGATGCTTGAGTACAGCCACACACATTTGTTTATGAACTGTCCCCAAATGCTTTCCTGGTAATACAGCACAGTTGGTGCTAGTGACAGAGACTATATGGCCCAAAAGGTAGAACAAATTTACTGTCTGGCCCTCCAGAGAAAAAAATTGTCAACCTCTCTCTAGAAGTTATAAAAATCCTAGTTAATGATATAGGTTACTAAAAGATGCCACCAAGAGATACACATAATTTTATCTTAAAACTATATAACTAATATTTAAGAATCAAGACATTACAAAATAAAGGAAACTAGAATTCACTTTGAGCTTTATTTTAAGAGTCAAATGAATTTAGGCACATAGAAAAGGTAAACTCTGCCTAATTCCATCACCAAGTGGCAGAACCAGGATTAGAATGTCTTCCTTGCGCCACTGTAGGCTACTTTTCCATCACTTGCTGAGCTGGAAGGAATAGTGAAAAGAAAGAGGCACATTTCAAGATATGTAAAAATTCAAAATTATTAATACAGGAGAATATACTTCATAAATTGCCAAGCATACACAATTATTCTATTATCTTTGCTAATCAATTGCTTAGGTGTTTTATTACCATCAATTATTATCTCAGAGAGTAGCTTGCCTTTTACACTCAATAGGTTGACATATTTTTCTTGAAGAAATGTGATTTTTGTTCATTGTTTTTTTTTTTTCTTTCCTTGTACTGAATGGCCCTGAGGAATGAACACTAATGGGGTGTTATTAACTAATGCTCCCAAGGCATTTGGCACAAAATTTACTTATGAATGTTTTACTAAAAACATAGCAATTTGCATATAGACTTTTTTTTCTCTCAATCATCCTAAAACATCTGTAGTGACTTAGACATGATAAATAAAATTCATGTTAGTCAATATTTAATCTTTTTGTGTGTGTGTATGCTGAGAGCCATAGCCTAGTCTGAATGACTCATGGCATTTTTGCCAGAAGGAATGGTTGAGAGGTGATGCAAGCAAGCCATTGAGATGATAATGGTTATGTTAAGCTGTGTATATTAGACCCCTGCTGTCCACCTTGGCCTGCTACTTTGGAGTTCTCATCCCGGAGAGTTCCCACTGGTTGGGGAAGTGCTGGAGGAGGGATTTCTGGTTGGGTTTTCCTGGAGGAGCATGTGAAGTGTGCTGGTGAAGTTCAGAAATAAAGTTTGTTCCTGCTTCAGTGGCTCATAATTTGTGCCCAGCCAGACTGCGGCATGTGTAGAAACTAGTTTCTTTCTTAAAAATACTTACAGCTCCTAAAAAGATAAGTAAATGACAAGAAAAGGGAGAGTCAAGTTACTTTTGTGAAAAGTCAAGAGCATTTTATCCATAGTTGTCTTTGTGTTTAGATCAAGTTCTCAAAGCTACCAAATAAGAGATTGTGTTCATTGTCCAAGGTTTCACTCAAGTCTTCAATTTTATCATTATACTGATAGCATTTAAAATCCCCATCAATGTGACTTCAAGTAAAAACATTCAAGAAAATCTAAAGATAAAAATTGAAATTACTGTGATTTAAAATTTGTTCCCCAATCCAAATTATTTAAAAATACTCAATCATATTTGATTTATAAAATTTTCTTGTCATTACATCATCATATCTCCAGTTCATATTCAAATTTTTATTACATTTTTTAAACATTGAGTCCTATGCCCTGAATTGTGTCAATAAAATGATAGAGCTGAAATAGTATTTTAACTATAAAAACTATAAAAATATTGGCTAATTCAATGTCAAAAAGACAGTATCAACATTAAATTATCATATTTCGTCCTCAAAAAATGAATTTCTGTAGATGTTAGCAACATTTGAGTTGATAAAAGGATGAGGGAAAGAGAGAAAAGGATAGAGAAGGCGGGCAGAAAAGAGCATCCAGAACATGGTTACCATCACTTCTGACATAAGATACATAACCTTGGGGAATAGATGGTCGATACTTGTATCCACAAGCACTGAAAGTGATTCAAGTCTCTTTACTTCTTATAGAATATGCCACTCAAACAAATTATTAGATCTATGCCTCTGGCAATGTGAGCTACAGATTAAAACGAAGGTATTGACTTGTTCTTCTCAGAAAACAATAAAGTAGCTTCAGAAGTTGTTGTTTATTTTCTAGTGTTACTGCTTTATTTTACTGTTAGAGACGTGTTTTCAATGTTAATTCTATTTCAGAATCTTTTATATACATCGATGATATACAATAAATATTTAGTTCAAATTTGTCACAAGTCGAAGTTTATTCTCATGAGGTGAGATTATTAGATGATGATGTTATGATTAGGTTAGCTGGGAATTTAGGAGTTCATATTTTTTTTCTTTTAGTGACTTTTGCTTGACATTTGTGTTGTTAATTGTCAACTTCTTTTTGCTATTGATCTTTGTTAGAAATTATCATTATTGTGTTTCAATTCTAGGGACACCCAATTAAGGAATTCATCAGACCTTTTGATATTATGTTGTGGTCTAATTTGTCCTTCAAATGAGAAGATTAAGACCATGTCTTGACTTATTCAGTCTGTATAAACATAGACTCTGAGGGATAGTATTATTTATTTTTTGACACTAGCAAACTATTTTGCTTCCTCATTGCAATGTAACAGATGTGAGATGATTTATCAGGAAAAAAAAAAGTTAGTATGAGTTCCAGAATTCAAACTTTTGAATAATACCCTGCATGTTGTGTGTGATAATGATAATGTTAATTAGAGCTGCAGCACATACATTCTAAGGTTATTATGTCCTCCAAGCTATTCCAAATAGACTTTCAATTATCTTGTTAAGATTGTGCATAAAAGACAAGAGACAAATGAAAAATGAGAACATTATCTAATAATTGTAATGCAGATTTTATGTATTAGTACTATTTAAATTCTCATATATTTAAGAGCAATGATCCACAAAACTATGCTTCATAATAACCTGTAGAACACAAAGAGACAATGCATGAGAGTCATCTAAGAATTTCTAAAGTGGAGATTCTATAAAGGAAACTCTTTAAAAGCTCAATAGTTGATTATGACATCTGACCAAAAAAATGAGACCAACTGTATTTCATGTGAAGAATATTGACAAAAAATATAATATTTTAAGAATAAAAAGGTTAAAACTTTTCTGATTTTTATTTATACTCACATGTTAGATCTTGATTTTAAATTTTGAAAGAAAAAAAAAAACATATAAACATAGCCTTAATCATTTCCCTGGGAACTTTCTCTAGAATTACACTGCCACACCTAAAATGACTCATGTAAAGGATTATTCATTGGAGTAATTTTGTAATTAAGAATACTGAAAACTATCCCTATTCTATTACAGGCAACTATTAATATAAATCAAATTATAGTATATCCATATATTAAAATACATTATAGCTAATAAAAATGTACTATAAAAATGTACCAAAATATATTCTTGTATATAAAAAACAAAGTATGTGATAAATCAGTATGATAAGTTGATAGAATTATGAAAAAAAATATGTGGTGCAATATATTATGGAAATATAAAATAAAAGTGTAATATACAATATAAATATGAGGGTATATGTAATTATATATCAAAAGAATTTTGTGTGTGTACACACCCACAAACACAGAGACATACTCATTGTGCCTTCCCTACATAACCAGGAAGGCAAGTTCCTGTCTTGATTTATTAATTTGACAATTAATAAAATTTTTTTAAAAATAAAGAAAAGTTAATTAAAAAGTATCATTAATGATTTCTGGTCATTATTTCTCATGTATTACTTTTTCTCTTGCATTATATAAGGAATTCTATAGGAAATGTCACAGAAATTAATTGATAAATGCACATGTATTTACATCCAAATTTAATACAATATGCTATATATGTTTATATACTTAGTATATTTTATATATAAGAAGGATTGTATATATGTTTGTCATTTAAAAAACTACCTAGCAATAGAAGTAGAGGAAGCATCCTGAGAGAAGTCTGCTTGTAGGTATAGGTAATAAGAGTGGTGCATTCTCTGTATAGAATTTTAAGTAAAAGCAAAATTGACTAGAAGTCAGCCTGCTAGTTATTATCACCATGTGCAGGAATTTTAAATACTACCAGTGATAAAATATCCCTCCCTTCTGGAATGAACATTTCTGATCCTCCCATCCCCTCTATGCTGCTGACAATAAGAAAATAATTCCATACCAATCAGAATTTAGAATAAGTTATTTGCAATAAGCAAGCTCAATAGTGAAATGAGCAAACTTAGCAAATAAAGTATTTTCATAATTACCTATTCCAGTGCCAAAATATATCATCCAAAACAAATATTTTGTCTTTGTTATTTTCTTTTTTATTAATTTATTTTAATTAGGTATGTATGACAGCATAATGAAATTTTATTTGTTGTACACAATTACACCACAAATTTTAATTTCTCTGGTTGTACACAATGTAATGTTGCACCATCTTTCCTGCCCACATGCCCCTTCCCCACCTCTCCCTGTCCCTTGCCCAAATTTCCTCCAGTTTTCCTATGTGCTACCCCCCATCCATTATGGATCCATATCCACTTATGAGAGAGAACATTTGGCCTTTAATTTTTTGGCATTGGCTTACTTCACTTAGCATGATATTCTCCCGCTTCATCCATTTACCTTGCCATGATCTTATTCTCTTTTAATGATGAGTAATATTCCATTGTGTATATATACCACATTTTTTTATCCATTAATCTATTATTTAAGGGCATATAGGTTGCTTACACACTTTAGTTATTGTGAATTGAGCTGCTATGTACATTGATGTGGATGCGTTACTATAGTCTGTTGATTTTAAGTCCTTTGGGTATAGACCGAGGAGTGACTCAAATGGCGGTTCCATTCCAAGTTTTCTAAGGAATCCATACTGCTTTCCAAATTGGTTGCACCAATTTGCAGTCTCACAAGCAATGAATGAGTGTGCCTTCCCTCCCCCCCATCCTTGCCAACATTTATTGTTGTCTGTATTCTTGATAACTGCCATTCTGACTAGAGTAGTTTTGATTTGTATTTCTCTAATTACTAGAGATGTTGAACATTTTTTCATATATTTGTTGATCCAATGTATATCATCTGAGAACTGTCTGTTCAGCTCCTTAGCCCATTTATTGATTGGGTTATTTGATCTTTTGGTGTTAAGTTTTTTGAGTTCTATATATATCCAGAATAGAAGATATAGAGACAACCCCACATAAATATATTTATCTCACACTAGATTACTGCTCTACCTGACATGCATATGGCAAAAATTTGTTCCAAAATATAGGCTCTCTCTTCACCTCATTGACTGTTTCTTTTGCTAAGAAGAAGCTTTTTAGTTTGAGTCCACCCCATTTATTAATTCTTGATTTTATTTCTTGCATTTTTGGAGTATTGTTAAGGAAGTCAGAGCCTAATCTGATATGATAAATATTTGGGCCAACTTTTCCACTATTAGGCCCAGGGTGTCTGGTCTAATTATTAGGTCCTTAATCTACTTTAAGTTGAGTTTTGTGCCTGATGAGAGGGGTTTAGTTTCATTTTGCTTCATATGGATTTCCAGTTCTCCCTGCACCATGTATTGAAAAGGCTATCCTGTCTTCAATATATGTTTTTGGTGTTCTTTGTCTAGTGTGAGATAAATGTATTTATGTGGGGTTGTCTCTGTGTCTTCTATTCTGTACCATTGGTCTACATGTCTATTTTGGTTACAATAACATGCTGTTTTGTTACTATAAAACTTTATAGTATTGTTATACCTAGTATTTGAAGTATTATTATACCTAGTATTCTGATGCCTCCTGCTTCACTCTTCTTGCTAACGATTGCTTTGGCTATTCTGGGTCTCTTATATTTTCGAATCAATTTCATGATTTCTTTTTCTATTTCTATAAGGAACGATGATGGAATTTCAATTGGAATAGCATTGAAACTGATTTGAAATTTAGGTAGTATGTTCATTTTGACAATATTTATTTTGCCTATCAAGAGCATGAGAGATTTTTCCATTTTCTAAGGTCTTCTTCAATTTCTTTCTTTAGTATCTGTAGTTTTCATTGTAAAGGTCTTTCATCTCTTTTGTTGATTCCCACCTTTTTGGGGGAGAGGGCTATTGTGAATGTAGTAATTTTCTTAATTTCTCTTTCAGAGGATTCATTAGTGATGTATAGAAATGCATTTGATTTAGGAATTTTGATTTTATATCCTGCTACATTGCTGAATTCATTTATTAATTCTAGAAGGTTTCTGGTGGAATCTTTTGGATCCTCTAAGTATACAATCATGTTGTCGGCAAGTAATGACAGTGTAAGTTCTTTTTTTCCTATTCGTATCCCTTTAATTTCTTTTGTCTGTCTAACTGCTCTGGCTAGTTTCAGGTGCTATATTGAATAGAAATATTGAAAGAGGGCATTGTTGTCTTGTTCCAGTTTTTAGAGGGAATGCTTCCAATTTTTCTCCATCTAGATTATGTTGGTCTTGGGTTTAGCATAGATAGCTTCTACAATGTTGAGGGATGTTCCTACTATCCCTAGTTTTTCTCATGTTGTGAACATGAAAGGGTGCTGTATTTTGTCAAGTGCTTTCTCTGCATCAAATGATATAATAATTTGATTGGGCCATTCTTCTTAATAAAAATTGTTTTGAAGGCAGTTTTAGGTATGTTATGGTAAGGCAATAGTAGTGCAGAGATAGGTGCTTATATTTCTGTTTATGAACATATTTGTACATCATTTATCTAAAATGTGTTTGGAAATTAACTACAAATAATAAGGAATAGAAATCTGTTTAGATTATATAAGCAGTAAAGCAATAAGATTAAGATTAATATATAAATATATGTCAAAACAATATTTCTATCAGTTTATTTCTTAAAATTATATTAGGATACACTATCTATAAAGAGACTTAAAATCATTAGATCTTAATTGGAACTTATATTCATTATTTTTAGGATGTAAAATATAGGCATACTTGTGTAAAGCCACAGACATTTAATAGTAGAGATCATCTTAGTCCACTCATTTATCCATTCCTTTCTTTATTTAACAGATATATATTAAGTTCTACTAATAGTGGGGTAAGATGATGCACAGTGAGAATTCAGCAATGAGCACAAGTAAAAAAGATCCCTTCCCTTAGAAGAATACATTGTACTGATGAAAATAGTAAATAAACAAATAAATACAGAATAATAAATTGTGCTAAGCACAAGAAATAAACAACGTGATAAAGGAATTGGGGAGCTGTCTCTAGTTTAGAGGTTAAATAAAAGAAGACCTAATTAGCAATAATTTGAGATTTGCCAAAACCCAAAAGAAAAATTTCCATGCAGAGGGAAGAGGAAGAGTAAATTTATAAAAAGTGGAAAGAGAGGTGCATATTTCAAACAAATATGAAAGAGGTGTACATGACAGAAGTAGTTTCTGGTGGCTAGAGTGTAACTCAGTGGTAAAGTATGTGCAAATTCTAAGCATGTGCACACACACACACACACACACACACCAAAAAAAGAAAATCTGTGAAATCACCCAAATCATAACAAGGTCTTGAAGACCATAGTAAAACATCTAAAGGGGTTTAACCACAGGAATGATGATTTTTTTTTTTTTGAGTCTTCTAGCATAAGATATGTTAACTATATCTTTTGAAGTACAGAATGGCTTGGAAAAAGGTAGAAATAGAAATTAGGAGCTGTGTTAGTCAGTTTTTCATCACTTGAGAAGAGCAAACTAGAGAAGAAAACATCTATTTTGGCCCAAAGTTTCTGAGGTACACTTGTTCCATTACTCTGAACCCAAGGCAAGAAAGAACATCAAGACTGCAGAAGACATCACACAGCAGCCTGGAAGTGGAAAGAGAGCTAGGGGAACAGGTCCCTGAAAAGATGAATCCTTCCAAGGCACCCCACAGTGACCCACTTCCTCTAGCCACACCCCACCTCCTTACTGTTACTACCATTTAGACAAGGGTGGATTCATTAGGTTACAGTTCTCATAATCACATTGAAATATATCTGCATTAACACAAGAGCTTTTGGAGGACACATCCTATCCAAACCATAACAGAAGCCTCTTGTGAAAGTCTCCTCAACTACTCAGCTGTTTTCTTCTTGCCCTTTGCCTCTAAACTTGCAGGTTCCTGTCTCAGTTTGTCAGTTTTCTGTTCCTCTAAAATCATATCTGAAATAATCAAGCTATAAAGAAAAAAAATCTTATTTTGTTTCACTATTTGGAAGGGTTCAACCCATGACGAATTGGCCTTGTACTTTGGGTCCTATGGTGATGCAGCACATCATGGCAGGAATGAATGAGAAATAATCATTGATACCTTAAGTGCACAGTCATAAGAAAAGGTGACTACAATTTGTGACATTAGAAATTTGATCGAGAACAAGATAAATGGCAAATCTGCCTCTCAGATGCTGGTGCAGAGTCAGAGGAGCTAGCCGTGTGTTTGTACTTAGTCAAGCAGCCTCTTAACTTCACAGCCAATATCCAGGACAAACCTCTCTTGTTTTATGCAACAGAAAGATGCTGAGGCAAGTCCAGAGTATAGAACATGGCATCTTAGTAATTGGACCCCAAGGTCACACAAAGAAAAGTTGAACAATATTGTCCACTAACACAGGATTGCCAACTAAGGAGTAAAAGACAGGACTGTGGTGAGTCCAACGTGAAACTTAGGTTGATGAGATGAAGGTGTCTCCAGAAATTGGTTTAAAGGTACATTTATCAATTTAAATTAGGAGCTGGGCTGAGAGAAGACCATCACAGGCATGTTGACTAATTGAGGGTAGATGCTAAATTAGAAAAAGACAGAGCAGTTTTAGAACTAATTTGGAAGCAGAAAGATGTTAAAGCTCTCTGTTCACCATGGGATATTGTCAGTGCTTGGATATTTTAGCAATATTTCCACATATTTTATAATAATAAAAACAAGTATCATAAAACCTAAGCATATACTTGAGCATTTAGTACTCATTTTAAGCATTCTTCTTAACTATCATCCCTCAAATCCTTGGTATAGTGCAGAAGAGGGACTAGATTCAGAAAAATTTCCAGGAACTTTAGAAAGAATTTGAGGGACCTTGGACTAAAAAAGCAAGCTTTTTATAGTTTTTGACCTCAAGTTCAGGAAAATATCTGAACAAAGCTGTGTGAGCATAGAATATGTAAAAGGAAAATGAGGATTGTGTTTGTAACTGAGTTTACCATACTCTTTTCTGTGGTTTTGTTATATGGGATGGAGCACGGAGTTGTTAATCAGCTAAAATAAGAATGTCTCCATCATCCAGACAAGTCTACACATAAGACCACTTCAGTCAGAGAGTTTAGAGGAGGTAGTTTACCTTTCAGGAGTTCTGTAAGAAATATCAACAGAGAAATTGACTTTACTCTTTACATTCATAATAATTTCCTTAGGCAGAATATCCAAAACATCGTACATTAATTTAATAGTTTTCAGTTTGCTACTAAAAATAACAATAAAAATAAAGAAATCACCAAAGAGAATAATATGAAGTATTAGCTAGGTGAAAATTTTTAGAAACAATATTTTTAACTCTTGAAGGTTTATATATGATAGAGAAAATAATCCCATCATAATTATCATGTGAATATATGAATGTTTACTTTATTCTTTCCTAAACTGGAAAACAAGGGTATAATTTATAATATTTTCTATATCAGTACACTATCCATATATAATATATCTATATTTAGGGGTAAAAATGTTTTTTATCTGTAGTACGTGGTAATAGATTTTTTATAAACTTCCTCAGACATAGTCTGAATTAAATCTTTTGAAAATCTGTATTATTTTAAAGAGTATATAAGAGAAAGTCAAATTACTGAGCTTTTCAATCTTTAGAAGTTCAGTGATGTTTATGAGCTTGTCCATAAAATATTTACTCCCCTCTCAGTTCACGTAAAATGCAAGGTTTAACATCATCAGTCATTAATTTTTAATAAGTGTATACTGTGCTCCCATATGCTCACATTCTGATGAGGTGAAGGAGATATTAAATAATCACATAAATAAAAAATATAATTTCATAGTACAATGAAAGTCAGAAAGGAAAAATATAATGTAATTTGTGTGCCCATTAAGAGGAACCCTGACCTGACCTTTGCAGACAGGGAATATGAAAGGAAGTTAAGGAGGGGAAAGTATAAAAGATGTTTCAATCAAATGAAAGAATATATACAGCCTCTGGGACAATCAGAAGTCCCTTGGAATGACCATAGGACAGAAAGCACAAGGGGAAGAGAGGTGTCAGTTTAGGATGGAGGACAAAGCTCAAGTCACATGAGGCTTTGTAGGGCATGGTAAGTATTTTAGAATTTATCCTATTAGCAATGTGAAGAGGGTAAGGATTTAAAAGTTGTAAAAGTAATGGAAAGAGGGAAATGCTACAGAAAATTCAATAAGAGTACTTTTACTTATAATGATTGATCTTCTGACTACGACAGAAAAAAAGAATCCTGGAGTGGACAAGAGGAGACCAAGTAGCAGAAGCACCACAGGGATCAAGAGTGAAGGGGTGTGATCTCTTATCCTATTTTAGAGAATTGCCATCCAAATATACACAAAAGTGGAAAAGAAAGGATTCATGCCCCCCAAAATTCCATTTCCCAAAATGTTTTTTAATCTCACTGTATTAATAGTTCCTCTTAACTAACATGTGATAATTACACATATTGCATTTCAGTGTGATACTTGAACACAAGCATACAGTGGCACTGATCAACTCAGAGTACTTAGTATATTCCTTGCCTCACCATTACTTTGTCTTAGTAGCCTTTGAACTTCTTTTTCCCAGATCTTCATAAAATATCCATTAGGTTATTGTGAACTACAGTCATTCTGCTATGCCAGGACACAACAGAATTTATTCCTCTATATCTATCTATCTATCTATCTATCTATCTATCTATCTATCTATCTATCTATGTTTTTGATACTCATTATTCAAAATCCTGGCCTCTGATAATCATTATTCTAAATGCAAATCAACATTTTTTTAGCTTCTACATATGTTAGGATATATGCAATATTTATCTCTCTGCATCTGGCTTGTTTCATATAACCTTCAGTTCCATCCATTTTGCTGCAAATGACAGGATTTCATTCTTCTTCAGGGTTGAATAATATCCCATTGTATATGTGCCACATTTTTGTAATACTACCATAGATTTCACCTATCATTAACTTTCTATATAATTATCAGATCAGTTTTTACTTGATACTCTTAATATCTCTGGTTTTCTAAAATAAACTTAATTGAACTTCTGGATTATAATTTAATATTGAAGATGCCCAAAATAAACCTGATTTAACCTTTGAACTGCTTAAAATGTTTACTTTGAATATTAGCTAACAGCAGTGTGAAGAGCATAAGAGTATAAGCATATAATGCCATCAAAATGTTTTCTGTCAAACTTCAGTGGAAACGAAGAAAGAGGGGCAAAGGGAGGTTACTAGAAAATGAGTTTTTTAATGGGAAAATATAATTTAACATAATTATGTGGAATTTTCTTGCATCCATTTAACCATGCATATAACATTAACGTGTGTTGGTCTGTTTGTGCTGCTATAACAAAAATACCTTAAACTGAGTAATTAGTAAATAGCAAAATGTATTGATAAAAGTTCTAGAGGCTAGAAAATCCAAGAACAAGGTGTCAGCAGATTTGGTGCCTGTTGAGGGCTTGGTCTTTGCTTCAGTGGTGGTACATTCTCACTATGTCCAGCCATAGTGGAAGAGATAAATGAGCTCCACCAGGACTTTTTCATAAAGGCACTCATCCCATTTATGAGAGTAAAGCCTTCATGACTCAATTCACCTTCCAAAGGTACCAGAGCCTATCTTTATACTATTGCATTGGGACTTGAATTCAACATTTGAACCAGGGGGGGACATAAATATTCAGAATATAAAAATCATCTATAAGAATGGCTGTATTAATAGGATCATTCTTATATATTCATAATATATGCATATTTTGAGAAAAACATATATTTTATGATTTGTTATTTTTTTTTCACAGAAAGAAAATCACTATGGATAAGAAATAAGAAGAGTATCAAATAAAAACTGATCTGATATTACTGTGATTATCTTTGAAGTCACATTCATGTTGACACAAGAGTTTGGTGTGAAATTGATCACTAGGAAAATGAGATTGATCAAATTATGTGAATGTACAAATATGGCCCCATGAATGCCACTTTTATGTATGATCACAATGAGTCAATAAAAAAAGAAAAAGTAAGGCTTTACTCTTAATTTTAAAGTTGTTTAAATTGCACAATTGTTTAATTAAAACATTCATTTCCCTCTGGGTATAAGATATATAAAACTACACACCTCCTCCAAGAAAAACTGTTCCTCAAAGTTGGCCTTAATCAATACTTGGCAACATACATATGGTTGATTAACTTAATTAATGAGAATCATGATGTTTTACATCATTAACCATTTGACAGGACTTGGCTTTATCTTCAATATAGAATTATTGCATAGGTAGAGTTTCAGATTTATAGTTTTTATTCAAATTTCTTGTATTAATGATTGTTTTCTTTTCAAATGAGAACTGATCCATTTAAGCATATATAAAGAGCATGTCCTTCCTTTTACTATTTCCCATTCTCCCACCACCCCCCTCTCTCTCTCTCTCATTTGTTTTTGTTTTGTTTTGTTTTGTTTTTTCCTTTTTCTTTTTCTGGTGCAAGGACTAACATCTGGTCCTTATGCATGCTAAATAAGCACTCTACCTCTGAGCTCTATCCCCAGTCAACTGTTCCTCATTTTTAACTATGAAAAAGTTTACCAAAATCTGCTAGACATTCCATGGATTCAAATGTAAAGAAGCAACTTTCTTAGAAGTTCAGTGGTGTTAAGGAGCTTGTCCATAAAATATTTGTTCTCCTCTCCATTCACTACATTACATAAAAGCTAAAGTGTGCTGTTTCTCTTGTTTTATCCTTTGTGTCCTACCACAAAGACCATGCTTCTCAACCCAGAAAAAAAAAGTCAGGTGTTAGTTTTCCTCTGCCCAACAGATGAACAGATTGTCTAAAAGATGGAATTACAATTTAATATTCATGGCAGAGATTCATATGATAATGTTGGACATATGTAAAAGAAAATCCAGTATTCCTTCAGGTAAAAATATGCTTAAAATGTTGCAGAATTAAAATTTTGCAATCATTCCAATATGATAGGGAATAGTGTGTCTTCAAATACAAAAATGGACTAGCTATTTGTGGAAAGCCAACTGAAAAAATTCAAGAATGTGTATGAAGACAAGATTAAAATCACTCATGCAGCTATGGTTCCCTAACTAATAGTTCTCCAAATCTTAATTAAGTTATTCATACATTATGTGTGTGTATATTTTTATAGTATGTGTATTCATATTATACATATGAATAATATGTTTTTTTTAAATCTATCCTTAATATCCTTAATATGACCTCCTAAGTGACATGATTCCATGTTTGGTAATTTTAGGATAAATTTTGTGCAACTTTCCCAAATAAACTGATCCTGCTTTTTTTTTTCCTGTTACTATTCATCCCCTGGGATTCTTTGGTCCTGTTCTGATCAGTTAAGATGCAAACCTGTGAAATAGCAGTGGACTGCAGGTTCAAAATTTTCTGGGCACATCTTCAATGCCATCTGCTCATAGGTTTCCCTCCTTTAACCCCGGACTACATATTACAAAACTGTTCCCTCCATAGAAAGCCTAGCTCACAGGTGTGCTCTCCTTAAACCCAAACTTAGCAATCTCCAAGGTCACCAAAACACTGGCACATGAATGGAGAAGAGAAGGAAGTAATAACAAAAATAACCAAAAGTAATAACTAAAACCTTAGCTGGTCTCCCTACCATCCAGTCCTCTATCTCTCTCAGCCTCCTCTGGCTTCAGACTGATTTTGACCTGAGTTCTCCTGGAACTTCACACTACTACATCTTCCCATAAACCCGTGTCCCCTTTGCTACTAATAAGTCTTGCAGGGAAGCACCATGATCCTAATCCCCTCATTAGTTCCAAGAGTGACTTTCAGGGCACATAGATGTTTCTAGTTGAAATGGCATAATAATTTTTGCTTGAAAAAGTTCATCATCGGATACTAAGTTGCAGGTATATATGAGCAAGAAGTTCTGGTGTGTTATTGCACAGCAAGGAGATTCTAGGTAACAATCATGTCCTGTGCTCTGCAAAAAGCTAGGAGAAAGGATTTTGAAAGTTTTCACTGCAAAGAAATGGTAAATATTTGAGGAGATAGATATATTTAACCTGACTTAAACATTACACAATGTATATGTGTCTAAAATATCACCTATTTCCCCATTAATACATACAAATTTTATAATTTTATGTATCAGTCATGAATTTTAATTAATAAAAAATCAATTAATATATAGATTTCTATAGGTAGAGCACCATAGCCTTCAAAAAAGGAATATTTTCAACACATGATTGTTGTCTTTCTTACTATTGATTCCAGTCCTGAAGATTAGGATCAGGTCTTCCTTCCCCGGGTTTTGAAGATCAAACACCCGAGAAATGCCAAAGTAAACAGAAAACAAGTTTTATTTAAAAGAGAGACGAAGGAAAAGGTAGCAGACTTCTCTACAGAGAAGAGGGCCAGAGTTGGGTGTCCACAGAAGTGGGGGTTTCTTGCTTTTTATAGACTCCAGAACACCCTCACCTTCTCTTTCTTCTCCCTGTACCCATGTACATGTCTAAGGGTAGGGAGGAGTGGGAGCTAAGGAGTGGCACAGAGGGTAATTCTTTGTAGCTCTTTATGCTCCACAGAGCCATCCCTGAGGTTATCTCTTATCAACCGTTTGTCTTTTCTTTGATAACTATCCTTCATCTTCTCCAACCCCATCATTCATTACCTACACTCACTGCCATACCTTCTGTCTCCTGCTGTAGTTTGTTGAGGAATGTAACATTTCCTGTCCCTTCAGGCCAGGCCGGACTGCAGGCAGATTGCTTTTGGGCAAAGAAAGCATGTGGGGAGTCAGTACAGTGGGCTCATTTTATAAAATAACCCTCTTAACCTTGTGTTCCCACCATCCTCATCTATTTGTCCCTTCTTACTGTTAGGTCCAAAAACTAATCTGAAAACAGAACTGATAAGAAACTCAACCCTAAATCCCTTTGATACCATCCTTCTTATAACCAGCATTTTGTTTAATTACATAAAAATTTGCAATCATGAAAGAAACAATTCTTATTTAATCTCTTTAAAATATTTTCTTTCCTGTAATTATTATTCTGTGACATTATTTTAAAATTCAATAAGCATATATTTTGGTGGCTTTTATATGCCTATATATGGAGACACATAAACATGTGTAATAAACTATGTCCACCCTTAGGATTTTACATTATTATTTCTAATAATTTTCATATTCTAATTATAATAGTGAATTTAGGGAGTGTATTGGGGATTGAACCCAGGGCACTTGGCCACCAAATCACATCCCCAGCCCTATTTTGTGTTTTATTTACTTATTTGTATTTTGCTTTAAGCAACACTGATGTGCTTAGCACCTCTCTTTTGCTGAGGATGGCTTTGAACTCAAGATCCTCCTGCCTCAGCCTCCCCAGCCTCTGGGATTACAGGACTGTGACACTGTGCCTGGCTTAATGATAGTAGTGATTTAATGGCAAATATAAACAACTTTGTTCACATATGGAAGAGGAGCATTCGTGTAAATTTTTTCCTAAAAGTTTTTATGGTCATGTTTTAAAGATACCATAGAGATAATCTTGAGGATTATGAGTAAACAAATACAATAATGTAGAAAGGTCTTTAAGATCTTTAATATTGTTGTTAGTAGTGATAGACCCAACCTGATCTTTTCTTAAAATTGGGAGCCATCTCGCCACAAAGCCATGAAAAGGTAATTTTGGCTTTACTACAAATTACTGCAAATTCTGAACCTGCTTGGAATGCCTTCCCGTGCCTTGAACTCACCCATGCCTGGCTCTCTGACCAGATAGCAGCCCTCTCTGAAACTTTAGTGACACCTCATAAATATTGGCCTTCTCTGTCCAGATAACGACCCTCTCTGAGGCTCTAATGGTCCTCATAAATTCTGATGTTGGGGCCAGCAAAAAAATGTAAACTACCATTAGTGTGATGCTTCTCAGAGTTCTGTTATTTGTAACCCCCCTTTGTGTAACTTTCTGGGCTATAAAGCTAGGCTGCAGGAAAGATGGGGTTGCTGTCTTATTCCCGCCATTTTGGAGGGAGAGGCAGCCTGGCCTATTGAAATAATAAGCTTGCTTTAATTTGATTTTGATTGGAGTCAGTGGTCTTTTCTTGCATCCTGGTCTAACAAGTAGGAATATATTGTTCATTTTTTTTTCAAAGAAATTTATTTAACTCACAGTTTTGAAGGATGAACATACAAGATGAATTTGCCCCATTGGGGTGTTAGTCCCCTTGACTATTTCACAACATAGCACTGAGGTAGAAAGGGAAAAGACCCCCACACACACAGGAAAGATAATATGGTGGGACAAGAGCCAGAATGTTGGAAGTGATAGTGTTGCTCTTCATAAGAAACTGTTCTTGCAGAAATTAACTTACTCCATAAAAATGTTCTGAGGTTAGTGCCTCCAATAAGCATTATATTCCATAGGCACCAACTCTTAATACTGCCATATTGTGAACCAACTTTGCATCAGATGAACCTTTAGGGACATACTGAAACCAATCCAAATCATAGTACCCTCTAATGAGAGTATGCTTATAACACCATATTTTATTATTTATTTGAATGTTGAAAGTTCAAGGTATATAATCTTATCTTGATTTAGAACCATAGTGAGTTTGTCTTTGTTTGTCTTTTATTCAGTAATAGAATTTAGTTCATCTGTTTTTACCAATATGTCTTAAATTTTCGATTAGGATATAAATACATCACACTTATTATTCCCCTTAAAAGTATGTCTGACATATAATGAAAATGGAAAGATATAAAAAGTTATAATTTGGTTGCTTTTTCAAAATATGGAAAGTGTAACACTTGTGTACAGAGTAAGATTTTTTTTACATGGGAATCTTAATATTTAGCAATTTCCTACATAAACTATATAGTACAGAAACAGTAAAGAAATTATAAAATTATATTTTAGTTTAAATTAATATAAAATTTATGAAAATAAATAAATTAAACATGTTATCTCACCTTGCCAGCAAAGATCATCTTTTATGCGTCCAAATCATGTGTCTTAATCTCTCATGCTGCCTGACTATCTGAAAAGACCTTTTGATTTATACCTTAGAATGTTATGACAGATTCCTGGGACCCCAATAGACCTCCAAGAGCCAAATCCGATGCAATCACACAAGAGTCTTTATTGCAAGCTCCAGCCTGGACTCACAACCGTTCCCGAAGCAGCGGTCCCAGGGAGTGAGTCCCGATCCTTTGTTCAGTGAGATTTTATAGGTTTTGGGGGGATACTCTGTGCGTCACAACAATCACACAGCAAATCATTCCATACCGCGGGAAAATCAAACAACAACTCTTAACATTGATTAGTACATTTAATGGCGGGAAAAAATTGGGTAGGGGTGATTGGTTAATAAGAGGAGGATTTATTTAGGCCTGATTGGTTTAGGCCATGAGGGGTGTACGTGCTAAACTACATGGTTTCCCAACATGTTATCAACCACCATAAACTACTTGGGGGTCATCTGGCATTCCAGGTATTTTCCCTGTCTCATGCTGATTGGAGGTTGCTAGGGGGTTGCTATGGGTCCTCATCTAGCCTAACTGAGTCAGGGACACCTGGTGCCTCAGACCTCTCCTGTTATTTACAGACAAACAACTCAGCAGGGTGGGTATGTGCTTAGGAGTGCTCTGTGGGTTTTTCCAAGGACAAGGGTCATGCCCCCTTCCTTAGGATAGGCCTTGAGGTAGAAGCTGCTGTTATTTATTTATTTTTAAAAATGGAGTCACATTAGTTTCTCAGCATCTGAGAACAAAGCTGACTAACTTGTGTCTGAACATCTAGAAGGTTGAATGTTGTGACCCAGCCTTGGCTGCAGATGGCTAATGTCTCTATGTATAGGGAATTGGAGTGGCTGAACAGATTTCTTAAGAGGAATGACCAGCTAGTTTGTCCAAAGTTCTCACATAACACAAATGCAATCTATTGTCAAATATTAGATTATCTTTCTCTTGTAGTGCTGACTGTATATATTCTTATTTCTCCTAATTTCTATTTCATGACTCCAGAGAGACTCTTGAACTAACATGATATTCAGAGCAATTACACATGGAGGCTGAAAAGTATCTTCCTTATTAAACAATTTAGTATTGTTCAAATCTATAAGTATATATTAAATATCTGAATCCTGAAAAGGGGGTAAATCCAATGCTGGACTGAATATAAAGACAAGAATAAAGCAAATATTTCCTCATATGATTTGATAGGGTAGACATTTTCAGGAATAAGGTCAAGAAAATCAATCTTTTTTACTGACTGTCTATTCACTTAAGAAGTGTGGGAAAGAAAACCTAAGAAAAATATCAAATAAAGGAAATTAAGTGAGTTCTTGAGAAACTAATGTGACTCCATTTTTGAAAATAAATAAATAACAGCAGCTTCTACCTCAAGGCCTATCCTAAGGAAGGGGGCATGACCCTTGTCCTTGGAAAAACCCACAGAGCACTCCTAAGCACATACCCACCCTGCTGAGTTGTTTGTCTGTAAATAACAGGAGAGGTTTGAGGCACCAGGTGTCCCTGACTCAGTTAGGCTAGATGAAGACCCATAGCAACGCCTCTAGCAACCTCCAATCAGCATGAGATAGGGAAAATATCTGGAATGCCAGATGACCCCCCAAGTAGTTTATAGTGGTTGATAACATGTTGGGAAACCATGTAGTTTAGCACGTACACTCCTCATGGCCTAAACCAATCAGGCCTAAACAAATCCCCCTCTTATATTAACCAATCACCCCTACCCAATTTTTTCCCGCCATTAAATGTACTAATCAATGTTAAGAGTTGTTTGATTTTCCCGTGGTATGGAATGATTTGCTGTGTGATTGTTGTGACGCACAGAGTATCCCCCCAAAACCTATAAAATCTCACTGAACAAAGGATCGGGACTCACTCCCTGGGACCGCTGCTTCGGGAACGGTTGTGAGTCCAGGCTCGAGCTTGCAATAAAGACTCTTGTGTGATTGCACTGGATTTGGCTCTTGGAGGTCTATTGGGGTCCCAGGAATCTGGCATAACAATGCAAACTGAAATGTGGAGAAGTATTTTCCTTGAGAATGTATGGGCATTTGGTCATGAAAATATGTAGAGCCATCAAAAATATATCTCAGAATATGAACCCTCTTATCTGAATGTAAGGTTGTTAGAGTCTACCAACTAAAGTCTTTGGAGAGCAAGTAGCTCAGTAGAGATCTATGAAAGACAAAGGAGGTTGCAACAAGGACCACAGTAGAATGCATGTATCACAAGTACCTCCTGATTCTCAAAGCCAAAGTTCAGGTAGGACTCATTTCACATCAATGAAGACTTAAAGATCAGTTACCACTGTCAAATATAGTTACTCTCAGTCTTGGTTCATTTTAAAATCTGTATAATTAAATTTTTTCTCATCCACACCTTTGCCTTCAAAGTCTGATTTGCTTCCTCTTGCAGGAATTGAGTAGCGCAGGTCTAACTAGACAACATTCTTGATGATCAAGTGAAGATTAAGAAAATTTTGGAGCTTAGCTAACCTCTGATATTAAGGAAAGGGAAGAAGGATGATCAGGAATTGCCTGATATAAATGCATTTCAAATTGGAAAATTGAGAGTTTTTTTTTTCTTTTTAAATTTACTTCTCTTATTCTTAAAATATTTATTACCTTTTCAAGTACATGTTGATAATGTTCTAAATTTAATTCATTTTGAGAAAAAAATTAAAATATTTATTTCTGACTATCTAAGGACCACTTATATTATTAATATGCCATATGTATAATTTACCAAAGTTAGAAGCATTCTGCCTGCATTATTCTTCAATACATTTTTACTTAAGGTTGACTATAGGCTGATTATTTTAATTATTTACTAAAAACATGTATAATTTATATATTCAAAAATAGCACAGTTATGGTATGACACATATTTTATAAAACATTTTAAAACAATTTTCAGTAATCTTTAGAAAAACAAATAGGGCAATAAATATTTAAGACTCCAAATAAGAAGGAGAAAAAGACTGGAAAATATGTCATAAAATAGCTCTTAAGCCTGATATAACTGGACTGTGAAATTATACCTTATGTCTGTGAAAAACAGCTCTATAAACTGAAGTTTAATTGAAAAAAAATATGCTTCCTATAATAAATATATTTACTCACATCCATATTGAAGTAAATTGAAAAATATATGTATGAGATTATGTTATATTGCTCTTGGTAAAATTAAAAACAAAATACTTTAGTGAATATAGTGTGTATGTGAATAATCTTATTTAATCCTTAAGTGGAATTATCTTTTCTAAACAATTGCCATACTATTATACAGAAAAATATCCTAAGAAATTTTTATGATACATGCATGCATTTATATATGTATATACACATATATATGCATATATATATACACACATAAACATATATACATATATACAAATATATATATATATATATATATACAAATATATATATATATATATATATATATATATATATACACATACATATATATATGCATACACACACACACACACACACACACACATATGATTGTTAAAAGCCAAAGTGACACATTAAGTTTAGTAAAATTTAGTCAGGGTACACTTATGAAATTCATGTAGTAGATTCCTCCATGCCCTTTACTAATCAGTACCAACCCACACATGCACATGCACACACAGAAATACACACACACACAGAGTCCTAACTTGCCTATTATAGCAAAATATTATAATATGGATGATTTAAACAATAGCAATTTATCTTCTTAGACTTAGAGTGCCAATTCTTCTTGAAATTAAATGTTAATACAAAATGTAATTATATATATATATATGACTTTTTCAATATTTGTAAGAACTATTCCTACTATTATATTCCTATTGTAGTAATTGTTATTACTATAAAGTATTACACTGTATATTAATATAGTATTTCTGCATTTATAAGGACTACCTATATTATAAATATACCTATATGTAATTTACCAAAGTTAGAAGCATTCTACCTGCATTATTCTTCAATTTACTTTTTTTACTTAAGGTTAACTATAGGCTGATAATTTGAATTGTTTACTAAGAACATGTATAGTTTATATAATCAAACATAGCACAGTAAATGTAGGCCTGATATTTTTAGAAGCATTTTAAAACAATTTTCAGTAATCTTTAGAAAAAAATTGGGAAGTAAATATTTAAGTAGTAAATACATTCTATCATAGTAAATATATTCTATCATTGATGACCATTTGTACTGTTTCCAGCTTTGAACTATTATAAAACTGCTATGAATATTCTAGTCTTACAACATAGTTATGCATTAATTTATGTAGAATTTGGCGAGTCATAAAGTAGGCATATTTTAACATTAGTAGACATTGCTAGTTGTCCAAACTGGTTTATTCAAGCCATGTTCCCACAAGTATCAGATGAGAAATCTAATTGTTTCATAGTTATATCAAGCCTTGGGGATGTCAATCTTTATGTTTACCATTCTGATGGGTGTGAATATCACATTGTGGATATAACTAACATTTCACTGAGAGACAATATCAGAGCCATCTTTTCATAGTTTGCTTAGCTAAACTGTTTTATGAATTATGTAACATTAGGCACATTTTTAGCGGATCCTTTCTCTTACGCTAATTCATATGTTGGAGTTCTCTGTGTGTTCTAGATATGAGTACTTTCTCAGCTATTTGTATAAAGAATATCCTTTCCATGTCTGTCACTTACCTTTTCATTCTCTTAAAGAAATGTTTAATGAGCAAAGTTATTAAATTTATTGAAGTCCAGTATATAAGTTATTGAATTTTACTCATTTAATGTCTATAAATAGTTTGTGTGAATTATTTGATTTATTGTAATAATCCATTTTTCATAAAAAATATCCATTAGCCCTAGTAACATGTGTTACAAAGACTATATTATTATGTTGTCTTTGTCTTTTTGTTTTTGTTTTTGTTTTTGGCTTTTTTTTCTTTGGTTTTTTGGATGTTTAGGGAGTACCAGGGATTGAACTCAGGGGCACTCAACCACTGAGCCACATCCCCAGCCCCATTTTATATTTTATTAAGAGACAGGGTCTCGCTGAGTTGCTTAGTGCCTAACTTTTGCTGATGCTGGCTTTGAACTTGTAATCCTCCTACCTCAGTCTCCCAAGCCACTGGAATTACAGGTGTGTGCCACCACACACTGGCTTTTCTTTGTTTTAAGTCAAGTAACAATATAGGTAGAGATCATTCTTAGATTCTTGCTCTTATATAATTATTTTGTCATCAAGAAGAATCTTTCTTGATTATAGTAGATATATAGTAATCATTGAAAGATGATCATTTAAATCTCTTAATTTCATTATTCTTCAAGACATTCTGTCATTCTTTTGCTTTGCATTTATTTGATGGAAAACACATTAGTCTAAGGTCATCAATTCTCAAAACACAAAAAGTGCTAAGCTTTTTTTAAAAAAACTTTAAATTATACACTATGTGAAAACTGACTTTAATGATATTGAATGTTCCAGTTGCTTGGATTCTTCTTAAGAACTCACTAACATTTTGTAGATTTTAGTGTGAGGTCTCTTGCATATCTACTTTAGATTTTTGTCTGACTTTGCAATCATTCTGATACTATTTTAAATTATATTTTAAAAATGTCAAGTCTAACTGAGGGCAATGGTGTACACCTGTATTCCCAGCAGCTTGGGATGCTAAGGCAGGCGGATTATGAGTTCAAAATCAGCCTCAGCAATTTAGTGATCTCCTAAGCAACTCAGTGAGACCTGTTTCTAAATTTAAAAAAGCACTAGGGATATAGTCAGTGATTAAGTGCCAGAGGATTCAATCCCTGGTTCAAAAAAAAAAAAAAAAAAACTCAATTCTATAATTGAAGCTTCTATTTTAGGAAACTAGGAAAAGAACTATAAAATAAATCCAAAGCAAAAGGTAGGAGGAACAAAACAAAAATAAAAGCATAAGTCAAACAAATTAAAAGTCAAAAAATAGAGAAAATCCATGAAAGAGTATCCTGACTCTTTGAAAACATTAATTAAATTGACAAATTTCTAGTAATAAAACAGAGGCTAGGGCTAGGGATGTGGCTCAAGTGGTAACGCGCTCGTGGTACGTGCAGGGCGCTGTGTTCCATCCTCAGCACCACATAAAATAAAGATGTTGTGTCCACCAAAAACTGACAAATAAATATTAAAAACTCTCTCTCTCTTCTCTCTCTCTCTCTCTTAAAAAAAAAAAAACAGAGGCTATCAGTACAGTTCCTGAAGACTTCAAAGAGATAATAAGGCAATGTGATGAATAATTCTACATATTTATTTGAAAACTTAGATGTAATAGACCAGGTCTTTAAAAACATAAACTATGAGGGCTAATATCCAAGACGATCAAAATTTCTAGTGCTCATTCTTCTGCAGAAATAGGAACTTGAACAACTACCTTCATGCAAAAATATCTACATGAGAGGTAAGAAAACCAGGAGACAGATTGTAACACCTGAGCATAGCACAGAAATAAGAAAAGATGTCATGAAGATTGTATGAAGGACAGTTTTACATTGCATGAATCATCTTCTTTACCTCGGACACCAAACCCATCCCAATAGACCCAGATACCAGGCCCATTCTTCTACATGGCTAGCACATGCAGACTTAATTTAAAGGCCTACACTAGAGAGAGGTCAACCCCAGGGACCTAGACTTCAGGCCACACCCCAGTGTATCATATTCCAGGATCACTCTCAAGAAACTAGACTATAAGCCCAAGTTCACCATCCTGAGTGCCATGCTCACCCGCCCACTAACCCCAGGCACCAGTCCAGCCTGCCTAAGGACTCCAGGTACAAGCCACACACACAAACCTGGCAAAATAATCTGACCAGAATCTCTGGATGAACTGACTGGTAAAGGGTTAAGTATATGCCTCAAGGCTAGGTAATCAGAAATATGAAAAAAAAATACACATACATATACCTCAAGGCTAGGTAACCAGAAATATGAAAAACAAAAATGTAACACCACAAAAGAACACACAGAAATCTCCTAATAACTCATTCCAAAGAAACAGATATATGAAGTGTCTGACAAATAATTAAAAAAAATTGTTTGAAATAAATCCAAAGAACTTTAAGAAATACAGAGAAATAATTGACTGCAATCAAGAAGACTATAAATAACCAAAATTAGAAATTCAATAAATTAAAATTATTAAAAATAAATTCTGAAACTCAAAAAATACTATGCATAAAATGAAGAAAGCAATTGAGAATATCAGCAGCATAACTGGTCAAGCATAGGAAAGAACACATGAATTTCAAGACAGATTACTTGAAAGAATAAATATGCAGCAAGAGGAGAAAAAAGAAAGGATGAAAGGAATGAAAAAAAAATTATGGGATTTATGGACAGTATCAAAAGAGTACATATTTGTGTTGTAGAAGTTTTGTGAAGCACAGACAATGTTAACAAAACCTTTGCAAATCTGGAAGAAAATACAAACAAGCAGGTACAAGAAGGTTAAAGGTTTCTAATCAGATTCAATCCAAACAAGGCTATGCCAAGACTCAGAAATAAAAGACAAGGAGAGGATTCTGCAAGCAGAAAGTGAACAACATAGCATCTCACAAACCAGGAAACTTCACCACAGTTGTTACAGATTTATCAGAAGCCTTCCAGCACAGGTGAGAGTAGCACATATATTCAAAGTGTTAGAGGAAAAACATTGCCAGAGAGAATACTGTACCCAGCAAAGCTGTTTATCAGAAATAAAGAAGATATAAAGACTTTCCTACACAAAAGCTATAGGAGTTATCAGCACTAGAACTGTCTTATGAAAAAGCCAAAGGTGATTCTTGAAGCTGAAAGAAAAGAATACCAATTTGTAATATGAGATGTGAACTTTAAAACACACTGGTAAAATTAAACAATCAAAATGTAGAATGCTATAATTTTGTAATGGTTGTTAAAGTCATTTATATCTTTAAATGAAAATTAAAGATAAAACTATTAAAAATGTTTAAGATTTACGTTGAACCCTTATCTCACACTTATTCAAAAATCTATTCAAAATGGACTAAAGACTTACACATAAAACCTTAAAACGTGAAACTAACAGGAGACAACAGGGGAAGGTTCCATGATGCTTTTACATGCAATAGCTCTTTGGACATGACCTTTGTTGGCTGAACACAGACAACAAAAGAAAAAAGCCAATGCACTTACGACCAGTGACTTTTCCACTGCAAAGAAGACAATTAATAAACTGAAGACAACCTGCAAATTGAGAGGAAATATTTGAACACCATACATCTGATAAGAAACTAATTATATTTCAATCTATAGATAGATAGATAGATAGTTAATATAGATATAATTGGTTGATTTGCTTGGGAAGGAGGAGGAGGCCTTAGAAGTTTGTCTGACTCTGGTGAAAAGAAGCTAATGTAGCCTATGAGGCAAAAGTTGTAAACTTTGGTGCCCATAACAGAAAGAGCCATTCTCTGTTCTACTCTGGAATGCAGCCTCTTCACCCTTGGACAATGCGGTTTGCAGAGGTAGCAGTTTGCAGAAGTGACCTCATTCCCTGGGTTGGAGATACATACATACGTATCATACATACATATGTATCATTAAGATACATACCTATATATATGAAGATATATATATGAAGGGATCTTAAATAACTAAAAAGCAAAGAAAAGAAGATCCAACTGAAAATGGCAAAGGGACAACATAGATCTCTCGCAAGAGAAGCCATACACAGAGAAAATAGATACATTAAAAATGTTCAATGATAGTAGAATGAATTGGACATTATTACCCTATATGCATATCTGACTCACAACCAGTTAATTCGACATCATCTACAACCAGAAGAATGTGATATTACACTGCATTTATGTATGATGTGTCAAAATGCATTCTACTGTCATATACAACTAATTAAATTTAAAAATTTAAAAACAAGAAAACATTTTAAAAATTTAATTTACTTGTTAAAATTCCTAAAATAAAAATCAAAAGCATAGATGATTTGACCATAAAATGTTATTAAATATCTAGTGATGAATTGGTACCCATTCTACACAAACTAAAAACATGATTCAATATCAAAAATTCAATTTAAATAATCCACAATAGAATAATGAAGAAAAATTACATGACTTTTGGATTAACAGAAAAAAATAGTTAACAAAATTCAAAATTGATTCATATCTCCAAAAAAATTGGAACAGAGAGGCATATTCTTAACTTTAGAGAAAAAAAAAACTATTGCAAACATCACATTTAATAACTCAAAGATTGAATGCTTTTTTCCTGATATTTAGAATAAGGAAATTCACTCTCATCACTATTAATATAGTGATAGATATCTAGGGCATAAATGAATAAACAAAAGGCATACAGTTACATTATAAGAAATAACATAATACCTATCTGCAGATGACATATTTGCTTATGTAGAAAATTATTGCATATTGAGAAATGAAGAAATTCTCCTTGACTTAATGAGCTCTGCAAGATCACAGGCTATCCAAAAACTTATGAAAATGAATTTTCATTTTTATATATTACCAATGAACATGTGGACCTCAAAATTAAAAATGTAATACCATTTGTAATCATTAAAAAAATAAGACATTAGATGCAATCTATCAAAACATATCCACTACTTGTATGCTAAAAACAATACACTTGTCAAAAAATTACAAAATAAAGAAAGAAGATTTGCATAAATTAAGAAACTTAGCTTGTTGATGGATTAGAAGATGACTCAACATAGCAAAAATGTCAATTCTTCCCTGAACTAATTAAAGTTTTAAAGAAATTCTGCAAAACTTCTATAAATGTAAACAATATAATTTTCAAACTGGGATGTTTTCTCTGTGTGTGTGTGTGTGTGTGTGTGTGTGTGTGTTATTGGAGATTACACTTAGAGTTGGGGCATGCTAGGTAAGCATTCTATGACTTAGCTACATCCCCTGGTCTTGAGAATTTTCAGGATTTATGATCAGGCAAAGAGTTTTCAGATTGGCACCATTCACACATTTCTAGTGGAATTAAAGAATAGTATAGCTATTCTGAAAAGCAGTTTTGCAGGTTTTCTTTTAATCTAGACATACAACTATCATAAGATCCAGCAATTGATCAAATTTCCCTTCATTTAAAAATATATTTTTTAAAATTTATTGATTTATTTCAATTTGTTATACATGACAGAAGAATGCATTTCTAAAAATATCTTAAAAGTGATAGAAAGTAAGGTTGGTGGTTTGAGTTTACAATGAAGAAAAATATTTGATGGCACTCTTCACAGAATTGGAAAGTTCAGAAAATTGACCACATGAATATTTAAATACAATATTTATTCTATTCATGCACACTGGCCTAAATAGGAATACAAATTTATCCAGCACACAGTAAATTAAAATTCGTATCTGACATTCAATAAAAATCCACAAAAAAATGGCACAGGTAATAGAATTAGCAAAAAAAGAAAAATTAGCATGAAAATGTATTCTATAGTTTCAATTAGCAAATATTTAACATTATTTAAAGAAAATTAATTCATAATTGCTATCATAGCAAATATGTAGAGATATATAAGAAATTCAGGAAAATATCCTATCCTTTGGGGGCATATACCACAGAAGCCTATACATTAAGTAATAATTATAAATTCCAAATTTTGTGTTCTAAAAATAAAAACATATATGAGAGGCAAATTTTCATAGTCGAAAGACTTTAGATTTTTAACATTGGATAATAGAACACAATCTTTTTATAAGAAATCTTAGCTTTGAATGAGAAAGTACTCGAAGGAAGATTCTCAATGCAAAATAAGAGCTAATGAGATTTTGAGGTCTCTACCACTAATAGGCAGCCTGGATTTCCAATAAGGCTGATACTCTTTATTCTTCTTTCAGCTATCAATAAAACATGAAGCTTGTCTTTTTTTTCCCTTCATTCCTCTAAGCTGACTGAACTATTAAAAATAGCTTTATTAAAATGAAGAACTAAAGCAATAGGAAACAAAAGAATAACAATATAAGATGTTATTTATAAAGAATAGTTTTTTGGTACAACAAGACTAGAAAGCAGAGTGAGAAATCCAATGTTCCTTCAAGTTTTTTCAAGATGTAGAGGCCAAAAGAATTAATTCATTTTTATCCTATTTAATATCTTCAAATAACAGAAAATTATTAAAAAGCTATGTAACTCTCTTTAGTAAAGGCCAAGTATGATAATATGAATCTTTCATGTACATAGTAATTTTTAATTTATTGTAAATGTTCACAGAAAATTAATTACTCATTAATGTAGCCTGTACTTTTCAAGAACTTATAAATGATTAATTCACATTTTATCAATTAATGTTGCTTAGAAACCATAGGATTTTTTTAAAAAGTTATCATACTTTTGCATTTATTAATCTGAGATCAAATACATCTAAATTATGCTAAAAATAGGATAACAGAAGTTTTAAGTTATATGTTTTAAATATATATTTAAAATACTATGAAAACAATGAACTACAAGTTGTCTGATTCATATAATTTTCTTCCTAATCAAGAAACCTAAAAGTGTAGGACTTTTTCAATTATCTATGTGCCAGTCACAATGATTAATATTGAAGATGAAAAAAGAGTAAAAGGCCTTTAGAATAAAAAGTCATACTATTGATTTATCCTTATATACCAATTCTCTAAGATAGAGGTGAATAATCTAAAAATATTTCTGTCTTATGACTTCAAAACCTATCTCAGAATTACTTCATGCACATCTACCCAAGAAAGACTAACTAGGAATAAAATATGATCCAACACACCAGAAGTTAAAATTTATGTCTGATGCCCAGTAAAAATTACCAACTATGAAATACATACAAAACTAGAAGACCCATAATGAGCATTAAAAGCAATAAATGAACATCTACACAGAAATGGCACAGGTAATAGAATTAGCAAACAAATGACATTAAAATATATCCTATAGTTTCAAGAAGATACAGGAAAGATTGACCATGTAAAGACAAGGAAGATATGTAAATAAAACAAGCCACACTTCTAATATGGAAATTTTAAATTGAGATGAAAGACACTGTATAGGTTAATCATTACATTATACATGATTAGATTATACATGGTTAGCAAATATTTTCTCCCAATTAACAGACTGAGTTTTCATTTCATTGATTCTTTTGCTGCAGAGAGGCTTTTAAGTTTTACGTAATTCCACTTCTTTATTTTTACCTTTATTTCCTGTACTATTGGTGTTATATATGATTAGTCATTGCCAAGACAATGTCAAAAAGCTTTTCCTCTGTATTCTTCTAGGAGTTTTACAGTTCTAGCTTGAGTCCTCATACATATTGTGTTGATTTTTGTATATAGCGTCAGATAAGGATCCAATATCATTCCTTTTCATATGGACATCCAGTTGTCTCAATACCACTGATAGAAAATATGATCTATCATATTGTGTATTGTGTATTGCTAGCAAGTGTTTTAGTCAGCTTTTTCATTGCTGTGATCAAAAGATCCAACAAGAACAACTAGAGGAGGAAAATTTTGTTTGGGGACTCATGGTATCAGAGGCCTCAGTCCACAAGAGTTGGTTCTATTCCTCAGTGCTCTGAGTGAGCATCATGACAGAGAGTGGAGCAAAGGAAAACAGGTGGAGACATGGTGCCAGGAAGCAGAAAGGGACTCCACACCCCAGAGGCACACTCATGATGACACCCTCTTCCAGCCACATCCCAGCTGCCTTCAGGTATGACTCAGTTAATCCCACTCAGAGGTCACCGATTGGGTTAAGGCTCACATAAGCCAATCATTTCACTTCTAAGTCTTTTTACACTTTGCACACATAAGGGGGACTCATTTGGGAGACACCAAACCATACATTCTGCCCCTGGTGCCCAAAAGCTCATGAGGATCTCACAATGCAAAATACATTTAGTCCAACTCCAAGAGTCCTTAGTCTCAACCGTTCCAAGATTTCCCAAAATTTCAAGCCCAAAGCTTCCACTGAGACTTGAGGCAAGCACTTAGTGTGAGCTCCTGTAAAAATCAAAAACAAGTTACATATGTCCAATATACAAAGACATAGGGTAAACAACTCCATTCTGAAAAAAAAAAAAAAATAGGGGCATGGAAAGAAAGGATGGGACCAAAAGCAAAACTGAAATACAGCTGGGCTTACAAGTCCTATAGCTCCACACCTGGCATCTGAGGCAACATGGAGTGGGATGATCTTTCCAAAGGGTTTGTGTAGCTCCCATCCTATGGCCTTGCTGGTTGCAGTCCACACTATGTTTCTTTTAGCTGTCTCTGAAAGATTCCTTCAGATTTCTTAGGCAGACATTCCACAATACTGGCATTTCTTACTCTTGGGGCTGAGGGTGTTTTCCACGGCATCTGAGGCTTCTCCCTCACAACTCCATACATCACCCTATCAGGGGAAGTCTTCAGGGATCCAACCCTGATACACCTTGCCTGGCCTTTCAGGCCATCTTTGAAATCTAGTTGTAAGTCTCCATAACCCCTAATCCCAGCATCCTGCAACCCTGTAGAACCAGTGCCATGTGGATGACACCAAGGTCTGCTGCAATCTCAAGGAGTAGCCTAGCCTCCAAGTACCCTGGCTGCAGTAACCTCTGAGTGCCTAGGTGGCTGAGCTTGATGCTACAACTTCATAGGTCCTCATGTGTAAGCAGAGTGCCCCACTGGTCTCTCCTCAAAGGAATTTTCATTTTACTCCCTTTAGCCTGAGATGGGTAAGGTCTTGCCAATCCCTGCAATTCCTTTAAGCTATCTTTCTTGTCTCTGGGCAAAGTCTTCAGCATTTATTTAGTCAAGATGAAACTGGAGTTTTGAGTTGAAATTCAATTTACTGCTTCTGCTGGCAGCTCAGTTCTCACAAGATGCAAGCCTCACAAGATGTCGCAATTCTTAATGGCAAGTCATACTCTCTAGTGTTGCAGAAGACCACAGTAGCTCACTGCCAATTTCTTCTTCCAGAGTTCCTATGAATTTGAAGAATGAAATCCACAGACCAGAGTAAATGAATATAAGAGTAGAATTTATTGAAGAATAGAAACAGGAACAGAACTCTAAGTGCAAGAGAGGAACTAAGAGAAAATCTGACTGAATGTCCTAGTCTAGGTGTTAATATACCTGTGTCACTGTTATTGGTCCAAACTTATGCTAATTAGAGTTTAGAAGAAGTCACAGGGTTGTTGGGTAGGGTTTGGTAACATACTAACACCATTGGTCAATTCTTGAGAACCAACTTCTATTCAGGTCTGCCTCACTTCCATTTTCTTCTGGTTGCAGGTCAGCAAGTAGGAGGTTGATGTCATCAATGGTCTCTGTAGGTTCTGAGTTGCAACACTGTATGGAGCAGGCTTCTGTAGCAAGCCTCCACACCACGCCCAGATCTAGACTCCAAGGAACACAAGACTATGTGCTTCAGATTTGCTGTACCTATATGACGCATATCATGGAGCCATAAGCCATGCTTGGTGCCTGCACTCCAACCCACCCTCACTGCTACTTTATTACCGCTCCACTACTCCACTGCCACTTGTCAGAAGGGGACCAGTAGGCTGGCTGCATGGCTTGGCAGCCAGAGAACCATGTCAGTGGTAATGTCTTTAAAAATTGCAAATTTCCTTAACCCCATTTTTACTCCCTTCTTTCAAGTCTTTTCTGATTTGCTTTCTGCTCTGAATACCACAATCAACTTGGCTAAAATCTGCCAGCAAGAACCATGCCATGGCCTGAATACTACGGTGCCTGGAAGTTTCTTCTGCCAGATTAAGAAGTCTATCACTTTAAAAATCAGCCTCACAGAAAGTCTCAGGACATTGGCAAAATGTAGACTATTTCTTAGCCATAACATAACATAGATGGCATCTAGTCCAATGACAGTGTTCTCCTCTGAAACTCATGAGCCCTGTCTTCACTATACACAGTCCTATCAGCATTCTGGTCTTCTGAGCTCACACCAGAATTGCCCATTAAGCTCCACATACAACAATCTAAATTTTTTCCAGCTTGGATCTCTAAAGTTTTTAAAATTCTTCCCCAAAATTCCAAAAAGCTCCAAAAGCTTCTAAACCACATGTTCAGGTTAGTCAAAGCAACAATGCCACTTCTTAGTGCCAATTTCTATTTTAGTCAGCTTTTTAATTGCTGTAACCTAAAGATCTCACAAGAATAATAAGAGGAGGAAAAGTTTATTTTGTGGCTCAAATTCAGAGGGTCTCAGTCCATAGACAGCTCCATTCCTCGGGGCTCTAACTGAGGCAGAACATCACGGCAGAAGAGTGGAGCAGAGAAAAGCAGCTGGAGACATGGCGCAAAGGAAGCAGAGAGAAGCTCCACTCACCAGATACAAAATGTATACACCCCAAAGGCACTCCCTCAGGGACCCACATATTACAACCACACCCCACCTGCCTTCAGTTACCACTCAAGTAATCCCTATAAGGGGATTAATTAATTGATTGGGTCATTTCACCTCTAATTTTTTTTTTTTGCATTGTCTCAAAGATGAGCTTTTGAGGGACATCTCACATCCAAACCATAACAGCAATCTTGTTAAAGATCAGTTGACCATGAATGAATAAGTTTATTTTGGGGTTTTCTTTTCTGTTTTATTGGTCAGTACATCTGACTTTATATCCATGTCATGGTATTTTAAATAATGTGCTATTTAAAATAATTTGTAATTTATTTGAAATTGGGAAGTATGATGTTTATGATTTTGCTTTTTCAAGATTATTTGCGTATTTGGTTTTAATAAATTTAAATTACTTATTCTTTTTGGTTTCAGTGGAAAATTTCACTTTGTGTAATATGGAAATTTTAACAATGTTAATTCTATCAACCCACAAACATATTACATAGTTTATTTTATCTTCTTAATTGAACAGATTTTTCACATCCTTGGTCAAATTTGTTACTAAATGGTTTATTTTTTGATACTATTGTACAAGGAAATATATTCTTGGTTTCTTTTTTTTAAATTTTTTTTGTTTTGGTTTTTTAGTTGTAGAGGGACACAATACTTTTATTTTATTTATTTTGTTTGTTTTTATGTGGTGCAGGGGATCGAACCCACTGCCTCACATGTGCTAAGGAAGTACTCTACTACTGAGCCACAACCACAGCCCGGTTTCTTTTTTATTTATATCATTTTTGCTGTAAATACATGCACCTTGTAATTGTACATCAACTTTCTAGCCTGCATTTTATTAAATTAATTTATTAGTAATAACATTTTAGCAAAAGTTTTATGGTTTTCTATATTTAATATAATGTCATTTACAGACAGAAATAATTTTACTTCTTTCTTTCTGACTTGGATACACTTTTTGTCCAATTTATTTTAGTATTTATAGTAATATGGTGAATAAAGTAATAATTGTGAGTATCCTTGTCTTGTTCCAAATCTTAGAGAAAAAGCTTTCAATTTTTTCCCCAATTGATTATTATGTCAGTAGTGGCATTTTTATCAATGGCCTTTATTACATAGAGAAAATATTCTTCTGTCCTATTTTGTTTTAAGTGTTTACCATGAAAAGATGTTAAAATTTATCAGCTGTTGTTTCTGTTTCTCATGAGCTAGTAATGCATTTTCTAGCCTTCATTTGTTAGTTTTGTGTATCATTTGAATTTATAACTCAAGGATCTGGAAAAAGAAGAAAAAATAAATAAATCTAAGTTTAAAAGGAGGAAATAATAAAAATTAGAATACAAATAAATTTAATAGAGAATAGAGAAGCTGAAAAAATCAACAAAACTAAAAGCCATTCTTTTTAATAAACAAAATCAACATTTAGCTAGATTAAACAAGAAAAAAGAGTGAAGTCCAAAATTAATAAAATCAGAAATGAATGCTAAAACATTATGTGTGTCTCATACATGAAAAGAATCATAAGGAACAGTTATATGCTAACAAATTAAATAAACTAAAGAAAATAGATAAATTCCAAAAAATATATACCCTACCCTCACTGAATCAAGAAGCATAGAACAATAGAAAATATCAATAAGAAAAAAAGAAATTGAAGGAGTAGTAATAATAAAAAGAATTCCAGCAAAGAAGAGCCTAGCACTGGATGGCTTTACAATTGAATTCTATCACTCAGAGAATAATTGATTCCAATCCTTCTTAAACTCCTTACAAAACAAAGGAGAACACTTTCAAATTAATTTTGTTGTTCCAACATCTCCCAGTTACCAAGGTGAGACCAAAACTCCAGAAGATAAGAAAGAATACTATAGGCTAACACCTCTAATGAACACAGAAGGGAACTCCTTCAATAAAATGGGCAGGAACTGAATTCCCCAAAACATCAAAAAGGTTATACTTCATAACAAAGTGGGATTTATCTTTGAGTTGCAAGGGTCGAACGCATGCAAATCATTCATTCTATTTTGTTCTAAGTGTCACTTATAATGAAAGATTTTTATTTATTTATTTATTTGGTACCAGGTATTGAACCCAGGGGCACTTAACCACTGGAGCTACATCCCCAGCCATTTTTAATATTTTATTAGAGACAGGGTCTTGCTGAGTTTCTTAGGGCCTCACTAAGTTGTTGAGGCTGGGTTTGAACTTGCAATTCTCCTGCCTCAGCCTCCCAAATCACTGGGATTATTGCACCCAACATGAAGATCTTTTTGATAAAATCTAATTTACCATTTTAAATTTTATGTATATGTTTTTTTGTATCTAAATATTCATTGAAAAGCACATGATCATGAAAATTTTCTTCTGGATATTTTTCATTGTACATTTTCATCTAAAGTTAATTCTGATGGAAGCTGTCAGGTTTTTTTTTCTAAATTTACATTTGTGTGTGGATTTCCATTTGGTTACACATAATTTGTTTAAAAAAAAAAGAAAGAAAAAACTATCCTTTCTGCATTGGTTTGGCTTTGCACCTTTCTCAAAGATTACTTGATTCAATTTATATGGGTCTACTTCTGAGTTTTCTAATCTGTTCTGATAAACTGTCTATTCTTTCACCAGTACCAAACTGTCTTGACTATAATTGATATAGATTATATCTTAAATTCAGGTAACATTAGTCCTTTGATTATTTTTCTTCCACCTTTAATTGGCTACAAATGGTGTTGCTTGTGATCAAAAGAATGAGAGATTTGGAGTGAAAGCAGTGTTCTGACTCTTGATAGTGGTGATGAAGAGGTATATGTTTGTCAAAACTTATAAAGTATGCAATTATATTGAAAGCAAACCCCAAATAAAATTTTGTGTGAACACCCATCAGGGATGATGTATACTGATGTTTCCAAAATACATTGAAGTGTACCAATGAGTTGGGTTGGATAGACAAAGGGATGTGAAGACATACTGACAGGTAATGAAGCAAATAAAAAGTGTTTACTATAGAAGTTAGGTTACCATGTATATGTGTTCTGAGCACAAGTATTTCAGCTTTTCTGGATATTAATAAAAGGTAGGGAGAAATGACAGAAAATACTAGGAAAAAGCATATTTTTCCATATTGCCATTAACTTAAATTATGATGATGTTTTCCACTGACTGGTCAACAGAATTTTTCAATTTTTATTCTTACCAGTGAGGTATAAAATAAGAACATGATCTCAGTATGCACAATTGTTGAAAAAAAAGGCAAGAAGAAAGTGAACTTGAGTGATTATTCAGTATTCTAAAAGTTTCATACAGTCAAGATAAAAATCTTGGCCTAGATGATATTTAAAGCAATGCATCTTCATTTTTGTACCAGTTAATTATCTTGATACAAAGTCTCAAAACAGATGGATATCTAGGAATGCATCCAAAAACAAATTCAGAATATGCCCATGCGTGATATACTGAAGCCCATGGAACTCAAGCAATGAAATCCATCATCTCTACAAATAAGTCTTCCAATTGGGCATCTGTGTCAGATTATTTTAAATTAATGGACTGTTAGACTTTATTATTTTAGAGAAGTTTTGGGAGAAAATACTTTGCTCCTTCATATTCATTACTCTTCCCCACAACATCTCCTATTATTAATACCTTTTCTATTTGCTATAATTTATGAGCCAATATTAATGTATCATTGTGGACTAAAGTCTATTGTTAATATTAGGGTTCACTCTTCATGTTGTAATTTCCCTAGACTTTGACAAATGTATGAGGACATGTACTCTCCACCATTATAATAATCATGAAAATTAGTTTCACTACTGTAAAAAGACCCTGTGTTTTATCTACCAGTCATTCTCCCCTCCCTACCAAAAACAACAACAACAACAAAACCTGGCAATCACTATCTTTTAACTGTCTACTTGGTTACCCTTTCCCAGAATGAAGAATGATATGTAGTTGAAATAAAACAGTAAGTCTTGAAAAGAATTTTTTCATTTAGTAATATGCATTTGAAGTCCTCTAAGTCTTTAGGAAGTTTGATAGCTCATTTCTTTGTATCACTGAATAATATTCCATTATATGAATTCCATTATATGAATAGCAAACAACATGTCCTACTATAGGTAAATGGATAAACAAAGTCACTTTGCTTCCAAGCTTTGGCAATTGTGAATAAAGCTACCATAACACTTCAGCTACAGATTTTTGTATGGGCATATTTGCTACTCAGGTAAATACTAAGGAGCATGATTGTTGCATTATATATTTAGAGAAGAATTGGATATATAAGAAGTTCAAACTTTCTTCTAAAGTAGCTATAAGATTTTGCATTCCTTGCAGCACTGAAAAAAATTTTCCTGCTGCTATGTGTCCTCATCAGCTTTGAATGTTGTCAGTGTTTTGGATTTCAAGCATTCTCAGAGTTATGTAGTGGTACTAATTGTTGTTTTTCCTTACAACTACCTAGTAACATATGATATTGAATGTTTTATAATATGTTTATTTGTCATCTGTATATATTCTTCAGTGAGATGTCTATGCATTGTTTTTTTGTAATTTGTATTTGGGTTATTTGTTTTCTTATTGTTAAACTTTAAGAACCTTTGTATGTTTTGGACACCAGTCTATCAAATATGTATTTGCAAAAACGTGGTTTTTTTTAAGTCTGTGGCTATATATTCATTCTCATAACAGTATCTTTGAGGAAAGAGTTTTTTGTTTTTGTTTTTGTTGTTTTTGTTTTTGTTGTTTTTGTTGTAGTTTTGTAAGGAAAAGATGAAGGGAAAGGGAGGTAATCGTGAACTGAAATTGAATTCCATGCATTTATGAGTATGTCAAGATGAATCCAACTATTATGTATAACTACAAAACTCTAATAAAAAATTAATGATGTCATACTTACCAGGTTTTTTTTTTCTTTCATGGAGAGTTCTTTTGGTGGTATAACCAAAAATTCATTGCCCAAACCAAGGTTAAGTATATTGTCTACTGCTATCTTAAATAATTTTCTTTAATTTTTGTATTTTACAATTTGGTTTCTGATAAATTCTGAGTTTGTTTGTTTGTTTGTTTTGAAAAGGTAAGATGTGTGTGTGCAGTTTTTTTGTTTGTTTTGCTTTTTTGTTTGTTTGTTTTTTAAATTGGCATATACAATTGTTTCAGCACCATTAGTTGAAACACCATTCCTTCAGCATTGAATCACCTTTGTTAAACATCACCTGACAGGGGATTGAGTGGGTGGATAAGTATATCCACAATGCACTAGTTGAAACAAACTATCAATAAATAGAGAAAATAACAGTAGATTAAAAGAACAGAAACTGAGAGGGATGAGGAAAGGGAGAGAGGAAGTACTGGGGACTGAACTGGAGCAAATTATAGTTCACACTTGTATAATTATATCAAAATGAACCCAAATATTATGCATATCTATCAGTAATAAAACCCAGTTAAGGGTTGGGGTTGTAGCTCAGCAGTAGAGCATTCACCTCACACCTGTGAGACCCTAGGTTCCATCCTCAGCACCACATAAAAATATATGAATAAAATAAAGGTATTGTGTCCAAGTACAACTAAAAAATAAATATTAAAAAAACAGTTAAAAAGGCAAAGATAATATTTATGTGAGTTTATATCTTGGATCTCTTATATTTCCTTGATCTATGCTTTTTCTTTTTTAATATTTTTATTAGCATATGAGATTTATATCTAATAGTGGGATTCACTCTGACATATTCATATGTATGTATAACATAATTTGCTCTATTTAAATCTCTAGTATTTCCCTTTTCTTTCCCTTCTTTTCTCCCCCTTCTGATCTCCCTTCTCTATTCTGTTGTCTTCTGTTAATTTATTGTTTTCTTTTAAATAGGTGCATTATAGACATATGAAAAAGTGGAATCTATTGGATATATTCATACATTCACATAGCACAATTCGGTGAACTTTATTAAGCAATTTCTTCCTTTTCAATCCTTCCTACCTGCCTTTTGATTCCCTTTCTCTTCTCTACTGGACTTCATTCTATTTTCCTGGGATCACTGTTTTTTTTTTTTTAATTTTTTTATTTCTCTCTAGATTCTGCATATGAGAGAAAAATTCAACTCTTGACTTTCTGAATCTGGTTTATTCACCTAGCGTAATCTTTTCCAGTTCCATTCATTTACCAGCAAATGACACAATTTGATATTTTTATAGCTGAGTAAAACTCCATTCTGTATATATACCACATTATCTTTATCCATTTGTCTCTTGACAGCTACCTGGACTGGGTTCATATTTTGATTATTGTGAATTTCATTGCTATAAATACTGGTATGCATGTATATCTACAATATGCTGGTTTAAATTCTTTGGGATAAATACTGAGGAGTGGAAAATCTGGGTCATATACTGATTCCATTTCTAGTCTTTTGAAGAATCTATATATTGTTTCCCAATGTGGTTATGCTGATTTTCAATCTCATCAGCAATGTTGGAGCATACATTTATCCCCATATCCATAGAAGCATTTATTACTATTTTTGTACTTGATTATTGCAATTCTAACTGGAGTAAAATTAAATCTCAATGTAGTTTTTATTTGCATTTCTGTGATTTGATTTCAATTTGCTAAGGATGTTGAACATTTCTTTTTTCATATATTTTTTGGCCATTTTGATTTATTTTGAGAAATGTCTTTTTAATTAATTTGCCCATGTTTTGATTTTATTATTTATTTATTTATTTGGGGGGTGTTATGTCTCTTGAGTTCTTTATATATTTTTTATATTAATCCCCTGTTTGAGGAGTAGATGGCAAATATTTTCTCCCATTCTGTAGGATGGCTTTCCATGTTCTCAATTGTTTCCTTAGATGTGTAGAAACTTTTTAATTTGAATGCACCCCATTTATTAAGTTTGGTTTTATTTCTTGAGCTTTGAGGGTCTTAAGGAAGTTTGGTGCTTACAATGATATGTTAATGGTCACCCTGTTTTCTTCTGGTATCAATATTTCTAGTCACTTTGAGTAGATTGTTGTGCAAGGTGATAGGAATCTAGTTTCATTCTTCTCCATAAAAATAATCCAGTTCTCAGGCAACCTTTATTAAGTCCCTTCTAGCCTTCTGTCCCCTTTCTTCTTCTTTGAATAAATCCTACTCTTTTATGCTCAAAAAATAAAAAAAAAGTCCAGTTTTTTCAGCACCATTTGTTAAAAGGCTCTCTTTTTGTCAATGTATGTTTTTAGCACCTTTGTCAAGGATCAGATGACTGTTTCTAAGTGGATTTGCCTCTGTTTCTTTTCCTTTATTCTTAAGAGATTTTGTTTGTTTTGATGTCACTAGGATGCTGTTTTTGTTACTATAGCTCTATAGTGTTGGGAGCTGCCACATAGGAACTGAGCGCCCCTTAGCTTTGAACAATGGGAATGTGGAGTTGTGGCAAGCCAGCCATGGGCTGTGTGTGTGAGCTGTGAGCATTTCGAGTGTGCACAAAGTGAACTGGACTGATGATGCAGCTCTGTCTGAGCTGTCCACGTATGTGTCCCTTTTGCTTGCTCTGCCTTTAATCATCACACAGCACATGATATGGGCGTGGCCTTCCAAGATGTCAGTCAACCTGCTGACCTGCAAGACATCAGAAAGCTAGACTCAACCCCCTGAAACCTGACCCCTTGCCTCCTTTGAATGGCTTCTTCCACTAAAACTGAGTTCTAGGCATACTCTTTATCTTTCTTGCCTGCTTTGCCTCCTTTATGGGAGCTGGGTCAGAGAAGCCGTATTTCTGTGTCTCTGTATGACTATTTCGTGCCAGCCCAGTTTACCTGGAGTGACCCTGACTGGTTTAGTCGTGTGTTGCAATACTGTAGTATAATTTGACATCAGAAATTGTGATGGCCCCAGCAGCACTCTTATTGCTCAATATTGCTGGGGCTATTCTGAGTATTTTAGTCTTCCATATAATTTATTTATTGATTCCATGGAAACTACTAACTTTCAGGGAAACCTGTTTTACAATCACTTTCTGGAAATTATTCTGAGTGTATTTAAAAACCTATTAGCATATTATCTCCTTTATACAATGACTCATGTTAGAATTTAAATCAAATTCTCTTCCTATCTCCAATAAATATATACAACTACTATTAAAAATGTTTCATTAAATAACCCAACAGAGACATACAAAATGTATTACTTCTACTTACTTTCTTAACCTTCTAATTTATTTATCTAGTTAAATCACATCTTCAAGCATCACTGAGAAATCTATATAGCAAAATTGAAATTTCGTTGCTTTGTACTTGAAAGCAGTGTATAGGATTTTGAGCTTTTGTAATGCCAGATAAAGCTTAAATGAGGTTTTAAAAGCAGATTACTTTTGTAGGTGAAATCCAAAGCCTCTTTGAACTAAAGCTTATGATGCTCTCCACCCACATGAAAGTGTGTTTAATTCACAAAGGAAAACAGTGGATTTATTAATTAAAATGGTATATCAACTCCATGTTAACAGTTAATTTACAGAAGAAAGGAGGCATTATCTGGGAATACAGAATAAGCTATGTGAACACAAAACAATGGTGATCTTCTAAAACACTGGCAAAGTAAAGTTTGGTATCTTAATTTGCAGAGATCAAACAATAACTGAAAAGCCATAGAACTGATATATCAGAAACACGAGACAAGTTAAACAACTTCTGAAAATAATACCTTAGTGAACTGAAAGGTTAAAAGAATGATCATGAATAACACTTTAAAACTCAGTATGTTTTAAAATCCAAAGATTCTGGAATAGTCCAGCAACATTATCTCGCCATAAGCCTACTTTTCTGTAAAGACATTATCCTCCAAAATATTTACACAGGAAAGAAGGATCATTAAATATATGGATTGATTTTGTAACATGAAAAATAAGTTCCACTTGACCTAGGTTCCTTAATATGATCAACAACTAAGTCAAACACACTTTTATTAACTTCTCTAATTACTGGGTGATAGTCTGTCATCAAAGTCTCCCTAATACAAAGTAGAATGTAACTCTGTAGAATACAGAATGAGCTAAAGGTAAAAGCAATTAACATGTTTTACTATTAAGTCATATTTAAATTGATCTCAACTTTTATATATCATCTACTACCTACTATTGTTGCACAAAAATATTACCCCCAAACAGTGGCCTTAAACAAAAGTAGTTATTTTGTGGGGTTCTGATACTTGACTGGACTCAGCTAGGTGGTTTATGACTTTTGTGTTTTTCATGCAATTATAGTAGGTAGTGGCTGGTGCTAGTGTCATTAAAAAGGCCTCTTCCCTGATAGCCAGAGGTTGAGATTGTCACCTGGCACCTCTTTTGTGGTCATCAATTAGGACACATACATGTGGCAGCTGCATGCAGCTGCCTAGCTTCCTTGTAGCATGATCAATCTGCTTCAAGAGAGTCATGAAAAAAAAAAACCCTAAAAATGCCTCTTCTGTCATTTTCACAAACCAATCCCCAGATTCAAGGGGAAATAGCAAAAACCCCACATCATGAAAGGAGGAGTGTCATGGAATTTCCTGTATTACAACAAATTTTCACATTATTTCCACATGAAAAAAATTCAGAAATCTAGTTAGAGTGAATGTTACTTTTCTCCTTACCTGACACAAAATCAGTGCATATATTTAATGATGTTTTCTTCCAAACAAGTATTCTGGCCTTCTGAAGAAAAGGAAGCTTTTAGTAAATTAAATTGCTATGTATATCCCTTAAAATTCCAAATACTTTTCGATTTTATATCCTTGTCTAGGATCCATCTAAAATCTCATGTAATTATCGTTATTGAACATTGTTTGAGCTCCAAGATTTTGTCATGTCAATCAAATCCGACTTGAAATGAGACCATTGTTTTGGGGTTGTTGGGAATAGCTCCTCTGAGAAGGTTCTTTTCAATCTAAATAACTGAGAAGTAAAACAGATAACTTATCTGCCCTTCTCAAATCCAATTTATATTAGTGCCACTATATAATAGCAATAGATACTACCATTCCAAAAGAGAAAACTGGACTGTATACCACAGGACTGGTGGGCAGCAATTCTGAAACGCAGCTGACACATGTGCCAGATTTTTTTTGTACATTCCACTATTACTTCCCTGGCAATAATTCTCCATGGCTCTTGGCTCATTTCTGAGCTTTTGATTCAATCCTCTGACTCATCCATCCTTACTCCAAATAAAAGAAAAAAAGAAGTGATTGCAACTGAATAACGTCAGCCTGGTCTCTCTCCCAAAAGACAGGGAGTTTGAAGGTTTTTTCCTTTTTCTTTTCTACAGTCCTAGGGATTAAATCCTGGCCCTCATATTTGCTAGGCAAGTACTCTGCCACTGAGCTATACCCTGAGCTCTCAAAGAGGTATTTTACCTTTTTTAATCCCTGCTGGTAATACTTCCAAGAAAAACAATATCTTAAAAACTTTAGCTGGGCATTGTGTATATACCTGTAGTCCCAGGGAGACTGAAGCAGTATGATCCATTTAGTCTAAGAGTTCAAGACTAGCCTGGAAACATAATAAGACCTCATCTCAACAAAGAATTTTTAAAAATGTGCATTTTCTACAAATCTTGCTGATTTCATTCCCTTAGGTAAAATGCACAGATCTAAGTAGTAACCACACCCATAGACCCTTCTTTATTTGGATTCTTAGTGAGGCTGCTATACCACAAACTGTTGCAATTCTGAGCAACTCTGATATTGACAAAGAGGATTTACAAGACATAACCTTAAGATCCTTAGAAGGTATTTTATCTTTCTAAAAGTTTCAGTATGACACCACCTCATATTTCTTTGAGGACTTCACAGAGGACTCATAATCCTACCTTGGATGTGATCTTGACAAGGAATCCTTCTTATTTTGTTTTTTACTTGCAGAATTTTTGCCATCTGAAAAGGAATGAAAACATTTGCACTTTTTATTGAGTATATCTTAGCTCTTCTATAGATTATTTTCATATTACTTGGAACCTACCCAGTCCTTCTGATTTCTTCCTGGTTCTTGTCTCATATTTTAGTACATTCAACGGAAAGAGTCTTGAAATACCTTCAACACTCCATCTGGAAATAACTTATTCATGCTTTGAAGTACCTCAGGTACATTTCCCATTTTTCATGTTACTGTGCACGACTATGTCACAAAATTTTCTGCCAAATTAGGGTCCTCTTCTAGTTTTGCAAGACATTTCATTGCCCTCCTTTAACTCCCCACACCTTCCTTATTCCCTTTAGACTTCTATGTTCACCTTCCTTATGACCCTCTAAAACACTCCTGTACACTCAACTGTGATATTGTCCCAAAGCCAATAACACATTTACATTTTTTTTTTGTTTTTTTATTGGTTGTTCAAAACATTACAAAGCTCTTGACATATCATATTTCATACATTTGATTCAAGTGGGTTATGAACTCCCATTTTTACCCCGTATACAGATTGCAGAATCACATTGGTTACACATCCACATTTTTACATTTTTAAGACAGCACTTTAAAGTACAAAAATTGGTTCAGTGCTATTATTGTGTGACAAATCATTCCCCAAAAGTACTGATGTGAATGAAGAGCCACCATTTCTTTGTCATATAGCACTCAGGGTTGAATATTAGGGTGCTTTACCACTAGGTTACATACTAGTCCTTTTATAAAATCATTTTATTTTGAGATGGAGGGCTTACTAAATTGGTGAGGCTGGCCTCCATCATGTGGTTCTTCTGTCTCAGTATCCCCAATACCTGTCACTGCAGGCAGGAACTGCCAAGCGCAGCCAGCCACCATCTACATAAAACTTTCATGTATATTTTAGTACTCAGGATGGAACCCAAGGGTGCTTTATTGTTCTCAGTCGTTTTTATCTGTTTAGCTTGAGACAGGGTCTTGCAAAGTTTACTGAGAGTCTCACTGAATTTATTAAGTTGTCCTTGATCTTTCAATCCTCCTGCCTCAGCTTCCAGAGTCACTGGGATTACAGGTGTGCCTGAATACACTCAGCCAGCCACTGTTTACTATAATCTTTTATGTTTCTAAGGGCTGACTGGGCTCAGTTAGGTGATTCTTACCCAGATCTATTTTATGGACAACTGGAGGTGGGACTGGCTGCCCCACAAGTTTTTTCCTTTAGTTGTCCTGCAGAGATTTTGTAAATGACATCTCAATTATAAATAATAAAGTAAAACTTATTATCAAACTCTAATATGATCCCTTGATTTATTCCCTATATAATAGAGAGATTCCTTGTTTACTGGAAAAATTAACTCCAGGAAATGTGATTCTGAAATGATTTTCAAAAATGTGCTGTTGAAATATTCAGGACATTATTATCTACAGTCATGCTACTGAGCAATAACACACCAGACCTTTTTTCTTCCATCTAACTAAAAGTTAGTAGATATTTTTAAAAGCTAGAAGAAAGAGTTTAAATGTTTTCACCAAAAGTAAATGAACAATATTTGAGGAGACAGATATTTTCAACTTGATTGAAACATTACATAACATACATTGTAAATACATGGTACCTGGTAAACATGTGCAAGCTTTGTGGCTTTTATGTATCAGTTCAAAATCAAATTTAAATCTTTAAAAACTTCACATTTATTTTCACTGATCTTTAACAAAAATTTAGTACTGGTTTCTTTTGATAAATGTAGATTGAAAATCAGAATAGTAGAACAGCGACCTTGTCAGCCATTGAAATCACAGATATATTCCTATCACATTACAGATATGACAGATATCAAAATAAAACTTATGCACATCATTTGGAAATTACAGTAGGCGATAGAATTATCATTAATGTTTTTATTTATAGTATTCAATTAAAGTACCTTATTTTTATCTCACAATTTTTCTTGGTATTTTAATAAATACATTTAAATGCAAAACATGCATTTGTATTAGCATAGCTCTTTGCAGTGAAGCTATAGTTACTGTGCTATTGGAAAAATGCATAAGAGGAACCTCTGAGATGCTCAAAATGTTTTGTTCTTGCCCTGGGTACTAATGAATGAAGCTGCATTAATTCAGTAAAGTACATCAAGATTTAACTTTAGGATTTGTGCACATGTATGTAGACATGTAATATTTCAATAAAAGATTACATTCAAAGAATATATAAATATACCTTGCTTTCTGATGGGCATTCATAGGAATATTAAACATTAATTTCTTAGAAAAACAAAATCCCAAAGAAGCAAAATCAAAATTGTGTTCAGTTAAAACTTAAACTAATAAGAAGTTTCATAACATGCTTGGCCCTAAGGTTATCCAAATTTCTGTGTCTTCTGAAAGTCATAGTGGGTACTCAGTTAACTATTTTTAAATGCAATATATAAAGATTTTAGAACTACCTCTGATGATGAAAAATGTACAAACACATGAAGTTTATGTACTCAGATTATTCAAATGTACTTAAATCTGATTGAAATCACTTAAAGTTAAATCAAAAGATTAAACGGTATTGTCCCCTGTCATGCTTGTTTTAAAAAAGTTTTTGTAAAGTGAAAGAAATGTATACTGTTTTTAGATTCTTGCTGCCAGGATTCTCCCCTGTCTAGAATAAAATAGTATAAAATGAGCCAGCTTTCACTAAAGGACTATAGCTCAAAAAGTGTTTGGATAGCCTTCTGCTTTTCCATTTGCTCGTGTTATATATCTTATAGTGATTTTCACAATAACATCCCACATAAGCCCAAGGTTTAGTCATAAGGTGTGCCTGTAATAAATCTGGAAGGCAGATGGCAAGCACAGTTCTTCTGACTTTGATCGCTTTAGCTCCTCTTTTGTCTCTTCGTGGAGCGCCTCTATCTGTACTTCTCCTTCTAATGTTAGCAAAGTATTAAATTTTTTTAACACTTTTAATTTTAGCTTCCTAGAGACAGCCTTGGGATTTATAAACACTTTAATCATATAATGCCTAGTAGACTTAGTAGACGATTGTAGATTAAGAATTGCCCCCAAAGATGTCTTATAAGTATCAAGTTACCAGCCACTGTTCATATAATGACAGATGGATAAGATGAAGAGAAACATAGATCTTTAAAAGTCAGCAGGTATATTTTTCTAATAATTTGAGGCCATTAAATTTCAAGGAAAGTAAGGAAATATTATAGTACATATGGAATTAAGCTCTCTCTGCCAATTTCATGTCACAGAAAGCAATGGGTAGTTTTAAGTGTATCCAGGATCTGTATGTAAGGCTAAGGAGAATCAGGCAAATACATCTTAAGTCAAAGAAAAGGTAACCCAAAATTTCAGAAATATGTAGATATTTTTAAAAAGTCTTGCCTTACAGTTCAAAAATTAGGTGGGTTCAGGGATGCAAGCTGTAGTCCCAGCACTTGGGAGGATGAGGAGAGAGAATCACTTGAGTGCAAGTGTTCAAGACCAGTCTGGCACAAAGCAAGAGCTCATTACCACCTACCTCCAAAAATGAGACTGTACAGTTCACAAAGACTGATAGAAAAACTCATGCCTTAACAACAACAACAAGAAAAAACCCACAGGGAGCAATGATTTGGCACCCATAAGCAAAAAAATAATGAAATCAACATGGCCCCTTTTAATCTTTCCCTGTGGACTCAGAGATAGAATACTAGGAGATGATAGTAAATTCTGTGACTTTTTTGAAATTATTATAATTTCCAAATTATACCAGAGAGATGGTCCAATCCTAGTTTCTTAAAAACTATGGCATTCTTCAGTCAGGTATCATTGTAATAATGCAATGTAATAATATGAGAAAGCACCACTGCACACAGCGGGTTAAAGCAATACAACATTTACACGTGGGTCCACTGAGGTGGCTATGTGTCAACCTGTGACAACTGCACACAGCAAATTGAAGATCTTAAGACCTACATCTGTTCTATATGCCTGTCTTCTTCCTCAGACTAGTGGGTTACTTAAGATATGTCTTCTCCGAGTAACTGTGCAGGCACAAAATGAATTCCCAAATCATTTAAAGTCCCTGCTATTGTTCCACTCACTACGATACAATTTACCAAGCAAATCATAAGGCAGAATTCTGAATCAAAATATGATGAAACATAATATTCACCTTGTATGGTGAACTGCAAGTTCATATAGCAAAGGAAATATTATAGGGAAAAGAATTGGGGCCAATAGTACAATCTACAACAGTGGTCCCACCTTCGAAATGAGTACTTTTTCAGTGTAGAGTCCTCTACTTCTAGTTTTAAATCCTTTTTGGCTATCATTAACCCAAGATGAACCCCAAATTAATATGGAACCTCTAGGATATCATAAAAGGCAGAAGGCTGATGCCATAAAAGACCTGTTCTCAGATACCATTTTGTGAAGAAAAGCATTCAGGATTCTTTATCTTATTTCTCCTAATGTGTCTCAATGTAGAGACTACCAATCCTACCCAAAATGTTCAAATGTTCACTCCTTCACCTACCAATCCACAACACACACATAAAATAATATTACCAAGACATAAACAAATATATTCACTACATAAAATTATATATTCCCAAGCCACCTTCTGTCTTTTTCAATTACAAGTACCACTCCTTTTTAATTACATTCTCTAGTAAAAAGTCAATTATCAATAAAAGTAAATAGATAGTAAGTTTAACAAAACTAGTTTCCAGTTACTGAGATAGAAATCTTACAAAATTCTTAAATAATGTTGTAAATATACATATCTATAGTTTAGTTTTTCTTTCTTTGTAATAAATAGTCATTTTCTGTCAGTGCAATCATACCAAGAAAAGCAGATCTGCAATTGTCTATGTTTCCACTGCCAATGCAAATCACCGCAAATATTTTGGCCAACTATACAACATGCCATTTGTTTTCAGTGTTTTCAAACTATTCCCTAAGCATTACTTAAAAAAAAAAAAACTATCAATCTGCAATGTGTATAAGAGCTTTCAAAATAAGAACCTATATCTCAGTAGGGTTAAATTATTTTAAAGAGTCAGATTAAATTTTCCAACAGCCAGTGATGGTTCTTTAATCACTGTTAGTCCACAGGCATCATTTGATTATCCTGCAATACTTTCTTACAATTTTGCTGATCTGTGAATATCATTACTAATAGCATTTTCCCAGAATAAGGCAGATCTACTTCTATCATTGACAGCATTCCGCAGATAGAAAAAAATCTTGTCAAATGCAATTTGCTAAAATTACAAGGAGAATGAGAGACTGTGCACTGAACAGGTGGTGCCTACTCAAGAAGAGAATTCTATTTTTATGCTTCTAATATACATTTTTCCTTCCTTAAATGTGACATTGTAGTTTCAGTAGAAGATGAAGTCAATCCTAAAAGGGAATAAAAAGTACTTCATGTTAAACTAGAGGTACCAGAGACCTCACATAACATGTCTTCCATTTTATAATAATTGCTCCTTAGTCTGCAAGGTTGTCTATGTGCCACTGACTTTAAGATACTTTATAATTTATAAATCATGGTTGCTGTATTCTAGGTTCACAAATATCTGGACCATCCCTTATTATCTTTAAGTGCTTGAAATAGGAGATAACATACTTGTCCTTGTGTAGCAAATCACCCTATATCTCTAAGGCTTCTGCAAACAAAGTTACTCATTCAACAAAGCCCAGGAAATTGGCTCTCAAACTGCAAAAAAAAAAAAAAAAAAAAAAAGTAGCTTGCTTCAATTTTATGGCTTTGACAGCTCAGCAAGAGGTCTCTACCAGGATACCTGCTGCAAAGTGAGGCGGGGGGGGGGGGGGGGGCGGGGGGGATCTAATTGTATGGGCAGTTTCTGTTGCTTCAGGACAGAAGTGAAACATATTTTTATTTTCAAAACTCATTCATCAAAAATAGTCACATGATATACCTAATAAGGTAGAAAGAGTGGTTTTCCATGTGCCCAAGCATAAGAAGTACAAAAAGATCTGATGAGCACATATCTTTGCTTTCTCACTATACTCAAAGCTTCATTCTTGACACACACACTCCAGCATAATGTAGTCAAAACAACAGTCAGTATGCCTGGGTTTAGAGAGTAGCTTAACTCTATTTCAGTTCTCCTAGATGCTAAATCAAGATGCCCCATTCTAAGTTAAAATATTTTTAGCTTGTCTACAATTTTGTATTTGTCTCTCCCTAGAGAAGAAATCCTCTTATTTTATCTTGTATAATTATTACCTTTTTGAGAGTGGCTAGTGCCAATGACAACAGAATCAGCAGTATTTGAGGAATGATGACATTGTCTTAAGTTGTCAGTTCAATGGAAATAATAATAATATTATTTATCCAGTATCTTCTTATAAGATTTTCATAAGAAATAGAACACAGACTCATGACAAGAGCACTCAAGAAATCTTTTGACATTTATATTTACATTGTAGTGGCAGAATAAACTGAACATTTTGACTGAAATCCTCATGACCTAAACATATTTAGGACATTTCCTTCTCTCTCTCTGAATTTCCTTCTAGTTTATTTGTGAGCTTTATTCCTTCATGCAAGAGACATCATGAGGGCAGCCAAAGAACATGGAGTTTGATAAGTGGCAAGCCTTTGCTTGGATCAGTGGGTTCCATTTTTACCATTTACATAATCTTTATAAGATACAAGATCAGTGTGGCATTCCCTGAATTCATAAACAGCAGGTAAATTTAACATTGCAGTATGAAAACTAGGTGAACAAATTTCTGTCCAATGAAGGAAAATAATAATTTAACTCATATTCCAATTGGATATTTACTTTTTAAACCAAAGAAAGTTAATATGACTCCCTTTGGCAGTACCCAGAAGATTGCAGAAACAGGTACAAACTATTCAGAATACTCAGTTGTGCTACAATAGCAACAAAACAAGATATTATCAGTTAAAATTCAAATTGGACAGCTAGTATCTATTACAGTCCAGTAAAGGGGAAAAAACTCTGTTATCAATTAATAGAGACAAAGAGATTAAAAATAAATGCAATCTTAAATTTAAAAAAAGAGAATACCAAAAGGGGCAAAGATCAACATTATAGCAAAAATTATATAATAATTTTTACTAGTTACCAAAATAACAACAATGAAAAACATAGGTGACCATTAAAGCAAATCCCACTGTGTAGTTCACCAGAGTGACAGTTACTGAGCTTAAGTTATAGTATATACAATCATTGTATGTAGATATTCAGTCTTTCTCATCAAATGTATCTTTCTACCTCTTCATACTAGTATTCATGAGATCCATATTTAAAGGACTCAAATTAGTTATCATTATAATCAGATACCTTACTTTAAGTTTTAATCAATAATCTTAGGCAATAATAGTAGGAAAACGAGATGCACAGTAATATTTATAGATTACCATTTTAGCAAAGCTATTTTCTCATGGGTTTGTTATGTCACTTCTTTTGGATTTTTTGCAACCTTACATATGAAGCTACCTTCAAATTTCCTTTAGATTACTTCCCATTTTACTTAATTTTAGAGAGGTCCTCATTTCTTGGGTCTCTTCTTTTTTTCCTAGTTTCTCATTCCTAAATTATAATCGTTCCTGTTCCATGGCTTTAAAAACAATCTATAGGGAAACTTTCAAATTTATATCCTATTCCTGCACTACTCCAGACTCAATTGTCTAATAGCTTACCAGATAACTGCTTCAATAACTGAAAGCATCTCAACTTTAATGTATTTAAAATTGCAATTCTGATTTCCACCCCATCTTCAAATTGTGCTCTCTAGTCTCCTACTCTTCAGGAAATTCCAACCCAATCTTCCTAGTTCGTAATGTAACTTAAAACTCATGCTACACGTTGTCTTTTCTCTTTTTCTGACAGTTTGCACCAAATCCAATTTTGAACTTTCAAAATAAATTAAGATCTGATTCTTCTTCATGGCCACTAATGCCACTATCATATTCTCAAATTATATCCATCCACCCATACATATATATATATATATATATGATTGCAGTCGTCCTCTAACTTCCACACCATAACCATGTTTGGTATGTAATAAGTACACTTTTCCTACACCATTTTAGTGTTTCTTCTGTTATTTCTATTTTATTTCCATTGATTTCATCTTTGGCCTTTAGTTCTTTGGAAACTCTCATATTCATAGTCATAGACCACTGGTCCTTTAAATTAGAACCAAAGCAGTATGTTAGCTCTATACATCACTGATTTCACAGTGGTACAAAAATACTAAAAGAAATCATATTGACAATGGTAAAATTATGTTTGGGCATCTGCCTCACTATAGATTATACTGTATTTGTTTCTTGACAAAAGGTAATGTTAGAAAACATCCAACTGTGTTTTTCATAGATGATGAACAAACCTGCTGCTAAAACATAGACAAACAAATTGTGCTCATCAAGCATTAATTCTACCATCTGTAAAATGAAACATATTTTAAATCTACTTGAAAATCTATGAAACCAACAGTAAAATTATTACTTGTCATTTTAAATTCCTAGAAAATTTGGCAAACATATTTTGGCCTGTTTCCTTATGAGGAATAATAATTCCTTATCTCCAAAATTATTAAGAAATTTGAAGTTTACCTCAGAGAAAACTAGTTTAAATCCATAGTTTCTACCTTCAGTATAAAATTTTACTTCAGATCGATTAGTGTGAACATTGGAAGATTCAACACCATGAACATTAGAGTTAGGAAGATAATCCTCAGTTAGTCTAAGTGTGTTTATGATCTTATAGTGACAAAGATGATGAAACAAATTTTCCTTTGTAAAATGAACACAGAAACCAAACCTTTTGAAAATAAAGGTACAAAATCTAGAACAACAGATAAAGAATATAGCAATAATAATTCACCATTTATTGAACTGTACCTCTGTACCAAGTCTTAATGTTTGTCAAGTTACTATCATTATGTTACCTAAATCTTACAATAATTGAACACACATCTACTTAATTCCATAGTCACTATTCTAACCAACTCTATCATATTCTCTTGGAAAATAATGGTAATAGCTTAACAACAAGCTTTTCTCACATATTTTCTCATTCAAAACTGCCAATAGCCAGACGTGGTGGCACACACCTGTAATCTCAGTAGCTTAGGAGGCTTTGGCAATAGGATTGCAAGTTCAAAGCCAGCCCCAGCAACTTAATTAGGCCCTAAAAATCTTAGTGAGAACCTGCCACAATAAAAGCAAAAACAAAAACAAAAATGGGCTGGCAATATGGCTCAGGGGGTAAGCATCCCTGGATTCAATCCCTTGTACAAAAAAAAAAAAAAAAAAAAAAAAACCTGCCTGTAACTCTGCAAAGTATTTAACCATGTTGAAGACAAAGGACTCAAAGCATACAGAGAGTATTCCAATTTCACAATGTCAGTGGTGGTAGACTTAAATCCAAAGGCCATACTTAGATTCCATTTTTTCAAAGCTTCAAAAAGAGAAGGTATCTGAAATAATAATTCCAAAATTCTGGAAAACTTGGGTCTATCATATCTATCAAAAATATAATATACTCTTTTCTCTTAAAAGAGAAATAAAAATAAACAAAAGTTAATAGTGGTAGTTATTTGAGACAGAACAGTCCTTGCTACAGAAGTATTTGTGAGGAACCAAATATATATAAAACTCATTATAATGATGAGTAAGTATGCCATAAAGAAGATAACTGGAAAAGAACATATGCAAATATTCAATCAGGAAAATAAAAAATATTCAATGTTTCAAACAGAATGAATACTTAATGATGGGTGTTGTTACATAGATGTTAGAAAGGCCGAAAGAACCACAAAAGGTAAACTGAGTTATAGTGGGGATCCTCAAGACCAAAGTATTAATAACTTACTATGGGACTCAGAAAAACTGTTATTCTCATAATGAAAGTTTATTACAATAAAAGTATTCATCAAATCACCCCAGTTCGTACAGCTATTATCCTAAAAACAAAAACAAACAAACAAAAAATCTGTTAAGGTGTGGAGAAAAAGAAACTCTTATACACTGTTGGAGTGAATGTAAATTAGTACAAATATTATAACGAACAATACATGGGTTCTTTGTAAAACAAAAAAGTAGATCTACCACATTATCCAGTTATCTCACTTCTTAGTATTTTTCCAAAGGAAATGATGTCAGCTTATCAAAGAAATTTCTGCATGTCCATATTTATTGCAGCACTATTCACAATAGACAGAATATGCAAACAATTGAGGTGTCTATCAATGGACAGATAGATGGATAAAAAATATGAGGTATATAATATATACAATGAAATGTTATTCAGCCAGAAAGAAGAATGAAATCCTGATTTGCAGCAAAATGGACAGAAATGGAGAACATTACAGTAGATGATAATAATCTAGTGATGGAAAGAAGAGTACCATATGTCCTATGACCCTAATGCTCACTACGGGTTGGGAAGAGGAATGGGAGAGGATAAAGAGAGGTTGGATGACTTTGTGCTGTGTACTGAAATATTACACCAAACTCCATTAGTAGGGACAATTAATACATACTAATTAAAAATAAAGAACACAGATTAAAATCAGCAAAAGGAAAAAGCATACTGGGTAGAAGTCCAGAAGAAACCAGGCACAAATCTTCAGCTGTCCTCTCCCAGTGGGCATGCAGGCACACAGTAACTGCCCTCAGCTACTCGGGGAGCATGGGGTGGGGTGGGGGGAATTTTTTAATTTTTTTTTAAGAGAGAGAGAGAGAGAAAGAAAGAGAATTTTTTAATATTAATTTTTTAGTTTTCGGTTGACACAACATCTTTATTTTATTTTTATGTGGTGCTGAGGATTGACCAAGCGGCCCGCGCATGCCAGGCCAGCGCACTACTGCTTGAGCCACATCCCCAGCACCAGGACATTTATTAATCAAAAATAACATCATCAGCCTTTGCTGTCTCATTAAACTAATACTTTAAAGCTCAAAGCCACAGGCATTCAAAAGCAGATGTTTACTGTAAATCACATTGTTAGCATAACTATCTGATCATACTTTATGCCCTAAGGCTTGAAAGATAAAGAAATAGGCCTATTAGATTATTCCAAGGGCTCAGAATTCATCCCTCCTTAGCCCAGCCCAGAGCCCTTCCTGAAGACAGACCTCTCTTGTGTCAGGAATTCAGAAACCTAGGGTCTAGGCCTGAGTTAAACTTTTCTGCACTTGAAGTAGCTCAGATACAGTGCTATCAGGAGATAGTAATGTTCTGTCTGGAATTGGCATAGCAAAGAGAGAGCTTGAGGAAACATCTACATAGATGGTGCTTGGAGAGCTTGGTGGTTTGCAGGGAGTATAAAACTGCAACTGAGAAGCATTGGAGTGGTTTAGCTGTTTTGTTTTGAGAAGCTGTAGTACAACTGGTACTGGGAGAGGCAGAAGGTGGAACAACAGAGCTACAATTCTCTGGAACAACACTACTAAGAACTGAAAATAAGAAACCCCTCCCCACATTCTCTTTCCTTTTCGTTTTCCTCTGATACCTCCCTTAGGCCTTTCTCTCTAATCCCTTTCTGGCAAAAAAAAAAAAAAAAGAGTCTTGAGAAATGTATTATCCAGGCTCCTTCCTTGGAAGAGAGTCAGTAGATGTATCATTCTTGTAAAAAAGAGAACAGTTAAACATCATGTCCCTAAAACTTTCCTTTCCATTCCCCAAAACATAACCAAGTCCAGGGAGCAACAAAAGTGGACCCTGCCTGAAATGCCCAGGTAAGTATGATCTTGAAGACTAACTTGCACTTCCTGGAAACAAGGGAAAACCAATGTGATCTGTAGAAACTGCTTTCTTGCCTGTATCACAATGTAACTGTTGCTTGAAATGCTGGTCATGCAGTGGAAATCAATCAAGCTAATGATGTAACTGTTTATGAAGCCTAACCTATAAAGCCCCTCTCCCTTTGAAAACTGGCGATAATAAAGCAGTGTGGAGCAGATAAGTGCTCATCCAGTGGTCACCACTGGACAAGTTGCCATAAGAGATGGCGATGCAGCTTTCTGGAGAAGCACTGAGAGGTAGGGAGTTGCTACCTGTCCAAATCATTGCCACTGGACCTTCCTCATAAGCAATTGCCAGGAAAACTTGTGCCTCACGTGCAATTTCCTGGTGTCTTCTTTGGTCTCCATGTAACCTATTGTACTGTTCTAGGACAAATGCATCATGGACAGTAATAATAGGTAAATAAACTTCATACTAACATACAGAAAACTACTAGTTAACAGCAAAACCCAACTTAACAATTTCATTTTCTTTTGGACCAATGATCTTTCTACCATATCCTGATAACTAAACTGGTGAGAAAAGTGATTAAGCAGACTGATATTTGGATCACCAAAGGAGTACTATATAACCTCCAGTTTTTCAGATTTAAAATTATAATTCCTTAACAAAACAAATTTTATTAGAAATCTTATATCCTTCTCAACTTTTTCTTTGACCTTATTGGACTCATAATTACCCTTGGTTTCAGTGTCATTATCTACAAAGTGAATGATAAGAACTATGAGTTCATTTTCAAGTTAAGATCTGAACTCACCAATATGGACACTCAAATTCAATTTGCTAAATAAGCAATGCATTGAATGTATATTCTTTTTAACTACTTGGTTTTGGTTGATCTGCTTTTCTTTTGCTTTCAAAAGAGTGTAGTAAGGAAAATTAAAATATTCTTTGCTTTGCAGGTAGAGAGTAAGGGGCAAAGAGTTCAGGAAAGTACCACCTGCTCATTCTAACTGATGGATGATTTCTTTCTTTAAGACAAATATCTCTAGGTGAAAAGACCATCTGTTGTCCAAATGTATCTGCAATCTGTCTGTTGGGGACAATATAACTGCCAGTACCACGTGTTAAATGCACATATGTTTTCAAATTCTTTTCTACAAAATATCTTTACAACATGTTTACATCCATGTCAGTCCTTTGCTTGTGGAAGAATAACCAGTTCTTGAGTTTGGGTAGTTTATAACAACTTCCAGAAAAAAATAAGGTTTTTAAAGTTTTCATATTTTAACATGTTTCATATAATATGTAGTCATAATTTCTGGCTATAAGAGTAGAATATGCAGGTTTAATAATCATGCCAGGTCATCCTAGATTGAGTAGAGTATTACATATCAAAGGATTGACCTTGTGTTTTCCCATTTAGTGGCACATTTATTCAATTTCTAGCATATTTATCCAACATAATTATTTTAATCACTTGGACAAGTTCCAAATATTCAACTTGCTCTCACACAAAGATCTGTGTATAATGAAAGAATTTCAAACTCAACTTTGTAAAAGTGAATTTTCCTGGAAATAATTGGATCCACACACATTAATAGAACTTTACACAGGTTACTGATCAAGATTGTACAATAAAATGATATAAATACCCAGGTACTTCTCACCTCACTGAGAAATGGGTAATTACTTACTCATTATCTATGAAGTTAAGAGAAAGTGTCCATTTAATTTCTAAATGCTTTCTTATAAATATCATATTTGTATGTGTGTTTTAGAGGTTAAAGTGGTTGGTTGTATTAATTTTTTCCTGACAAAGAGAATGACTTCATGATTGGCTTGAAAGGTAAACAGGTTACAGATTGCATAAGAATTTAATGCTCCTTCTTATTCAATCTCAGGTACTCACCTCTCTTCTCATGTCAACCGTAAATTTAATGCTCTTTGTTTAACTATGTACCATGTTGAACAGGTTATATATGTATAACATATTTCTGAATTGCTGATGACAAAGGGAATCAAATTGGAAAAACATCATTTACTTCTGTGAAAGAAGTTCATAATAAACTCTAAGTTTTTTTTTTTTTTAAAAAATGAAATGAATTTGTATCCTATTTTGCAAGTTTTTCATCATGTTTGTTAATTCTTTTTTTTCTTTTAGTGTACCTAAAACTTCTCACCTTTATTTCCCTTGCTTAGTAATTCTTGGTTATGAACTTTTTCCTTAATAATACATGGACATAAAACCTTTAGAAACATGTCTTTTTTTTCTTTTATTTTTCTTATTTTTTTCTAAAATTCCATTAAGGGTTTGTGGCTTATAGCAAATTTTAAAATAATCCTGTGGAGGAATTAAGATACACAAAATAATAGATTCTTCAGAATTTCAGATTCCATGGTTTGAGTAGAAATTTCATCTTGTTTCTCAAATTCTGTGATATTTTGAGAGGACGTAATTCTTTTATTTATTTATGTCTAAGAAAATAATCTGTAACAACATTATTTTGTATGTAAATTCAAGTGATAACATCTCTGCTTCCTTCTCACAGTGGATTAATAATATTTTATGCATGATGTTTGCAACAGGTTTATAAAGGTGAACAAATGCAATTATTTTTTTTTTTGACTATGTAGCCCCTTATGTACTTATACTATAATTTGGACCTTAAATGTCCTCCAGAAAGTCATTTTATCTCAAAGTTTGTTTTCTAGTCTATTGCCCTGTATGGAAGTTGAAGAACCTTTAAAATGTGGAGCCTAATGAGAGCTTGTAGGTCATTGGGCATATGACCTTGAATGGGATATGGAAACCTTGGTTCCTTCTCATCTCTGCATTTGTTTGTTTGATTTCTGGATGCCATAAGATGAACAGGATTCCTCTTTCATACATTTCTGCCATGATGTACTGCCTTACCACAGGGCTAAAAGCAATGGGGCTGATGATGGACTCCACTTCTAAAACTGTCAGCCAAAATAAACCTTTTCTCTTTTTAAGTTGATTCACCTCTGATATATTTGTTACAATAATATAAAGGTAACTTATACAATTTAGAAATGAATTGGGTTGACTGTCTTCTTTGCTACAATTGCACCAAGTCCTCTTTCCTTACAATTTGGGCTGTCTTGTTGTGAATGTTTCATCCTGAAGTGTGTCATTTAAATAGAAATTACTCATTCATGATACAGTTCATGAGCTTTTATAGACACCCTTTGCTTCTACATCTGATTTATTCAATCTCTGATTGAAGATCTATTACTGAAAATCAATATTGACTCACATAAACAAGACCTCACTTGACAGATGGGAAAAAAGATCTAACAATAACAAACACTATAATGATTCTGTCCTACACATAAGCCAGAGGATAGTAAACAGAAGCACTATAAAATCAAAGTTTTCAAAGTAACAACAAAAGCAATGTAATTCAATCTTTTATCTGATGCTCTAATTCCTTTTATACCTTGTCTGTAAAGGAGTTGGTAAACTCTGAGCTTGGAGATGTCTAGGGAAGGAGAACACTGTTTCCTTCCATGCTAACTCAGAAGCTTGCTACACTACAACTTCTACTTCACGTTGCTGTGAAGATTTCAGAGTGATGCTAATCTCTTCCTAAGTAAACCTTTTAATCACTTGAGGAATATTGCAAATATTCTCTTTTTATACACAAATCTTTCAAATTTGAACAATGCTTTATATTTATAGTTCAATTGGTATTGTAGTCCCAGTTTTCTGTAATGTAAATTCTGTAACCAGCACAGTTGAGCTGGACTCCTTCTTCCATTAGAAACATGTTTTTCTATAGAAGCCAGATATCATGTCACACCCAGTTCCTTTACTGCCTTGTATTGCACTTATCCTACCTCAAATTTCTGTCAGAGGCAAAATAAAGCTTACTCCTAAAAGATATCATCCTGAGCTGTCAAAACCTAAGAATTTTATTTTATATGGCAAAACACGCTTCAAAGATGCAATTAGATTACAGACATTGAGATGGGGAGATTGTACTCAATTATTGGGGTGGTACTAATATAATCACAATGGTCCTTACTAGACGAAAGCAAAAGGATCTGAGTCAGAAAAGAGGATGGCATGACAAAGACAGAAGGCAGGATGATGTTAATGTTGGGGTGGTGGAGGCATCCTCTAGAATCTGGAAAAGGGCAGAACTTCTCCTCAGAGTCTTCAGATGGAACACAGCACTGCTGACACTGCTGACATTGATTTTATCCCCTGAGGTCAACTGTGAGTTTCTCACCTTTGGAACTAAAGAATAAATAATCTGTTATTTTAAGCTGATAAGTTTATGGATTCTTGTTGTAGCAGTATTTGGAAGCTAGCACAATTCCTAATACAGCTTCATCCATATTGCTTCTAACCATGTAGTACTTAAGAAATTTATTCTATATTCCTATAAAGCAAGTTACATTCATTATATTTAAATTCTAGGTCATTCGATTCATCTCATATCTCTATTCTTTCAATACATTTTAAATGTTTATTTTGACCTCATGTATTAGCCTTATCACAATGCAATTTACCAAAACTCTAAAAGTAAAATATGATGGTTAACAGTAAAATGTTCTGTAAATAACAGAACTTGATATATATGAAATGAAATTGTGGATTTATGTACAACATGAATTAATCAGGTGCCATTTTTCAAGAACTATCATTTTTTCAATTACAAAAAAGAATATTTCATTCACTATCATGTTAAATGCTATAACCTCTACCTTATTTTGTCTTTGTTATCTTTGTATATAAAATTACTGAACTGTGGTCAAGTACCAATTTGCCTAACAATAACATAGTTGGCTAGAAAATGTTGAAGGTGGGAATCAACTCTTTTTGACTTTTTTATTTTTTATTTTTTTTGGTTCTTAGCAAAATCCTATGAATAAAAATACTTGACATATATTAATAGCCATATTTTTCATCAGTAAAACTAGGTGATTTCATTATTTAACACAATACAATTTCAGAACTTTCATTTTGAAATATTCAATAGAACATAAAATGATTCTCAATAAAATATTAACAAAGTAAAACAGAAATATCAAACACTACCTAACTTTTATAATGACTATTTCATTTAAAAATTGCCAGTCAATTGATAGACGGTCAAGCAAGCCTTTATTCTTTTTGTTGATCTGTATATCTCAGCTGAAACACATATTTGTTTCAGTCTCATTCTGGGATAAAATACTTTTAAATTGACATGCATATCTAAAAAACAAATAGGGTTGTGAATAGTATTTCATCAGTACTAATTTAAAAGAATGAAATGTTATCTTCAAAATATTCAGGTCACTATAATTATCTATCTTGATTCATTGGGAAATAGATTTTAAAAATAAAAAATAGATATAAAGTAACATGGGTCAGGTATTATTAGGTAGTGTTCCATGAACAATTAGTTGCTATGCAACAATCTTTAAACTAACTGAAAATAATTTTATAAGAAATAATATTCTTTTACTGAACTCAACTTATGCATATATAAGTAAGAAATGTGCAATGTTACCCCAATTCTAGCTTTTTTGTATGTATCTTTAATATGATTTTGTTGCATGAAAAAAGAGTGCCTTATTTGACTATTAATCACATGTCATTATGAGCTTTGGATGGATATCATGTCTATCTATAAGAAGATAAAAGCTGAGGACAGAAATAACAGTATTTCTTTTATAATTTTTTAAATTATACATGACAGTAGAATGTATTTTGATATATCATAAATACTTGGAGTATAACTTCCCATTTTGTGGTTGTACATGATGTGGAACTACACTGGTCATGTATTCATATATAAATATAAGAAAGTATGTTAGATTCATTCTGTCTTTCCCATTCCCATCCGCCCTTTCCCCCACTCCACTTTGTCTAATCCAGTGAACCTCCCCTTTCCCCTCCCCCCACCCCACCTATTGTATGTAAGTCTTCATCTCCATATCAGAGAGAATATTCAGGCTTTGGTTTTCTGGGATTGGCTTATTTCACTTAGCATGATAGTTTCCATTTCCTTTCATATACTGACAAATATCATAATTTTATTCTTCTTTATGGCTGAGAAGTATTCTATTGTATATACCACATTTTTTTTTCATGTGTTGAAGGGCAGCTAGCTTAGCGATTGTGAATTGAGCTGCTATCAACATTGATGTGGCAGCCATTACTTTAGTATGCTAATTTTAAATCCTTTGGGTATATACTAAGGAGTGGAATAACTGGGTCAAATTATAGTTCCATTCCAAATTTTCTGAGGAATCTATATACTGCTTTCCACAGTGGTTGCACCAATTTGCAGTTCCACCAGCAATGTATGAGTGTACCTGTTGCCCCACATTCCTGCCAACACTTATTGTTACTTATATTCTTGATAATTGCCATTCTGACTGGAAAGAGATGAAATCTCAGGTGTAGTTTGAATTTGCAATTCTCTAATTGCTAGTGATGTTGAACATTTTTTTGTGTATTGTTGACTGATGGTATTTCTTCTTTTGTGAAGTGTTTGTTCATTTCCTTTGCCAATTTATATACGAGGTTATTTGTTTTCGTGTGTGTGTGTGTGTGTGTGTGTGTGTGTGTGAGAGAGAGAGAGAGAGAGAGAGAGAGAGAGAAGTGTTTTGAGTTCTTTATATATCCTTCATGTTAATGCTCTATATGAAGTGCAGGTGGTAAATTTTCTCCCATTTTGAAGGCTTTCTTTTCACATTCATCAATGTTTCCTTTGCTGTGAAGAAGCTTCTTAGTTTAATACAATTCCATTTATTGATTTTACTTCTTGTACTTTAGGAGTCTTGTTGAGGAATTGGGTTCCTAAGCCAACATGATGGAAGTTGGTCCTACTTTTTCTTCTTGTAGGCACAGGAACTCTAGTCTATGCCTAGGTCCTTGATCCACGTTGAATTGAGTTTTGTGCATGGTGAGGGATAGGTGTCTAATTTCATTTTGTTACATATGGATGTCCAATTTTCCCAGCACCATTTGTTGAAGAGGCTATCTTTCTCCGATGTATATTTATGAAGACTAGTATTATATAACTGTATTTAGGTGGGTTTGTCGCTGTGTCTTCTATTCTGTACTATTGGTCTTATATCTGTTTTGGTACCTATAAGTTACTGATTTAATATTCAACAAACCATCTTAAATGTTATCTGCCATCTTATGAGATAAGTTTCACTTTTCTGTACTTCCTCTTACCCAAACTCCCGCTACCCCCATTAGTGACCTACCTCATGGTACCATAACCTTAAGCCAATCCCAGAAGGACATGACCCCTTTGCTCTGGAAAGCCCCATGGTACCATCAACCTAAGCCAATCCCATGCTATGTGCCACCTGCCTAGCTCTGATGCGAGCACCCCCAAGACTAGCCTATAGTGCTACAACTACAACTCCAAACACTACCCTACAAAACCTAAACACCCAAATATCCTGGGGCCTCTTTGTCCTATAGAGGGATGGCTTTTATTTGTTAGCTCTGAAAAATGAACTCTCATGTGTATCTCTACCTGGTTTCTGTCTTTCATTTCTTGTTTACCTGTCTCTTGTTCCTCACTTTTCCTTCAGTACCAATATATCATGCTATTTTTTGTTACTATAGCTCTGTTGAATAATTTAAGGTCTGGTGTTGTGATGCCTCCTTCTTCACTTTTCTTGCAGAGAATTAATTTGGGTATTCTGGGCCCTTAGTTTTCCAAATGAATTCATGACTATTTTTACTATTTCTATGAAGAACATCACCGGAAATTTAATAGGAATTGTATTAAATCTGTATAGCACTTTAGGTAGCATGGCTATTCTGACAATATTAATTCTACCTTTTGAAAAGTATGGAAGAGCTTTCCATCTTCTAAAGTCTTCTTTGCTTTCATTCTTTAGAGCTTTATAGTTTTCAATGTAAAGATTTTTCCCTTCATTTGTTAGATTGCTTCCTAAATGTTTTATTTTTTGAGACTATTGTGAATCTGATAGTTTTTCTATTTTTCCTTTCAGTTAATTCATCTCAGACATATTGGAACACAAATGATTTATGGGTATTAATTTTATATCCTGCTACTTTGCCAAATTTACTTATAAGTTCTAGAAGTTTTCTAATGGAGTGTATGGGGTCTTCTAAATATAGAATTATGTCATCAGGAAATATGGTTAGTTTAAATTCTTCTTTTTCTATTTATATCCCTTTTATATTTTTTTTCTAGTTTCCCTCCCTAGAGTTTCCAGGACTATGCTGAATAGAAGTGGTGAAAAAGGGCATCCCTGTCTTGTTTCAATTTTTTAAGGGAATGCTTTCAGTTTTTCTCCATATTGGCCTTGGGTTTAGCATATATAGCTTTTACAATGTTGAAGAATGTTTCTACAATCTCTAGTTTTACTAATATTTTAAAGATGAATGGATGTTGTAGTTTGTGAAAAGCTTTTTGTGCATCTATTGAGATAATCATTTGATTTTTGTCTTTAAGTCTAATGATGTGATAAATTATGTTTATTGATTTCTGTATATTAGCCCAACCTTACATCCCTGGGATGAACCCCACTTGATCATGGTGCACTATCTTTTTAATATGTTTTGGTATGGGATTTGCCAGAATTTTACTAGAAATTTTGCATCTATGTTCATTAAGAATATTGGTCTGAAGTTTTCTTTTCTTAATGTGTCTTTGGTTTTGGTATCAGGGTAATACGAGCTTCATAGAATGAGTCTGCAAGTGTTCCCTTCTTTTTTATTGCATGGAATAATTTGAGAAGTATTGTTATAAGTTCTTTGAATTTGGTTGAACTTGGCTGAGAATCCATCTGTTCCTGGGCTTTTCTTTCTTGGTACACATTTGATGGCATCTTCAATTTCAGTGATTGAAATTGATCTGTTAAAAATTTCAAGGGTAGGCCCAGGTCAATCCTGCCACTGGAAGAGCCCCACTGGAGCTCAGGCCCAGCCCAGACCTGCCTCGCTTACCTATGTGGGAACCAGGGCACAGGGTAAGCCCAGGTCCATCGTGGCATCTGCAGATACCCACCAAAGCTCAAGCTTGGCCCAGATCCACCTCACTGACCTGCACAGGAGACAGGGCCCAGGATAGGCCTGGTTCCATTCCCACAACCACCACCTGGGAGCCCAGGTCTAACCCATTTCCATATTGAGACACTGCAGCCATCCCCAAAGGGTACCCACACAGTAGACTGTACCTTGAGACAAAAGACAGGACCTTGAAGCAGCTACATCTTAAAGCAGGCATCCCAAAGCCAGTGTAAGGCCTACCCTTTCAGCCCCATCCTTCTTGGGGTAACTCCACTCCCATCTTGAATTACCTCTTGCTATTGCCTCCACCTATAGTTGCAATAGCATCTATCCTGGGATACCAGCAGGTGGAAGCCCAATGCCAAGGTAAGATACAGTTAATCTGCACAGATACTATAAGATTATAGGGCAGAAACTGTAATACCTCAGATCCACACCATAAGTAAGGAAATCCCATAGATAATATGAAAAAACAAGGGAGGAAAGTGCCCAAACAAACCAGGATACCACAATAACAGAACCCATGGACAGTGAAGTTGATGAAATGTCAGAGAAAGTGTTCAAAATGTCATAATTAAAATGATCTGTGAAATAAAGAATGACCTAAATGAGAAAATACAGGCAAAAATTGATTACTTGAAACAAATGATAAGGGAGCAAATACAGCAACCATTGATGACACCAATAAATAGATAAGAGAGCAACTATAGGCATCCATCAATCACACCAAGAAAGAGATAAGGGAGCAAATACAAGTAACACAAGATTGCTTTAAGTAAGAAATGGAAATTCTGAAGGAAAATAAAATAAGAAATCCTTGAAATGAAGGAAACATTAAACCAAATAAGAAACTTAATAGAAAGCATGACCAGCAGACTAGATAACTTAAAAGACAGAACAACAGATAATGAAGACAAAGTATACAATCTGGAAAATAAAGTTGAACACACAGTGAAGATGGTAAGAAAACATGATCAGAACATCCAAGAATTATAGAATAGCATTAAAAGACCAAATCTAAGAGTTATTGGGATAGAGGAAGGCACAGAGTTTCAAACCAAAGGAATGAACAATCTATTCAATGAAATAATATCTGAAAACTTCCCACACCTGAAGACTGAATTGAAAATCAAATACAAGAGACTTACAGGACACACAATGTAGAAAATCACAACAGATCTACACCAAGGCACATTGTAATAAACATGCCTAGCATACAGAATAAGAACCCAATTTTAAAAGCCACAAGAGAAAGGAATCATATTACATATAGGGGAAAACCAATTAGGATGTCTGCAGATTTTACACCCAGACTCTCAAAGCTAGAAGAGCCTAGAATAACATATGCCAAGCTCTGAAAGAAAATAACTGCCAACTAAGAATTTTCTATCCAGCAAAATTAAGCTTTAGACTTAATGACAAAATAGAAACCTTCCATGATAAACAGAAGTTGAAAGAATGTACAACTACAAAGCCTACACTACAGAACATCCTAGACATAATAATATTCCATGATGAGGAAATGAAAAGCAAAACAAAACAAACAAACAAACAAAGAAAATCAGGAACATAAATCACTAAAGAAAAAAATCAGCCAAAGGAGTAAACAAGTCAAGTTAAATATCAAAAATAAACAAAAATGTCTGGGAATACAAATCATGTCCCAATAATAACTCTGAATGTTAATTGCCTAAACTCATCAATCAAAAGACAGAGACTGGCAGATTGGATTTTTTTGTTTAAAAAAAGGACCCAACAATATGCTGCCTGGCAGAGACTCATCTCATAGGAAAAGACATCTACAGACTGATTGTAAAAGTTGGGAAAACCATTCCACTCACATGAACTGCATAAGCAAGAAGGGGTTTTCCATCCTTATATAAACAAATGTAGACTTGAAGCCAAAGTTAATCAAAAGAGAAAAAGAAGGATATTTCCCACTGCTTAAGGGAATCATTCATCAATAAGACATAACAATAATCAATATATATGCCCCAAACAATGGGGTATCTACATTTGTCAAACTCTTTTCAAATTCAAGAGTCAGAAAGATCACAATATAATAATTATGGGTTACTTTAACACATTTCTGTCACCACTGGATAGATCTTCCAAACAAAATATAAACAAAGAAACTATATAACTCAATAATACAATCAATAACTTAGACTTAACTAATATATATTAGTTAAGTGTATAAATATATACACTTAACTAATATATATATATATATGTATATATATATATATATATGTATATATATATATACATGTATATATATATATATATATATATATATATATAGAGAGAGAGAGAGAGAGAGAGAGAGAGAGAGAGAATATCATCCTTCAACAAGCAAATACATTTTCTTCTCAATAGCACATGGATCCTTCTCTGAAAATAGACCATATATTATGGAACAAAGCAACTCTTAGCAAATACAAAAAGTAGAGACACTACCCTGCATTCTATCAGATCATAATGGAATGAAATTAGAAATCAATGATAAAATAAAAACTAGAAGCTATTTCAAAACCTGGAAACTATATAATAAGCTATTGATTAAACAATGGGTTGCAGAAGACATTAAAAAGGAGATTACAATATTTCTAGATGTGAGAATAATAATACAACATATTAAAATCTCTGGGACACTATGAAGGCAGTTCTAAGAGGAAATTTCATTGCATGGAGTTCATTTCTTAAAAGAAGAAAAAGTGAACAAACAAATGACCTATCATTATATCTAATAGCCCTAGAAAAAGAAGAAAAAATCAACACCAAAAGCAGTGGAAGACAGGAAATAATTAAAATCAAAGCTAAAATCAATTAAATTGAAACAATTGACAAAACAAAAAATTTGTTCTTTGAAAAAGACATAAAATTGATGAATGAGAGGGTTAGCAGGTAGGAAGTGAGGATATAGAGTTGTTAGATCTTAGGAAGAGTGAGAGATGAATCTAAAGATGTTGGCTTAGCAGCAGAAGAAATGAGATAAAGTGATTTGGGGGAGACAAGTACTTGGGAAATAATAGAGAGTCCAACAAACAAACAAACATAAAAATTACAAAAAAAATAGAAAATGTAAAAATAGGAGATAAAAGAATATAGAACACAGCTGTAATAAGCTATTCAGATATCCCAGGCCTCAGTAGCGCAATTCATGGAAAGTACTAGGTTTCACAAACATTGGGGAGGTGAGGATGTGTGGAGAAAGAGAGAAAAGAAAAGAAAAAATAGAGAGAAAATTTTAAAAATAGAAGACAAATGTAAGGATTGTTTTTGTTGTAGATCAGTATCTTTCCTGCTTTCCTTCTCATCCATGGGGTTGTCATTTGTTGTTGGTGTCTCCACCCTCAGGATGGTGAAGGTTATTAGGGTGGGAAGGTTGCTCTTCACAGTAGAGCTCCTGGAGGTGGGGTATAGCACTTGCTGGTCCCCAAGGGGAGACTGCATCCCCAGGAACTCCTTTGAGGCTCATTTTGTGATGTGATCACCTTGTCTTATATCCGTATATTTCCTGTAGACCTCACAATTCTTGGTCTCTAATTTAGTCTCTAAACTCTATCTCACTCACTCTCTTCCCTTTCTACTTCCCCATCTCTCCAGAGGTCTTGTGGGTTGCACTCTGGGAGCTGCATTCCTATTGCAGGGAGCTGTTTTATATTGGGCAGTTCAGGACCAGTATTTTCAAGCTACAGACTGGCTGTGTAGCCACAAGCACAAGTTACTGTGGAAAGAAAGGGAAGTTGGGGACTATAGGTACCTTGATATTGATATTGCTTCTAGGCCCCAGTCATTGTCCCAAGCTGGGAGTTTCTCCAACTAAAGATGACAATAAAAATGTCCCAAGATGAAGGCAGCTGCTTTTAGAGATGGCGTGTCAGGTTGGGTCAGGCTGGGTGATGGCTTTGGGTAATGTGTTCAGAAATGAAGCTCTATGGCATGCAGTATTGTAGCTGGTAGCTGTGTTCAGACCCTGTCCAATGTCCCCACTTGCAGTCTACCATGAGTAGGGGACTATGGCAGTGGTTGCAGTATCCCAAGATGAAGGCAACCAAAGGAGCCCCATGTCAGTAGATGGGGGTCCATATGGGAGTGGCAGATGGAAGTCCTCAGTGTGGGGAGCTGTGGGTCCTGAGTGGGTGCAGTGGCTAGAGGTTCTGTGTGGGTGAGTGGCTGGGAGTTCTGCACTGATGCTGTGTGCTGGGAGCCTGCATGGCATGGCAGCCAGGATTCCTGTGTGAGAGCAGCTGTCAGGGGTCTTCTAATAACTTGTAGAGAAACAGTATTCCCACTACTTGAATCCCAGGTCACAAGGCCATACAGAATGCAGCCTCCTTCTAGCCTACTATCTTGGATCCCCTTTATTTCTTCTGAAGGCAATAAATATTGAGTATGTTATGTGGAGCAGGCTTCCTAGTTGTGAATCCTTTTAATTTTTATCAATTCTGAGTTTTAATTTTACTGGGTATATTATTTCTGGCTTGCATCCATTTTCTTTCAGAGTTTAATACATATTATTCCAAAACCTTCCAGCTTTAAGGATCTGGGTTGAAAAATCAACTGAGATCTGGATTCATTTCCCTGTAAAAATGGCTTATTTTTTTTCCTCTGGCAGCCTTTAAAAATTTATGCTTATTCTGTATAGTACGCATTTTTACAACAATGTGCCTTGATGTGGGTCTGTTATGATTCGTATATTTGGGGGTACTATAAGCCTCCTGTATCTGATTTTTTTAAATTTTATTCTTTAGGTTTGGGAAATTTTCTGATATTATTTCATTGAAAAGATTGTGCATTACTTTTGTTTGTATGTGTGAGCCTTCATCCAGCCCAATAAATCTTAAATTCAGTCTCTTCTGGTTATCCCAAATTTCTTGGAAGTTTTGTTCATAGTCTCTTAACATCTTTTCCCTCATGGTCAACCTTATTTTCAAGATTAAATATTTTGTTTTTATTGCTTGAAACTCTGTCTTCTAGGGAGTCTAGTCTGTTGGTGAGGCTTTCCATTAAATTTTAACTTTGATTCATTCATTCCTTCATTTCAAGGATTTTATCTTGATTTTTTTCAGAATCTCTATCTCTTTCCTTAAGTAATATTTCACTTCCTATATTTGCTGTCTAACATCACTTCTTACATTGGTCTGTACCTCATAGATTAGTTTAAATGTACATTCTAAACTTCTCTGACATTTCTTCTATTGTGGTAGTAATGGATTCTGTTATAAAAATATCTTGGTTTATTTGAGGCATTCTCTTCCCTTGTTTTTCATGTTGTTTGTTTGTCTAAGCACCTAAGAGTATGGATGTGAGGCAGTAGAGTTTCTGCCCTGTAGAACTATAGTGCCCCTGAAAGTTTCCATTACTTCACTATTTAGGGAGGAGAGAAAAAATTAAAACAACCAATGTAGACAATATTCAATATTAAACCAAAGAGTTCCTGCTATGGTATCTACAATATTGTCATAATAAACAGAAATTATAAGATCACTAATTACCTATTATAAAACAGTAAGTTTGCCAAATGGTTTACAGTTTTGGATGGTGCACAGGGACAGAACAGATTGATGTAGGATGTAATGATTATGAAAGAGGAGGAGAGAGAATAGAAGTAAAAATTAAAGGAAGAGTGAAAGGTACAACAATAGAGATTGTCTGTTAATAGAAGTAAGAAGAGAAAGAGATTCAAGGAAACAGAGAAGTGAGAAAATATATATAAAGTAAAAAATTTAAAAATTAAAAATTAAAAAATACAAAACAAAACTGAAATGCACTAACCAAACATTCTAGTCCTCAAAAAACTATTCCATGAAAAATACCTGGTTTTGAAAATGCTAAAAAGGATTTTAAAAAAAGTATGTTTAAATCTGTATAAGTATCCATGGACCATCACAATTAAGCAGAGAAAAGAAAAAAGGATTTAAAAAGAACTCAATAAAAAGAATTGTTTCTTCTGGGAGTTCAAAAAGATTGTTGGCTTCCTTTCTCAGCAGTCAGGTGGGGATGTCCAAAGGTTGATGCTTGCTCCACCCTCAGGTTGGGGGTGCTAGGGTGAGAGAGGTAATCCTGTAGGCCAAACTCCTGGAGAGAGGACTTAGACTCAGGTAGGCTCCAGTCCCTTCACTGGATGCCAATTGGTCTGAAGATTCCAAATCAATGTTCCTCCAGGGCCCTGCAGTTGCCAGTCCACACTGGAAGACTGCACTCCAGATTTTCCCCTGCATTCCACTCTTGTAATGGAGGAGCCATTCTTAGTCCGCAACTCCAATATTCCTGGCCTTGGATTAGTCTCCAAATTTAGTCTCTCCTTCTGCAACCCTTTCAAATTCCCAGTGAGGTTCCTCTCTCTCAGCTGGTCCTACAAGAAGCCAGATCAGAGAAAGCGGGGGAGAGCCAGGTAGGTTTCCACAAGCAGTTGTTCCCTGTGTAAACCTCTCTTCATGTTTGCTTTTCTCCTGGTCATTTAGGAACACTCTATGTCATGCTGGGTGGGTTTACCAAATGGTTTCTTCTTATGTCCTCTGCATGCCACCAGGAAAGACGCAGTTTCTTTCTAGTGTGCTTGTTCCTTTCAGTTTAGTTAGGCAGTGTCTTTGATCTCTCAACTCTCTGTACCCAACCATGCCTCAGTGCTTCTAAAAATGCAGGTTCCTTTAATGTCCTTATCCCTCCACTTCACTCATGGAGGGACTGTTCTGATGGGTGCCTCAGGTTGGAGCACTGTTGTGGCACCGACAATTTCTTCCTCATTTTATTATTATATCCAACTTTCTGAGTCCTGATCTGCTTTGAGTGTCCAGTATTAAATTCCAGTAAAGTCTCCCTTTTATTTTCATTTATATTGCTGAGAAACTGTCTGTCTGCTTTCTTGGTTCCAAGCCATGGAGCAGCCAGGAAAGTGACCTGCTGTATTCTGCCATCTTGAAGCTGCCATTTAGTGTTGCTTTATCATTTATATCTGAGAAGCCTGATACACTAGAAAATACTCTCTTCTATAAAATAAATCATCTATATTTTAATGTAAATTAAACCCACATCTTTGGTAAATACTATAATACTTGTAAATACTATATTTAGCTCAAAATATCAACTCCTATTGAAGTAAGTAAACATACATCGTTCATGTTGAGCATTATTGAAATAATTTACTTTAGAGATAAATGTACAAATCCACTTAAGGGTTTTGATTTGGTCAAAATAATGTATTGATTTTCAATAAAGAATATCCATAATATATTTCGACTTCTGTTCTGAAAACAGAAGACCTATCATCATCATCTTAAAGAATGTTTTAGATATATCTCTACAATCCTAGTGATCAATTTCACACCAAACTCTTGTGTGAGCATGAATGTGACTTCAAAGATGATCACAGTAATAGCTCTCTTCTTATCTCTTATCCATAGTGATTTTCTTTCTGTGAAAAAAAAAATAACAAATCATAAAATATATGTTTTTTCTCAAAATATGCATGTATTATGAATACATAAGAATGGTCCTGTTAATACAACCATTCTTATAGATGATTTTTATGTTTTGAATATTTGTGCCCCTTCCTGGTTCAAATGTTGAACCCAAGTCCCAGTGTAATAGTATGAAAATAGGCTATGGTGTCTTTGGGAGGTGAATTGAGTCATGAAGTCTTCACCATCATAAATGGGATTAGTGCCTTTATGAAAAAGACCTGGGGGCTTGTTATCTCTCCTACTATAGCCATATAATGTATCACCACTAAAGTAAAAACCAAGTCATTAACTAGCACTGAATCTGCTGAAACCTGAACTTGGATTTTCTAGCCTCTAGAACTTTTATCAGTTCATTTTTGTTATTTATGAATTACTCAGTTTAAGGTACTTTTGTTATAGCAGCACAAACAGAGTAACACAATATTGTATGCACGATTTAGTGAATGCAAGAAAATTACACATAATTATGTTAAATTATATTTTCCCATAAGTATTTTTAAAATAATTTATTGGTTAGTGATATTATATGACATTAGATATATAACACATATAAAATACAAATTATAATTTAAAGCAATATGTTGAAATAAGGGAACCTGACTAGTGTTTCAGATGTGCACTTATGCACTGTTTGATCTTAGCCAAAACATGTCTTCACTTTAAGTTTATACAATCATCTATTAAATTGAATACATTAATGTCCACCATGCTTGGTTCCTATAGTGATTGGTCTGAAAAAGTAAGAACTTCATGATGATTCAGAAGAAAAAGAAAACAATAAAGTAAGAATAAAGATAGGACGGAAGGAAGAGAAGAAAGACAAAACCAGGAAGGAGAGAGTGAGAGAAAGGAAAGGAGTTGATGAAAGGAAGAGGTAATGATTGAGAAAAGAGACAACAGAGAGTAAATGTTCTGCATTAGAGTCCTGCTATGTGACAGTCACTATGCTAGTTTCCTCATGTCATCTAATTTAATGCTAATGATAGATCACCATAGACATTTTTTTTATCTATACTAAAATTTTAAGTTTGGAGATTTACATGCCATGCCAGAGCCGTGATTTGAAAAAAAAAAAAAAAAATATATATATATATATATATATATATATATATATATATATATATAAATATATGGTTCGAATTCTGCTCTAACTACAATCCCATGCTCTTTTTTTAATATTATAAGCTACCTTTTTTGTTAACATTCAGGTAACAATAGCTTTATTTGTGAGAGTGTGTGGTGAGCCGCTTCTGCCGTTTCTGCAGATTATGGTCGCCATTACAAGATGACGCTGGCTCCGCTGTGGTCTGTGACAAACAACTCCTTATCTGGGAGAGTTGGCACATGATTTTTCACCACCCTGTGAGAAAGCTCCACGCGGCAGCTTTGCATTGGGGCTTGGGATGCTTTATTAAGGCTGGGAGGGGCATCAGAGAGAGAGAAGAAGAACTATCCAGGGCCTGAATAAACTGCTGAAAGAAGATTCCCGAGTTGCGTCTTCCTTGCGGGCAAGGGGTCGCGACAAGAGTGGATAGTAGACATATCATAAATTCATGTACAGACGGTAATATCCAATTACCGTCATGTCAACATTTAACATATTTTATTGTCTTAAAATATTAAGAGGTATTGGGGGAAAATATGTCCTAAAGAAGAAGAAGGGTGAGGAAGAGGAGGAGGATGAGGAAAAATGTTGCAACTAAGCATATCTGAGTGTGGTTGTAGAAATTTTACACAGGACATGTAGCACAAGGGCAAATATCCTCAATAGATTTTTGCAGAATTTGTTATGATTCTATACCTAGCAGACCCAAAAGGCTCTACAAAGAAACTATTAGAGCTAATAAATGAATTCAGCAAAGTGGCAGGATATAAAATCAACACGCATAAATCAAAGGCATTCCTGTATATCAGCTACAAATCCTCTGAAATGGAAATGAGGACAACCACTCCATTCACAATATCTTCAAAAAAAATAAAATACTTGGGAATCAACCTAACAAAAGAGGTGAAAGACTTATACAATGAAAACTACAGAACCCTAAAGAGAGAAATAGAAGAAGATCTTAGAAGATGGAAAAATATACCCTGTTCATGGATAGGCAGAACTAACATCATCAAAATGGCGATATTACCAAAAGTTCTCTATAGGTTTAATGCAATGCCAATCAAAATCCCAACGGCATTTCTTGTAGAAATAGAGAAAGCAATCATGAAATTCATATGGAAAAATAAAAGACCCAGAATAGCAAAAACAATGCTAAGCAGGAAGTGTGAATCAGGCGGTATAGCGATACCAGACTTCAAACTATATTACAGAGCAATAGTAACAAAAACAGCATGGTACTGGTACCAAAACAGGCGGGTGGACCAATGGTACAGAATAGAGGACACAGAAACCAATCCACAAAACTACAACTATCTTATATTTGATAAAGGGGCTAAAAGCATGCAATGGAGGAAGGATAGCATCTTCAACAAATGGTGCTGGGAAAACTGGAAATCCATATGCAACAAAATGAAACTGAATCCCTTTCTCTCGCCATGCACAAAGTGAATTCAAAATGGATCAAGGAGCTTGATATCAAATCAGAGACACGCCGTCTGATAGAAGAAAAAGTTGGCTACGATCTACAGTCGGTGGGGTCGGGCTCCAAATTCCTCAATAGGACACCCATAGCACAAAAGTTAATAACTAGAATCAACAAATGGGACTTACTCAAACTAAAAAGTTTTTTCTCAGCAAAAGAAACAATAAGAGAGGTAAATAGGGAGCCTACATCCTGGGAACAAATCTTTACTCCTCACACTTCAGATAGAGCCCTAATATCCAGAGTATACAAAGAACTCAAAAAATTAGACAATAAGAGAACAAACAACCCAATCAACAAATGGGCCAAGGACCTGAACAGACACTTCTCAGAGGAGGACATACAGTCAATCAACAAGTACATGAAAAAATGCTCAACATCTCTAGCTGTCAGAGAAATGCAAATCAAAACCACCCTAAGATACCATCTCACTCCAGTAAGATTGGCAGCCATTAGGAAGTCAAACAACAACAAGTGCTGGAGAGGATGTGGGGAAAAGGGTACACTTGTACATTGCTGGTGGGACTGCAGATTGGTGCAGCCAATTTGGAAAGCAGTATGGAGATTTCTTGGAAAGCTGGGAATGGAGCCACCATTTGACCCAGCTATTCCCCTTCTCGGTCTATTCCCTAAAGACCTAAAAAGAGCATGATACAGGGACACTGCTACATCGATGTTCATAGCAGCACAGTTCACAATAGCAAGACTGTGGAACCAACCTAGATGCCCTTCAATAGATGAATGGATAAAAAAAATGTGGCATTTATACACAATGGAGTATTACTCTGCATTAAAAAATGACAAAATCATAGAATTTACAGGGAAATGGATGGCATTAGAGCAGATTATGCTAAGTGAAGCTAGCCAATCCCTAAAAAACAAATGCCAAATGTCTTCTTTGATATAAGGAGAGTAACTAAGAACAGAGTAGGGACGAAGAGCAGGAGAAGAAGATTAACATTAAACAGGGATGAGAGGTGGGAGGGAAAGGGAGAGAGAAGGGAAATTGCATGGTTATGGAAGGAGACCCTCAGGGTTATACAGTGGAGGGGGTAGAGAGAGAGGAGGGGAGGGGAGGGGAGAGGTGGGGAGGGGGAGGGTGGAGGATGGGAAAGGCAGGGGAGCACAACAGACACTAGTATGGCAATTTGTAAATCAATGGATGTGTAACTGATGTGATTCTGCAATCTGTGTATGGGGTGAAGGTGGGAGTTCATAACCCACTTGAATCAAAGTGTGGAATATGATATGTCAAGAAATTTGTAATGTTTTGAACAACCCACAATAAAAAATTAAAAAAAAAAGAATGCCAATTTTCTTTAAGATAAACATCTGCTCAGATAAGTAGAAAGAATTATAATATGAACTATACTCAGATGCCCTGAATATATATACATTTTGTCCATTCAAGAATTTGGGGATTTTCTTAAGGGTTTCTTCTAAATTTAGAGAATATCCTTTGATTTTACCATCTCTTTGTCACCACTTACTTAAAAATTATATTCAGCAATGTAAAATAGAGGCAAGAACTAAAACATAGAAGATAAACAGGCTATTCTAAATTGCCAATGAATTATCCTCAATCCTATCTAGATGAGCAGCAACATTCTTTTTCTTGTATAACATCCCAGGCCAACAGTTCCCCTGGCAATTTTAGGGTTTCTCTCCATCTGAGGATTTGGAGTCACATGTGACTATTGCTCAGGACGGTAGTTCAGTTCTCAGGTGAAATCAGAACCTGGTCTACCCCTTATAAACCATGAAAGCATGGGCTGCCACTACCTTTTTGCTATTTTCTCTTACCAAACATTCATCCCAGAGATGATCATGAATTCTTGTCTCTTCTTGTTCAAATAGATTTTGTTAAAAGAATTCTTGTTTCCAAAGTTTCATGGGAGGTATTAATTGAGATTCAGTTCGGTGTTATCTTCATTTGCAATGAATTGCCTTATTTTTTTCTCAATAAGTACCTTTACTCTACTCCAAGTCGATACTAGTTAGTACATCAGAATATAAATGAGTATTTCTCAGATAATCATAATTCACTTGCAAGATACTTTCTTTCTGAATAAGGGGGAGACACATTTTATGAAGTACTATCATATTGCTTTCTAAATATCATATCTGCTTCTCTAAATGCAGATAATAATCTCAATCAAGCAGAACTCCTTTGATTTGTAACTCTATTTTTATAACATATTGAATGCTATCGATCAGCCCTTTTTAAAACTTTCTATTTTTCCCTTTTAAGACATCATTTGTAACTAACCCTATCTCTCTGATTGTTCTTCCTCAAGGGACTTTGTAGACTTTATAAACATTACCTTAAATGCCATTTTGGTTCCCATGGGCTGCTTTAGGGTCTTTTCTTTCTAGAAATTATTTCCTTAGGTAAAAACCAGCCTCATAGCATTAGCCAAAACCTACATACTAACATATTTAAAAAAAATCTACATCCTTATTCTAAATCTCCTCCTGAATGCCAAGATTCCCAGTTTATCTTTCCCTATTGTCTTAAACATATATTTGTATATACCTCCATATATACAAAGATAGATATTGATTGATAAATAGATAGGTGATAGATCTCTAAGATGTATAGATAGATAATGGATAGGTAGGTAAATACAGATAAACAGATAGATATACAGACCTATCACATAGCTCCATCTCATATAACAATCAGTTGAGGATGTATGTTCGCATAGAGAACTGGAAGGCATCTCTTGACATAATATCTGTTTGTTTTTCTCTCCTGTCAATCAAAATAGCAACTATTCTCTAGCAGATCTAATTTTGAACTTTTTGAAGAACCTCTGTACTATTTTCATAATGGCTGTACCAATTCATATTGCAGCAACAGTGATGAAGGATTCTTTTTCTCCATACTCTTACTTACTAATATTTTTGTAATTATAAAATCCATTCCAACAGGAATGAGGTGATATCCCATTATGGTTTTGATTTCCATTTCTCTGATGATCAGTAATGCAGAGTGTATTTTATGTATCTTTTGTTCATTTGGTTGTCATCTTTGGATAAGTGTCTACTCATGTCCTTTGCTCAAATTTGGATCAGGTTGTTTTTTGTTTTGTTTCTTTGTTTGTTTGCTATTGAGTTGTAAGTGTTCCTTATATTTACTTTTTATTATTTTTATTTTTTTCTTATATATGTTTAATACTAACTCTTTATCTGATCTACATGCTATATAAATATTTCCCCAATTGCCGTTATCACCTTTTTTCTCAATTTGTTTCCTTGATGTGCAGAATCTTTTTATTTTGATGTAATTTCCCTTGTCTGGTTCTGGTTTTGTTGCTTGTACCTTTGGTGTCATGTACAAGAGAGGTCAGTGCTGAGAATGTTTTCCCATAGGATTTCTTCCAGAAGTGTTGTTGTTTCATATCTACCATCTGGTCCCTGTGGAAATAAACCTGAAAGGAATATATCACTATTCTGTACCCCCACACTCACTGTAGCATTAGTCATGATAGTTAAGATACAGAAACTATTAAAATATCCATCAAAATGTTAATGTACAAAGAAAATGTGATATATGCATACAATGGATTACTATTCAGCCTTTAAAAGGAGGAGAATCCATTCATTTATAACAATATGGATGAACCTGGAGGACATTACACTGAGTAAAATACACCAGACATAGAAGTACAAACATTGCATGGTACTACCTATGTGATGAATCTGAAATAGTCAAACGCATAAAAGCAGAGAGAGGAATAGTGGTTGCCAGGGACTGAGTTGCCAGAAGGAAACAGGAAGTTGTTAGCCAAAGGGTACAATGTTTTATTTATACAGGATGAATAAGTTCTAGAGATCTGCTTCACAGCATCAATACTGTATTATACACTTAAAATTTCCTAAAAGAGTAGACTTTTCTTTATGTTTTCATAGCAATTAAAATGATAATAATAATCTTATTCAGAAAAACGAGGATAGGAAGCCACACTTAGAGGTGATGTACAGATTGATGACATAGATCATGGTAATGATATCACTAAATACAAAGATCTCCAAATTCATCAAGTTGTATACATTGTTTATAGCTTTTTGTATGTCAAAATTAAATTTAAAAAATAAAAGGAAAGAAGAAAGAATGTATGGCAGTACAAGAGAAAGAAATTACATCCTGTTGGGAAAAAAAAAGTGTGTTAGAGAACATTTTAGTAAAAGAAGTAGATGATAAAAAACTGTTCAAAGAAATTTGTAATAAGTTACATTATAGCAAGTTTATTACATTCTTTTAAAAAAATTATAAAAATAAGCTTTTTTCTCTAGTATGAATGATATAGATTTCTGTCTCTTTTTTGCTATGATTGTGTTCTTCCTTAAGTTTTCAGGATATTTTTTTAATGGTCAGTGTCATTTCAAAATGTTATCATCCTGAGGCAACACTCTGTCAACTTCATAGGTTTCTTAAATGAAAGCAAGAAAGGTATTTTTAAAAGGCAACACAGTAAATAAGACATAGCTTGTAAGGCATGTGGTTATTTCAGATAAGTGAAAAAATAATGTAAAAAATGAAAGCAAAGAAAGTAAATATATATATATATATATATATATATATATATATATATATACACATATAAAATACAATTCGTATAAAATATAAATAGGTGAAAATATATGTATGTATATCTATATCTATGCACATATGTACATATATAAGTGTATATATATATATATATATATATATGCCATAAAAATGCAGAGAAAGTATATCACTAATACACTGCTAACAGAAATCTGAACTGTTACAGCCATTCTAGAAAAATAATTTTTAAATGACTTTGAAAACTAAAAATGTAACTGTCATAGACCCAGCAACTACATTTCTGAACTTCTACCCCAGAGAAATAAAAGTTTATAATTTAATAAAAATATGTTCATGTCTATAATAACTATATTCATAATAAGCAAGAGCTGGGAACAACCTAGATGTCCTTCAGTAGAAAAATGATTTTAAAAAATACAAAAAAAAAATACTGTTTCATCCATACTTTGAAATACCACCAGGTAGAAAGGAAGAGACTGTCACAATATGAATGAATCTCAAGAACCATGCTCAGTGAAAAAAAGACACAAGCTAAATAGTTCCATTTATATTAACATTTTGAAATGACTGTATTGTGTGGATTCAGATGAGATTAATGATTCCCCAGGATTAAGGAGGAAGTGAAGAGTGGGAATATAACGGTGTGACTGTAAAGAACAGCTGGAGGAATCTCATATGATAGACACACTGTTCACCTTGCCTGTTTCAAGGTCAACATCTTGGTTTTAATATGATACAACAGTTTTGTAGATTACCAAAGGGAGAATCTGAGCAAAGGGTAGACATTTAGTCTCTGCATTTTTTCTTAAACTGAATATAATTCTACAATTAACTCAATTTTAAAACATGATTAAAAATAAAATTAGCCAGGCATGGTAGCTCATGCCTGTAATCCCAGCAGCTCGGGAGGCTGATGCAGGAGGATGGCAAGTTCAAAGCTGGCCTCAGCAAAAGCAAGGCACTAAACAACCCAGTGAGACACTGTCTGTAAATAAAATACAAAATAGGGCTGGGGATGTGGCTCGGTGGTCAAATGCCCCTAGATTCAATACCCCCTCCAAAAAATAAATAAATAGATAAATAGAATAATCATGGAACAATAGCATGATTACAAATTGACATTTATAGAAAAGATAATTATGATGTAACAAGGAGAAGGGATACACAACAGTGAAGGGGTCAGAGACATCATTGTACTTAGAAATATCAACTGATGTCACTTATCCACCCCCAGTACCAAATAGCATCTGATAATTTATTTTTCTCACATTCAACCATGAAAAGTCGAGAATTTATTCACAAGAAGATGAAGAAGAAAATAATATCCTGACTTCTATCCTAACCCATAACTGTATTAAATATGGGAGATAGAAAAATGAAAAACAAAATGTTTAGGAAGACAAGGGGAGAGGCTACAAGGTAGAAAGAAAAAATTGAGAGAAGGTTTTATTTATTCCTGAGCATACAATGTCTGGCAGATTTTCATACTTATGGCCTCCTATCTTGAGGCCATGGTCCAGCACTTGAATCAGAAAGAAAATAATTTTGTATTTTAGAAAGCTAAATATACAAATAGAACACTAGAAACTTCATGTTATCTCTGAATAACAGAAAGACATTAAGGGAGCAGTAATGAAACAACAGGCCTAGTGTGTTACAGGTTAATGAATTGCTGGACTAGATAGTTCAATCAAAGTAGGCCAATATTGATGTGCCTTTAGAAAGACAGATGGGATATTTCATGTGCCATTCAATGTAATGAATTGTCGGGGAGAAAAAAATCTGCAGTATGTGTATAATCATTTATGAGCAGTGGAGGAAGAAACTAAATTACAAGAAGATGTATTTCAATTCAGCTAAGAAAAGAGCAAGGGCATTTCTGAGTATACAAAAAAAGTTTTTGTTTTGAATAATCAGTTATTTTTCAGAAATTAGTTATTTTCCAAAGTGACTCATGTATTGAAAGTGAAACATGAGTGCAATCTGATGATCTCATTATACTATGCAAAAAAAGAAAAGATTTTTTCACTCACTAATTTTTAAAAAGGTCATTGTGGGGGAAAAATTTCAGATACAGGCAGAATCAGAACTGAATCTGAAATGTCCAGGAGTTGAACGAGAACAAGGACATCCAGGGCTATGTGTAGGTCACTTTTAGATCTTACTTGCCTACCACAAAAATAACAAATATTCAATATGTGCTCGAATAAAAGAATAAGGAAAAATAATTGTGGAAAATGTAAGACCTTTTAAGTAAACCTGTGTTCAAAGATTTGCACGTTTACAGCTATATTTATATTTCTGATTTACATTATTCCTTTGCCTCAGCTTTAAAAGATTTTATTAAGCATATCTTCAAATGAGAAAATCGAGGCTCAGAAAGATGTATTAGCTTTCCAAAGTCAACATAGCCTATGGGTGGCAGAACTGGCTAAGCATGTATCTTCTATTACTTAAAAGACTCTCCCCCCATTTCTCCCTCCCCCACTTCCTTTCTCTTTCATTAAATTTATGTAAAGTTCATTGCATATAGACACATGTACGAAAATGTTTTAGAGAAGGCATTTCCTACATCTCCAAGTAGGTCAGTTTCCTTGGTGGCATCTTTAAATCAAATGAAATGGGAAATAGGTACTAAAAATGTGATAAGAAATTTAATGGTTTTGCTGCAAATCCAGAGGGAGACCTTCTCCCTGTTCTTAATGTGCCAAACTTTGCTGATATCCAGGCAGGTAGTTACATAGTGCTCATGTTTTGATTAAAAAAATAAATAAATAACTTACTTAGAGGATCGAATGCACAATCACAACAAAGACAGTCAGCAGAGTTTTCACTGTGCTTAAGGAAGCACGATGGGAGAAAAGTTTACTAGGATCTTCACCATAGTTCAGAGGTACAAAAGATGAGGGGCAAAACTTGAAACTGATCTGGTATGACAGTGAGTAGGCAGCTGCTTTCTTAATCAACCACACACAGTGCAAAGAGAGAATGAAAAGCACAAAACCGTGAGACTTCATTAAAAGTTTTTTTCAATATGGAAATGAAAGCAACCATCCCCAGCTTAATGCAGCCTCCACCCACACTCTTCATTTCTCTTGCCATAGGCAACTCAGATGGGAAAACTGTTTTTGGACCTAGAGGTACCTGTGTGATACAAATACCTCCAGTTTATCTTCCTGGGGATAGGGATTATTCAATGACTTGCTACTATGGTAACAAAATATAAAGGAAATCGAAATAACCAACAAGTCTATTATAACTTCCAGTTTTCAGAAAAGTGGTTTCAGAAGCTTTTAAAGCTTCATATCTTCTTTTTGCTTCTTTTTCATATGATTCTTAAACTGCTTTTACAATTCCTCTAAGAATGTACCCAAAAATGAAGTTAAAGAAGTAAGTAGAAAAAAAAATCTATTTGTTCTTTTTCAAGGGGAGAGGGAAAAAAAAAATCATGCATTAACCTGTGAGGAATAAAGATCCTATTGTTGCATTCTGCTTTGTGTAGGGAATGGCAGGGCACTCCATTGACTGTAACCAAGAAACCTGTCATAAAGTAACACCGAACCTGAGAGAGATCAATGTAGGAGTGTTCATTAAACTAAGACAAGAAGTATTGATCAGCAGGAGGGGAGAAGAGCCGCAGGGGACTTTTCAATGGTGTAGAGACAGGAGGGAGAAACAGAGATGAGTGAACTAAATGTTTTTATTCCATTTCCTTTATCTATGGTGGAGTTTGCAGTGTAACTACTAGAACATATAATAAAAAGAATGGAGTACCAAAAAAAAAAATAGACTTTAACAGTCCATAAAGTAGAGAAGAATGCAAGAGTGCCCCCTAAGATGCCCATGCAGCTAAGTCTTGAAGATGTGTTTTTATGTGGTCTGGGTTCAAAATTTGAAACTATTTATATTGATGTGTTAGATTATTTCATTTGGGCCATGCAAATATTTAAGGAATATTTGTAATTGAGCCAAGTGTGGTGGTACATGCCTGTACTCCCAGTTCCTCTGGAGGCTGGATCACAAATTTGAGGTTAGTCTGGCCAATGTAGCAAGACCCTGTGTTAAAGAAAATAAAATTTTAAAAGGGATTGGCATATATGTCAGTGGTACAGTGCTGCCTAGAATGTGCTAGGCCCTGTGTTCAATACCCATTACCCTAGTATAGAGGAGAAAGAAAGAAGAAAGAAAGAAGAAGAAGAAGAAAGAAAGAAAGAAAGAACATTCTAAATTGCACATCCAAAATACTTAAAACTAAGTGCAATTTAGAATTGTTTATGAATCTTAGGAAAAAATGGAAAAAAATAATACACAAACAGTAAAAGACAGCTGCATTTTAAGATGAGAGTAGCCTGTGGGGATAGAAAACCACATCTATTATCGTTTATTAGCACTCATCACCTAGCAAAATAGCTTGATTTGTTACACACCAACTACTCTCTACCCAATAATAATACCAGTTGCAAATACTACTAAGTTATCCTGAAAAGCTGAAAATGAAAGAAGTGGATTTACTACAATAATATGTCTTAGAGATATCCATGCATTCATTCACAAAATAAACATTTATTGCCTATTTTATGCTAAGCACTTGGCAAAATTTGGTCTTGAACTCAGATTCAAGATTTGCCAGTAAATATAGTCCATTCTGCCCAGAATATGCATTTTCATAGGAAAGATGAATCAAATAATCACAGAAATAACTATATAATGTGCATCTAAAGCAAAAAATCAAAAAAACAAAAAATAAATACATATAAGATACTATTAATCTCCATAATAGTAGATTGTCATCTATTATGATATATTTACTTAAAGATGTGATTTTGAGTTAATATTTGGAAAATCTGCATATGTCACCCAGATGAGGGAGATGTAATTGGAAGACAGAAAATATTTTGTGAATTAAAAGAAATGCACTTATAATTATCCTGAGTAGTAAAAGAACATGGTGTCTTAACAACTGAAAGAAGTACTCTGTGGTTGAATCCCATGAAAAGGAGCTGATAAGAATTAGGTGGAAGTCAAGTTTCATGGTCATGCACCCATGTTAACATTTTGTCATAACCGTATAGGGAAACAATAGGAAGGTCCTAAGGGATGTGAAATACCCTTAATTTATATTTTTAAAGAATAGTAATAATGTTGAAAAGACTGAGGTTGCAAGACTGTTTGTAAAGAAGCCAGTTTGAAGAATATTTCAAAAAAACAAGTATGAGATGATATGACAGTGATTTGATGGGGGAACACGGCAGTGGGATTGATCTGGAAGTCAGAGCTGGAAGAAATAATAGAGGTCATCATAGGATTCATATCATGTGTTTGTGATATTTAGTGCTAACTAAATATCTGTTAAAAGAATAGCAAGAAGGAAAGAAAGGAAATGACAGAAATTTATTAAGTATTTGTGGAGGAAAAATAATGAAAGGAAGGAAATAGAAACAGCAGAGGGGAGGGCAGAAAGAGAAAGAAGGGAAGGAACATTTTGGTAATATGGCAGAAAAAGGAATAAATAAGTAACTTGAAATATCTGATTGAATTTAAAACATACCAGCATCTCCAAAATCATTTTAAAATTTATACATACAGATATTATATTCAGCTTCTCTAAAACGTCTGTTTCACATGTAATAAACTAAATCCATGTTTTAGTCAACTTTTCATCTCGATGACCAAGATACCTGACAGAAACAACTTAGAGGAGGAAAACGTTGATTTGGCTGATGGTTTCAGAGTATCTGTCCATAGCTGGCTGACTCCAGAACTCTGGGCCCAAGATGAGACAGAATATCATGGCATAAGGGTGTGACAAAGAAAAGCAGCTCAGGACAAGGAACCAGGAAGTAGAAAGAGAGAGCTCTCCTCATCAGGGAAAAAGTACAAATCCCAAAGGTATACCCCCAAGGCACCAATTTCCTTTAACCACATCCTACCTATTTATAGCTACCATCAGTTAATCCATATCAATGGATTGGTCTACAGATTAGATTGCAAGTCTCATAATCTAGTCATCTTACTTTAAACATTCTTGCATTTTTTCATACATGACAATCTCTACCTTATATCTAAACCATAAAAATCCATAACAAGGACATAAATGATATTCCATCACTGTTGATACACTGTATCATTTTGCCAGATCAGCATTGTTACACCATAGTTGAAAATAAGATACCAAGATACCAGATGACTGTGAAGGTTGATAAAGCATTATTTCTAGGTGAGTCCATCAGAGTACTTGGGAGGAGGTGGATGTGTGAGCCATGCAGCCAAAGGAAGAATATTTACTGTCAAGGTGGGCATCACCATCCAGTTGGTGGGAAGCCTGAATGGAGCAAAAAGATGAAGAAGGAGTGAACTCTTGCTTTCTTTTCCAGAGCCAGAACACTTTTATTCTCCTGTCCTTGGACATCAGATCTCCAGGTTCTGCATCCCTTCAGGACTCAATGACTTATGTCTCATCACCATCACCCAAGGCTGGGGACTTTGGTGTTGAATTGTGAATTATAGCATCTGCTGTCCTGGATCTAAGCCTTACGCTCAGCTTCTCTGATTCCTCATCCACAATTGTGTGAATCAATTTGCCTAATAAATCCTCTCTCATCTACCTACCTATCTATTGGTCTATCTAACTATCTATCTTATTATTGGCTCTAACCATCCAAAAAACCCTGGTTAATACAGTAACTTCTGGTGGTCAGCAGTAAAACACACATCACTTGAAAATTTTCCAATCAGAAATGGGGTTTTTACACAATGTATCTTGGTCCATTTTCAAGCAAGTCTTTCACATGTATTAATCAAAGGCATTTTTAGAAATGCAAAGTAATATAAAGAATAAAACACAGGTAGTTGAAAAGAGTTTGAGGGGAGAAAAAAAGGTTAAATAAACGGAGAACATAAAAATTTATGGCTTCAAAATTATTCTCTGTAATAGTGTAGTAGAGGATGCATGTCATTATACATTTGTCAGAACAATGGAATATATAACACCAAGAATTAACGCGAACATAAACTTTGGACTTTAGTCAATAATAATTCCTCTATATTAGCTTATCAACTATAATAAAATATATCATACTAATGCAAAATGTCAATTTAAAAATTGTTGGAAAGAGACTACCACTGGAGGTCAAGCCCAACAGCCCAGATCCACCCACACAGTCTTTTGCAGGGCCCAGGTGCACAGCGGGCTGGGTCCACCCCTTTCCCAGTAGGGTAGACACTCACCAGAGCCAAGCCTCTCCAGAACTGCCCCTCCTGATTAGTGCACTACCACAAAAGCTGAGGTCCAGCCCAGACAGATCACAACAGCCCACACGGGATACAGGATTTCAGTAGGCCAAATTCACCCCTAACCCAGTGGGGCAGACATTGCCAGAGAATAGTTTTTGGTGCAGCTGCACCCTTTCCTAGCAGCAGACTACAGCAGGAGGTCAAGCCCAACAGCCCAGATCCACCCACTCCAACTTACTCAGGTCCCAGACACAGGATGCAGTAGCATCCATTGAGGGACACCAGCAGGGTCTGGAAGACCTATATCAAGGTACAGACAATCTGCACAGGCCTATAAGAATATAGGAAAGAAACTATAATAGCTCAGATCCACACAGCAAGAAAGGAAGATACATAGACAACATGAAAAAACAAGGGAGGAAAGTGCCCCAAACAAACCAGGACACTATAATAACAGAACCTATGGGCAGCGAAGTTGATGAAATGTTAGAGAAGGAGTTCAGAAGGTTCATAATTAAAATGATCTGTGAATTAATGAATGACCTAAATGAGCAAATACAAGCAAAAATTGATCACTCCAACAATGAGATAAGAGAGCAAATACAGGTAGCAAAAGATTACTTCAAGGGAGAGATAGAGACCCCCCAAAGATCAGAAATCCTTAAAATTAAGGATACAATAAATCAAATAAAAAACTCAATAAAAAGCATAACCAACAGACTAGATCACTTGGAAGAAAGACCGTCAGATAATGAAGACAAAGTTTACAATCTGGAAAATAAAGTTGATCACACAGTGAAGATAGTAAGAAACCATGAACAGAACATCCAAGAATTATGGGACAGCATCAAAAGACCAAATCTAAGAGTTAATGGGATAGAGGAAGGCACAGAATTTCAAATGAAAGGAATGCACAATCTCTTCAATGAGATAATATCAGAAAATTTCCCAAGCATGATGAACGAATTGGAAAACCAAATACGAGAGGCTTACAGGGCACCAAATATGCAAAATTACATCAGATTTACACCAAGGCACATTTTAATAAAAATGCCTAGCATACAGAATAAGAATAGAATCTTAAAAGCCTAAGATAGAGGAATCAGATACATATAGGGGGATTATAATTCCAATCTCAGCAGATTTTTCAACCCAGACCCTCAAAGCCAGGAGATCATGGAACAACATATACCAAGCTCTGAAAGAAAATGGATGCCAACCAAGAATCTAATATCCAGCAAAAGTAAGCTTTAGATTTGTGGATGAAATAAAAACCTTCCATGATAAACAAAATTTAAAAGAATTTACAACTAGATAGCCTGCATTACAGAACATCCTTAGCAAAATATTCCAAGAAGAGGAAAAGAAAAACAATGATGAAAATCAGCAAAGGGAAGGATTATACTAAAGGAAAATCTAACCAGAAGAGAAACCAAGTCACATTAAATATCAAAGATAAAAAAATAATTGCTTGGAATATGAATCATGAGTCAATAATAACACTGAATGTTAATGGCCTAAATTCACCAATCAAAAGACATAGACTAGCAGATTGGGTGGGAAAAAAAAAAGAGCCAACAATATGCTGCCTCCAAGAGACTCATCTCATAGAAAAGACATTTACAGACTGAAGATGAATGGTTGGGGAAAATCATACCACTCACATGGACTGAAGAAGCAAGCAGGGTGTTAGAGTCTGTAAACAAGTCAAGATGGCACCTGGCATTTTGCAGAGGGAGTGGTTTGTAAAGTAAGGCCAGTGAGCCATTAAGTGTGGAGATTCCTTATTGGTTGACTGCTGTATCGAGTTTATGTTAATTAGATAAGCTTTGTGGAATGTATAAATACCTCTGTTGTCCTACAATAAACGGCTCCCACTCCTGCTGTATCAATCTACACAAGTTGCTCGTCACCCCCCAGTTATTTTGCTGCAGCTGGACTGCGGCAGCAGGGGTTTCCATTCTCATATCAAATAAAGTAGACTTCAAACTAAAGTCAATAAAAAGGATAAAGAAGGACACTACATACTGCTCAAGGGAACCATACACCAACAAGACTTAACAATTGTAAATATGTATGCCCCAAACAATGGAGCAGCTATGTTCATCAAACAAATTCTTCTCAAGTTCAAGAGTCAAATAGATCACAACACAATAATTTTGGGTGAGTTTAACATCACTAAATAGATCTTCCAAACACGTTGAACAAAGAAGCTATAGAACCCTATAATACAATCAATAACTTATATTTAACTGACATATATAGAATATTCCAACCTTCAATGAGAGAATATACTTTCTTCTCAGCAGCACATGGATCTTTCTCTAAAATATACCATATACTGTGCCACAAAGCAACTCTTAGCAAATACAAAAAAGTAGAGATACTACCCTGCATTTGATCAGATCATAATGTAATGAAATTAGAAATCAATGATAAAATAAGAAATAAAATCTACTCCAAATCATGGAGACTAAATAATCTTCTACTGAATGAACAATGGGTGACAGAAGACATCAAGGAGGAGAATAAAAAGCTTTTAGTGGTGAACCAGAATACAGATACAAGATATCAAAATCTCTGAGATACTATGAAATCATGAAGTTCATTCCTTAAAAGGAGAAAAAGTCAAAAAATAAATGACTTAACACTCATCTCAAATCCCCAGTAAAAGAAGAACAAATCAACACCAAAAGCAGCAGAAGACAGGAAATAATTAAAATCAGAGCTGAGATCAATGAAATTGAAACAAAAGAAACAATTGAAAAAATTGACAGAACAAAAAGTTGGTTCTTTGAAACAAATAAATAAAATTGACAGACCCTTAGATATGTAAATAAAGAGGAGAGAGAAAATTCAAATCACTAACATACGTGATGAAAAAGGAAATATCACAACAGACACTACAGAAATACAGAAGATAATTAGAAATTATTTTTGAAAATCTGTTCTCCTATAAAATAGAAATATCGAAGGCGTTAACAAATTCTAGAGTCATATAACTTGCCCAAATTGAATCAGAATGATATACATAAGTTAAACAGATCAATTCAAGTGACAAAATAACAAACACCATCAAAAGTCTACCAAACAAGAAAAGTCCAGGACCAGATGGATACACAGCCGAGTTCTACAAGACCCTTAAAGAAGAACTAATACCAATATTTTCCAATTTATTTCAGGAAATAGAAAAAGAGGCAGCACTTCCAAACTCATTTTATGAGGCCAATATCACTCTGATTACAAAACCAGGCAATGACACATCAGACCAATGTCTCTAAGTGAACATAGATGCAAAAATTCTCAGTAAAATTCTGGCAAATTGAATACAAAAATATATCAAAAATATTGTGCACCATGATCAAGTGTGATTCATCCCAGGGATACAAGGTTGGTTCAACATACAGAAATCAATAAATGTAATTCATCACATCAATAGATTTAAAGATAAGAACCATATGATCATCTCAATAGACACAGAAAAATATTTGACAAAATACAGCACCCCTTTATTTCAAAACTTGGGATAACAGAACATATCTCAACATCATAAAGGCTACCTATGCTAAGCCCCATTCTAAATGGAGAAAAACTGAAGGCATTCCCTTTAAAAACTGGAACAAGACAGGAATGCCATCTTTCACCATTTCTATTTAACATAGTTCTTGAAACACTGGCCAGAGCAATTAGACAGACAAAAGAAATTGAAGGGATACACATAGTAAAAGAACATTTCAAATTGGCACTATTTGCAGATGATATGATTCTATACCTGGAAGACCCTAAAAGTTCCATTAGAAAACTTCTAGAGGTATTACATGAATTGAGCAAAGTAGTAGGATATAAAATCAATACCCGCAAATCAAAGGCATTTCTGTATATCAGTAAAAATCCTCAGAAAGGGAAGTGGGGAAAACTACCCCATTATCAATAGCATAAAAAAAAAAAACCTTGGGAATCAACGAAAGAGGTGAAAAATCTAAATAATGAAATTTACAGAACCCTACAGAAAGAAATCAAAGAAGACCTTAGAAGATGGTAAGGTCTACCTTGTTCTTGGATAGACAGACTTAATATTATAAAATGACCATACTTACAAAAGCACCATACAGATTTAATGTGATTCCAATCAAAATTCCAATGACATTCCTGATAGAAATAGGAACAGCAATCATGAAATTCATCTGGAAAAATAAGACACCCAGAATAGCTAAAGCAATCCTCAGCAGGAAGAGTGAAGCAGGTGACATCACTATACCAGACCTTAAACTATACTACAGAGCAATAGTAACAAAAACAGGATGGTATTGGCACCAAAACAGACCAGTGGTACAAAATAGAGGACGCAGAGGATAACCCACATAAATACAGCTCTCTCATACTAGACAAAGTCACCAAAACATGCATTGGAGAAAAGATAGCCTCTTCAACAAATGGTGCTGGGAAAACTGGAAATCCATATGCAACAAAATGAAATTAAACCTCTATCTCTAACCACACACAAAGCTCAACTCAAAATGGATCAAGAACTTAGGAATACAACCACAGACCCTGCATCTAATAGAAAAAAAAAAAAAAGTAGGCACCAATCTCCATCATGTGGGATTAGGCCCCAACTTCCTTAATAAGACTCCTATGGCACAAGAATTAAAACCAAGAATCAATAAATGGAATGGACTCAAACCAAAAAGTTTTTTCTCAGCAAAAGAAACAATCTGTGAGGTGAATAGAGAGCCTACATCTTGGGAGCAAATCTTTACCCCTCACACATTATATAGAGCACTAATCTGTAGGGTATATAAAGAACTCAAAAAGCTAAACACCAAAAAAAAAATAGCCCAATCAATAAATGGGTCAAGGACCTGAATAGAAACTTCTCAGAAGATGATGTACAATCAATCAACGAATAAATGAAACAATGAACATTGTTTTCTCAGTTAGAGAAATGCAAATCAAAACCACTCTAAGATTTCATCTCACTCTAGTCAGAATGGCAGTTATTATGCATACAAACAGCAATAAGTATTGGCAAGAATGTGGGGAAAAGGTACACTCATACACTGTTGGTGGGACTGCAAATTGGTGCAGCCAATATGGAAAGCAGTATGGAGATTTCTTGGAAAATTGGGATGGAACAACCATTTGACCCAGCTGTCCCTCTCCTCAGTCTATACCCAAAGAACTTAAAAACAGCATACTACAGAGACACAGCCACATCAATGTCTATAGCAGCACAATTCACAATAGCTAAACTGTGGAACCAACCTAGATGCCCTTCAATAGATGAATGGATAAAGAAAATGTGGCATATATACACAATGGAATATTATTCAGCAATAAAAGACAATAAAATCATGATATTTTCAGGTAAATGGATGGAGTTAGAGAATATAATGCTAAGTGAAGTTAGTGAATCCCCCCAAATCAAATGTCAAATGTTTTCTTTGATTTAAGGATGCTGATACATACTGGGACAGGGAGCGGGAGGAATTGACAAACTCTAGATAAGGCAGAGGGATTGGAGGGGAAGAGAGGGGGCATGGGGTAGGTAATTAATGATGGTGGAATGTGATGATCATTACTATCCATAGTGCATGTATGAAGACACAAATTGGTGTGAATATACTATGTATACAATCAGAGATATGAAATATTGTGCATTCTGCAGTCATTTGTAAATTTAAAATAAATACATAAATAAAATAAATAATTAAATTAAATTAAATTAAAATAAATTACATAAATAAATAAAAAAACTTGAAGAAAATGAAAAAGAAAACTGTTGGAGAGTGAAGGTGAGGAAATATGTGGGAATACATTTTCTACTCAATTATTTAAAAAAAAAACTAAAACTAATAAGTAGTTCTATTAATTAAAAAAACAAATCAAAGTCATTACATATTTCCATTCCCAAAAACATCAGAATAATGATATTTTGTCAGATGACTGGGAGCCCAACTACTTGAAATAAGAATATACAGAAGTAAACATATAAAAGTCAATGAGGATCTGTGACAGTCTAAACATAGTGTCATCCTATGCAGCTCCAGAATTTAAGATGTGGTATTTTACCTTTAGATCTAGAAAAATCCATTTTGACATAGTGGTCAACTTTGGAATATGGTTCATTGGAAAGGTGAGTGTTTGAGAACTCATAACTTTGAGGTTCATTCAATGTATAAACGTTACAAATGCAAAAGGATTGATATCCAAGATATGTAAAAACTTAAGCAATCCAATAACAAGAAAACAAATAACCCAATTAAAAATGGACAAAACACCCAAATAGACATTTCTCAAACAAATACATATGAATGGTCAAGAGGCACATAAAAAGTGTTCAAAAATGATTAACTCTTACAAATACTTTACTGGCATCCCCCAATAAGAAAAATATTTTATTAGTTAAGAAAATCCTACTGATTACCAACAAAATTAATCAGAAGAGAGCTAAAGTAACCAACATCTAATATCTTTAGTCAATTAAACGTCATTGTTTCATCATAAGGCACCTAACTTTCAGCCAAGTCTGCTGCTATCTGTGGCCAAACAGAAAACACAAAGCCTTGTAGGTCTTCCCCTCTAGGATCTATGACCAGCTGAATATCTGTTAATTCTTTGTGCACTCCATCCAAAAAATGGGATAATTAACATTTGTTATTTTTATTGTTTGGCTTTTACATGTCCAATGTATTATATTCACAATCAATACAAGTAGAATAGAAAATTCAAGATAAGATATTTTAAATTATTTTAGTTTATTTTTTACTACCTGCAACTCATTTATTAATTACAAGTTTTCTTTATAAAATGTAGCAGCTTTATTTGCAGATAATCCTCAGTCATACTAACAGGTGCAAGTCTGTTGACTACAAGGTGTGAGTAGGGACTACTCTGTATTCAAGTCATCAGTAAAAATTCCTAGATGTTCACAAACAAGATAGTATGGTGCTCACATTTTCTGGTTATTTCACCAAAACTAAAATCCTTTGTAGGGATTTATCTGAAAACTTACAATAAGATATGTAAAGTTAGCAAAATATATGGAAGCAAAGTAGAAAGAAGTATTCAATAGCCATTTTTAAGAATTTCTTATGCTCCTCATTCTGACCATATAGGTGCAAGAGCCCTTTCTCCAAATAGCAAGTAGACACCATGGATCTAGATTAAGCCAATAATAGCGGTAGACATGAGAGACACAGCAGTAAACCAAAATTACTGCCCTCATGAGAACTGATGTTCTAGGAAGGAGATAGAAACACATTTGAGAGAGATGGCAACTTCACTCTGATCAGATGCTTGAGCTAGGTCTATTGGATGGTCCTTCTCTATGTGGAAAGGGCACATGGATTCGCATATTAATGATTGGAAGAATGAAAGAACACAGAGCATTTGGAAAAGGTTTATGATAAATTTTATCCATAGGAAGGTAATATGTAAAATAACCCAGGAGGCTTAAGAAAGATTATGATATTTGAAATTTATCATAATGACTACAGAGTTTATCACATTATTAAGCTGGAACCTAATATTATCAGTCCGAGTTTAAAATAGCATGTATATTGAGTTTCTTCAAAGTACAAAAATGAAAAGATATTTTAGTATTATCAGGAAGAAAAGACAGTAGTTATGATGAAAGATAATGAAAGCATAAAAGAAGTTTCCAGTGATATGAGTGTACAGAAAAGGATCTCCTAAAAACAGAATATCTGTAGCAGATGTCTCAGGCCTGGCCTGAGACAACAGCAGCAGGATTCCTGCCACAAGAGTCAGAAATAAAGCAAGTGTGGGTCACACAAAACACAAAAAAGCAAGCTCTAGAAATGGAAATTGAATTTCTATTGACTTAGAAAGCTGTCAGAGTACAGAGTCACTTAGAATATTACTTAAATAAATACAGTTATTGTATAATCTGAAACAGCTCTTATTTCTGCCAAGCTAGGCTAAGATGATCTGAAAAGATGCTGTAAGGACCCTGCGATGACAGGAAAAGAAATAAAAAGAAAAGAAAGAGAAAGAAACTGAATGAAAAAGTACATGGATAACCCAAATCCTACAGTCATGCATCTCTTATAATTTTGACATAGTAGTTCCATCATAATCAATATTATTCTAATGATCTTTACATTTAACTCTCCATTCCTTAAACCACCAATATGACTTTCCTTGTATTTACTTTATGATGATAACTTGCTTCACTGAGAAAATTAAGTACAGCAATTATTTCACCTTCTAAGAACATTCTGATTCTCTCATTTTAATAACAGCTTTCCTTTTTTCTTGACCCCATACATTCTTATAAGTACTCTCCCATTTTTCTTTGTTGTTGTTGTTGTTTCTTTGTTTCTCCTTGACAAACAAGAATTTCTCAGATGGGGGCTGTGGCTGAGTGTTACAGCCTTTGCTTAGTAAGCATGAGGGTTTGGGTTTCATCCCAAGGACCTGAAACAACAATAAAAAAGTTGTCTTCTCCACCACCACTACTCCAAAATTGCTACTATTATAGATAACCAATAATCCTACATTCCTAAACTCAAAGGTCAGTTTTCCTTTTCCATCCTAGTTGGCCTTCCAGCATTTACTGATTCGGTAAAATGTTTCCTCCAAATCCTTATAGGGAAGGATTTATCAAATTTCCAAAACACTTTCTTCTCTTGAATTCTACACTACTCTCTTCAATTTTCCTTGGTCTTTATTGTCAACAGTTCTCAGGTTCTTTCGAAGTTCCCTCCTCATTAGCCTGGTGTCTTTGTGTTGTAGTGGTCCAGGACTAATACTCTGGACCTATTTCATTTTCTGTCTACATTGGTATCTTTGATGATTGGATCCACTTTCTTAGTTCTGGAAGATGTCTACCTGCTGATGTTTTCCAAAGCTGAATGACCAGGCTGAATTTCTCCTTAAATTCAGGCTAGAATATAAAACTATCTATGCATATTTTTTAGGCAGATGATAGCCTATACTCCAAACCTACTGTTTCTAAAATAAAATATTAATTTCCTATATCTCCACACTTTTTAATGCCTCAGTTAATGTCATCGTATTGATCTGGATGCTCAGGCCAAAAACCTGGGCAACATTATTTCTTCCATACCAATATTTCAATATAACAGCAAATTATCTTGATTCCTTATTCAAAACATATACATAGTCTTACTATTTCTCAGTGTCTTTAATCCTACCAGTCTGACCAAAGCCACTATAAATTTTGCTGCATCCCATAAGTTCTGGTAGGTAATATTTCAATTTTCAATTATCTCAAGTTATTTTTTAAATTTCCCTTTTTTTGTTGTTTTTTCTTTGATACATTGGTTGTCAGGATAGTGTCATGTACTTTTCACATAATTGTGAATTTTTCAGTATTCTTCCATTATTGGCCTTTAGTTTCTTAGATTTGTTTTCAGAAAAGATACTTGACAAAAATCAATCCCTTTTTATTTTGTTATCTAATATATACTCTACCTTGGAGAATATTCTGCATGGGGTTAAAGAACTATATATTCTGCTGCTGTTGGATGAGATGATCTGTATCTATCCCCTGATTGATAACAATATTGTTTAATTTGTTAATATTGTCATGGAATATCTTTCTCCATCCCTTCACTTTCTGCATATGTGTTTTTGAAGATCAAATTAAATTCTTTTAGTCATTAATATTATATAAAACTATATATTGGATCTTTGTTTTTATTCATGCATGCACTTTGTATCTTTTGATTGGAGAATTTAGTTCCCTTACATTTAAAGTAACTGCTTATAGGGAAGGATTTATCAAATTTCCAAAGCAGTCTTGAACAAAATGAAAAAAGCTACAGGTAATCAAACACCTAATTTTAAAAATGTATTACAAAGCTATAGTAATTAAAATAGCATGATACTGGCATAGAAACAGGCATGTAAACAGAATAGGAATCCAGAAAAAAATCTGTACATTTATAGTTAATTGATCTTTGACAAAGATGCCAAGAACACTCCATGCAGAATGGACAGTCACTTTGAAAAGTGACACTGAGAAAACTGGACATCCAGGGCAGAATGAGATTGGAACCTTCCTTCACACATATACAGAAATCAACTCAAATATATATAGAATACTTAAATGTGAGATCACAAACTATAAAGCTACTAGAAGAAAACATACTGAAAAAGCTTGTTGACATTGGTGGTCACAGTGATTTTTGGATATGACACCAAAAAACAAAGACTACAAAAGCAAAATACACAAATGAGATTGCATCAGACTAGAAGGTTCCTCATAACACAGAAAACAATCAATCCCATAAAGAGACAATGCATGGAAGAGTAATAAAATATACTTTCAAACCCTATAACTGGTAAGGAGTTACTATTTTTAAAATGTAAGAATTAAAATGAAAAACATTACTCAATTAAAAAAATAGGCAAAAGACCTGAATAGACATGTCTCAGAACAAGACATATAAGCAGTCAAAAGATATTTGAAAAACTATGTAAGTATATATTTCTTTTTTAAAATTTTTATTTGCTTTTTTTAGTTATACATGACAATTGAATCTATTTTGATATACTCATACAACATTGACTATATCTTATTTTAACTAGCATCCTATTCTTGTGGCTGTAAATGATGGTGAGATTCACTGTGGTATATTCATATATGTATATAGGAAAGTTGTGTTAGATTCATCTCACTGAAGACATTTCTATCTTCCATTCTTCCCTTCATTCCCCTTTGTGTAATCCCCTGAACTTCTATTCTTCGCCACTTTGTTGTGGGTTAGCATCCACATATTAGAGACAACATTTGACCTTTGATTTTAGGTGATTGGCTTATGTCACTTAGCACAATAGTCGCCAGTTTCATCCACTTACCAGTGAATGTCTTATATCATTCTTATATATTTCAAAATCACTAATCACCAGGGAAATGAATGAAAATGTAAACCACAATGAGATATTACCTCATACCTGCTAGAATGGCTGTTATCAAACAGACAAAAGACCACAGTGTTAGCCAGGGCAGGGAGAAAATTGATTCTTTGTACATTGTCAATGGAAATGTAAATTAGCATAACCACTATGGAAAAACTGTACGAAGTTTTCTCAGAAAGTTAGAAATAGAACCATGTGGCTCAGCAATGCCACAACTAGATATATACCAAAGGAGATAAGTTTATAATGTCAAAGAAACATTTGCATTTCCATGTTCATTGCAGCCACATTCACAATAACCAATACATAGAATCTACCTAAGTGTCCATCAATGGAAGAATGGACAAAAAACTAATATGTATGGGGTTTTCAATGGAAATTAACCATCCTTAAAAGGAAATTCTGTAATTTGTAACATCGATGAACTTGGAACTTATTTTAAGTCAAATAAGCAGGCACAGAAAGATTAGTGTCTCACTTTTATTTTTTCCTTTGTGAGACAGGGTCTTACTAAGTTGTTGAGGTCTCACTATGTTGTTGAGACTGGCCTTAAATTTGTGATCCTCCTGCTTCTGCTCTTGAATTGCTAGATTTACAGGCATGTGCCCCTGCACCTGGCTCATGATCTAACTTACTGTGTTATCTAAAAAGTCAAACTCACAGAAACATAAGTGGCAAGGTAGTTGCTAGTAGTTGGAAGGTGGGGGAAATGAGTAGTTGTTGGTGCATGGGTGAAAAGTTTCAGTTATGCAGGATAAATAAGTTTTGGAGATCTTATATATATAGCCTGAAAACTACTATGGTTTGAAGTATATTTCTCTCCAAAAGTCATATGTTGAAATCTAATCACTAAGTTGATGGTATTAAAAGATGGAACTTTTGGGAGATGATTAGGTCTTTGGGGGTTCTAACCTGATTTGGATGAATGCAATTTAAAAATGACTAATGGTAACTATATACGTTTTCTGTCTCTTCACCTTCTACCATATGAAGAGGCAGCAATAAGGTGTCATCTTGGAACATAATAACAGCCTTTAGCAGACAGTTAATCTTCTGGTGCCTTGATCTTGGCTTTCCCAAGCTCAAGAACTGTTAGAAATAAACTTCTACTATTTATAAATTAGCTACTCTATGATGTTTTGTTATAGCAGCAGGTTCTGATTAAGACAGTGACTGTAGTTATTAAATCCAAACTTGTATACTTGAAAATTGCTGAGAGAAGATCTTAAATAATCCCACCACCAAATAAGTAAATAATTATGTGAGGTGATAGATATGGCAATAACCTTGATAGAGGTGATCATTTGACAATGTACATACATATCAAAACATCACATTTTACACTATCAATATATACACTTTTTTGGCAATTTTGCATTACTAAAGTTGGGGTGTGAGAGCCACCATGGTCTTTCCCATGGATTATTAAAACAGTATCCAACCTAGTCTTCTGACATTTATACTAGTCTACTCTTTGTTTTCGAACACCAGGAAGAGTTATGGCCTTAAAATGTACTTTGATCATATTATTCTGAGCTTTAAACCTTCCCATGATTTCCAACTAGTTCAGAATAAAAGCCAATGCCCTCTCACAAGCCACTTCTGTGACCACATATCCCACTACCTATACCTCACTCATTCTGCAAATTCTCACTGGTCTCCTGGCTATTCTGAAAACACACCTCACATTCTGCCACTCACACAATTTGACTTGTTCAACCTCTACCTGTAATTCTCATGCCCTAAATATTTTATATACATCCTTCTTCACCTTCTTTTAAAGTCTTTATGAGAACAATTCTTTCTCTGAAAACTGCCCTTGACAAGCTACATGAAACTACAATACATCCCATTAGCATTCCTTATATCCTACACTGCCTCATTTTTTCTTTTGAATATACCATGTAACTTATTTGTCTCATTTACTCTGACCACAAGCCAGAATGTCACTCTACTGAGGTCAGAGACTGGTGTTGTTGCTGCTGTTTATTGTTGAAACTACAGCACAGAAATCCATTTCTCACCCTTAGAAGGCATTTATTTAGTAAATACACATTTAAATAGTAAATACACACTGAGTAGATAAATTTCAAGAGTTTGATTCTGATGAAATATCAGACTTAATACTATAGATAAGAAATAACATTGGAGAGGATAAGAGATGAAAAGTTGTTTTATTTCCTCAAAATAACAGTTGAAATGAGGAAGCCCCAAGCCATCTGGTGGTTACAAACACTGAAAGAAACTAGAGTGCCATCTAAATTATTTGTACCCATAGTTGTATAATAAAAAATATTGCTAGTAAAGTTTTTATTTAAAAATGATCCATTTGGATTAAACTGATTGTATTTACTCAATTTCTTGTTGAGTCAGTGAAGGCAGTTTTAAAGCTTCATACATTGAAGAAATGAATGGCTAAATATTTTATCTAGAACTTCAAAGTCTAAATAATAAATGCCTGCTTCCACGTTCTAGTCACTATTTGAAATCACTCAGTGCTACTTTATAAGACAAACAGATCAAAATTATAACATTTTATAGTTATAGTACTTTCCTGAAGAATAATGGCATACCATTTTTTATATTATTACTTCCTTAGTAACTTACATCCAGAAAGAATCCAAGAGAAGTATCTGTTTTTAAGCCAAATGATAGTCATTTACAAGGATGAATTCACATAGAACATCTGGCTCAAGTTCTATTGATTTTCCTTATGACTATTACTTTTCTAAAGTGTTAGATGTTAAAACATTTTCCAGCTTCCATTTCTACATGCTAAGTTATTCCCATTAGCATTAATAGTTCTAGAATATATTCAGAGAATGTGTATTATTTCATGGAGTTTTATGACCAATTATGTTATGGCCAGCTACGATATTTCCAATCATATTTACTATGATGTTATACAAGCATATTTTCCCTGAGAAAAATTTCTAGTGGTCATCAAAGAGCTGTGGCATATTTTAAATAGAATTACTGTTCTGACATGATTAACTTTTCATTCTGGAGAGTTAAAAGCATCATCACTCATTTCTTTTGCATTTAGACCTGGGTATCATTACAATATATCACCTAAATGAAGGCTAAGGAGCACACAATAAGATGTAAATACCCCTCCTTTTCTGGCTCACTGTCTTCAAAATGTATACTCAGGAGGGATGCTCAGTTTCTGGTCTCTAAATTAACTTATTCAACTATATCAGAGAGTGTCACATAACCTGGAGATAATAATTACTCCTACATTTACCAGTTTGTCGTTGAGGTTTTTATGAAGTGCATCTGAGGAGCCTTAAATTAGTCCTTTAAAAGCAGAAGTTCTCTTTACACTCTTTGTGTACATAATGCATAAAATGCCACAGTCCTTCAGACACAGCAGCTAAGAAAGTATGGCAAATATAACAAGCCAGAGGAAACCTAATCCGGTACTTCTTTGACTTTCCTTCCTGCAGAGAGTGAAAAGTGGGGTCTCAGGTACATGTAGGTTGTGAAAGTAATTTCCTGGGAAGTCCAAATTATTTTCTATCCATCCTCCCTTCTCTAGTGTCAAAAAATAAGGGAACAAAACCTTCACTTTCTCTCTAATTATTTTGATTCCAACTCCTACTCTCCACTTTCTATTGGAATCATAATTCATCAGGCCAGTAAGCATGTTACTTTTTGACTTTTATATCTCCTTTTTGAGTTGTTTTTTTAATATCTGCTATGGTTTTCACTGAGGCCAAAAAGGAAGGATCAATAAAACCTGCAAAAAAATAAGTCATAAAAAAGCAAGCTACACCATTTATTGCAAGAGACTTATTCTAACACAGCATGTCATCGGAATGTTAAAAATGTTAAATTGCTCAAATTTTTAAACAGAATAAAACAAGTTAGTAACTGATTCATTTATCCTACAAATATCCTACAAAGGTTCATATGCTTGTTTATGTATATGTCTACAGTGTGTGTACATGGTGGGGGGTGTATAGCTGATATACAATCAGTTTGGAACATCTTAAGGTTTTAAAGTGTTGATTATTTTAACTAAGATGTATCAGTACCAGCCCTCTTATCCATTTTTGAATCTGTATTCTGACAATTTTTTTCAAACTGAGCAAAAACACTGCAGTTTTCCATCTTTTCTCATCCTCTTTATTAAAAATCATCTGAGACTAAATAGAGCCTTTTAGCTTATAATGAATGACCATGAAAGCATTTTTGGTGTTGTTCTCTGAATGCAGGTTTCTGTTTCTATTCTGTGCTAGCATCTCTACTTCAGGTTTCCTCCATTTCCCGTGATGAATAGGAAAAAAATGGTCATATTATGTTTAGAGTCTATTAAAACCCTCATTTACCTCAACACCTAAAATGAAATATTGCCCCCCCATTCATTCATTCTTTTAATGCATTCATTTGTTCCTTTTACATGTATTTAGACCTACTTAAGATTCTAATCTCAAGTTTAACATTTTTTAAGAAAAAATAATATATATACTTAAAATGCATTATAATAAGAATGTTTAAAAAGTTTTGCGTAAATGTTGTGTGAACACAAAATAATGAAATAGTTGATTCCGAAGGAATTAAAGAAAGCTATACATCTCCTAATATAAATTGAATTTTGTGAGAGAAATATTTCTAACATAGGCTGCTTTCTTTTATACCTATAAGATACCTGGAGGCATTTAAGAACATAGCACTTAAGAGAACTGCAGATTGGTCTCTGTGTGTGGAACATGAAGTAAATAAAAGTATATGGCAGGGGAGAAATTTTCAAAGAAGTAAGGAAACAAATCATGAAAAAAAATTGTTCTGCCAGATTCAGTAAAACTATTGGATGTCACTATATTAGTAAAATGCAATTTATGAATGGAAGTGACCTCATTAAATTAACACCATTAAAACAATAATCGTGTAGTGTTGTACCAGATGAACTACTTAAGGGACCTTCAGTTACTTTTTTTTTTTTTAATGATTAGCCAAACGGAATGATGCTAATGGTGGCATGAAATATAGTTATCTGTTAAAAACGGGCTTTTTCAGTGACCTAAAAACATGAATTACATTGGAGAATCCATAGAATATTAAAATTCAGGGGAAAAGCATCAATTATTTATTGACACTGTGTATTTTGTCTGAAATGATTACTAATGGCTTGGAGAAATATATACACTTCAAAAAGATTGTAAAAGATAAAAATTAAGGAATAAAAGAAGGTTAAAATTTAGAGCAAAATTGGGGAATATAAATCATGTATATCCAAGCAATAGAAGTAGGAATATGTTCTCAATAGAGTTTATGTAAACATTTAATTAATTCCAGTTTATTTCTCAAGCTTTCAGAAAAAAATAACTAGAGTTTGTTTAAACTCAATAGATTTTTAAAAAACATGAAAGACTAAGTAGCAAAATAAATAATTAGAAAACAGAAGTCCAAGATAATAATGAAATGGAAAGAAAAAAGAAGAAATTAAATACTTATTAAGCATTAATTTTATGCGGAAACTATTATAGAAACATGCACATGATTCTCACCACCCTTGGATGCCTTTAATTAATTCTCTAGATTTTTTTCTTTCTATGGCTACTGGCATTACAGAAAGTATGAGTAATTTTTATCTCCTAGGTTGTCTATAACATGTTTATATTGGATTTACTAAAACTATATTTAAATTCATATTAATAATTTTCATTTTTATGAAATACTGTTTGAAAGAGATAATAAACACAACACAACCTCACAGACTCCTTTCATATCTGAGAAGTCAGAATCCCAAAGAAGGAATGAAAGCCATACAGATTGCCAAGCTTACCAGACCCCAAATATTAGTTTCAGAATTGCACTAATATATGTATGTGTGTATCACTAATTTACAATTATAATTTACTAATTTATAATTTAATATTAAATTTGTATTCTCTTGGCTTTGATAAAATGAGATATATATAGATATTGATATTTGTTCAGCATAATTTTTACTCTAATTTCAGACATATGCATTGACTATCTACATTATATACCATATTGAGCATAATTTGAAAAATCAGGAACATCAGTTTAGAAATACAAAGAGAAAATAAGATGAAAAAGAATGAAAGTAAAATATATTTCAATAAAACTTGAGATGGATAGGAGAAATTGAATTAAAAAATACTTACCTTGTTTTAGTAAGCTTTTTTAGTGCTGTGACCAAAACACCTGAAAAGAACAATTGTAGAGGAGGAAAAGTTCATTGGGGGCTCACGGTTTCAGAGGCCTCAGTTCATAGTCAGTCCGCTCCAATTCTTGGGGCTTGAAGTGAGGCTGAATATCATGGTGGAAGAGTGTGGCTGAGGGAAGCAGCTTGCATGATGATTAGGAAGCACAGAGAAAGATTCCACTCACCAGATACAAAATATATATATCCTAAAGCCACACCCTCAATGACCCATCTCCTCCAGCCACAATTTACCCACCTACAATTACCACTCATTTAATCCCATCAAGGGAATTAATTGGGTTAAGACATTCATAACCCAATAATTTTTCCTCTAACCCTTCTGGCATTGTCTCACACATGAGCTTTTGGGGGACATCTCACATCTAAACCAGAACATACCTTTTGGTCTACTTCCCCATTTAAGTTGGGAAAGAGATAATTAAGAACTTATGACATGATTTATTATGAGCAAGATGTAGGCTGCCATCATATACCACAGAGAAGTGCTATATACCTATCTATGAACATTAGATTAACCTTGATTTACCATTTTTCCAAAAAAGTCCATGATGCTCTGAGATCAGTTAACAAGAAAAATATTGAATATTTAAATGCAGATATGATCACAGTACCCAAAATGCCTCATCATAAGCATCTACAATAATCTGCAACAAACTCAGAAAACTGTATAAGCAAATTATCAAAGCTGAAAAGTTTGAAATTTTCTATCAAGGATAAGGAAAAAATTAAATTTACAATGTCTGGTAGCACCATTAAAAGAAGCAAAAATAATTTATTGTATGAATTTCAGGTGTGCAACATAATGTGGTATTACACATATACATAGTGAAATGATTATTAGAGTTTAACAATTTAACTTTCATTATCACACATGAATACCATTTGTCATAGCAAAAGTGCCTAAAATCTGTTGTCTTAGAAAATTTCCAGTATGCAGTACAATATACTATTAATAACTGCAGTTATATTTTTAGATCTTTACATTTATTCATCCAATATAACTGCTACTTTCTTCTATTTGACCTTTATCTTCCTATTCTCTTTCCCACCTGACCTGGTAACCACTATTCTATTTCAGCATGTTCAATCTTTTTCTTTTCTTATCTGTCTCCTTCTTTTCCTTCACTGTAAATATAAAAGTGATCATGCAATATTTGTCTTCCTATGTCTTTCTTATTACATTTAGCATAAATTCCTCCATAAACACCAAAAATGGTCCTGCTCCTGCACAATAAGCATCTTGAAATTAAAACTCAAAACTATCTCCCCTCCCACCTATTTTTTGGATGGAATGTTAGAGTATTAACATTATCATCCTTCCTTCAACACTCACACATTGCAGACTTTGTTTTTCATTTAAAATATACATTTCTTCAATTGTTCCTATGATTTCTGAATAAATGAATATTTGATCAGTATGACAAATGTACATCTTTCTCTCCCATCAAATAGTTGGTTATCAGAACTGGGAAAATTAAAGTCTCTGTTAATGTAAACATCTAATCTTGTGTTCTGTTTTCCAGTACACAGTTCTACATTTTTTGTTAGAAATATCTCTTAGAAAACCAACCTAAAAAAATCAGAAAAGACCATAAAAATGAGTGTTGGGTTATAGTGTATAGACTCTAAAACAATTTAGAATAGGTCTAAGGAGCCCTGGGAACATGGTAATAAAAGTAACAAGAAAAATTATTCTTGTTCCAACCATATCACTATTTATTATAACAGTAATTTCTCCTGCCTTTGGGGGACTTTGATGATTCTCAAACCTTCAGTCACTGGGGGAACAGAGAGAATCAATAGTAAATTGACAAATCAGTTTATAATTTCAAACTTGTAAGTCAATTAGTAACATCAAACTCCTAAAACATGTTTCAACTTTGTGAAGGAGATAGTGACACAACCCATGTCTCTGTGGCCAACATAAAGTGAACAATTGGCCTCTTCTTTATTTGTTCTGAGACCTTTATGATGACTTCAGGAACCTTAACACAATATATGATCATTAAATTTAAGTCTCTCTTCAGACATTACATTTCAAAACTGAATGAGACTTGAAAAATCATCTCTTGAGTAATTCATCTTCATTTTTCAAAAGACAGGTTTTGAATTTCTTTTTCCTTTTTCCTTTTTTCTGAGTATAAAATTAAGGAAAGTAGACACTTTTACTAAATGACATATTGATGGTAACAACACTCCTTTTGAATCATAGGCAGTGTTAGTCATTCATTTATTTATCTTTAAAATGTTTGTTAAGCCTTAAGGAACACTTTGAATAAGACTAACAGTAAAGCAAATAAGCAAGCTAGTAGTATTTGTCCCTCTTTTGTCAGGAAACAGTAAAAGGTAGGGGGGAAAAGGTATTTTGCTAAGGACAGATTCTGCAATCCACTCATATACTTTCTACTTCTTTTTAACTTTTTCTTCTGATAAAAACAGAAACAGACACTTCCATATAGTTTTCTCTGGGTGAATGAGTTCTTGTCCTAAACTTCTACATTTCACATCCTCTCTTTATTCCTCTTCACCTATTGCTAATGTACAAAATCAAAGATATTGTCATGAAATCTCAGAAAAGTATTTTCTCTATTAACAGGATATATTTTTAAGAATTGTAGAAAAATAGCTGAAACTATTTTTTTAACCTAAAAACATGTTGATGTGTCTCAGGAAGATATGCATTCTCTTAAGGGTTTAAACTATAGCAATCAGCATCTTCCTGGTATATTTTTTTGTGTGGCAAGTGAACATTCAAAGTAAACAAGTTTCTCATTTCACAGAAATAATTTATTTATTTTGTAATCTAACCAAAATTTGAGTAAACATGATTTATAGTAGCATTTTGGTGAGACTTTATGAAACTAAGATACAACTAATCATTAGAAATAAATTAATTGGTAGAGGTTTTTTTTCATGAATATACTAGAATATCCTTTGACATGAGAAGTGATGTGAACCCAGTGCTCAGATCCTGATTTCCGATACCATGTTCTCATAAAAGGGCCTGTTCTCCCTGGAAAAGTGGCTGATTCCAGGAGTAAGATAAAGAATATAGAAGACAATCCTCAAGAATATTGTAGGGCCAGAAAGTAAAAACAGTGCTCAAAAATAAAAGGACAGAGATATGTCAATGTGATGCAGGATCCAAGTGAAAAAAATTCCAGTGCCCAAAGACATAGCAGATTGTGCAAGAAACTAAATAATGTATTACTTTATTATATCTAAGTATATTTTAAATTTTAGAGAGAACATTGATGTTGATATACCTGGTTGAATAAAAATAAGGAAGATGAGAAAAACCTCACATGTAGAAAAGAATCAATTCATGTGTATATATTCTTTCAAGCAGGAGGAATCCAACTCTCACTTTTTATGGTTTAAATGACTCATTTCTAAAGAATACCATATGGGAAGATGAAAAACTTACTCAACAGAAAAACCTGGCCACTACCTGAGCTCATTATTAAATTTAACATCAACAGTGGAAATTCATAACAAAAGTTGTAGAACCTTGGGATGACTTAATGAATATGACATTTCATCTCTGTCTCTATGATCTTCTTCCCCCAAACACACAACCTGATTCTCACCAAGACAAGCACTAAACTAAACAGATAACAGAGAAATTCTGAAAAATATCTCATCAGTAGTACTGAAAATTCTCAAATTGATCAGAAAAACAAGGAAAGTCTGAGAAACCATCTTAGCCAAAACACACACACACACACAATAAATATGAAATATGATGGGTAAATGTAACAGTACTTGAAACTGAAAAATATCATTAAGGAAAAACTACTGATTTTCCTCTTTTTAAAGGCTGAATAATATTTATACATAATATAAATATCTCATCCTTTCTTTTCTTTTTTTTTTCAGTGCTGGAGATTAAACTTGTGACCTTGAGGACACATTTTACTAAGAAATAAACCAGGCACAAACGGATAAATAATTCATAATCTCACTTATATGTAGAATCTAAAAAATGTCAAACTAACAGGAACAGAGAATATGGAGACAAGTTGGTCATTTCACTTAACAAATCAATCAGTTCTAAAGATTCAATGTACAAAATGGTGGCTATAGTTAACAGTTTATACTTGCAATTTGCTAAGATAGTAGATATGTTTTCACCACACACACAAAAAGTAACTATGTAACTCATTTATTTTACCTAAACTATGTGATAGATATGTTAACTAGCTTGTCTGATAATTGATTCATAATGTATGTGTATATCAAAACATCACTTTGTACTGCTTAAATATATACAAATTGCTCAAGCATACATCAGTAAAACTGAAAAAAGTATCTATTTTTAAAAAAAGAATACAAGTTTAGGGAAATCAAAAATAGAGACTAGCTGGGGGAGTGAATTTGTAAGGTTCATTATCACACACTGAACATGTATTAATACATCACCAATTCATCATTTTCAGTTCCCAGTAGTCACCACTAAGATTACACAAAGACCATGGCTGTTTGACAGAATCCCAGTTCTACCTGCAAGGAAACACTGTGTTAATCTGCATGTGCTGCCATAGATAAGTTTTAAGTAGGCATCAAATAAGTTACTAATACTGAGTATGTAAAGAAATTACTTTGGTAGAGACTTATTAGTCACTTGCAATAATCCCCACCTTGCTGGGATTACGGGAATAGGGTCACTGTCGTCATTTGAGTAAAATATGACTATATAAACTCCATCTTAGTTTCTTTGTTACTGTCCCTGTTAAGAGAGAACTGCAAGGCACATTTCTAGGAAATAAAAAATAGAGCTTTTTTCTTATAAAAAAAATCTTTCTGTACTTTGTACCACTCAAATTGTACCCTACTCAGAATGCAGTAATGGTCATGGTGAACTACATCCTGGGTTTGAATGCCCTTATGGGTCTACATGACTTTGAAGTAGATTCTTGCCCCACCAACCCCTGCCCAAATTTAAGATGTGACTGTTGAGCATCTGCTTGAAACCAGGACTGTGGTCAACTGAACTGCAAAGCTAATGCTTTTTTAGCTTCTGTTTATCACTTGCTTTCTAACTAGAAAATTACCATCTTGCCTAGAACTCACAGGTCCCACTTATTAATCTTTTTAATTTCCATGATTGACTAGCTTAAAGCACGTCACTAAGGTATGGTTTTTCTCCTTGGATGGACCAGGAAGCTGCTGTTCTCCCACAGAGTTCCAGTCTCTATGGGTGGATGACAATCCCTGGTCAGGTAAATAAAGCTCTCTTTGATTTGAATTTGGACTTAGAGTGTTTTCTGAGCGGCTCCCCATAACAGTGTAACTAGAATATTTATGAAATATCTAAAGCTAATGAATATCCACATTAGATATTGTAATATGAATAAATGTAATATGGATAACTATAATTTGTGCAAATATGCTCTATTCACTCATTCTAAGGCCTAGGAGCTTTCTTGAATTAAATAATAGAAAATTAATAATAAACAATAGAAAATAAATTGAGCATCAACCCAAAGAACCTTAAAATGCAATCATAACTTCCAGGAGAAAACTTGGTAAGTTCATTCACATTTGAGGAGCAATACCTTTGTCAAATATATGTACATTTTATTAGGTTATTTTTCCATCCAAGAATTTTCTGTGATTTTAATTTGTACAGTGGTAATACAGGTGAATCTTGTAGGATATATGTAATAAGTAAATTTGTATCTCTTTTAGTAAATTTAAAATTATAACAATTTTTTTTAAAAAAGCTTATTTTTTAAATGTGACTATTCCTAAAATTGAACTATGAGTAAAATCCTCTTTTTATATGGAAATAATCACTATATTATTAAGTTTACTTTTATTAAACAGCCATATCTTCTGTTCCTTCTAGCTTGAGCAACATATTTTAGAACAGCTTTAAATCAATATTTTTTGGGGGGAATGGCATAGACTTAACAAGAATCAATCAAGATACCAAAATCTGCAATTGCTCAAGTCTCTCATGTCAAATGTCACAGTGCTTGCATACAACTTCTTACTTTCTTTTGTATACTTTAAATCATCACTTATAACACCTAATTGAATGCAATTGCTGTGTAAATCTCTATTATACTATATTATTTAGAAAATACAGTTCAGTATAGGTATAGAATTTTTAAAACTGTTTTTGATATTGGTTGGTTGAATCCATGGATTCTCAAAATAGAGGGCCAAAGATAGACTTTATATAGCCTGATAGAGTACTAGAAATGAGGAAAAAATTGAATGAGGTATCTGAAAACTTTCTGCAAATTGGGGAAATATTATATATGTTATGATAGTATTATAATTTTTGTTTCAGATTTAAACATGATAGCAGCACTCTTTATTTAAATGGTTAACAAAGACACAGCCACTTCTTAAATATTGTGACAAGGAAATTATGTGATTTTTTAGCAAAGTGGCCCCAATAATTTTATTTTAAATATACACATCTGATTTTTTTAGCTGACCACGGACACTCAAATTTTTTATTGAATTTTAAAGACATATAAACAGTACACTTAAGTTCTTATTTCTGAAACAGAGTACAACCATTGATGGGCACCGTTGGCAAGCAGGCATTCTTACTTTTCCAGCAATCAGAAGTCACTTAAATGCCTTCTCTGGTTATTACCCCATAGCCTTTACTTCTTACAAGCCCATTTCGTTTGTTTTAAGCTTCATAAAACTGGATTCACTCAATATGCAGCTTTGTGTATCTGGCTTCTTTCACTCTGCACTCATATTTTTGGTGACTCATCAAAATCATTAGGTATACTATAGATTGTTCATTCTCATTGTTCTGTAGAATTCAATTATGTGATTATATAACAATGTATTTATTACCCTATTCCTTTTTATAGGCATTTAGGTAGCTTTCAGATTGGGAGTATTATGAATACTGCCAGGATGAACTTTCTACACTATGACTTTGCGTGAATACATGTATACAAATTTTAGTTGGATATCCAACTCTTAGATTATGCATATGGTCAGCTTCATAGATATTACTGCCAGCCTTTGACAAATAAAAAATTATTTTAAATAATTTTTATTTAGAAATAAAACACAGGGGCTGTGGCTCAGCAGTAGAGTGCTTGCCTAGCACGTACAGGGCCCTGGGTTTGATCCTCAGCACCACATAAAAATAAATAAATAAAATAAAGATAGTGTGTCCAACTATGACTAAAAAATAAATATTAAAAAAATAAAAATAAAACACAGATGAAACTTCTAAAATAAAGAAGGAAGAATTATATATAGTACTCTTGGAAAAGAGCCAAGTATGAAATATATCTGTAAAAAATGTGCTCAAATAAGTAGAATAAAATACCGTTCAATTATTTTTATATCAAAAAACTCTCTTATGACGTACTCTTCAAATGATTGACTTTCAAGAAAGGCGTTTAATAGTGTAGGTGATGTATTCTAAATTTTGACTTTGTGAATAATGGAAAGAGTGCTTATTGGGGCATGCAGAAGTATTCAGAATGCCCTTTCACCATATAACATGTCAGAATAACAGATGGCATACTCTGTAAAGAAAATTAATTTAAATAAGTCTGGTAAAAACCAACCTTTCTTGAGAGAAAAGATATTTTGTATAAGAAGTTCATCTTATTTATTGCCTACCTGGACAGGTAATGTATTCAGGTTTTTCCAATCTATTCCTTTGTGATAAAACAGATTCCACACACTCATCATGTATGCCACCACTTCTCAAATCCTTATGCACTCAGTGTGTTCTTATATTAGTCACCTATTAATAAAATTCCAATTAACAAAATTTACTTTCTATTACTGTACTATATTTACTATATGACAAAACTTTCCATTTTCAGCATAATGTATGCCTTTAAAAATACAGCAATGAGATTTTTATGATTCTTTAATAAACCGTGCTATTCTGCATGGTGCTTCTCTCTTTTAACTTTAGATTCATAAATAAAGGTTGCACTATTTTCCAAATATTTTCATTTATTTTATGAAATTGTACATTTTCATATCATCATTTTTAAATATTGAATCATACAATGTTTTTTCCTTATTGCAATAGGCATACAAACAGTTACATTTATCTGTGTCATTTTAATAATGTGCCATAGGCTAATGTCCAAATTTAATAACCTTCAAAACCCTGAATATATTGTTCCCATCAAAGATATTTCATAAGAACATCTCCATTAATATTTTAAAGATATTGGAAATTATCAACACTAAAGTTTCTATTTATATCTGAATATAGGTATGTGTATAAACCTGTGTACTTGCACATAAATATGAATGCAGATAGATTATGCATGTATATATAATGGCTCAAAATATGGATTTTATTAGCCATTAACTCAAAAACATTTTCATTTTTCTATTATGTTCAATGCAGTGTGCTAAAAATGGGAAAGATTGCAAGGCTGAGCACAAGTAAAACAGCCCAGGAAGGGATACAGTACATGCACACCAGTGAGTGTAATTTACAAAATGATATGAGCCATGAGGAAAGTACACAGCAACAATGAGTTTGTGAGGGGAGTATTGCATTTTATGAAGAATGAGAAACATGGGAAGATGATAAATACATGGGCAAGTTTTGAAAATGACATATAGACACTGTATTTGTGGATAAGTGGTATAGGTTGTCATGTGCAGAGAGAACAGGGCAAAGCCATGGAGTCAGAACAGAGGATATCAAGCCATTTGGTTTGACTGAGGCAGAAAGTATAGTGAGGGGAAGAACAGTAGGTAGAAATGCTCTGTGTGAGTTCTATCCTCACTCCTAATTCCATTTCCTAACTAAGTAGGAGAATTATGGAGTCATTTAATTTCTCTAGATCTGTCTTCTCTCATCCATAAAATATGGAAGTTGGGCTAGATCAAGTATTTTCAAATAAAATTTAATGGAACTGTAATGGTAAATTCATGTTAAAGATAATATGCAATATTAACAGTAATATGCATGTATAAACATTTCCATTTAAAGATGGCTCTCTCTTCTAGCCCAGTAGACACACATATAGGAGAAAACAGTGTCATAAGCCTGTCTTGCAAAATGTATAGTCTCAGAAGTAAAATTACTATAATTTTTATAGCATAGTTATTTTCTTGGAAAACTAAGTTGGAAATAATGGGTAATGGGTAGAAAAATCAGAAATATGATTGGAAAAAATGTATATAAATGACAATAAGTTTACTTTATTAGAAAAGTATTTACACTTACAATAATTACAATAAACAATCATTTTAAATACTTGAAGTATGTCAAGAAAAATTTATGACACTTAATTAAAAAAAGAAAATGACATCAATTTGACCCCAATCTTTTGGTCAAAACTGTCACAGACTTAGAAAATCGTATTGCATTCTTGGGTAGATAAATTCAACATCGTAAAAATGGAAGTATCTCTTCTGGAAAAAAGAAACAAGTTCATTTTTGGAACCAGATTTGCTAATTTTGATATTATAATGTAAATGATAATGCAAGATTTTTTTTAAAAATTCTATTGATGAACTATATTGAGGGTATATATTCCTTTCCACTGATATAAAACCACAATTATTAGAACCCGTTTTACCATAAATAAGAAATAGATCAAAAGAACAAATGAAAAGTTTCAAAATGTATAAGAATTATAAGTATCTGATTATATGATAAGGGAATAAAACCAGTAGAATAAAAATTATTTAATAAATGGTATTAGAAACACAGAATAGTCAACAGGGGCAAAAAAAATGAATTCATAAAATAAAAGAAAAATAAATTACATATGATTCAAATATTTAAATAAAAAAACTTTAACAATATTAGAAAAAAACATAATTTCAAATGATAGCATAAGAATAAAAAAGTCATTTCTATACATAAAATAAAGAAATATAAGGATTTATTGTACTTAAACTGTTGTTTAAATTTTCTGAATACAAAAACACCACCAAAAAAAATAGTCTGGGGAAACCATTTATAACTCATATAAGAAGGAAAGAGCTATTTTCATTTATGAATATGAAGATTAAAGATGACTAAATCCATTAGCACTCCTTTCTTCCACAAATTCTGCTTATCCTCCCCTGACTCTAAGTTAACACAGCCTACTTGGACCCTATAGGTAAGTAAAAGTGATGTTCTGCCTGTTCCAAGATTTACTCTTAAAAGGATCAGCAGTTTCTTTCATGATCAGTAGGAGCCCTGAGGCCCCCATGACTGTGAGGAGCTCATGCTGGCCACATTGACAGACTTCATAGAGAAAAATTCAACTAGCCCCCAGCTATTTGCATGCATAAAAATGTATTCAAATAACTCTAGACTCAGTTGATATCTAACTACCATCACATGATAGGCACTAAGCAAGAATCACCTACCTGCGCTTGTCATCAACACTTAGAACCATAAAAGGTAACCAGTTGTGTTGTCATTGAATTTTCAAAGTGACTCATAAAGAAGTATAATATAAAACATTTTTATTAAAAAAAAAGAAAAAGAAAACTCCAGTACCAAACAGAAAGATAAGCAAAATATATGTGACTCTATATGGTAGATTATTCTTTCCAAAGATGGCAACAATGACACACATGTTCTTCTACAGTGATTTCTCTCTATCTGCATCGAGAGGCCAGTTGCTCCTGCCCTAGAATCTAGGCTGACCAAAATCCTTTTCTTTACCAGTAGAATGAAGATCAAATGCCATTATGACACATCTAAGATAAAGTCAGAAGAAATTTTAAAGTTTTCATTTGGGTCTCTTAGAACCCTCACTCTTAGGATATTCCTCAGAAACCAGTGAGTAGGTCATAAGAAGCCCAAACTACATGAAACAACCAAAAATAAGCATACCTGTCAGGATCCCAAACTCAGCCCTTGGCAAAGAACTAATGATGACTATAGCCAGGTGAGGCTATCACCTTAGATTTCTAGACTGGTTGAGAATTCAGATTACTGAAGATACATTGACCATATTTAACTAACTCAAGAGAACTGCTCCCATAAAATCATAAAACTGGTTTTAGAGCTACAGAGTTTTGGGGTAAATATTTCTATATCAATAGGAAATGAAAATCATGGCTGATTATGTGTTTTTGTCCCATTTATTAAAATTTGACTCCCCAAAAGAGGAAAATGTTGATTTTTTTTTTGGTTTAATTTTCTTAAATTCAGATAGATCCTGTGGTTGTTGAGTGACAGTATAGTAGAAAACATGTTATAGAGATCGCTTTCTTGATACAGTTCTGAAATGACTTGACAAGTTATACATTTTTAATTAATTTATTCATTTTAATTATGTATATGACAGCAGAATGCATTTTGATTCATTGTACACAATTGCAGCACAACTTTTCATTTCACTGGTTGTATACAATGTAGCATCACACATATGTGCAGTCATACATGTACCTAGAGTAATGATGTCCCTCTCATTCCACCATCTTTCCTGCCCCCATGAACCTTCCCCCCTCCTCCCTCCCCTTTGCCCCCATAAACTTCCTCTAGTTTGACCATGCCCTCCCCTGCCCCCCATTATGAATCAGAATCCACTTATCAAAGAGAACATTTGGTCTTTGGTTTTTTGGGATTGGCTTACTTTGCTAGCATGATATTCTCCAACTCCACCCATTTACCTCCAAATGCAATAATTTTATTCTCTTTTAGTGTTGAGTAATATTCTATTGTGTATATATACCACAGTTGCTTTAGCCATTCATCTATTGAAGGGCATCTATGTTGCTTCCACAGCTTAGCTATTGTGAATTGAGCTGCTATAAACATTGATGTGGCTGCACCATTGTAGTATGCTGTTTTTAAGTAGTTTAGGTATAGATCAAGGAGTGGTTTAGCTGAGTCAAACGGTGGTTTCATTCCAAAATTTTCCAAGAAATCTCCATACTGCTTTCCAGATTGGTTGTACCAATTTGTAATCCTACCAGCAATGAATGAGTATGCCTTTTCCCCCATATCCTTGTCAACATTTATTGTTGTCTGTATTCTTGATAACTGCCATTCTGACTGGCATAAGACGAAATCTTATAGTTTTGATTTGCATTCCTCTAATTACTAGAGATGTTGAACATCTTTTCATATATTTGTTTATCGCATGTATATCTTCTTCTGAGAAGTCTGTTCAGCTCTTTAGCCCATTTATTAATTGAGTTGTATGTTTGTTTGCTTTTTGGTTTTAAGGTGTTTGTTCTTTATATATCCTGGAGATGAGTGCTCTATCTGAAATGCATATGGCAAAAATTTCTCTCTCTTCACCTCATCGATTGTTTCTTTTGATGAGAAGAGGCTTTCTACTTGGAATCTGTTCCATTTATTAATTCTTGATTTTATTTCTTGAGCTATATTTATAGGAGTCTTGTTAAGGAAGTTGGGGCCTAATCCAATATAATGAAAATCTGGGCCTACCTTTTCCTCTCTTAGGATCAGGGTCTCTGGACTAATTCCTAAATTCTTGATCCACTTTTAGTTGAGTTTTGTGCATGGTGAGACATAGGGGTTTATTTTTGAGACCCAGAGTAGCCAAGGCAATCCTTAGCAAGAAGAGTGAAACAGGAGGCATTACAATATCAGAACTTAAACTATACTACAAAGCTATAGTAACAAAAATGGCACCATATCGACACCAAAATAGATGTGTAGACCAATGGTACAGAATAGAAGACACAGAGACAAACCCATATAAATACAGTTATCTCATACTAGACAAAAGTGCCAAAAACATACATTGGAGAAAAAATAGCCTCTTCAACAAATGGTGCTGGGAGAATTGGAAATCCATATGCAGCAAAATGAAAAATAAACTTCTATCTCTCAACATGCACAGATTTTATTTCTTGTCTCGTTAGAATACTTGTTCATAGAGGGTTCCTTCTTGGGAGTAACGTATCATATATGAAGTGTAGTAACCTTTAATCCACAATACTCTCAGAAGAACGGGACATGTGGCATAGCCCTGGAAAGAGATCTCATGTGGACAAAGAAAGAACAGGGATAAAAATGCCACCACCACCCCCAATGTCTATGCTGTGATTCTCAGAAACTATGTTACCTTACATAAAAAAGGGTATTTTGCACATTCCTTATATAAATGAAGTTGAGTACATTTCCCTAGATTTAAGAGCATTGTTATGATTTAGTATGTCCCCCAAAAGCTCATGTCCAAGTCAATGCCAGAATTTTCAGAGATAAACTATTAGATTATGAGAGGTGGAACATAATCAGTGAAATAATACACTGATATGGATTAACTGGGCTATAACTGAGGGAGGTAGGTTGTGACTGGAAGAAGCAGGTCACTGGGGGTGGGGTGTTTGGGGTCTATATTTTGTCCTTGCTAAGGGCACTCTCGCTTTCTCTCTTTCTCTCTCCCCTTCCTAGTTGCCATGTCCTGAGCTTCCTTCCTCCACCACTCTTTTCTGTCTATGCCACTCAGGCTCAGAGGTATGGAGTCCATTCTCAGGTCTTTTGGTTACAGGAACACAAAGATGACGAAAACAAGCTCTCTCTCTCTCTCTCTCTCTCTCTCTCTCTCTCTCTCTCTCTCTCTCTGTGTGTGTGTGTAACTGAAGTGTTGAATCTTCAACCAGAATTTATATGAAATTATATTCTGAATTATCCAGGTGGGCCTCATGTAATCAATAGGTTCTTAAAAGTGAAAATAAGAGAGAGAGAGAGAGAGGAAGGAAGGGAGGAAGGAAGGAAGGAAGGAAGGAAGGAAGGAAGGAAGGAAGGAAGGAAGGAAGGAAAGAAAAGTGAATCTGTGAGATGTATGGAAGTAAAAGCAAGAGTAAGAGACTCAACCTACTATTAATGAATTTGAAGACTGAAGAAGAAAGTCATGAGCCAAAGAATGTGGGCAGCCTCTAGAATTAAGTAGGAATGTCTTTCACCTGATGTGACAATTACAAAGAAAAGAGGAACTTCAGTTCTACATCTGAGGTAAAATTCTGCGTCAATATAGCATATTCTTTTAATAATCCAGATAAAGAAGATGTGAACAATTTTTCACCAGTTAGCCTGTGAAACCCATGTCATATTTTTGACCTACAAAATTTTAAGATAATTTTTTTTGTTTAAACTTCTAAAAATTGCATACTCATGTGCTATGACAACAATAGGATACCAATAAAAGTACAAAGCCACCTGGTCTGTGATTGGATCGCTTTAGTCATCCAGTTTAGTTGAGTTCTAAAACAATTCTGGTCCTAGCTCCCTAATCTTCTATGTGTCCAATTGCATAAAATACCAAGCAAGAACTGAAAATCTGAGCACAATACACCCAGATAAACAAAGATATAAAATTTTAGTTTTAAGCTTCTAAGTTTGGGAGGTATTTGTAGCCCTGGAAAGAAATCTCATGTGGACAAAGAAAGGATAGGGATAAAGGATTTAGATTACTTTGCTTTAGGACATCTATAATTCTCTTGAACTGGTATAGTATCATTTGAAGGTGGGCTTAGGTTAAAGTGGTTCATCATAAATTTAGGCCAACCACTAAAGCTTTTTAAAAAGAAGCACAATTGAAATTTTAAAAGAACAGAATTATCAAATTTGTCAAATGCTCAATTAAAGCATAGAAAAAAGAAGGAGGGGACAACAAACAAGTAAAAAAAAAAACAAAATGATGATAAAGATGGTGGATACTAATTGCAGTAGATAAATAACCACTTTAAATTTTAATGGTTTAAATTCAACAATTGAAATGCAACAAACTGTAAGAGTGTATTTAAAACAAAAATATAAATACCCAAATACATATTGTCTATTTTTAAAATACACTTTGTATTTAAAGAGTTAGACAGATTTTTTTAAAAATATGCTAACATTAATCAAAAGAAAACTGGAATAGTTATGTTATTATTAAGAATACTTCAGATTAAGGAAGATCAACAAGAATAAATAAAGGCATTACATAGTGTTAAATTGGTAAATCTCCAAGAAAATACAGGAATTGTACCAACCAACAGAGCACCTAAATATATCGGGCAAAAACTAGAGAAACAATAGGTAAATTCATATTTATTGTTTCAGACTTGAAATTTTTTTATTATAATTAATAAACAGTCAGATAATTGGTAAGCCTATAGCTTGCCTTTAAAGCGATACTAATCAGTTTGATCTAATTGACATTTATTGAATACTCCATCCAATCTAAGAATAAATATACTTTTCAAGCTCAGGCATGTTAACCAAATAGATCAAATTCTGTACAGTAACATATCTTAACAAAATTAACATTCATTCAAAGAGTTTTCTAAATTTCAATGTGATTAAAGTATATAACAGTGACAGACAAAAAGCTGGAAGATCCATAAATATTTAGAAATTAAACAACATAACAACAAACTAGGCTGTTTCCTACTTTTACTAAAAAAGACAATTATCTCACCCTGAAAGTATTACTACAAATAAGACCTACTTGATTGCAAAGTTTAGAACATAAAATAGTATAATGTCAATCAAAAGTTATTATGAATATTATATTTCCACTGAATTGTAATGGATATTTCTTAGGATTAGAGATTAGAATGATGTATGATTTGCTATTATCTCTCTATTGAAGTTGTCTGCTATAGTAAAACCACTATAATTTTTTTCAAATTAGTAGTTATTTTACCAAATAAAATAGTCACTGAAATATATTAGTTCAAGACCAAAACATTTTGTAGTATTTTGAATCTTAATGGCAGAAGTAGCAGAGCCTTTCATTTCCATTTCATATGCTAAGATTATTCTGAAGAAGGTAATTGCTGCAAAAGATCACAATAATATCCTTTACAAATAGTAAAATTTGGGAAGAATTTGATCTCTATTCTTTTTTTCATTTCAAAATTATTTGAAATTTAAAAATTTCATTGGAAGTAAAGACATGTTATGTTAAAATACTTCTTTAAACTTCAAAACTTTTTCTCCAAAAGATAAATCAGTAAACACAACCTCTATATTTTATCAATCAGTATATATATAGAATATGATAAAAATGTGAGAAAATGTTTATATGATACAAAATAATCTACATAATAATAAAAATAAAATTTTTCTCTCAGGAAATTTGTTTAGACTATAGATATTTCCTCTTAATTTAAATAGTTATTTAAACTTACAAACTTCTATAATTCAATATATTTTATACTTTATATATTTTATATATTTTTTATATATTATATATATTTTATATATATATTATATATATATTTTATATATATATTATACTTTATATATTTAAAATAAATATAAAATATATTTTGTATTTATGGTAGTTACTATGTATTATATTTGCACTTTATCAAAGATAAGACCAACTCATATAAAGAAGCAAAAATTTATCAATGAGGATTAGCTTTGTTTCTTTTCTGAGAATGCAAATCAATATAATCTAATAAAACTAAAATTCACAAATGATGTTTTCAGCAGCTACTGCCTGGCAGACAAGAAGAGAGCTATGGATTGTTGCGAAACATTTTGACATATTGGGACATATTTAGAGGTACCATAGGAACCTAGGGGAATCAATATATATCAGAATGTAGAAGGACAATTCAGCCTGGTAATATCAAATGCTTTCATTTAAGAGAAAATTTTATCTTCCTAGGTTACCTTCTATACATTTGCCAACTTTAACATTTTCCTTTCTCCAACTGTAAATTGATATTTGACTATACAATTTCACAGTTATATTTTTTTTTCTTCTGAAGAATTATAAAGCCTCAGGAACTCAAGAGTTTTAAACTGAGAGCACGAAGTTTATTCAAACACAAGACAATCTGAACTAAAGTTGCTGCTGGGCAGACTGATGCCACATTTCTTATGTTCTTAGGATTTCTGCTCACCTTTTGATTACTAAGCTACCAATAAGGGCCAAGGGCATTCAGACTTACAAAGTCCTTAAATGAGACTCCTCATTTTCTGAGGTTCTTTGAAGTAGCTTTACATAATCTCTGAGGTTGTTGCTAAAGTTCAAAAGATTGGCCAGAGCTATAACATGATCCATGAGTCTTTGTTAAAATGTGTGTGTGCGTGCGCGTGCGCGCGTGTGTGTGTGTGTGTGTGTGTGTGTGTGTGTGTGATGTGTAAGGCAGTGGGCATCTACTTCTTGTACTTTTCTAAACAGTTGAAGCCTTGGACTCCACTCCCTGGCTCCAAGGTGGAGTTTCAGGCAGATATGCCCTGGCAAACTTAGTTATTTTGATGTGTGCCTAGAAGAACTATGGTATACTCCGATTCCTGCCAGGTAGATTCACAATCTTTATTCTGAACAAATGGAGAGAACTTATCAATGGTGCATTTTACATGATCACTTTTTTTTTTAAAATTGCAGTATTGGGGATTGAATCCAGGGCTTCACACATGCTAGGCAAGCACCCTAAAACTGAGCTGCAATAGCAATCATTTTTATTTTAAGACAGAGTCTCACTAAGTTGCCAGGATAGCCTTGAACTTGTGGTCTACCTGCCTCAACCACTGCACCCACCTACTAGATAACTTTTTAAAGAATCCCTTCCTTTGTCTATCTGGGTGAAGACAGGTCAGCAGCAAGCATATATAAAATGTCAGTTCTTTTTGTAACTGAAGTTAGGATTTTGTTTAGTTTTATTTTCGATTTTTGTTTGACACAGAGGCTTGTTTATTGTTGTTTTGCTATACTGATGTCTTGCTATGTTGCCCAGACTGAGGCTGATCTTGAACTTGTGGGCTCAAATGATCCTCTTGCCTTAGTCTCCTAAGAAGCAGCCAGCTAAAATCAGGATTTTGTTTTGCTTTTCTTTTCTGGTACAGCCAAGATATCCTTCCTTACCTATTTGGAATTAATTTCATTGAAAGTTCTTCTGTTTTTATTGAGCTGCTAATCTCTTGTTCTAAAGATAAAGAAATTAGCACATTCTTTTTTTATATAAAGGTCTTATTGAAGACATTCATCTTAGCAACTCTGATAAAAAGAAAAAAAAAACAAATCTGATCTTAATTTCCTACTGATTTTTATCGGACTTTGAAGATTTAGTTTACAAAACAGGATCACAATTCCTTTCCTGAGTTACCAACACCAGATTGTTTCAAATCTCTAAAAGAGCAATCTGAATCACCATGCTGTATCATTTCTGATTTGGCTTCTACAGTGTTTCTCTGTAAAGGAGCCAGAATAATACCAACATTCCTGTTTTAATTCTCAGAGATTTTCAATATATTCTAGGACCAGATCTCCTTGCTATGATTTGAATATGAGATGTCCCCAAAAATCTCCTGTATTCTTGCAAGAATATTTGAAGGTGAAATGATTGAATTGTGAGAATTGTAATCTAATCAATTCATCCTAGTTTGAATGGACTCGGTAGTAACTGTAGTCAAGTGCGGTGTGGCTAGAGGAGATGGGTCCGTGGGGGGTGTGCCCTGGAAGGGTGCATTTCCCTGTGTTCTCTTCCCCACTACCTTGCTCTGCATCCTACCCACCACACAAGCTGAGCAACTTTCCTCTGCTGGGCCCTTTCCCCATGATGTGCTGCCTCACATTGGACCCAGAGCAAAGAAGTCATCTATAGACTAAGACCACTGAAACTCTTAGCTCCAACTAAACATTTCCTCCTTTAAGTTGTTCTTGTGTATTTTGGTCATGGCAGTGCAAAAAATTGACTGAAGTGGGCTTATTCTGAGGGCTCTCTGAATCTTCCAGGATGAGATGTTGTTGGTGATCCATTAGTTCACCGGGTGAAATTGCACGGGTGTTCCACAGCTCCTCAGACTCAAACATGGCTTTCTGAGCGTCACTGCTATCCTGAGTAACTCCTATGGACCCATAGTCTGCCACCACACATCACCTTCTCCTTTGGCACACCTTTTGTTTCGGCCTTAGTGATTTCTGTTGACTTGAATCTTGTCTTTGTTCCTTCTACTTGCTCTTCCTCCAGTCCTTTCAGCACAGCTGCCTGTGATCAGAATTTCCAGCCTCCAGCTTCTCTTTATGGTGTCTTAACAGTCTCTCTCCACTGCTCCTGAATACCTTCCCACGTGTCCACTTACATCCAACTTGAATTCTTGGTGGCAAGTTCTGCCATGATAATTCCGTTCTGGGAAGGGATGATTCCTTTCTTCTCCTATGCATCACGAAGTTGCCATTGATAACTCTATATTTTTCTGTACTGTTCAGGTCATCCTTGGCCAGTTCAAACAACCTGAGGTTCATATCAGCAATAGGATTAAAGGAACCACAAGGAAGGAGAAGTACTTCTGTCTTCTTTGGTTTGTCCATGGAAAACTCTGACACCTCCCATGGCTCACAGTCCTTTGGATAAAATGGTCATGTGGATGCCAAAGAGGTTTAAAACCATGGCTGGATGATCATTGGCTCATGGAAGAAACAGGTTATTACTTAAAGCAGATAATTAGCATGGAAAATAAGTGATTCCATTTGATGTTATAAACATTTCCTATTCCATACACTCTTCATTCTGTTCAAGGAATATATTCTAATATATTCTGTTCAAGAAATATATTCTAATAATACAAATTATTGAACAACCTTGAATTTAATAAGATTTCATAGATATTAAATATGTCTCTGCATATGGCCATTTCCTTTTTTTAAAAAAAATAGAATCATTCTGTAACTTCTATTGAGCACTATCCTAGATCATTGGACATTCTATGAAATCACCAGTAAGCAATTTTAGATAGGTATGGAGAGATCTGAGAATTATTCAAAAAACAGCAATCAATGCCTTGCTATAGGAAAATGAATGAAAGAAATAGTAGTCAATATCTTATTAGTAAGTACATTGCCATCATATTTTATATTGTGCTTATTTTATGTTTGTTAAGAAATTAAAACAATTAAAAGGATGGGTTAATTCATAATAGCAGAAGCTAAATAGATTAGTCACCACTTCCACTCTACCAAAAAAGATTATTGCAAGTATTATTCAGCATACTGACTAATCATTTATTAAAACTATGCAGAGTTAATGTTGTATTAGATTTTTTTATTGTATGCCCCATTTCAAGTGAAATATTTGAGTACTAGCTGTAAAATATTCTCTGATATTAAAATTTTTTAAAGTTACAGAAGTGAAATATTTTTCCTAGTAATTTTCTTTCTTTCTTTCTTTCTTTCTTTCTTTCTTTCTCTCTTTCTTTTTCTTTTTGGTGTTGGGGATTGAAGATCAGCACTCTATAATGAAGCTACATTCCCAGCCTTTCCTAGTAATTTTAGATGAAAATAGGAAAAAATCTAAAGTTAGGGATTTCCAAATCACCGAATTGAATTTTAATTCAAATCAATTTGTGTTTAATAGGATGTAATTATAACTATAATCATAATGAATTGTCAGTTCACAAATGTTAATAAGTGTATCAGCTACACTATGTGGAATGGGCACAGAATTCCAAGGGAAAGGTCTTACATTTAAAATAATCATAACATGCACTATTTATGTATCCTTGAGTAAATCATTTAACCTTATGTCTTCCATTACTCTTTTTTAAGTTTACACATTCAAAATGAAAGATGAAAGTCAAACAAATTGTTTTGAATTGGAAAGTTTAAATCTTGTGTTGATGGATAAGTCATGCTGTAAAGTTGTAACCTGCTCAGAACATTCAAGGTAGAGAAGCAACAATTCTACAGCATTGCAATTTCCAACCCAAATTTACTTTATAATCATGATCTAGCTATATTGGTTCATGTGACAAATAATCTTTCCTCTTCAAAACACATAATCAAATCTATTTTTTGAGCAAATAGGTATTAGAGAAGAAAAATTAGTTGAAAATTTCAAGAATACATATAGTATAAACCCCCAAAGAGTAAGAATTTGAATGTATTTTGATCAGAATCCAAGCCTCTGAGGACTGATATTCCTTTTAGCTCCTTCTCTGGAGGACATTGATTCAAGAATAAAATATATATAGTGTTTCCAAAATTAAGATAATTGGAAGTTACTAAATTTTGTAAACTATATTATTCTTTTATGAAAATTAAAATATACTAGATTCTCTTGGAAGAATCCTCTGACACCTTAATAATGTGGAGTTCAAGTATATCTATACGACAGAACAACTAGAATTGGCGTAAACATTTTTTAGAATAGTTTGAACTAGCAATATATTTAATAGAAAATAACTAAATATACAGTTTTTTATTTAGAATGATGTGGAAAATAGGTGAATCAGGAGGCAAAACTTTAAAGAGAATTTTTGGTTAAATAAATATAAAAATAATAGTATCTATTAATTGACCGTTTTTATTTGTTTGTTTTATCAAAAAGTAGAAAAGACTGGCATCAATTGATTTGATAATTATTGGTAGGACAGCTTCTTTGCTCCCTGGGAGCAGAGCTAGAAAATCACATCTACATGAGGCTGAAATTTGCCTTACACATAGGTTCTTTTACAAGATTTTCTGAAGCTATTTTCTTGAAAGAAAAATATACTTCATTTGATCAGCAGGACATCTGGTATATGCTTATCATGGAAACATTCTAGACATTGACTCTGAATATTAGAATTACCGCCTGCAGCGTTCTTTACATCAGTTGATTAACTTGAAGGAGAATTTATTAAGGAGAAAGATTCTGAGACAAGGACTGGGAACAGGGAGTGGAAAACTACACAGAACAAGAGAGACGTAAAAATACTGCAGTCAGCGTGATATTTGGTTCCCAGCATGTCACTGGGATCTTGAAAGACTATAAGCCAAAAGGCCATGTTTGATCTCTATGTGATAAGCATGCCAGGTTGAAGGTAACTGAGCATTTTCCCCATTTTGGTGCAGAAAACAGCACCACACTGACATTATGGGAATTCCTCAACAGTGTTATTGCAATGCCCAAAGGTATAGTTGAAGAACTCCAGTGATGGCTGAGTGGCTTTGTTGAAGAGATGAAAGGCCTAGCAGACAAGACAATATCCAATAGGGACATATCTGACATGTCTGTGAGACCTGGAGAGGAGTAGACAGGATTTTCCAGAGGTCTGAGGTCCAACATGAACTTATAGATGCATTAAAGTCACTGGAATTTAAATAGTGAAGTAAATAAATTAAACACCAAGTTTCCCAAGAATACCATGTAACTCGAAAGTTTATTGGAGATCCTATTGCACTGACATTGTTCATGGTATCAAATTTGACATATGAATGGACAGAAGAACATAGAATGGAAAGTGTAACAATAAATATGATTATTCATGAAAACTTTTTTGTTTAAATTAAGAAAATATTATTAGTGCAAGATCTATATAATAATTTACATAAGACTCTCCACTGAAGACATTATCTTACAAGTTAAATTATATTATTGGTAAGTGTCGCTTTAAGGATGCCCATGGCATGATGTGTTTTAATATGTTTGAATTCCTTGTTCTTAAATCAAAAACTTTGCTCTCTGCCCATTCGTTTTTAGATACATAATAAGTTGCTCTTCAAAACTTATAAATACTGAAGCTAGCAAATTTATTTATTTATTTATTGACATATAAAATTGTGCATATTTGACGTTTTAATAAATGTATATATTGTATAGTGTTCCAAAAAGTGTGTTCATATTATTTTCTTCAAATATTTATTATTTCCTTGTACTGAAAATATTAAAAATCCTTTCTTCTACCATTTTTGAAACATAGAACATATCATTTTATCTATAACCAGCCTGCATTGGAGTAAAACACTAAAACTTCTTGCTCCTATCTAACTATAACTCAGTACCCATTGATCAACCTTTCTTCATGCCTCTTTCTTCTCTACTCTTCTGAGTCTCTAATTTTTACTATTTTACTCCTGACTTCAATCAGATCAACTTTTTTAGATTCACATGAGTGACATCACATGATTTCTTTCTGTGCTTCCCTATTTCAATTAACATAATGACCTCCAGTTCTAAATATATTGTCAAAAATGGCAAGATTTCATCTTTTTTTAATGAATGAATATTATTCCAGTGTGTATATGTACCATATATTTTTATCCATTCATCATTTGATAGACCATTAGGTTGCTCCCAATTTTCTGGTATTGAAAACCATGTGTCAGAAATCATGAGAGGCCAGGCACATGCCTATAATTCCAGTGTCTCAGGAGGCTAAGGAAGGAAGATCATGAGTTCAAAGCCAGTCTCAGCAAAAGCAAGGCACAAAGCAACTCAGTGAGAATCTGTCTCTAAATAAAATACAAAATAAGGCTAGGCATGTGGCTCAGTGGTTGAGTGCCCTGAGTTCAATTCTTGGTACCCCTCCCCCCCAAAAAAATAATAATAATAATCATGATAGTTCATACATCTCTTCAACACACTGAGTTCATTTACTTTGAATATATACTTGAGTAATAAGAATGCTAGATCATATGATGGTTATATTTTTAATTTCTTGAGAAACATCTGTACTGTTTTCCAAAATGTCTGTTCTAATTACATTTCCACCAGTGGGCAAGGGACACTCTCCTCCATGGCCTTCCAAGAACTTGTTATCATGTGTCATTTTTATAACATTCCATTCCAGCTATGGTGAGCTGTGTCTTACCATGGTTCTAATTCACATCTCCCTGATGATCAGTGATGTTAAGCATTTCTTCAAGTATCTGTTAACCATTCATAGGTCTTCTTTTGAGGAATTCCTATTTCTGCATAATGCTCACTTTTAATCTTTATTTTTGCTCTTGTTTGACTTCCTTATACATTTTGGAAGTTAACACCTTTTCAGATATATGATTTGTACATAACTTACTAGTATGACACAACCCCATTAATCTATTTGTCTGTTTTTCTCATATTTTCTTTGTTTGGGGGCCTCTTATAAAAACTCCTTTCAATTCCAAAGTGCTGACTTCCTCCATATTTTCTTCTGGTAGTTTCACAATTTCAAGTCTTATGTTTAAATCTTTAACCTGTTTCTGTTGATTCTTCTTTATTGAAGACATAGAGGACATATCCCCTGTATAGGGGATAGGGATTCTTGTGGTTTGGATGTTGAGGTGTCTCCCCACAAAGCTCATGTTAGACAATACAGAGATGTTCAAAGAATCAAAATGGCTAGATTATAAGAGCTGTAACCTCATATAGTGCACTAACCTATTTGATGGATGAATAATTTTAATGAACTCACTGGATGACAATAGGCAAGTAAGGTTTGGCTAGAGGGAGTAAGTTACTGGAGGTTGAAAGTTATACATCTTGTCCCTGTCTCCTCGTGCTCCATCTGCTTCCTGGCCACCTTGAGCTGAGTAGTTTCCTCCACCATGCACTTCTGCCATGATGTTCTATCTTGTCTTGGACTTGGAACAATGGAGTCAGCCATCCATGGACAGAACATCTGAAACCATGAGACAGAACAAAACTTTTCTCTTCTAAGTTGTTCTTATCAGATCTTTTGGCCAGAACAATGTAAAGCTGACTAACACAGCGATCTAATGCCATTTCTCTGCATGTGGATGTTTAATTTTCCTTGCAATGTTTACTGAAAAGATTTTTCTTTCTCTAGTGAGTGCTCTTAGAACCTTTGTTGAGGCTCAGTTGGCTATAGATGTATAGTTTACTTTCAGGCTCTCTGTTCTATTCCATTGATGTATGTGTGTCTGTTTTTATGCCAATACCATGCTGTTTTGATTACTTTGGAGTAGCCAAAGTTTCATAGTCTATTTTGAAGTCAAATAGCATTCTTTCTGCTTTGTACTTTTGCTTAAGGTTTTTTAGACTATTCAGGGAATTTTTTTATTTCTATGAAGAATGTCATTAATATTTTGAAATGGATTGTATTAAATTTGCAGGTCACTTCAGATAGTATGGACATGTTAATAATAGTGATTTTTCCAATCCATAAATACAAGATGTTTTTCCATTTTTTTGGGGGGTGACATATGTTCCACTTTAATTTCTTTCATCAATGTTTATAAGTTTTTTTTTTAATCTACTGTACTGGATTTCACTAGTTTTTACAAAGTTATTCCCCCAACTGACATCCTTTTTCAGCCAACAAAAATAAACTTGAATTAATAGACTTTCTCAATAGATAAATAACCTCACTAACTTAAGCCTAGAGTACAAGACTGATTAATACATACCTTAATGTGAATTACTCCACTAACCTCCTCAGTTGTCTAAAGCTGATATGCTTACTTCATTTTGGAAGAAAATGGGTTTTTCTTCTAAGAATATCTGTGTGAGGCTTTGGAGACTATCAGGGTTGGAAAAAAGAACAGGATATTAGATGGGATGAGAGACAGAGCAAAGAATAAGGGATGCATTTTTACTCATTGTTTCTCAGAGAACTCTGTGGCAAACTCCCCATACTGTTACACTCAGTTTCTTACTATTTCTAAGGATTACTAATATCTAATGAATTCTAATTATCACATGAGAAAAGTAGTAATTTTTCCAATAGTGATCACTAGTAAAGTGACTTGTTAAAGAGAAGTGTGTCCTCTTGCAAAACTTCATAGAGACCAGCTATCCTAAGTGTTAGGGAATTATATTGCGGTAGGATTCTGAAGCAGAAAATGTGTGGTCCTTCCTGCAACCACAAATCATGAACTTCAGTCCCTGGCCATGCCAAAGTCAGAACCAGGGCTTTTCTGGATATGAAGCACATAGACCCTTAACAAAATATTTGAGTCCCTTATGTGAAATCTCACGGGTGGTCCTCTTAGATCCCTTTGTGCTATCCAGGATTTGAGGGATAAGGGAGAACCATGCAACAGTGACTGCTTCTTTCTCGCTCTATTGATTCTGTAAACACTTCTAATGCTGATCCAGACTTGGCATGTACCTTAAAATGTGCCCTTTTTGTTTAGCAAAGAAAAACAACTGTTTGAAAAAAAATGTAAATACATACTTTAAGCAGATAATGTGCCACATGGGTCACTTTGAGGTAAACCCATTTTAATAAGATTTAGGTGGTTATAGTATAGTTCTTAAAGGTTTCCTTAAAGCATTCTTAAATAAAATTGACTAAAACTCTAATCAAAATTAAGTAGAAAACAATCCATATTTGAATCAATAAATATTTAAGTCTCTGTTACATTTACAGATAATTTACATTTTACCCTTTCCCTTCCTGTTCTCTTAAGAACAGTTACTTCTGGTTTTAAAAAAAAAATCAAGAAGGGCTTATTGTTTTTGCAATAAGCCCTTTTTGATGTGAATTTTACATAATCCTTTATAGGAATTTTTATTCAGAAACAATTTATAAGTTCAGGATTATAGCCACAACAAGTTACTGAATAGATTTAACAACTGCGACTAGCACTCAGAGTTATGAGCCATGAATATGCCCATTTGAAGTTTTCTTATCAGAATTAATCAAAGAATTTAAAGAAATAGAAACAGGAAGATATGGAGAGCCAAGTAGGTAATTATCTAAAGCATTATGTATCAACAACCAAGGATATATTAATTGATCTTTTTAATCATCTGAAGTTTATTTTCTTCAAGAAACAGGAAAGTAGTGAAAGAAAATGTGCTATACTTACTACTAGTTAAAATCCTGGTAGTAAAATTTATAATTGGATTATTATTACACATTACACCCCAAAATTACCCACATCCAATTCTGACCATAAATTTAAAGCTTAAAGCAAAAAGTCACACAAGTTCACTGCTGCCTTTATGTTGTAATAATAACAGAAATATTACTAAGTCACTATTACAGCCAATCTTCATGAGAAAAGTGACTAATTAAAATGTAATTAATAAAATTCAAACTAGTCACTTTTTATGAATCATTGTTCATTTCGTTTTGTTTTTAACAATGATTTAAATATGATAAAAATTCAAATAGTAAATAAGTGTATGATAGAAAAGAAAAACATCTCTTCACCTTTCTACTTCTAGCTATTAAGTAATATTTACTTTATTTTAATAAATCTTGACAGATTACTTTCTTTTGAAAGTAATGGGAATTAGCAAAAGATCTGATATTCTACATAAACAGTAGCAATAAAATCAGTGAAATTTATGTATATAAATGTAATCATTGGGATTTCTGTAAGACTCCACAAGACAAGCTTTAGTTTCCTGAAAAATGTTATAAAACTAAAAGTTGGTTGGGGACGCTTTACCACTCACATTGCTACTATTATGAGACCAGATGCCTGAAATGAGAGATGAGAATTCTACAGGTCAACGTGACAACTCATATACCTGTTTCCATTTTGAAGCAAGTGTTAGTTCAATTAGGCAATATCTATGTCAGAATTTACTTTTCTCCCATTAAAATATAAGAGAGGTGATGTCATCACACACCACCAGTGCTGGATGTCATCAAACAGCTAATGAACACCAGCACCTATAGTAGTCTCATGTTTCATGTTGACTTCTCTGATGACAAATAGTTTAAGGTTCAGCATTTAATTTTCATGTCAACTATTAGAAGTTTTACCTTACGACATGCTTATTCATATATTTTGCCACTGTTTTATTAAAAGTTTGCCTTTTTAATTATAACTATCTATAAGCATACTTACAACTGCTAGACTTTTAACATCCATTTATGCTTCAAATGTTATTTTTAAAGGATAATAATTACACATATCATTAAAAATAAAAACAAAAGTTCAGTATGTAAAATATGGGTATCCATGTGGGACGTTGCATTCCAAGCCTGCTTCATTATCTCTATGCTATGCTGTAATTCTTTCTACCTTGGCATAGGTCTTTCTCACTCCTCATGCATTTACTCTGCAGTGAGGTTTAAATTATTTTTAGAGGTAACACTACATAAAATAAACTCTTCTGGACAATATAAAGAAATTCTGCTTAATACTGTGCATAGAAGTCAGAAAGAATTATTTTTCAAATGTTTAATTTTAATCCGTCTGGATCATAGAAAATAAATGGGAACTTTAGGAAGAACATGAAGTCATCCATTCCCTTAGTATCTATCTGTCTCTTTGAAGGTGTGTGTATGTGCATACCCATATATGTCTTTCCTTGTACTGTTCAATCATTCCAGTAACAATTTAACCTTTAAAAACTTCTAGTTTGTCATTTATTGAAGATAATTTCAAATGAATTTGTGCCAATTGCCTGATGCAGAAAATGTTTAGGAAGGAAATAACTTATTTTTATTTTATGTATTATACCAGTATTCATATGTTCAAAATCATAATGTAGTGATGTATCTGAACCCAAACATGCAAAATTTATATATGTAAATTAGACATATTTTCAAGGTGGTTATGTGGAATGAATTTTTGTCAATGGTACATCGATTACACCACTGAATACTTTAAAAATTGTTTTCAGAAACACAGAAATACCAATATGGTAGTCACACCTCACATTTTAAAACCAACGTATATGTTAGAGTTTGTCATCTTCTTTTGAAAAAGACAACTTGGAACTACTTTTGTTTCTGTTGCCTACGTTTATTGTCTTCATTGCAGATGATTTGGGGAGTGTGTCTCTTAGCCCTATTTTCCAAGCTCGATAAGAGGAAAGGATGTTCTTATGTTTGAACATGCCATGCACTATACACTATAAAGTACTATTCAGCAAAGGCTAAATAAATACCTTCTAAATTCTAAGTTGTTCTGATAGTGAAGGCAGTTATCCAAAGACTAATCCTAAAATTTTAAAATAATGGAAGTATCATTGGGAAAAAATGAGTGGCTTCCAAGTTGACTAATTTGGCACAGACAACATTCATTTGGATGTTTAAATTCTGGCATGTTTGTTGAAAGCAGAAAGAAATTTCATTACCACAACAAGGTTTTGGTGAAAATTAGTGCAAAAAGAAGTCCACTTCAAAAGATGAGCCATGGCAGGCAAAGTCACAGCAATTACTGTGAATTAGGATCTTCAACAGTAGTCAAGGATATGCCATAATCTAGTGTGTGTTTGAACTGGAAGAACTAAAAATAATATTTGACCAATAATACTAGGATAATTTCATTACTGTTAAGAACAAAATCTACCCAGCTATCTCAACTAACTTGGTCTAGACCATAGAGCTTTCCTATGCAAAGTTCTGGAATGATAGAATGTTCTAATGCATTACCCAACATAACATCCACAAGCAACGTGTAACTATTAAGTACTCGAAACATGGGATGACTGAGAAGCTCAATGTTTAAGGTTATTTAATTATGTTTAAGTTTAAATAGATCCCTGTCTAAATGCCAATTGAACAGCACAAGTCTAGATCAGGTTGCCAAATACTGCTCAGAGGCCAAATGTGACTCACAGCCTATTTTTGTAAATACATTGTGATTATACTTTCTTTATAGCTATAACCATTCATTCACCTATCATGCTGGTTTTGTTCTATAATGTTTGTGCTGAGTAGCCATGACAGACAACAGAGTCAAATATATTTACTATTTGGCCTTTTAAGGAAAAAAATTTTGGAGCTTTGGACTAAAGAAGAAGGGATTTATAGTTTTTCTTTGATTCATCCTTTTGATGAGCAATTAGTGGCCAAATCAATCAAGAACAAAAATAAGTGGACACTTAATTATTCAAGCAATCCATTTCTTCTAATTCTGTTAAGCTTTAACTTTAGATATAGCTGCATGTTTAGGCTATTTTGAATATATTTAAGGTGTACAATATGATTTTTTATATACTTACACATAGTGAATTGGTTACTATATCCTTGAATGCAAAGATAATGTAGGTCTATGAGAGATAAGGTAACTTCTAATTCATCTGTGCATATCTCACAGTACTTAAGACAAAGCTAGAGAACAGTCAATAATTTGCTAATATTTTGAATTGAATCAAGTTGGAGAGGTACATACCTATCTCCAAAAAGACTACACTCATACTAAACTGGATTTTTTTTTGTAGATTTTTTTCTTAAGTAAACAGAGTATTAAATCTGTCCCTTTTGAAATTAATTTTTGCCATAAAAAGTCATTGAAAATGTTGTTTAAATCATAAGTGAGCACATTAGTTTGTTATATTGTTATACCTGTAAATTACAAAACTGATGATCATATTAATTGACTGATGTAAAATTATAATTTTAGCATTAAATCATTTTTGTTGAAATGAAATGAAATAAAATCTCTTTACAAAGAATTAAAATCTAATTTTTGGAGGGAAAAAATATCACACTGAATCACAGAAATTACCTTCATATTTTTTTCAATAACAGTTTCCATGATTGGTAAAGAAGGGAAGACTTTCTTTGTCAGCAGCTTCAGGAGAGGCACTTTGTGACCAGTCCAGTCACTCTCAAATTATTCCCAAACTCATTGTGTACAGTGATCCTTCATTAGACACATAAATGATTAAGTGATATTGGAGCTAATAAAGCTAAATTAAAAAGTTAGAAAAAGCTTTTGTTTTCCTTTTGTTTTGTAGGAAAGAGATGTTAACAGGCTAAGGAGCAGGCAAAGGTATTAAGGAAAAATTAATATGCATTGTGTTTTTGTTTAGCTTTCATAAGATGGTAAATAAGAAAATAGAACATGAGTGACAGTACCAGGTTGTTCACTTGAAACACAATACTGTACAGCAGACATCAGAATTTAATGACCCAGCATAACCAAAACTTTATACTGGTTGAATAACAACTCTCCATTTTCCCCTCTCCCAGAACCTGTCAACTCTGAATCTGTTATTTTGCTTCTATGACTGTGACTACATTAAATTTCTCAAATAAGTGAAATCATGCAATGTGTATCCTTTGGTGATAAGTTTTCAACTTTTCACAATGTTTTAAAGGTGAATCTGTGTTATATATGGTAGATTTCCTTCTTTGGAATGGCCAAAATATTTCACTGTGTTTGTATGCCACATTTTCTTTATTCATTCATCCTCCAGTGGACATTTAGTTTGTTTCCACATCGTGGCTATTATGAATAATGCATAGGTTTGGATGTTGATTTATTTTAATCCATTCAGCCACCTCTCTTTTGATTGAGGAATTTAATCAATATTTACATTTAAGATAATTATTGATAGGGAAAGATTATTTTGCCACTTTATTGTTTTCTTTATGTCTTCTAGGTTTGGGGGGTTTTGACCCTCTTTTCCTCTCTTGCTGTTCTACATGTTTTGTTGACTTTTTAAAGTGGTAGGCTTTGGTTACTTTATCTTTTACTTTATTTGAATCCCCTACAGGTATTTTATTGGTTTTTACTATAAGGCTTACATAAAAAATCTTATGTAATAACAGTCAATTTTATACTGTTAATTAAAAATGTAATGTTAGCTAGATGCATTGGTGCTTGCCTATAATCCCCATTAGTCAGGAAGCTGGGGTAGGAAGATTGCAAGTTCAAAACCAGACTCCACAATTTAGCGACGCCCTAAGTGACTTAGCCAGACCATGTCTCAAAATTAAAAAAAAAAAAAATTAAAAAGGCTGGGAATGTGGTTCAGTGGTTAAGCACCCCTGGATTCAATGCCTGGTACCAAAAAAAAAAAAAAGAGAAAATATAAGATAACTTGAAACATATATACAAAAATTCTGCACCCTTCCTTGTCCTGACCCTATGCTTTATGTTGTTTAGTGTCACAATTTTCATCTTTTTATAGTACATACATTAACATTTTATCATAATTATTTAATTACTTTTCCTTTAACTTTCATACTAGAACTAAAATTATTCACATATCAGGGTTATTTTATTACAGCTTTCTCTATTTGTCTATATACTTAACTTTAGTAGGCCTTACACTCTTCATGTGTTTTCATGTGCTTTGTGTTCTTCTGCTTCAATCTGAATAACTCCTTTTAGTAGTTCTTATAAACTAAGTCTAGTTGTGATGCATTTCCTCAGATTTTATTTGATTGGTAAAACCTTTATTCCTCCTTTATTTTTGATGAACAGTATTTTTATTATTTACATATATATTTTATTATTTATATATTATATATATTATTTATATTTATATAAATATATAATATTATATATACTATATAATATTATATATATTATTTTTTATATATTTATATATAAATAATTATTTATATAATTTTCTTGGTTAGCAAGGTTTTTTGTTTGTTTGTTTGGTTGGTTGGTTTTGTAGCACTAATTTAAACATAATATGCCTGAAAACAAATTTGCATATGATGTCACTATTCTCAGTTTTCTTTCAAATTTTTCTAATTTGTCTCACTGTGTACTTCTTTGTGTTTTTAATATATGCTTTTAGTCCATATTATCTTTCTTGAGACTTTATTAATTTGTATATACATTTCCTTTCCCAGACCTGGGAAGTTTTACATCACTTTTAAAATAATCTTTTTCTCCCTTTCTCTTTCTCATCTTCTCTCAAGACTCTCATAATATATATGCACAAGTATACCTCAGAGGTATTGTAGGTTCCAATTTCCAGAAAACACAGTAAAAACAAAATCACATAAAGGAAATATCATAATTTTTAAAATTTCCCAGTGCTTATAAGAGTTATGTCTATATTATACTGTAGTCTAATAACTGTGGAATTTCACTCTATCTAAAAACAATCTAATTTAAAATAATTTACTTCTATAAAACGCTAACAATCATCTGATCTTTCAGAAAGTCATGATTTTTTGCTGATAGCAGTTCTTGCCTTCAAATTAATAACTGCTGACTGATCAATCTGGAGGTTGCTGAAGATTGAGGGCCTGTGAAAATTTCCTAAAATAAGAGTTGCCTCACTGACTGAATTTTATTTTTCTGAAATATTTTTTTCCTGTATCATGTGATGTTGATTGGTAGCATTTGGCTTGCCAGAAATTCTTTCAAAATTGCAATCACTACTCTTAAGCCCTGTCACTGCTTTATCCACTAAGTTTATATAATATTTTAATTCTTAGTTGTCATTTTAGCAATGTTCATGGCATCTTCATTAAGAGTAGAATCCAACTCAATTAAACAGTTTCTTTGCCCTTCCATAGGGAATAACTCCTTACCTATTAAATTTTTGTTCATGAAATTGTAGCCATTCAGGTACATCTTCACATTTGTATTCTTCCTCCTCTGAGGTCTTAAACCCTTCAAAGTCATTCATGAGAGCTGGGATCAACTTCTTCCAAACTCCGCTAATGTTATACATTATCTATTTCCATGAATTGTAAATTTTGTTAATAGTGTCTAAAATGGTATCCTCCATGAAGGCTTTCAATTTTTTACGAAGATATGTCAGAGGAACTACTATCTATGACAGCTACAAAATTGTGATACTTTTTTCTTAAATAATAAAACTTTAAAGTCAAAATTACTCCTAGATCCATAGGCTACAGAATGGGAGCTGAATTAGAAGGCAGGAAAACATTAATCTCATTCTGCCTCTCCTTCAGAGCTCTTGGGTGAACAGGCGCATTGTTAATAGGCAATCATATTTTAAATGTAAATTTTTTTCTGAGCATTAATTTCTCAAAAGGGCTTAAAATAGTCAGTAAACCACATCATAAGAGATTTACTTTTACCTAGGGTTTTTTCTTCCATTTATACAGTACAATGCAAGTATATTTAGTATGACTCCTAGTGTCTTAGAAATTCTAGAAAGGTAAAAGAGCACAGAATTCCATCTAAAGTCACCAGCTTCATTAACCTCTAATAAGAGAGTCAATCTGCTGTTTGAAGCTTTGAAACTGGACACTGACTTGTTATCCCAAGTTATGAATGTCCTATATGTCATGTTCTTCCAATAGAAGGCTGTTTTGTCTACATTGAAAATGTGTTGTTTAGTGTAGCCACCTACACTAAACTTAACTAGATGTTCTGGACAACATCCTATTGCTTCTGTGTCAGCACTTGCTGCTTCAAATTGCATTTTTTTTTAAAGAGAGAGAGAGAATTTTTTAATATTTATTTTTTAGTTTAAATCTCTCTCATCTGGATTTTCTGATTGAGAACATGGTACAATATATATGTCCATTTAACCCATGTTGGACATGTAACATATGCAGAGATTAAGCTTTTGTTATAATTATACAGTGAGATTGGTGGTTGTAGGTTATCCCAGGAATACCAATACCTTGAATGATCCAATGTCTTTTAATAAAACAAACATGCTGTTTGGTGACTCTATTTAATTTAATAAATAAACATATGCTACTGGATTAAAAAATCAATTCAAATTGGTGAATTCAAGAAATATCATTTAAAATGTCATGCTTTTATGAAGGTAATATTATTCTTACAGCTATATGTCTATATATGTTTTGATCTCTATCTTTATGTTTTTATCTAGCTCCTGGGCTCTTTTTAAACTTCATAAATAGATCTATGTTAAATATTTCTTCTGGAATTTTGTTATTTTTGTATATGAATTATTTATTTAATGCTTTTTCATGTGAGAAATAATGTAGAGCATATTATTTAAAAATTGTTTCAAACTACCAGAATACACTGTGTATTTGAAAAGGCAAAATGTAAAATACAGTGTGGTTATTTGACAATCCTGTACACAAAAACACCTGTTACTTTCTAAAGACAAACCTTGACAATCTCATTCTCATTTTCCCTAAAGGATAAAATATGTGTCATGGTTGAATACAGTTGCAATCATAAAAATTCTTTATAAAAATTTGCCTGCATTATGCTTCCTTATATGTGAGTATGTTTCTACAATATTTTAGCATTTCTCTAGCCCATTTTTAAGTATCTTGTATTTATTATGGATGTATTACTCAGTCTGTATCCTCAAAATTTTCACAGTCTCCTAAGAGGTAAAACTGTCATTTTAACAGGTTGGGTCCCTGTATAAATTATTGGGTAAAGATTCATGTGTAGTACAAAACCATTAGCTATGTTCCCAACTATTTCTCCTTTTCTCATATTTCTAAGAATACATGGGGGTAAGATTAAGTCAGAAAACTCCAAAACCTATTTATGAGTTTGTCTGTAAATATATCTATTACCTTAAAAGTCAAACAAAATAAAATAAAATAAATATCATTAAGTCCCAATACTTATTCTGTTCAATATTAATTTTGTTATTAAAACTATTTAGAGTCAGACATTCAAGATGACAGAGTAGAGAAAGGCTGCATTTCAAGGTGGCTCGTGGCTCAGGATTTAAGTAGCAGGAATGCTGCTTCTCAGTGAGGTGGGTGAAAGAGGGATTTCACTAAAATTCAATATTGAACATTCAAAGTGTTTTAGATACTCAGAAATTTGGGTATAATAAAGGACGAGTACATTGGAGCCTAGGTTGTTGTAGCACCAGCAGTGGCAGAGATAGCACCACTGGTTTACTACAGAGGGAGGGAAAGCACAGAGAAGCAGATTTGGCATGGAAAAACCTGAGATCAGGAAAGAAGCTTGACATTAGCAGATCCAGATGCTTCACTGTGCACTGGTGCTTGAAAAGTACCCATGTTTCTGAACTGGCCAGGGAGAGCTGAGGTGTAGCCATCTTAAGTTAGCCATCCTACAACTGCTGCTATGCAGCTGGGAGATCAGAGTAAATACTGCCTCACTGTCCCAGCAAGTGCCTACCATGTGGCCTAGGGTATACCCAGCAGAGAGTAAAACCAACCCAGAGAAGATTGTACCTAGGGGGATTCTAGCCAGAAACGTGAAGGAGAGCCCAACTCACTTCTCCTTTTGAGTCTGGTTGCTCATGTGACTAGCAGGCAAGGGTCAGGAATCTGAACAGGCAGGTATGAATACTCTCAGGGACTTCAGTAAGGGAAGGCTGTGCTCATGGGCAGCAGGGTGTGGGGAGGCATGGTTGCCCTGCCCCAGAAGTGGAATTCTTGGGAGGCTCCTGAGATTGAGACTTCCTCTAGATGAGCAACTTCCAGGCCTTAGGGGTGTGTTGAACTAATCTTTCCAGAGCAAACACCACCCAACAAAGCCTTAAGCTTTGACCTAAGCCCCACCCACCAGAACTCCACTTATAGAACTCTACAGTAGCTCCACCCTGGGAGTACATGGATCTGGTCTGTACAGACAAAACTCCAACTAATGGTACTTCCTACATCATACTGGTGAGAAGGGAAGCTGAGATTTATTTCAAAAAACTTCAGTCAGGCCATTTCAACTGGGTGGCAGCTAAGAGAGCAACACAAAAGGAGAGAGAAGTGAAAGGGCTTAACATCTCCAGTGTTCTCTCTCTCTCTCTCTCTCTCTCTCTCTCTCTCTCTCTCTCTCTCTCTCTCTCTCTCCTCAGTACACACTCACAAAGAAATCAAAGAAAGACAGTTGAGCATAGACAGTAACCAGACATCCTGGTCAACTATTTTGACTACCTCAGTGGAGATTATTCCTTCATTTTTCAATGAGAATATTTTTCTTAACCAGGTGTGGTGGCCCATGCCTGTAATCCTAGTGACTTGGAGAATAGGAAGGATGATTCAAAGCTTAAGACCAGCCATAGCAAGCTAACAAGGCCCTAAGAAATGTAGAGAGACCCTGTCTCAAAAATAAAAAATTATTGAGTGTATTATGCTTGCTTATATGTGAATACAAAAAATGAAAATATATCAGGGGACGTGGCTCAGTAGGAAAAATCCCCTGGGTTAAATCCCTGGTATGAAAAAATGTATTTTTTCCTTTGTGTGTGTGTTTATAAATGCTTGCTGTGCTTATTGGTTCAGAAATACATATACATATTTGTTTTAGTCAGTTCTCTGCTGTGAATAAAAAATCTGATCAGAACAACTGTAGAGTAATAAAAAATTATTTGTCTATAGACCCTACCACCACCACTAAACAAGCAGAAGTACCTATTCTCATTTCTGAAAATGCAGATTTCAAGCAAAATTTAATCAGAAAAAAATAAAAAAGCACTACATCCTGGTAAAGAATAAATTAAACAAAAAAGATAAAATGACAGTAAATATTTATGGCCCAAATGTTGACCCACCAAATTTCATAAAAAAAAAAAAAAAAACAACTGCATGACATTAAAACCCACATATACCCCCAACATGATAATGCTAGGTGATTTCAAAACACCCTTATTAACAATAGATCACCAAAACATAATATTGGTAGATATCTCCAACCTAAATAATACTATAAATCAAGTGGACCTAACAGACATATGCAAAATATTTAACCCAAAAAGATGAATTTATATTCTTCTCAGAAGTGTATGGAACTTTTTCCAAAATGGACCATATTCTAGGTCACAAAGCAAAACTTAGCAAATAAAGAAAAATTAATATAATTTCATTGATTCTATCAGATCTTAATGGAATGAAACAAATGAAAAGAAAATTAATCGAAACCACATAAAAGCATGAAGATTGAAGAATATTCTCTTAAATGAAGACTGGATCAAAGAAGAAATAAGAGTAGAAATTAATAACTTCATAGAAACAAGTAAGAACAGAGATACAACATATTAAAATTTCTTGGAAAATATGAAAGTAGTTTGAATAGGAAAATTTATAGCACAAAGTTCCTACAGAAAAAAAAATAAAGAGATTCCATTAAATGAACTTATATTCCACTTCAAGTCCTTAGAAAAAGAAGAAAAAAATGAATTGCAAAACCAATGGAAGACAGAAAATAAGATCAGAGATAAAATTAGTAAAATTGAGAGTAAGAAAAAAATGCATGCAGTCAATGCAATGAAGAGTTGGTTGTTTTCAAAAATAAATAAGATTAATAAATACTTAGTCCAGCTAACCAAAAGGAAAAGAGAAAATTCAAATCAATAAGATGAGTGATGAAAGAAGAACTATCACAAAACTTCTGAAATCCAGAACCTATTTTGAAAATTTATACGCCAATAAACTGGAAAATCTAGAAGACATTCACAAATTTCTGGACACATATGACCTGTCTGAATTAAGCCAGGAAGATATAGAAAACCTGATTAGAATAATAGTAATAGTAAGTACTGAAATTGAAACAGCAATTAGAAGTCTTTAATAATGGTTGCACCAATTTGCAGTCCCACTAGCAATCTATAAGTGTACCTTTTCCCCCACATCCTCACCAATATATTTTGTTGCTTGTAGTCTTGATAATTGCCTTCTGACTGGAGTGAGATGAAATCTTAGAGTAGATTTTATTTGCATTTCTCTAATTGCTAGAGATTTTTAACATTTTTTCATATATTTGTTGATCAATTGTATTTTTTTTGTGAAGTGTCTATTCAGTTCCTTAGGCCATTTATGGATTGGATTATTTGGTTTTTTGATGTTGAATTTTTTGAGTTCTTTATATATCCCAGAGATTAATGCTTTATCTGAGGTGCATGTGGTAAAGATTTTTTCCTATTCTGTAGCCTCTCTATGTTATTCATTGTTTCCTTTGCTGAGAATCTATTTAGTTTGAATCCACCCTGTTTATTGATTCTTGATTTTACTTCTTGTGCTTTAGGAGTCATGTTAAGGAAGTCAGTTTCTAAGCCAACATGGTGAAGATTTGGGCCTATTTTTTTCTTCTGTTGGGCACAGGGTCTCTGTTCTAGTGCCTAAGTCTTTAGTCCACTTTGAGTTGAGGTTTGTGCAGGGTTTAAATTCATTTTGTTACATATAGATTTCTAGTTTTCCCAGAAAATGGGTGAAGAAAATATGGTATTTGTACACAATGGAATATTGAAATTATGGCATTTGCAGGTAAATGGATGGAGCTGGAGAATATCATGCTTAGTTAAATAATCCAATCCAAAAAAATTGAATGTTTTCTTTGATATGTGGATGCTAATTCACAATAAGGTGGGGGGTTAGGGAAAAATAAAGGTACTTTGGATTAGCCAGAAGGGAGTGAAGGAAGGAGAAGGAGTATGAGGGTAGGAAGGATAGTGGAATGAATTGGACATTTTTACCCTATGTACATATATGATATTACATGACCCATGTGATTCTATATAATATACAACCAGAAGAATGAGAAGTTATACTCCATTTATGTATGATGTTTCAAAATGCATTCTACTGTCATGTGTAGCTAATTAGAACAATTAAAAAAAAAAGACTTCCAAAAAAAGAAAATCCCAGTATCTGATGAATTCTCATCTGAGTTTTGCCAGACTTTTACAGAAGAACCAATAACGGTCTTTAGCAAAATATTTCATGAATTTACAACAGAGGGAACACTACCAAAACATTTTATGAAGCCAGTATAATCCTGATACAAAAACCAGACAAAAATAAGGAAAAAGCCCCACAGAACAATATACCTGATGAACATAGATGCAAAAATCCTTAATAAAATATTAGCAATCCACATTCAAAAATACATCAAAAAGACAATATACCATGATCAAATGGGCTTTATTCTATGGATGCAAGTTTGGTTCAAAATACACAAATCAGTAAATGTAATTCATCACTTAAACAGAATTAAGGACAATAACTCTATGATCATCTCAAAAGATGCAGACAAGCCATTAATAAAATCTAGTACCTATTCATATTAAGAATGTTGTAGAAACTAGGGATTGAAGGAACTTGCCTCAAGATCATAAAGGCCATTTATGACAAATCCAAAGTTACCAACATATTGAAAGAAGAAAAACTGAAGGCATTTTCTTTAAAATTAGGAAAAAAGACAAGGTTCTCCACTCCCACTACTCGGATTCAATACAGTCTTCAAAACACTAGCCAGAGCCATCAGGCAAGAAAAGAAAATCAATGCACTACATATAGAAAAAGAAATCAAACTATCTCTTTTATATATATATATAATCTCAAAATACCACCAGAAGACTTCTAGAATTCATAAATGAGTTTAACAAGTAGCAGAATACAAGCTCAACACCCATAAATCAGTAGGTTTTCTATACTCCAAAACTGATTCAGTGGAGGAAGAAATCTGGAAAACCATCTCATTCAAAATAATAATCCCCCAAATTAAGTACTTGGAAATTAATCTAATTGGGCAAAGAATTTTAACATGAAAATCACAAAACACTGAAGAAAGAAATTGAAGAAGACCTTAGAGGATGGAAAGACTCTCATGTTCTTGATTAGGCAGAATCAATATTGTCAAAATGGCCACAATACCAAAAACACTATACATATTCATCAATGACATTGTTCACAGAGTTAGAAAAAAATTCTTAAATTCATTCTTAAATCCATGTGGAAGGATAAGAGACCCAGCATATCCAAAGCAATATTAAGCAAGAAAAGTAAAGTAGGAGTATCACAATACCTGATTTGAAATTAGAACATAGAGCTGTACTGACACAAACAGCATGGTACTAAATTCAAAATAGAAATGAAGACTAATGGAAGAGAATAGAAGACACTACAGCTCTCTGATATTTGACAAAGGCACCAAAAATATATCTTTGAGAAAAGACAATCTTTTAAACATTGTACTGGGAAAACTGGATAATTATATGTAAAAGAAAAGTGAAAATAGAACCCTTCTCTTTCACCCAGAACAAAAATCATATTGAAATGAATCAAAGACAGAGAAATTAGACCAGAAACTTGATAACTGCTAGAAGAAAACATAGGGTAAACATTCCATCATATAGATGCTGCTACTGACTTCCTTAACAAAACCCCCAAAGCACAAGACATAAAACCAAAAATCAATAAGTGGGATAATTTCAAACTAAAAAGCTTCTGTAAAGCAAGTGAAACATTAAAAGCATGAAGGGAGAGCTTATAGAATTGGAGAAAATGTTAGCCACTACTCTCAAATAAGAAAATAATATTCAGAATATATAAAGAACTCAAAAAAACTTAGCACTAAAAAAACAAACAAAACAAAAACCCAATCAATGAATGGACAAAAGAACTAAACTGAAACTTCCCAAAAGAAGAAACACAATAATCAACAAATATATGAAAAAAAATGTTCACCATCTCTAGCAATCAGAGAAATGCAAATCAAAACTATACTAAGATTTCATCTTACTCCAATCAGTATGATAATGTATGAATACAAACAATAATGAATGCTGATGAGGTTGTGGGGAAAAGGTACACTTGTGTATTGTTAGAAATATACAAGGATGCACAATGATTATAGAATCTATCTTTGTGGATGTAAAGAACCATGTTTCTCAATTGCTTTCACGTTTTCCATCTACATAAAATGATAATAATTTTCTGGCATCTATTATTAAACTGGAGGGAATTTGGGGACATTTGATGTGGAGCTTGGAGACAAATGTTTTTCGTATTATACAAAAATAGAACAAGAATTAGAGATAAGATTAAATAGAAAATTTATGTAAAACATTGAAATAAGATATCATTATTATCCAAAGTGCATGTATGAAGACACAAATTGGTGTGAGTATACTATGTATAAAACCAGAGATATGAAAAATTGAGCTGTATATATGTAATAAGAATTATAATGCATTCCGCTGTTATAGATAAATGTAAATAAATAAATACGTTTGATTGTAATGAAAAAAAAAGAAAGATGCAAGGATGGACTGAATGGCACTCTTGAAAGCAGTATAAAGATTTCTCAAAAACTAGGGATATAATGACCATAGACCTAGCCATCCCACTCTTTAATATTTTCCAGAAAGATCTGAAATCAGCATACTATAGCAACACAACAACAACAACATTTATGCATCACAATTCACAATAGCTAAATTATGGAATTAACCCAGATGCCTGTCAATAGATGAATGGATAAAGAAATTTGGGTGTATATACATATATACACATATACACAATGGAGTTCTACTCTACCATAAAGAAGAATTTAGTTATTGCATTTGCCAGCAAACTGATGGAAGTAGAGAATATTGTGATAAGTAAAATAAGCCAAATTCAGAAACTCAAATGTTTTATCTCATATACGGAAGCTAGAATAAAATAAAGGAAAGGGAAGGGACAGGTAGGATATCATAAATATAAAGGGAAGATCAGTAATGTAGAAGAACAAGGTTACAAGTCAGTATGGAGGGATGGGCAAGGGTAGGCAATGTAGAATGAATTTGTAAAAAAAAAAGTCATGTTATGTACATATAAAATATACCAAAGGGAATTTCATCTTTATGTATAAGAAAAAGAACAAATCAAATATAAATAGACAAGCAAAGGAATTCTTGTAGAAGAATAATGGAAGAGGAGAGAGAAGTTGAAGGGAGAAAAGGGAGAGAAAATGGGCATCATGAACTGAAATCAAATTCCATGCATGCATGTGTAGATTGAAATGAACCTAACTATTATGTATACCTATAAAGCTCCAATTAAAAAATGAATACATCACAATTTAAAAAAAACTAGTCAGTTTCTTATAGGCAATGAATAATTAGAGTGCAATGGTTAGATTTTGGTTTGAAATTTGCTAGAGTTCAATAGTACATATAAACATGGATGTATATATATTTTAACCTTTTATTTAATCTTCTTTTTGTCTAAATAAGACAGATAATAATGATTTTGCAGATGAATCTTCACTATGCCTACACATATTAAATTTTGTAATTGTTCCATTTACAATCTAAAACTAGAATAACACTGACATGTGAAAAAAAGATCATTTTATATTTTCTAAACAATTTTAAACCCAAGTTAATAGGAATATTTCTAAATAATTCCTATTTCATTGCTACCAAACATGTAAAATGTCACTGGAAAAAGTCAAATCATCACACATTGTATTACTTGTGTTTACTCATGTATTCTCTACAATTAGGACTATGGATAAAAATCTAGTTTTAAATTGAAAAGATTTCACACTAATGAGCAAATACTGGTTTTATATCTCCCTAAAAACTGTTCTGTTCAATATTCCATGGCAAATTTTGTCCTTGAAGCAAAAAGAAAGATGGATTATTCGTGTCTCATTAATTTTTATGTAAAATTATTTTTTGTTCTCTTGGTTGCTCCTTCCCTAAATTGGAAGGGAAATAACTAAAGATATTTTTTCATGAGTTTAATTGTCTAGATTTATACATCTACTACTGCCATAGCAAAATGAATATTATGGATATCAATTACAAATAGTAAATACTTTTGTTATCCACTGTATTAATTTTAAGGCAGTTAGAATGTCAAGATGGATAAAGAAACAGAAACAGAAAAAATAAGGAGTGAGGAGAAAATCACTGCTATTAATCAATATTACCTCCTTCACTAAAATATAAGTAACAAATTTTCAAAATCAACAGACTTTTTAAATATAAAAGATTGTGCTATAATTGCTGAATTTTTCTTAAACCTTCAACCACAGCTATTCCTAAAAACAAGATAATTTTTATGTCATTTATTTCACATTGTTCTATCATTTTAAGAACAGAGCAGCATTTCATTTATGAATCACAAACCTATTACAGTCTAAAAATTGAATAAACTAAACAAAGAAAATATTTGAATAAAATTAACAATTATAAAATTTTATTAAACTATTTTTAGTATTAAGATTTAACAGGAAAAGTAAACACATGCTACCCAGGGCTTTTTTTTTTTTTTTTTTTTACTGATTCTGATTAGGGACTGCTTTCTTAGATAAGCTATAGCAGAATCAAACTTATCTCTTTTAATATCTTGCTATTGTGGTTGTTCAAAGAATCAAGATTATTTAACTGAGAGGTGAACATTGAGAAAGATATTAATCACCCAGCAAAATTACCAAAGAATACATATATGTACAAAAAACACTTTAGGTTTCAATAAGGATGTATATTACAGACAAAAAAATAGGGATGGAAATGAATGCAGATAAAGAAATAACATTGAAGATACAAGTGCATGTATTAATATACATTATCTTTTAGATGATATTTTAAGAAGATGGAACCCAGTACCTTACACACAATATGTAACCACTGAGCTATATCCCCAGCCCTAATACCTAATTAATTAATTAATTAATTGTGTGAGATTTTCTTTTTTTTCCCAAAGTGTGCCTTCTCTGTATATTCCTGAATCTAATAGAATTTATGTTACAAATCCAAGTATCCTTTATTTAAAATTTTTGATTTATAATAGTTACTATTAGTCTCATGATTCAAAAATAACTAAATAATAAATATGTAAACAACTAAATATAATATCTAAATAATATTTATATTTTTACAAGAGAATGAAAAATTTAAAGATTGTTTAAAAATCTACATATATAAAACTATAAACTATAAAGGCATAAAAGACATAGGCAGTTAACTATAAAGGCATAAAAGACAAAGGCAGTTAAGTACTAAGTAAATGCAGAAATAATATAAATAAAAGTAGAAATAAATGAGAACATTTTGGTGTCAAATAATAGGGTAGCAAATATTTGAAACAAACTTTCTACATAAGGAAAAAATCAACAGAAGTAAACGGTGGTATAAAAATTTAACAAATATTTTTAATTTGTGAAATACAATTTTGAGAGAAAGAAGTAGAAATCAGACAATCTGAATAAGAACATTAAGTAAATCTGCTTTTAAGTATAAATAAGCAAAAAATATATATGTGATGATACCATTTATTATTCAAGTTTCTCTAGAACATAGAGTAGTCTACTAATAATCATAGTTTTACCAGTTTTAGTTACCATAGTGAATAACATTTTAAAAATATTAAATGGAAAATTCAAGAAATAGGTAATTCATAAATTATAAATTGCATATCATTTTGAGTAACATGTATCTCACTGTGTCCTCTTTCTTCCTGTCTAGAATGTGAATGAATCATCCCTTCATCCAGTGTACCCATGTTGTTTATGCTGCCCACCTGTTAATCATGTAGCTATGTCAGTTATTAGACTCACTGTCACAGTCTCACAGTACTTGTGTTCAAGTAACCCTCATATAGTAATGCAATGCTACATCATAATGCCTATGTCATTCACCCCATTTCTTGTCTTCATATAGGCATTGTGTCATCTCAAATAATCATAAGTCAAAGATTGAGTAAAGTAGCATAATATAATGAGAGAAGCCACATTCACAGATTTTATTATAACATATTGTTATAATTATTTTATTTTATTATTGGTTATTATCATTAGTCTATTTTTTTGCCTAATTTTTTTGGGGGGGTAATGAGGATCAAACTCAGGGACAATCAAAAACAGACACATCCCTAGCCCTATTTTGTATTTATTATTTAGAGACAGGGTCTCAGTGACTTGCTTAGCACCTCACTCTTCAAAAGTCTGGCTTTGAACCTGTCATCCTCCTGTCTGAGCCTCCTGAGCTGCTGGGATTATATGTGTGTGCCACCACACTTGGCTTGCCTAATTTTTAAGTTAAACATTAGTATAGGTATATATGTGTAGGAAAAAAAAAATGTATGCAGCATTTTGTGTTCACTACGTTTTCTGATATCTACTGGGGACCATAGAATGTATCAATTATGGATAAGGAGATTCTATTGTCTGTTTTCTTAAAATTCAGTATGTATTGTAAGCCAAAAAAACAAATTAAGTTCTAACATACATACATATATACAAATATATACATTTAACTCTTTAACTATATATGTATATATAGTTCAGAAATCTAAACCATTCTACAACCAAAATTTAGTAAAAAATAATTATTTTCATTCTTTTTTCAACAAAATTTTACTTATCTTAGATTTTAATATCTATTGTATTTATTAAAATTATTGTTAGATAATCTTAAATTTTTATTTCTTCTTTGATTACAGAAGAGAATTTGAAGTGGAAGTATTTGTTAATAACATTTTTAATAAACAGAGCACAATTAATGAAAAAAAAAGATGATATTGAAACCTGAGTTTCTCTTTGTATGCTGGCAGGTGGGGTGTGCACAAGCACATGGTCTCTGCATCTGAAAAGTGCTGTAGTTTTTAATCATGGGCTATGCCCTCCAGTGTTGCAGCAGACTCCAGCAGCTCACCCTCAATTTCTTCTTTCAGGGTTCTTTTCTTCTTTCAGGGTTCTTATTAATTTAAAGAATGAAATCCAGAGACTAAGGTGAGTGGATCTCATCAGATGATTTATTCCAGTGTGCATAGAAACAGAATTTCCTCAGTATGAGAGGGGACCCAGTGGGGGTTGCAGTCTGTATGTGCTAGTCTAGCGGTTCATATAGCACTTGGGTTAATGATATTGGTTCAAACTATTGTTAATCATGGTTTGTAAAAGTGTTAATGCTATAGGCTGAAATTTATCCTAATTAGTGTTTGGAAAAGTACTAATACCAAGGCTACTGGTCTAAAATTATGCTAATTAGTGTTTGTAAAAGCACTAATTCTATTAGGTAACTCAAGTCTGAACTTCAATTCAGATCTGCCCCACTTCCATTTTCTCCCCATTCCTCTCCCATGTCATTATGTAGGTGTTGTATCATCTCACATCATCACAAGAAGAATGAGTACAGTACCATAAAATGAAAGGTCACATTCACAGATATTATTATAGCATATTGTTATAATTGTTTTATTTTATTAATGTTTGTTTATCATTATGTTTTTGTTGTCTGTCTGTTTGTTTGTTTGTTTGGCTTCATCAGGAAACAAGAGGTTTAGGTAATTGGATGGTGGATGCTGGGTAGTTCTGAGACATGGTGCTGAGTAGAGCTGCAACAGTATGTGGTGTGGGCTTCTGTAGCAGGCTTTGCATCTTGCCCAGCCCTGGCTGCTATAGGGTAACATGTCAGCTTGTCTTGGCTCAGGCCTTCTATGCCTCATGCCCACTGCTGGCATGGTAGTCTCCAGGCAGCAGTGGCCCATGCTTGCCTCCTGCTCTCCAACCTACCAGCATCACCATTCTACCTATCTACAGCTCTACCATCTCACTGCCACTTCTGGGCAAGGACCAGTGGGCCAGCTGTGTGGATTTTTGCCCTGGCATCAGTGAGCTGTGTCAGCATAGCATGTGCCACTAGACCTACCTAATATGCAATCATCCATATCTATGCCTAAAAGGTAGGAGAAGATAGAGCAATATGACTCATCATATCTGTGCCCCTGTCTTTTCACTTTTGCCTTCTTGTTAAATCACTGCAATAAAATAAGTAACTTTTAGCTTCTGCAAAAGGCCCAGGCTTATAAGGAAACAGAGTTTAAAGAATGAGAAGATTAATTTCTATTCTGAGCAATACACGTAATGATATGAGATGGTCATCATTTTAGCTGGATCTAACAACTTGGAATTTAAAGTGGATTATTTATGCATCTGATGATAAAACTAGAACAAGAAAATCCAAGGAATAAAAAACCTAGTCAGGAGAGATTTTTTATATATGCAATGGTCCAAGACCAAGAAAGAGATGGTAGATTTAAAAGGTGAGTAACTGACTCAGAGTTACATAGCAAATCAAAGACACAGAGAAGGAGGTAACTAGATAAGATCAAAAATACAAGAGGGGCTGGTAAGTGACCTTTCTAAGATGTGGCTTCTAAACACAAATCTCAATGGCTGGATCTGTGCTCAGATCCCTTTACTTACTTCTAAGGCTCACAATGTGTATAATTTGGGGGAGGATAACTTATATTTTAAGAGGTATACTTCATGAATCGTCATTGACACAGAATACAGGGGGAACTGGGTCCTTAGAGTTAGTTACAAAACATCAGTTTCTGCACTATATGCATAATATTAGGGCAACTAAAATGTATAAGGTTGACACCTTTAAGACAGAGAAAGGACAGAATTCCCAGAGGCCAGAAGAGGGGTAATAAATCTCTTTGTGCAGCCAAATTGGGTCTAAGAACTCAGATCCCTGGGAGCAACCTACATTTCTGGAGCCAGGATTTAGAATTAAGAAACTAACCAGAATCTAAAAGTTTGGGGCAGATCCTTGGAACTCTCATTAGAATTTTAAATACCTCTGAAAATAGCCCCCAAATATACTGTTAATCTTCTAGGGTCACAAGAACATATTTGAGTTTTATTAGGTGGTAGTTTGGTGTCTTAAAGTAGCAACTCCTCATCCCTTTCCCTGGACTCTGAGTTGGAGGCTCTGGACAGGTGCAACTTGCTATGCAATTTTAGAGGCCATGACAATGCTTCAGTGTGAAAAGTTGTACTTGATAAGGTTTTCCTGTTCTATCTATGTACTTTGTAACAAGTAATTTACGTTTGTGGCATGAGAATTTATCTAGCTATTTAATTACTATCTCCTATTCTTTGAAAAAGTCTACCTCCAAAAGGATAAAAGCATAATCTACCCACCTATCTTCTAGAGAGTTCTGGGGTTCTGGTCTCAAGGATTATTAATATTACGTATCCTGCTCTAAATTGAACTTGATAGGCAATAGTTACACAACTTATTTATGAGCTGGCTATTTAATTGATGGCACCAGAAACTAAAAAAAAAAAAAAAAAATAGAACTTCTTTTTTTTTTTTCTTTGGTACTAGGGATCGAACCCAGGGGCATTTAACCACTGAGTCATGTCCCCAGCCCTTTTTTGTATTTTATTTAGAGACAGGGTCTCACTGATTTGTTTAGGGCCTTGCTAAATTGCTGAGGCTGGCTTTGAACTGGTGATCCTCCTGCTTCAGCCTCCTGAGACATTGGGATTACAGGAATTTTTAATGAGTTCCACAGTGGCAGGTTTCTGGGTGGAGTCAGTGAGACTTGATTTGGTAAGTAAATGTATTTACTGAAAAGCACTAATTCAGTATGAGTTCTTGGTAAATTCAGCAAAAGATGTCTTTGCCAATCAATGACATAGAGTTCTGGAATTATCATCTTTGGCATGGACCATGTAAGCTTGATATAGTGTAGGCAGCAGTAAAGGGCTGAATACCAGAGATTCTCTTCCAAAATTGTTATTGTATTATACATCCCACTTAATAGAGAATGAGCTACCACTATAACTGAGTGATTTTCTTACTACCCTAATGAATGGTGGCTGAGAGCCAGATTTAATTCAAATGAAAATTTTAATGTGCTTTTTCTTCTACATCAGTGCTGTGGAACAAATTTATGATTTTACGTTTATTATCCCACTTAATCTTCACTCTTCAAAGAAGGTATTGTTTTTACCTACTAAGGTACAGCAAGTTAATAAATGTTTAACAGATGACAGAGTTTGTGGTAAAGAACATTCTTGAATTGTAAGCAATCATAAGAGTAGGTATTGACATATATAATTGAAATGTCTGGGAGCAGACTTAGCCTCAAGCAGCAGTGTTGCAGTCTGAATGGATATAATCAGGTTTTAGAATTTTTCTATGCTGGTTTCATTCTTAGGCTTCAAGTAGCGACTGAACAGCTTCTATCAAGTTTAAAGCCACATCCTGCCAAGTTTAAGTGTACAGAAAATGTGGTGATTTTGTACAACATTCTCTATAGGTGGCACCAATTTGATCATGCCACTGGCATTGTAGCAAGGTGAGTAGATTCAATCCTCTCTCAGCCAGGCCTGAATAGAAATGTGCAGGAGGACAGCTTCACAGGAACATATGGACCAAGAATGAAATATGAGAATAGTTTCCCCAGAGACAAGGGAGGCCAATTTACAGAAAATGAATGAATGACAAAATAAAAACAAAGCAAATGTCCAATAGAGCGTTATCCCAAAGTCCAATACCTAGCTGTGTGCCCACAGTCACACTGTGGCTTCTCAAGGCTCTGACGCTTACTGTCAAGTGTGAATTCAGGTTCTTTTAGAGACCCTGAGTGATAGGAAATAGAATGGGAATTCAGGGCAAAGAAGTTGAAGAGGAGAAAAATATCTGGTAGACCCTTAGATTCCTATGAATGGACCATCAAAGAAGCTAACTTCATAATTCTTAGTCGTTCTCAACTCAAATTTGTTTACATCCATTCCAATATATCTATATCTACAACCTAATTCTTACTCTAAGGAATAGTTCTTTCTTCTCAGTAATACAATCTGACATTCACCTCTGCATTCAACCTCCAGCTGCCCTAGAATAAGCCTTCAAAATCCAATTCTCCAGTTCTGCCAGGACTGCCAATCTATTGATTCTTCCATGATTTTTAATTTCACTTTCTCCTTCTTCATGATAAATTTCAAGATTTTTCATTTCTATGTGGCAAAATTTAGTCTCCACTGCTTCCATGAAACAAAAGTTCTTGAGTTATCCCCACACAGGTGGTTCTGAAAGAAATTGTGAACCCCATTGAAAGACAATTTGGATGCCTTAGAGGATTTTACCAAGAGTGAAGTCACCCAACATGAATCCCAGTTCTCGGTTCTAAAAAGATATATTAATACCCACCCGTTCAGGTTGGATGAGGCATGAACAAGAAAAGCACTTTGCACAGTGACAGAGTCAAAGGCTAGGCATGGGGCCTTCCTGAAGGAGCCATATTAATTGGTGAGTGACTTCGTTCTGTCAGCATCTCTAAGAGACTTAGTTCTCTGAAGTTTCAGCAGTAAGGTTTTTGTTTGTTTGTTTGTTTACACAAATGGAGCACAACTTTACATTTTTCTTGCTGTATATGATGTAGACTCACACCATTTATACAATCATACCCATACATACAGTAATAATGTCCATTTCATTCTACCATCTTCACCCCACAAACTCCCCCTCACCTCGCTTCCCTCTGCTCAATCCAAAGTTCCTCCATTCTTTCCTTGCACTCTGCCCATTATGGATCAGCATCCACTTATCAGAAAAAAAATAAATAATAATTTGGCCTTTGAATTTGGGGGATTGGCTTACTTTGCTTAGCATGATATTCTCCAACTCCATCCATTTACCCATAAATCTCATAATTTCATTCTTCTTTAAGGGAAGTATTCCATTGTGTATATATACCACAGTTTCTTTATTCCATTGTGCATATATGCCACAGTTTCTTTGTCCATTCATCTATTAACAGGCATCTAGGATGTTTTCACAGATGAGCTCTTGTGAATTCAGCTGCTATAAAAATTGAGGTGGCTGCATCACTATAGCATGCTGACTTTAAGTACTTTGGTCATAGACCAAGGAGTGGGATAGCTGGGTCAAATGGTGGTTCCATTACAAGTTTTCTAAGATATCTCCATATGGCTTTCCAAAGTGGTTGTACCATTTGCAACTCCACCAGCAATGAATCAATGTACCTTTTCCCCCACATCCTTGTCAGCATTTATTTTTCATTGATATTTTGATAACTGCCTGCCGCAGTCTGGCTGGGCACAAAATCACAAGCCACTCAAGCAGGAACAAACTTTATTTCCAAAACTCCTGCGAATGCCACACACGCGGCCTTCTCCTGGGACACACTACACCAACAGGAAATCCCTCCTCTGGAATTCCCTCCTACCACACATCCCCAACCAATGGGAACTCTCTGGGAATCCAGAGCTCCAAAGTAGCAGGCCAAGGCGGACAGCAGGGGTCTAATCTCCAATTGAATGCACATCTTAACATAATCATTATCATCTCAATGGCTTGCTGGGGTCACCTTTCAACCAAAAATGCCATGCGTCATTCCTACTTGGCTATGGCTCTCAGCAACTGCCATTCTGACTTGAGTGAGATAAAATCCAGTACTTTTGATTTGCATTACTCTAATTGCTAGAGATGTTGAACATTTTTACAAAAATTTGTTGATTGATTGTATATCTTCTTCTGTAAAGTGTCTGCTCATTTTCTTAGCCCATCTTGACTGGGTTATTTATTTACTTATTTATTTACTTATTGGGGGTTAAGTGTTTTGAGATCTTTATATCCTGGAGATTAGTGCTCTACCTGATATGGGTGTGGCAAAAAATTGCTCCCATTCTGTAGGCTCTCTCTTCACTTCATTAATTGTTTCTTCTGCTGAGAAGAAGCTTTTTATTTGAATCCATCTTATTTTTTTATTCATTTTTTATTCTTAATTTTACTTCTTGTGTTTTAGAAGTCTGTTAAGGAACTCAAGTCCTTAGCTGACATGATAAAGATTTGTGCCTGCTTTTTTTCCTTTTTAGGTACAGAAAGTCTCTGGCCTAATTCCTAAGTTTTTTGATCCACTTTGAGTTGAGTTTTGTGCATGGTGAGAAATAGAGGTTTAATTTCATTTTGCTGCATATGGATTTCCAGTTTTCCCAGCACCATTTGTTGAAGAGGCTATCTTTTCTCCAATGTATGTTTTTGGCACCTTTGTCTAGTATGAGATAACTGTATTTATGTTGGTTTGTCTCTGTGTCCTCTATTCTGTACCATCAGTCTACATGTCTGTTTTGGTGCCAATACCAACTGTTTTTGTTACTATAGCTCTGTAGTATATAGTTTAAGGTCTGGTATTGTGATGCCTCCTGCTTCACTCTTTCAGCTAAGAATTGCTTTGGCTATTCTTGGTCTCTTATTTTTCTAAATGATTTTCATGAGTGTTTTTTTTATATTTCTATGAGGAATTTCATAGGGTTGGAATTGCATTAAAAACGGCTTACACTTTTGGTTGTATGGTCATTTTGAAAATATTAATTCTGCCTATCCAAAAATAAGGGAGATCTTTTCCTCTTCTAAAGTCTTCTTCAATTCTTTTCTTTAGTGTTCTTTAGTTTTCATTGCAGAGTTTTTTCACCTGTTTTGTTAGTTTGATTCCCAAGCATTTTATTTTATTTTATTTTATTTATTTTATTTTATTTTGCTATTGTAAATAGAGTACATTTCCTAATTTCTCTTTTAGAAGATTCATCACTGGTGTATAGAAATGCATTTGATTTATGGGTATTGATTTTATATCCTGCTACTTTGCTGAATACATTTATTAGTTCTAGAAATTTTCTGGGGGAATTTTTTGGATCCTCTAAGTATAGAATTGTCATCAGCAACTAGTGATAGTTTGAGTGCTTTTGTTTCCTATCCATATAGCTTTAATTTCTTTCATCTAATTGTTCTAACTAGAGTTTCTAGGACTATGTTGAATAGAAGTGGTGAAAGAGGGCATCCCTGTCTTCCTCCAGTTTTTAGGGGGAATGCTTTCACTTTTTCTCCATTTAGAATTATATTGGCATTGAGCTTAGCATAGATAGATTTTAGAATGTTAAGATATGTTCCTATTATCTCTAGTTTTTCTAGTGTTTTGAACATGAAGCAGTGCTGTATTTTGTATTTTGTATTTTGCTGATTTTTCTGCATCTATTGAGATAATCATGTGATTCTTATATTTAAGTCTATTGATGTGATGAATTATGTTTATTGATTTCCATATGTTGAACCAACCTTGCATCCCTGGGATGAGCCCCTCTTGATCCTGGTGCACTATTTTTTGATATGTTTTTGTATTAGATTTGCCTGAATTTATTGAGAATTTTTGCATCTATGTTCATTACAGATATTGGTCTGAAGTTTTCTTTATTTGATGTGTCTTTGTCTGGTTTTGGTATCAGAGTGGTATTGGACTCATAGAATGAGTTTGGAAGGGTTCTTTCCTTTTCTATTTTATGGAATAATTTAAGAAGAATTGTTACCTCTGCTGCTGCCATGGTCATCATTAGTTGGGGTAACTCCCATCTTGGGACACTGGCTAGGGCCTAGAAGCAATATCAAGGTAGCTATAATCCCCTAATTCCCCTCCCCACAGTGTCTAACCTGGCACAGCATCTGCAGCTACATGGCTGGTCTGATACAGAACAGCTCTGTGCAACAGGTGTGCAAGCCCCATATCTCCGCCCACAAGACCTCCAGAGCAACAGATTCCTGACTTGGAAGACTATATTCAATGTGCTATGAAACATTGAGGGACATTGAAATGGGGAACTGAGTTTCAGTTAAACTGATATAATATATGAACAGAGATTTATTTTTATGTGGAAAAGACTTAGCAGTTGTGGGGTCTTATAGGTTGAATATTTTAGAAGAAGGCTGGCAAGTTGGATGCTAGGGACCCAGGGAAAATTTGGTATTGCTGCCCTGAGCAATATGAAAAAGAATGTATTTTGTGGGGAGGGGAGCTTGGTCTTTCCTCTTAAGACCTTCAACAAAGCCTACAGAAACCTTTACTCAAAATCTACTCATTTAACTGTTAAGTAATCTGAAAAAATACACTTACAGCAATATCTAGGCTGATATTTACAACAAAGTGTATACTATAGCCTAGCAGACATATAATCTCAACAATCACCTGGGCCTAGGTGTTTCTTACCCGATTTCAGTCTCTATTTTTTTCCAAATGTTAGTAAAGCCTAACTTCTTTGATAATGTAATAAGAATAACAATAGTACTGACCATTGTTATTGAGGTTATACCACATACTTCCTGCCTGGATGCAGTCAAATCATTAGACCCAAGACCAAGATCTCATCTTTCTATGTAGATACATTAATGCATGCAGGAGGAAAAATTCTTGGATCACAGTAACCAACACAAATATTCCCCCTCCTACTTGTACCTCTCAGGATAATTTCAAAATGTACTAAAAAGAGTGCCCTGTGCAACTGTCCAGAGCAGCCCAAGCTTTGTCCCCCTAGAGGAGAGTGTCTGGCAATGCTTTAGTTCAACAAGCAAAATATCAATACTCAAAATGTATTTTTTTTTGGGGGGGAGAGCTTCATTTGTTGTATAAAGTGGAACATGCAGAGAAGAGATTTCATCTGCTCTTAACAGTTACCTGAGCCTTTGGAACTAGGTCACTGTGGATCCTAGGCTTCTGTTTGTTCTCACTGCATCTCTGTGAGAAATAAAGTTACATTGTATGACTTCTGTTTTACTAGATGCATATGCTAACAGCTAGGTTTGTGTGAAACCCTTTTCCATATCTAGGAATCTAAAAAGAAATCAGCAAGGTGTTTAGAGTCCTCCCCTAAAAGTGAGAATTGGTACAAAACATCTTTCACCTCGACAGAAGAACCCCTTACTGACTTATCATTCCCCCAGCTTTGCCCATCTATGTTCTTTGTTCTCAGACTCACAGAACAGTCTACCTAACATAAAAATGGCCATGACATTTACATGCTTAAAATCCTTTATAACTGGTTTTCTCTGCAAATTAAAGTCTGACATTCTTATCGTGATGTATTGTTTATTTATTCCTTTATGACAAATTACCCTAGGGCCTAACAGTTAAAAACAACAAGCATTTATTTTCTCAGAGTTTCTATGGGTCAGAAATCAGGTGAGGCTTATCCACATCCTCTGGTTTAAGGGAACCTCACCAGGGAGAAGAGATCAACAGTGACCACTGACTTTTTATTGTTGGAACTATGTTTTATTGGTACATTATTTAATTTCCAAATATTGGATTTTTTATTTTAAAAAATGTTTTATACTTTAATTCCATTTTGGTGATAAAAGATGTTTTGCATAATTTAAAATCTTTGAAATTTATTTGTACCTGTTTTATTGTCCAGATTACAGATTATTTTGATAAGTGTTTCAAGTAGTCTTGAAACCAAAGGACACTGTATTGTGTCGCGACCCCTCGCCGGCAAGGGAAAACACGACACAGGATTCTTCTTTCAGCAGTTTATTCAGGCCTTGATTCAAGTATCATCTTCTAGTGACCCCCCCCGACGAGCGCCCAAGCACAGCCTAATAAAGCCTCCCGCATAGCAATCCCAAGCTGCCACATGGATCTCTCTCATAGGGTGGGAAGGGATTGCGTGCCAATTCTCCATATAAGGAGTTGTTTATCACAGGCCACAGTGGAAACCGGCGCCATCTTCTAATGGCGGCCACGGTCTATAAGAATGGCTTACCACAGTATTGATGGGTGAAGTATTCTCTAAATGGAAACTAGGTAAAGTTGGTTGATGACTTTGTTCAAATGTCAGAATATCTACTGATTTTCCATTTATTACCTTAATTATAAAGAGAACTATTTAAATCTCCAAGAATAACTGTGATCTGTCTACTGCTTTTAGTCTTACCTATATTTCTTTAATGTATTTTATAATTCTTCTACATAATTATACACACTTAGAACTGTTGTGAACTGAATATTTGTGCCTTACCTCCCCGATTAATACTAGAACCCTAATCCCCAATAGAAAACTTTCTCTCCTCTCTCTCACTCTCTCCCAACCATGTAAGGATACAACAATATGTCATAATATTAATATTTGAAAATTAGTAAGCTACCTCTCTAGATACCTGATCTTCTAGCTCTTGATCTGATACTTCCTAACCTTAAGAACTGTGAGAAAAATATTTATTGTTGAAGCCATACAGTCTATGGTGACTTGTTAGAAAAGTCTGAATTAAGACAAGGATTGTTATGTTCTATTAATAAGTTGATTCTCTAATTTTTATGAAATATACTTCATTTATCAATGGCAAGGTTCTTTTTCTGCAATACAATTTATCTGATATGAATAGTAACTGTTACAACTTTCTTTTGATCAGCAGTTATATGGTATACATTTTTTTCTATCACTTTATTGTTGTGCTAAACCTATCTTCATTTAAAGTGAAACTCATTCTCCAGGATTATAAAAAAATATTTAAATAATAAATTTTAGGGGCTGGGGATGTGGCTCAAATGGTAGCATTCTTGCCTGGCATGCGCGGGTGCTAGGTTCCATCCTTAGCACCACATAAAAATAAAATAAAGATGTTGTGTCCACCAACAACTAAAAAATAAATATTAAAAAATTCTCTCTCTCTTTCTCTCTCTTTAATAATAATAATAATAATAATAATAATAATAATAAATTTTAAAAAGAACCCTGACTTAATACTCATTAAGAAAGTATAGAGTTGGGTTCTACTTTTTTATCCAACCTAACAATATATGCCTTTTAATTGGACTACTTAGACTATTTATATTTGCTGCAATTACTGATATAATTGGATCTATCTTGCTATTCATTTCTTCACAGTTTCATAATTTACTTGTTTATTTTTTCCTTTTTCTTGCCTTATTTTGGATTAATTATATTTAGTGGTACTTATAACTTCACTATTGGCTTATTAGCTACTAATAATATTAACTTATAACTAATAATACAGCCTTGCATATTTTTTAATCTGCCACTGTAAGGTTTAAAATATATATCTTTGGCACTTTGTAGTCCACAATCAGGTACTATTATACATCAAATTATGCTTCATAGTAACAAAAGTAGCATAGAATTAACATCAAAACAGACATGAAGACAAATTAAATAGAGAAGACATGGTAAAAAAAAATCCACATAGATAACGATTATCTGATCTTTGTCAAAAATGCCAACAACATATGTTGGCGAAAAGGTATCATTTTTTAGAAATAGTACTGAGAAAACTGGATGTTCATAGTAGAAGAATGAAACTACACCTTAACTCTCATCTTGCATGAAAATTAATTCAAAGTTGATAAGAGACCTAGGTATTAGACCAGAAACACTTCAACTATTAGAAGAAAACATAAGGTCAATACTCCATCTTATTGACAGAGGCATGAACTTCCTTAATATGACTCATAAGCTCAAGAAATAAAACTAAATATCAATAAGTGGAATGGCATTAAAAAAAAAAACTTCTGCACAGCAGAAACAAGAGCAAGAGAGAAGAACCTACAGAAGGAAGAAAATATTTTCAAGCTATTTTTCAGACAGGGGATTAATGTACAGCCTATATAAAGGAGTCAAAAAACAAATAACTCAATCAATAAATGGGCAAAAGATCTAAACAGACATTTCTCAAAAGAAGAAATACAAAAAGTCAACAAATATATGAAAAAATGCTCAATATCTTAAGCAATCATGGAAGTGTAAAAACTACACTAAGATTTTAACTCAATCCAGTATAATGGCAATCATCAAGAGCACACATGAAAATAAAAGCCAGGAATGATGTGAGGAGAAAGATACATTGTTGGTGGAACTGCTTCATGTAAACTACTTTGGAAAGAAGTATGGAAATTCCTCAAAAGATTAGGAATCAAACCACCTTAACCCAGCAATCCCATTCCCTGATATTTACACAAAAGAAGTAAAATCAGCTTCCTTAAGTCATGCATGCACACCCATGATTTAAGCAGCACAGTTCACAGTATCCAAATTATAGTACCGGCCTAACTGCCCATCAACACACAAATGAATAAAACAAGTTGTGGTATTTAAACACAATATAGATTTTTCAGCCCTGAAAAAACAAAATTATGTCATTTTCTGCTAAATAAGTGAAACTGGAAAACATCATGCAAAATGAAATAAGCTAGACACAGAAAGTTAAGGGTACAAAGTTTTCTTTCATATGTGGAAGCTAGAAAGAGAGAGAGAAAAATATTGAAAAAAAAAGTGATTTCACAAACAGAACTGAGACCAATAGAGGATGTGGGAGGGAGGCAATAACAGAAGGCATTAGGGAAGTACTGGGGTGTAATAATCTATCAAATTATACAATGTTCATGTATGAACAAACTACAATGAGGTACTAACTACTAATGAGGTATATATATACTTAGAATGCATAAACTAAAATAGTAATGGTAACTATTAATAATAATATCGATAGAAGGGAGATTATTGGAGTAGAGCTAGCAGAACTGGAGAAGGAAGGTGAAGGTACTGGGGAATGAGACTGATGAAATTGTGCTGTGTACATATGCAAACATGGCATAATGAATCCTACCACTATGTAAGATTATAATGCACCAATAAAAATATTGTAAATGTTTTCTTAAGAAATTAATAAGTTGAAAACAGCAGATTATCTTTTGAAGGAATTAAAATATGAAAATGGATGATTTTATTTACTCATATATTTGCTATTTCCCATCATATTTATTGCATTATGTTGATCTACATTTTCCCCTATTGTTTCTTACCTTTTTTCTGAAGATTTTCTTAAACACTTATTGAAGTTCAAGTCTACTGAATCTACTGCCTTTTTTGCTTGCCTGAAACTGTCCTTTTTTCACCTTTACAATTGAAAGTTATTTTCACTTGATTTAGAATTCAAAGTAGCCAGAAATTTTGTTAGTTATTTTTTTTAATTTTAGCTTGTATGCTTCTTGATTTACAACAAGATTACATATCAATAAACCCATCATAAGCTGAAAGACTCATAAGTTGAAAATGCATTCAATATATCTAATCTACTGGATATCACAGTTAGCAACATAGTGTACTACACAGTACGTGATTACTTGGTAAGCTTGGAATTTTACCTTGCTACTGCCAGCATCAGGAGAGTATCATATCACATATTGCTTGCCCTGGAAAAGATCAAAATTCCAAATTTTAAATACAGATTCTAGTGAAGGCATCATCAAGAGCACACATGATAATAAAAGCCATAATCAAATTAAAAAGTCACAAGCTGAACCATTGTATGGTGGGACCATATGTACTTCAAATATGACTATACATTGTCTCCTGGATGCATAGATTCTGACATGAAAATTGCTCTCATCCTCAGCTTCTGTAGATCAGTAGACTACTCTCTCTTTCAGTGTAACTATCTCCATTGTAAAACACTGTCCTACAAATTCTAGATGCATTAGCTTAAATGTTTACTTCCATCTTCTCAACTTAGCAATTCCACAGGACTCTGATTTCCCCTCTTATAGCTACAAATTGAGAACTGCCTCTCAGCAGTAAGTTAGAAATTCCATGTAGGTCACCTCATTTGGTTTTCTTTCCTTGGGAACCAAAGTATGTTTTTATTTGTTGTAGAATATCTAAAATCATTGCTGTATATATTTCATCTAACTTTCTGTTACATAAGGATGTGTGTCCATACCTGTAAATGCTATCATCAATGAAAGAAAGTGAAGCTAGGAATATTATCCAATACATTTTCATCTGCATTTTACTCCGTGTTATTGTCAAAATGTGGAACTATAACTAATAATATTTTCTTTCCCAGATCTAGATAGGTGAAAAATGTAACCCAAGTCTATTCAATTAAATTATATCATTCCCTTATAACATTTGTTAATCAGAGAATAAATCCTTCATCTAAGCCATTTCAAACAGAGTAATCCAGTGGAGTCTTATTTTATACATAGTGTGAAGACTTTTGAATAGATTTCTCAACTGTCAGTTTTTGAGTATGGTTACCGACACACCACTTGCCATTTTGGTGTGAGAACATAAAGTCCACTGAATAACATGGCTAAAAATTTTAGAAGGGAATCTATTATTTAAAATATGGTTTAAGGGTTGGGAATATAGCTCAGTTTGTAGAGTGTTTGCTTCACATGAACAAGGCCCTGGGTTCAATCCCCAGCACCACAAAAATTATATCTATATCTATATATATGAAGTGTGTGTGTGTGTGTATACCTAAATACATATATTTAGATATAACATATCTAAAAAGTAATAGAAAAGTAAAAGATATAAATGGAATAACTTAAGAAGTAATGAATCTAAGACAAGAATAAAAGAACAGATGAGAAAACATAAAGTGCACAAAAGTGGTTAATTTAAACTTAAATATCCAATCATTTTCAGACTGTTTAAAGAATGCATGCTGGGGCTGGGTATGTGGCTTCAGTAATAGAGTGCTTACCTACTATGTGTGAAGCACTGAGTTCGATCCTTAGCACCACATAAAAATAAATAATAAATAAAGTTAAAAAACATTAGGAAAGGGGCTGGGGATATGGCTCAAGCAGTAGCGCGCTCGCCTGGCATGCATGTGGCCCGGGTTCGATCCTCAGCATCACATACAAACAAAGATGTTGTGTCCGCCGAAAACTAAAAAATAAATATTAAAATTCTCTCTCTCTCTCTCAGTCTCACTCTCTCTTAAAAAAATTAGGAAAAAAATAACACATGTTGTTAATAAAACATATTTTAAAAATAAGACTACATAAGAGTTGGGAATAGAAAGATTGAAGTACACATGCTATGAAGATAATAACCCTCCTCATACCAGTATAGCTTATATTAATAAATGACATAATGGGTCTTAATTTAAAAAACTCTTCACGTATAAAAAAAGATGTTTGGTTGCATAATGAGAAAAAAAATGAGTCCCAAAGAAAACATAGCAATTATAAATATTAATATGCTCACTAATATGACCTCAAAATTTTAAAACAGAAAAATTTTCAGAAAGACAATTAGGAAAAATAATTACATAGCCATACTTTTTAACTCACTTTCTTCAGCAATCAATAGAAGAAAAGCATTGGAAGAACATATAAGTCTTGAAAAACATAAATAACGTATTTATTGTAGAGTTAAACAATACTGCTCCCAACAATTTTGAATGCCCTCATTTTCTTTCCAAGAAAATGTGAATCATTTTTTTAATGGACTATATATACTAGACCACAAAGAAAGTCACTACAAATTTTGAAAGACATCACACAAACAATATTCTCTGTTATAATGCAAGTAAGAGATACACTCAGTGAGTTAGAAATTTATTTCTAACATGCACTCAAAAATTTAATTTGGACAACAAACCCCATTACAGCTCTAGGGATGTAGCTCAGCAACATAGGCTTATGAGGTAACACAATGCACATTGGGTATTCAGCGGTGAGCATAAGGGATAAGGTTTCTTTCCTTGAAAGCATAAATTGTAGTGATTATCAGAGGAAAAAACAAGTAAATTAAATATAAAATATAATAACAAACTTTAGTAGAGGAAAGGAAATAAAATTACATGGGAAAGGAGCTGGGGTGTTGAGTTCTCTGAGTAAAATGCTAAAATGACCTCATTAAGCACCAATAATTTGAGTTTTGCCAAAACCCAAAAGAAACACCTCCATACAAAGGGAAGAAGAAGGATAAAGTTATAAAAGCTCAAATGACTTATTCATATTCACAACAATCATGAAAGAGGTGTAATTAAGACCAGAAAAAAAGGTAGTAGTAGAAGAAGTTGCTGGGAACTAGGGGTATAGCTTGGTGGTAGAGCATGTGGTTAAGCATGTGTGAGGTCCTGGATTCAATCTTCAGAATCACTGTATATGCAAAACAACTTACAAGGAGAGATAAATAATGAATACAAGATTACAGATCTATTTAGTGTCAGAGCCAAGAAATTTAACTCAGAGAGTGTTTTGAATCAATACATTCCACTGAGTTCACATTATTTGATTTAAGCACAAAATTGATTAAACAATATTGTTTCCAATAATCTCTGGAGTTACTGTAAAATATCACTGAAGAAAACCTGAAGATGGTTAGTTGAAATTCTTCATTTTCAGATAATAAAACTGATTCCCACACATGTTAATTCCATTGTATATAAAGTTGTTTAAAGTTATAGAGATATCAGTAAAGATTGAAAGGACACTAATATTTCTGATTTCATAGGAATTCACTCTTGTGTTAATGGATTTTAATAGCTGTGACCAAAATACCTGACAAGAAGAACACAGAGGAGGAAAAGTTTATTGTGGGCTCATGATTTCAGAGGTCTCAGTTTCTACTTGGCCAACTCTATTGCTCTGGGACTGAGGTAAGACAACCAAACATTGTGGTGGAAAGAACATAGCAAAGGAAAGCTGCTTAACTCACAACAGCTAGGAAGGAGAGAGAGAGAGAGAGAGAGAGAGAGAGAGAGAGAGAGAGAAAGAGAGAGAGAGAGAGACTGAGAAAAGTCAGAGAAAAGATAGAGTTCCCAAGAGCAAACCCCAAGTGGTCTACTTCCTCCAGCCATGCCTCACCTGCTATAATGACTATCTAGTATTCTGTTCAAATTATTAGTCCATCAAATGGCTCTGCTGATGAGAGTAGAGGCCTCATAATCCAATATTTTCACCTCTGATAATTGCTTCATTGCATAACACAGGAGCTTTGGTGGAAGGGCATGATAGCTCCAAACCATAACATCGGTCAATTTCAAATAATAATATAAAAAGTGTTAATTCATACATTTGAAGACATTACAAGCTGTGTATTAATAAGCCTCTCCAAATAATAGGAAATTCCTTCAAAATTCCTATTACAACAAAAAAAACTATATAAGCCACAGGATTAAATAAAATCAAAATATTCCTAAACTACAAAAAAAGCTATGGGAAATAAATTAGTCACTAAATTACAAGATTTTTGGAGAAAAACATTACAATTAATGCAATTGGCTAAAAGGAACTCTGTGGTATTGGTTGTAATCAAGGTTGTCAGTGTGAGCGCATTTTATTTAACGTGTGATAGTCAGATAAAGAAATAGTTATATATCTATACATGCATTAGTGTACATACAAATGCATAGTTGGTTCTGCTGAGAAGTCATGAAATCAATCACATCCCTGTAGTGATGAGCACACCTAGTAACCAGATATTGGTCTCAAAATACTTTTCTTCAGTAAAAGAAACCAGTGTTTCTTGAAATAATGGATGAACCCAGGCCTAAATTTAATATTATCTTGGAACTTCTCCTTGTAAAAATTTGTATTTTAAGCATGTGCTTAAATAAATAGCACTTAAATGAATCAATGAGAATCAGGACTTGTTCAAAGAACAGAAGAACTGACCTGAAGGAATTCTTCCTAGACAAAGATAAAATATTTTGAGCAACAAAGTAATTAATAATCCTGGAGTGTGTATTAAATTAAGTGGGTGAAAGATCAAAGAGAAACAAGATTTTCATAGTCTTAAAGAATGTCTTCCAAACTATTTCCTGACTACATATGTAATGATAACTGTATAGTGAAAAAGCCTGCCAGCCACCAGCTCACCCAAGTGATCAAGGTTAGCACCGTCAATAATGAGACATGTCAACGTCTTGAACCCCTTGATAAAATGCAACAGAAAGGAAATACCCTCATTCTCATCACAAGAAATCATCAGACAGACTCAAATTGATGAATAGTCTACAAAATTAAGTGATCAGTCTTCTTCAAAGGTGCCAAGACCATGAAAGACTAGGAGAGAGTAAAAAATGTTATGGTTTGGATCAGGAATGTCCTGTAAAGTCTCATGCTTGAAGCCTTATTCCCTAATGCAGAAAGTTCCCAAAGTAGGGCTTTTAGGAAATGATTGGATCATGATAACTCTAACCTCTTCAGTGGATTATTCCATTTGATGGATTAATAATTTGAATGGACTAGTGGAAAGTGTTAGAAACTGTAAGAGGTGGACATATTTGAAGGGAGTAAGTCCTTGGAGGCATGGCCATAAGAACTGTATCTTGTCCCTGAGCCTTTCTGTCTCTCTTCCTCTTCTCCCCGCAGGCACACACTTCCTGCCTGCCTGGAACTGAGCTTTCCTTTGCCACCCCCTTCTGCCATGATGTTCTGCTTCACCAAGGGACCAGGGACTGAAATTTCTGAATCAGAAGCCAAAATAAACCTCTCCTTCTTGAGTTGTTTACTGTTAGGTGTTTTAGTCATAGCAATGAAAAGCTGAATTTTCAAGGAATTTTCACATATAAGAGGTAATTAAGGAATAATAACTAAAAATAATTTTTGATGCTGGATAAGCTACTGGAGCATAAAAAGATCACTCTTGGAAAAACTGGTGACATTTTAATAAGATCTATAATTTAGTTAATGGAATTGTATGAATGTAAATTCCTGTTTTTGATGATTATGTCATGGTTATGCAAGATGTTAACATGAGGGGAAGCTAGGCAAGGGGTGTCTGAAACCCTTATTTATTTGCCACTTTTCTGAAGTCTAAATTAGCTCAAATTTGTTTTTTTAAGAATGCAATTAGAGGTAGTTTTCCTTCTCAACTCAAATATAGAGGAAAGATTATAAAACCATCAGTACGGCAATGAATGTTAGTGTAACTACTACATTACATTAAAGCACAAAGACACTGATAAATTTCCTCTCAAATGAGTGACAGAAATTTCAGTCATGCTCATCTTTTTTTTTTCCTTTTATAAAAACATTGGTGTTGGCCTGTTTGTAGAAAGCAGAAGCAGAACCAAGAAGATGCAGTGAATATTCAGAAACTCACTCCCATCAGAAGACTTTAAGAATGTGATTTAATAGGTGAGCATATAGTTTCCTATACTGGTATCCTGTAATAACTTTATTTTCCTTTTAAATTTCTTTCTTTTTGTCTTGGAATTGCCAGATATTAGATATTGTTCTACATTGTGATGATTAAAATAGTGAATAAAAGTACTCTTTTCCTGAAAATAAGGCAAAAATAAAATAATGACAAAATGAAAAAAGCTGTGAGCGCAAATTATTTGCAAAAGTGAGAGGTTAAGTATAATTATTGATGAGTACATACATATTCTATTCACATTATATAGTTCTATAAGGACATAATTTAACAATATATCATTTTATGGCTACTATCAAAAGCAATAGCATAAAGTACATGAATATCAAAAATCAAATATTGTTCTTTTGCTTCACATTTTAGTAAAATATACAAACTAAGAATAAATATTATCTTTTGGCCATATAAAAGTAATGCAAAGTGGATAGACCTGTTGTGGCATGATTTCTTTTATCTATTTGGGAATATTACTTTTATCTATTTGGGAATATTACTCCCTCTTCTGTGTTTATAAGAAAACATCAGATTAATCATAGAATGAAAACTCAACTTCTGAAAAATCACAATATTATTAACTTATAGCATGAGTATTTCTCTCTACAATAAAGTACCAGAGTTCTAATTTCATTACTAAAATAGAATTTTTCTTTCCCAACTGGCAAGGAAGATGTTACAGGAAAACTACGAAACCCACTTCTGTTCTTGCTACTACCATTTGACGGTAATGAGGATGAATATAAAATTGCAAATATGGTATAAATATTAGATGGGAAACAGTGATGTTACCATTATTCAAATTATCTTTCATTATTTTCAGCTCAGTAATTTTTTATAGTTCACACTCGAAATAGCATTATGCAATCTACAATATACACTAATTGAAACTGTGTCAGCAGATAGCATTCTATTAACTAGTCTAACTTTCAGGGGGTTTAATTTTAGCCACAATGATCCTTTAGTATCAGTACTTTCCTTTGAGTCTCTAATTGTGTACGCAGTGCGGTTGATGAATTCTTTTATTCTTATTTTGGGAAATCAGGAAGCAGACAAAGGAGGAAGATTGTGTTTATTTGATATTTGTTTTTGGTTACCAGTACTTGACATCATTACAATAGTCTGCAGTTGAGTTGAGACAGGGATAAGCAGGTTTTTTGAGCACAAATTTAAAATTATTTTCTTTTGCTTTCTGATAACAGACTATTTCATTTTCAGTGGCCCTAGAAATACCAACACAGGATTAGACCATATGTGTGACAGAGTTAAAGATGAGGTATTTCAAAACGTGCCAAATTGGTATATTTTGAGCTGATAGCACACCAGAAACTATAGCTTAAGAAAAGGCCATTTGTCCTGACTTTTGCAACATACAACAAGCCATAAAGATTCTTTTGGGAAGGATGTCCTTCAGATATCAAGGCTGGAAAATAGCCTTAATCAGAAGAGACCGGTGATTGAGCTTCAGTGAACCTGAATAAGCAAACTATTTGAACTAATCCTTATCTTCCCCTCCCTTCACACTCACCCCATATGACTCTGAGCAATATCACATCAATTTACTCCCCAAGTCCAAATACCCACTTGCATTGACAGTCTTTGTCTAAAATACACAAATGTATTATGCTTTGGTCATTTCTTCAGAATTCACTCTTGTAAAGATCCTCATGTACATGCAAATTTAATAAAACTTTTATACTGTTCTTTGGTTAATCAGATCTTGAATTAGTTGAGTTCCTGGATCCAGCTACATAATAAGAGGGAAAGAGAGGGATCTCTCTGTTCCCGACTCTTGCTTTCCATAATTTTCTTTTTCTCTTGCATTCTCCAGTTTTTGCTCTAATTACAATTAATTAGAGATCAACAAAATTCTATCTTGTGTAACACCTAGCCACTCACATTTTAAGTTACCCAAATCAAAGTCAGAAGTACCTCTAAGATTACTCAAAGCCTGTTTACCTAGGTAAACTTCCTTGGTCAGTGTCTCTTTTTATTTGTACTCAGCAATATATATCACAATATTGCAAAACTTTCCCCTAAAACATAGAACCATTTGATGCCCAAAATGAAACATAAAAAAATAACCAATGCTCTCTCCAACATACAGTGTAAGTAACCTTCCAATCCTCACAGAGTATAAGACATTCCAACTCATTAAGCAATCAAAACTACAGCACTTTCCAAAATGATCAACAAATCTTGTCTCTGGTGAGGACATTTAATGTTCCTTAGACTAATAGCTTAATAATTCCACGTCTGATTGGTCTCAGTTTATACTAAGATTCAATTTCTTCTCATTCGGTCCCCTTGTTCTTTGAAATGTTATTCTTCTACCCACTTCCCTAAAGATATTAGATTTGCAGATATTATCCAAATTATTGTTTTTTGTCCAATCAGATATTTAATTGGTAAATATATTATTCTTCTGGTTCCCAAATCATATGCTCTCTTTTATTTGTTTTATTTTTGGTACTGGAGATTGAACTCAGGGGCACTTGACCACTGAGCCACATTCCCGGCCCAATTTTGAATTTTATTTAGGTAAAATTCAGGGTCTCACTGGGTTGCTTAGTCCCTTGCTTTTGCTGAGGCTAGCTTTAAATTCATGATCCTCCTGTCTCAGCCTCCCAAGCCTCTGGGATTACAGGTGTGTGCCACCATGCCCAGCTGTTCATTGCTTCTTAAAAATGTTGTTCTAACTGGGAGTAGTGGCACATGCCTGTAATCCCTGAAAGTCAGGAGGATTGCTAGTTCAAAGCCATCCTCAGCAATTTAGGAAGGCCCTAAGCAATTAGCAAGACCCTGTCTCAAAATAAAAAGCAAATACCAGGATTTTATTTCTTTTGCTGCTAAGTAAAATTCCATTGTGTATATATGCCACATTTTTAATCCATTCATCTATTAAAAAGCATCTAGGTTGGTTCCACAGTTTAGCTATTGTGAATTGTGCTGCTGTAAATATTGATATGGCTGTGTCCCTGTAGTATGCTGTTTTAAGTCCTTTGGGTATAGTCAGAGGAGAGAGATAGCTGGGTCAAATGATGGTTCCATTCCCAGATTTCCAAGAAATCTCCATACTGCTTTCCATATTGCCTGTACCAATTTGCAGTCCCACTAGCAGTGTATGAGTGTACTTTTTTCCCCATATCATCACCAACACTTACTGTTGTTTGTCTTCATAGTAGCTGCCATTCTGACTGGAGTGAGATGATATATTAGAATGTTTTTGATTTTCATTTCTATAATTGCTAATGATGATGAACATTTTTTCATAAATTTGTTGACTGATTGTATATCATCTTCTGAGAAGTAACTTCCAGGTCTTTGGTCCATTTATTGACTTGCAGGTAAATTGATGGACTTAGAGAAGATAATGCTAAGTAAAGTTAGCCAATCCCCCCAAAAAAACAAATGCCAAATGTTTTCTCTGATATAAGGAGGCTGATTCATAGTGGGATAGGGAGAGGGAGCATGGGAGGAATAAATGAATTCTAGATAGGGCAGAGGTGTTGGAGGGGAAGGGAGGGGGCATGGGGTTATAAATGATGGTGGAATGTGATGATCATTATTATCCAAGGCACATGTATGAAGACACGAATTGGTGTGAATATACTTTGTATACAACCAGAGATATGAAAAATTGTGTTGTATATGTGCAATAAGAATTGTAATGCATTCCACTATCATATATAAATTTAAAAAAATAATTAAAAAATAAAAAGCAAAACAGGCTGAGAATGTGACTTGGTAGTTAAACACCCCTGGGTTCAATTGCCAATACCAAAAATTAGAAAATTAAAAGTAAAAAAATATATATATTGTTCTTTTATAACAAAATCCCTGAAGATAATCTGGTTATTAACATTTTTCTTCATGTTTAATGTAAAAAATAAATAGTTGAAGTATGTAATTAACATCAAATAAGCATATCGCCCATGAAAAACTGTGGGACCAGGCACAGTGGTGCAAGCCTTAATCCCAGTGGCTTGGGAAACTGAGACAGGAGGATCATGAGTTCAAAGCCAACCTCAGCAAAAGCAAGGTGCTAAGCAACTCAGTGAGACCCCGTCTGTAATTAAAATAAAAAATAGGGCTGAGGATGTGGCTCAGTATCTGAGTGCCCCTAAGTTCAATCCTCAGTATCCCCAACCAAAAAAATTTTTTTAAAAACCTGTGATGTCTGAGATTTTACTGTACATGTAAGCCCACCTGTTGGCTCTCTCTGATTCATGCTTGGTGGCAAAGACAGCTGGTTCAGAGATAAAGGATTTTCTTAATTATGTACAATACAATTCATAATGTGGGCATCAGCATATTTTGTATCCTATCCCACAAGCCCTTCAGAGGCAACACAGTTACACCCAATGAATGACTATACATGCAGTGGGCCACATTACAGGAGAGAAACCTGAATCTTTTATATAATAGGCAGTAAGCATAAATGGCTTTTGCTGTGGATGGAGGAATTATCATTATCATATTGAAAAGTAAGCATCCTTCCCTTTGAGACACTATCTCAGTTTACAGGGAAAAAAAATCAGATTTCCTTTGTGCCTCAGACTCAGAAGCTACTGCTACCTCTAAAGATTTCTAAATGTGTTTTAAAATATAGTACGGAACAACAAATAATGCCTCACTTGTAGGTTTGCAGAAACACAAAAGACACAAGTCTTTCAACAATATACTTTATTTCTTCACAATTTTGGCATCTAGCAAAATTTTTCCATGACTATACCACTGACAGTCTGAAACCAAATCTTTCAATTTGTCTCAGACAATATATAAGTGAGGCTACTATCAACATGACTCCAAGCAGCAGGGTGACTTCAACTGCACTTTTTAGAGTTTCTGATCCAACAAGATGTGAAATTCCCATAAGTCATTATGATCTACCTTAGAAAGTCAAAAGACTTTCTTCTTAAATTTGCAATTGCTTTTACTACCTGTCCTAAGACTTTAAACTAGGAAATATTAACAACTACACAAATTCAACCTTGGCCTTAAAAAAAAATCTATCAGTTTGGGATGAATGCAGTAAGAAAGACATCTGGATGACTCAAATAGACATGTGTTTCTCACAGTTCTGGAGGCTAAAGTTTAAGATCAGAGTAGCACCATGGTCATATTCTTTGTGATGGTGCTCCCATTGCTTTGTGGACAAACACTTTCTCTGTGTGTGTTCACAAGACCTGTAACTCAGTGCATGTGTGAGGAGAAAGGGGAGAGAGAGCACACACTGGTCTCTCTCTCAAAAATTTTCTTATAAGGGCACTTCTCAAAGTGCCCTTTAATTACTTCTCAAAGATTTCATATACAAATGTTATAAAAATTGGGGTATATTTTCAGCATATGAATTCTGGGGGTACGTAAGTTTTTAATTCATAGAAAACAATCAAAAGAACCCTCACCAATGAATTAAAACTGACCTGAAGATCTCCCTTGGTCAAGGTGATGTTACTGATCAGCTAAAAGCAAGAACAAGCTTCTTATCACTTTTAAATTGGATATCTCCTGCTGAATACATAAAGAAAACAGTAAATTCTCTATTTCTTTTCCTCAAAGAATACAAATTTGCAGTTATGCACAATGAATAAGAGATCTAACATACAGCAGGAGAGCTGTAGTTAATTTTGTACACTAAAAATTTGCTGACAGTAGATTTTAGGTGCTCTTGTAATGGCTATAAAAAAGTAACAATGTATGTTAATTTGCTTGATAGAATAATCATTTCACTATGCTTATATTTATCAAAACATCATGTTGCATAACTCAAATACACACTGGTTGATTATACCCAGGACCCTGGGAAACTCTCCTAAATAACCAAATATAGCTTATTTTGGAGAGATCTCTACACTCTTCTGAAGGCTATGTGATCTATTGGAGCCATTTCTTTAATCATTTGGATGTATCTTATGATCACTACCAAATGTTGTATCTTTGGGTAGGAGGTAAACTAATGTCTGGCTTCCAAACAACAAGTGTAGTCCCAGGGGTAAACATGCTGTGTTAGAATGGTTTGGCCCTTTAAGAAGACCTATGTTAATCAGGAAGCACAAGTTGATAGAGCCTCCTATGTAGCCTCTGGGCAAGCCAAAAGGCCTTGAAGTTTCCAGTACAGTTACATTGTACATAGAGTTACACAATTGACTCTAGTCCTAATTTTGGGAGGGATTGTTTACAGGCAGCAGTTGACCTTGTCCTATTTCTCTAAGTCATAGCATTGTTCTACTTTACACAATGGCTGAGCAGTGGCTGTGGGTATGGGGTTGGGAAGACATCCGAAGTGTTGGTAGGTGTTTGCCTGGATGTCAACATACTTTATATACAACCAGAAATATGAAAAAAACATATTGTATATGTATAATAAGAATTATAATGCATTCCACTGTCATTTACTTTAAAAAATCAATTAAAAAAAATTTTAAGTGAAAGTATGAAACCATCAATGGCTGTTTCCAGTGGATAATGTGGAAAGTTAATAAGAATGGTCAGAGGGACTGGCAGGAGATGCCAGAATTGGTAATGGATTAAATTTATGGTGTTTGTGCTGCATTTTCCTTCAGGAGAAGGCTCCCACCTATAACATGTACAAAGTAGGCTCACTGGGGTTGCTGTTAGTGAAATGAAAGAAAGACCATACCCAGGAATGGTCAGGGTGGATTCCTAAAGTTTCAAATAGGTCAGTATAACCCCTACTTCTTTCATCCTCATCATTACTGAGAAAATGGTGCAGAGAAAATAATTCTCTTTTGAGAATAAATCACATTGAGAGACCAACCTGCCTTCTGAAGTAGGATTCAAAGTCAGAAATCTTTTTGAGTCAATATTTAAGGAGGATATTCCAATAATTAAGGATATCAGATGATAGTGAGTATAGAATATATTTCCTCAAATACATTGGTTATCCATCCACAAATTGTACATGAGCCAGAAATCTGAAAATATGACACCAATTAGCTTCCAGAGCCACGTGGATTACTTTAGAGGGCCCAAACTATGAACATAAAGTCAATACAGTGGCGAGCAACCACTGATAACCAAGATGGAATGAAATATCCATGCAGTGGAATTGTCAAGGTGGGCAGAGACAATGCCCTACATGCACCATATGGACTCCTTCAGTGAGACAAACAGGTCATATTTCAGAAGCAGTCACAAGTGTGAGTTCAGTGGATTTCAGTGAGTCCTCTGCATCAGAACATGTAGGGCTTTATGTGCCCATTCTACCAGAGTTGCAGATGTGTTGGCCATAGTACACACAGGTAGCAACCATGGTGATCTGGGAGACGCAGGCTCAATCAGCAGACTCTAATCAGTCTAATCAGAAAATGATATGTCAAGAGCTTTGTAATGTTTTGAACAACCAATAAAAAAATAAAAAAGAAAAAGAAAACAAACCTTTAACATAAGCATTTACACAAGCAATACAGAAAGCTAATCATCGGTCTTTGTTTCTATACAATGTGTGGCCCCAAAATGGTTGACTTGTATCAGCTAGTTTGCAGTTTTCTAAGTGGCAGAACAAACATTTGGAATCAGTAAAAACACAACAAGGTTTATCTAGAGAAGGATTGTTCAAAGCTATAAGAATGATTTCAGTGTTCCCCACAAAGCAGAGTGACTATGACTGCATTTGGTTCTGCATAGTGTGTGCTGACATTAAGTAGCTGCACAACCCAGAGGATACCAAGAGCTTTCAGCTTAGCTAAAACATCAATGAATCAGGCCCAGGAAGTCAGAGGATCCTCTGTGAATAAAGGGCCCCCTGAAAGAAGAGATTTGTTTCAGACAGAGAAGTGGTGTCAAAGTTTCAAGACTAGTAGATTAGATGAAGTGGAAGAGGGAGAGGAAGGAGGAAGGGTAAAGAGAAGTACTGGGGACTGAAGTGGAGCAAATTATATTCCACGCTTGTATAATTATGTCAAAATAAACACTAATAGCATATATAATTATTATATACTTTTTTAAAAAAAGAGTTTCCCATGAAGTGATAGCTCCACTTTTTCATGTACAGCTGAGATATGGCTAGGGCCAGGCTAGCTCTATTCTTGAATCTGCCAATTGAGTTCACAGAGACTTCTAAAGCAGAAGGAGTCATTAGAGCTGTAGGGTACCAAGGGTTACAAGTGCTTCTCCAGTTACCTCTCTTAGCAGTTGGGAGACTAAATTCTGGATTTATAAGACAATATAATATAACAATTCATTTTCTACTCTACAGTCACATACAGAAACAAAAGTGCAATGAATCAACCCAAAGAGTTGTACCCACAATGTTACATTAGTTTTCCTTCCCTACTATAAACCTTGCCTGTGTCCCATCAATTGGATCCAGATACCTCTTCCTCCATCGAACTGGATAGGATGGTGACTTGGTTATTAATATACAGGTGAACACAGCAATAAAAGCTTGAGTTTCCTCATAATCCCCGAAATGTCCAATCCACTTAAATAGGTGCATATGGGTTATACCCCAGCATACTCAAATGATTGTATTTGGTCATCATTCCCCTTAGAGATAAGGAGATATTAGATCCATCCTTACTCATCTATCTCCTAGAAACTGAAGTCAAGATGGAAGAATACGTTGATAATGGGGAGAAAAAAAACATTTAAAAATCCTTTCAAACTGTTTCACTATAGAAATGAGAAAGATGGAAAATCAACTGATACGGTGTGATGCCATAAAAGAATTTAAGATAGAAATGATATTATCATGTTTATAAGATAACTCAACAATATTTAACCATGCAAACTTTATTTCACTACTGAAATAATGATAGACTGGGAATTCTGGAATGGAGTAAGTTCTAGACTCAAAGAAAAACAAACAAAAAATAGATAATCAAATTATCTCATAGGCATTATCTATGTGAAATAAAAATAAGTAGCCATCATATAGAATTTAATTTGAATTTTTACTTCTTTTAAAATAAAAAAAAAACACACATGATTTTGATTAAGCAGATAATTGTTTTAAAGCACTCAAATTTAAGCATGAAATTACATCTAGATATTCCTTCCCTAGAGCAATTGCATTAAAAGCAACATGGTCAGCTTTGAAATCCATTTAAATGATTCACTTATAATAGAAAAATGTCCCTAAACAAATCTGATCCCCTGGCCACCCCACATACACACCTGTAAAAACTAAACAAGGGAGGGAGGGGCATGGAGGAGGGATCAGGTTTACAAATCTTCTTTAATTTAAAACATTCTCACCTGCAATAATTTAATTTATGCATATCAACCCCTAAAGGTAAGAAAATTGAGTGAAGATTAAAACACAAAGAGAAAGGGCAAAACACAGTTTGATTGATTGATCTATTTATTTATAGGACTTGTTTGTTAATAAAAGAAAAAGTATGACTGTAAAAGGTAGTAAAGACCTCTCATTAATTCTACCATTTTGGAAAAATTGGTTGACAGAAGAGAACAAGGGAAGGATTATGTACATAGCAGGAATTTGGGTTTTGTGAATAAAGGTCTATTAGCTTTATAGAAAAAGCTGTGTAGGTGTATTCAAGAGAACTGAACTATGTCCACGTAAAAAGAAATGGTGAATGGTTATTTTTTTTCTAAATGTGAAACTATGCAGAATCCTGCTTTGCAATACCAGGAAATCGGCAAGAGGAGTGCGGAGATCAATGTCATTATCCAGAAGGCATTACTGAAATAGATTTTAAATCCTTTGATGTAATTGCTTGCTGAGTTTGCCATTACAGCAGCTCTATCCTTTTGACTGATTGAAGGCCTTTAACAGCTCAAGTTTCACTGAGACTGCCAACATACTCATGTTGGAATCTTAAAGTTAGACAGATGTTTGATGTTTAATTTAACTAATATGGCACATCATGAGTCAACAAAACACATTTTGTGTTAATGCCAAAAAAAAAAAAACAGGTGAGAGACAGAAATACATGCATAGTTAATCTTCCTGTTTCACTAGACAAGCCTTTGCTCTTCGAATTATTAACATGAATTCTGATTTGAAAACCCTTTGGCATTTTCCCTACCCCTTGAGAAAAGCAGTCTTGATTCCACTGGAGCATTTAGAACTAGGACTCAATGAATAAATTAACAGTGCATAAAATCCTCAAATGAAGTGAAAGGAGCAATGAGTTAGATTTTTTTTTCTTTTAAGCAGTCTCCATATTACATAATTCCTTGAAGAATTCTCATTCTTTGGAATACCTCTCTTTTTCTTTTTCTACTAAGATGAATAGACAGCAAAGCACATGATAAGCAGGACTTCAGAATTTTTCTCATAGTGAAGAGAGACTGATTTGTCTAAAACCAAAAAACTTTCTTCATATTTTCAGTATGGATTGTGGATAATATAAAACAAACAATCTAACAGCTGCTACTAGTGGAGGTTATCCCTTTCTCAAAAAGGAAATGTTTATGCTCAAGAATGTTGCTAATGTTATAAACTTCTCCAATCAATAGTATTTCCCTAATTCTGAGGGGGAAAGCTAAAGATTATTTTTAATCTAATCTTAGTTAAAGCAAGATTATCCCAATGTCTGACCTTTGTGTCCTAAGTTTTATAGCTATATAGTTTAAGTAATCATTGTATAGCAGTTGTAGGGTGACAGTAGAAGCAGTGGTTATAGAACTGAAAGAGGAATTCCAAAATTGCAACAATAGTGTTGACTAACATATGGTAAGGTAACATATGCAGTGCATATTTACCAATATTATATTTTGACTTTCAACAGGATCTGAGACTCCAAGTAAATAAAAACACTCTTAGTAGTCTGGATTTCCCAAGAGCTGGTCAAGGTCTAGACTTTCTTTGGAATGTGCAGAATTTAGACAAATCAGTTTTGCTGATTAATCCCTAACCCAAACTAATTTGCTCATTACATTTCCAATAATTCTTTCAAGATCTCTATTCCATTTAAATTATAAATGTTACAGTGCAGAGATTATAAAAATATTCTCGAGCTTTAGCTGATAAAGTACATAGAAGTTTAAGGTACTAAAACCTAATGAAAAGATGAATCCTGAAAATAATTTGAACAGGTTATGAAGAATAGGGCCTTTACTTAGTTTGAGTCTTTTTGTTATATTCTTTTAATCATTTTGAAATGTTAATTTTTTTATATTTGATATTATATATATATATATATATTTATATTTGATATTATATATTATGTATATTCATATCTTATCATACATGGTTTAAAAATTCACATTTTCAACATTCCTGTTGGATGTCTCAATCAAATCTACCATCTTATTAGAAATATTTTATCTTTCCACATGACTGTAGTCAGTAATATAGACCCCCCTTTTCTGTATCTTCCAAGTATAAAATCTCACTGTCATCCAGGTTTTGCTAATGATCTCTTCAATACACTCTCACCTTCTGCTCTCTTTGTGATCCCTGAACAATGCCACATGCTGTAGGTTTTTTTTTGTTGTTGTTTGTTTGTTTTTATAGTAGCACTTCAACTCTTGATGGTAATTTCTATTCAAATTAGCTTTTGTTGCTTAAAAGCCACCTCAAGGTTTAATGTCCTAAAACCACACTTTATTATCATTCATGGTTAACTGGGTAAACTACAGTTTGTTGGGTGGTTATACCTTGGAATTTATTATAAAGTTGCAGTGAAAATCAGCTGGGGCTAAAATCATCTGATTGGGCATGATGTTGACGATTGCCCATTCACATCGTTGGCAATGCTGTCTCCAACCCATTTAGGACTGTTATGGCTGAATGTGCCACCAATGTAATAGGTATTTGGAGATGGAGGTTTGGGAAGTAATTATGGTTAAATCAGATCCTGAGACTATGGGCCTTTTGTCTTTCTATTCTAGTGCCCTTATGAGAGACATCAGAGAACAAACTGTGAGAAAGTATGTTTTTTTGTTTAAGCAAGAGAACCTTTGGTATTTTATTATAGCAACTGAGCATGCTTATACCAACTACAATTTGAAGCAGTTGATGTATACATTATATGATCTGTTTGTCTCACACTATAGTGCCTGGCTCCCCAATGGAGCAACCTAAGAGCTAGTCTTCCAAGAGGCTCATAAGGAAACTATAAGGCTTCTTATGATCTATCTCAGAGGTCCCATCCCAGATACATGAGAAGTGGGAATTAGAACTCTCTCACTAACATGAGCAACAGGATGTGGGTTAATGGAAGAAATTGTTAAAAGCCTTCTTGTAAACTCTCTACCATATCTGGCAACTGTGATGTGAGAATACATTTTTAATTATTGCCCAGTCTTTTCTAATTCTGACAAATCTGACTGACATCTGTGATCAGTTATAGAAGTAATGCAGTGTTGTCTTGTGCTATTCAGCAGTTTTGTGTGTCTTGACTAAAGACAAAGAATCAGGTTGACCAGACTTCTCTTCCAGATAGTATGTCTAAGAACTTTTAAAAATCGTGTGTCATATTCACAATTTGGGCTAATTTTTTTTTTATTTTTTTAATTAAATTATATTATCATTATTATTAGGTACTGGGGAATGTTTCCAAGGGTACTTAACCACTGAGTCACAACCCCAACCATATATAGATATCCTGTCTCTATTATATATATGATGATAGTCATAAATATTTATATATTTAGAGACAGGATCTTGCTGAGGACTGGATCTTGCTAGGGCCTAAGTTGCTGAGGACTGTTTTGAACTTGCAATCCACCTGCCTCAGGCTCCCAGACCACCGGGATTCTAGAAGTACACCACAGCACCTGGCATGAGATAAGTTTTTAAAGCATTTAGTGTTATGATACTTATTAATGGACCTGTTTCTCATCTTAGATGTCTAAGTGCCCATTTATTCTATAATTTTAATTTTATTTTAAATCATTCATTTCTTAAATACTCATTTTAATAAGAACTTTCAAAAGCCTTTACTTTTAAAATAAAATGTTCTGCTTTACAATTTAATTATTCTAAGGTTAGTTATATTTCCATTAAAGAATTTTTAAGAAAAGGATTAAGCGAAAACTCTGTAATATATTCTTTCCCATCACTGGTGATTCTACAAATTTGGAGTATATGCCCACTAACTAATTTTTATTTGCTTCAGGAAAGATCTTATCTATGGGATGTTTAGTCTTCTAGAATGGTTTATGACACACTAACCTAAAATCTCTGGATAATGGCTCCCTGGAAAACATTCTATGTACAAAATAACTCTGGGTATAAAATGGAAATGTTTCAGGAGAGAAAAGGCTCTCTTCTGTGTGAATAATGTGGCCATGTGCATTACTTAGAAACATCACATGTTAATCTAAGAGAGAACTTTTCTTTTAGAAGAGAAAGGGACTAGAAATCTGCATTGGCAGTTGAAGAAGTCTCTCTTTTAAACCTGTACCTCATGATTACTTACATCCTTGAAATGGGTAATAAAGTTAATATTGCTTAATAACTTTGATTTCTGTTGAATTCAACTTGACAAGAATATTCCTTGAATGATTTGAATAATAATATTAACTATTAATTTATTAATTATAATGTTAACTATTAACAAGTATATGTTCATTTAATTGAACTTGTTCAAGTATGATGAAAATATTAACTAATATCTGAAATTAAAAGATGAAGCTGAACTTATACCTTAGCATATTAGGAAAAAGCTAGAGTTGTCAGGTATAATCGAGCCAGGCAGTCTGCTAATCTGCTGTTTGGGAGCAACATAAAATGCAGGAGTGTTTAAAATTGCAAAAGTTTAAGCACTGACAGGCCATGAGGAAGCATGGTTGTTGGGTTGTTATGTTGGTTGTTGTTTGCTACCGGAGGTATTTTTATGGAATGAATCTGTTCCTGATTGGCTGATTGTATAAAGCTATCACTGACTGACTGACTTTAAGACATTTATTCACTGACAATAATTGTTATTGATTCACTGAATGAATTTAAGCTATTTCTGGTGGTTATTTTTTACCTTAGCTCCAGAAAAGCCAGTTTTCCCCTTAAAGTCTGGTGTTATTTCTTTTTCTCTAATCAAAAAAGAAGGGAAGGAGAGAGGTAGGAAGAAATAGAAACATCCTATATTTGGGATTCTGTACCTTGGTTGTATTGCATTTTCTGATCTGAAACTTATACACTTACTCACTCAGCAATGCTATACCAACTGTTCAGTAATATACCCCAATACTTCATAGATATGCCTCCAAAAATTAAACTATGTATTAAAATATATGTATGTTTATATATATATATATATATATATATATATATATATATATATATAATATTTTTATAAAAGTAAGATACTGCCATAGCAATGCCCCCACTGAATGAATAAAAATCAATTTTAGAATGGTATTCTAACTAGAATAAGATATATTCCATGCTTGTATAATTCTATCCAAATGGAATGTGCTGTTATAACTAAAAAGAACCAATCAATTTTTTAAATGGTGGAAAAAAAAGAAATTCAATTTTGCTGAATACTGAGGTGTATAAGTGGGTCCAATGAAATGAAGAGATGAGAGCATCATTAAAATTCAATCTGCCACAAAAGAAGAAACATTGGATTTTTTTTTTAATTTTTTATTGTTGGCTGTTCAAAACATTACATAGTTCTTGATATATCATATTTCACAATTTGATTCAAGTGGGTTATGAGCTCCCATTTTTACCCCATATACAGATTGCAGAATCACATCAGTTACACATCCATTGATTTACATATTGCCATACTAGTGTCTGTTGTATTCTGCTGCCTTTCCTATCCTCTACTATCCCCCCTCCCCTCCCCTCCCCTCCCCTCCCGTCTTCTCTCTCTGCTCCCTCTACTGACATTCGTTTGTCCCCCTTATATTATTTTTCCCCTTCCCCTCACTTCCTCTTGTATGTACTTTTGTATAACTCTGAGGGTCTCCTTCCATTTCCATGCATTTTCCCTTCTCTCTCCCTTTCCCTCCCACCTCTCATCCCTGTTTAATGTTAATCTTCTTCTCATGCTCTTCGACCCTACTCTGTTCTTAGTTACTCTCCTTATATCAAAGAAGACATTTGGCATTTGTTTTTTAGGGATTGGCTAGCTTCACTTAGCATAATCTGCTCTAATGCCATCCATTTCCCTGTAAATTCTATGATTTTGTCATTTTTTAATGCAGAGTAATACTCCATTGTGTATAAATGCCACATTTTTTTTATCCATTCATCCATTGAAGGGCATCTAGGTTGGTTCCACAGTCTAGCTATTGTGAATTGTGCTGCTATGAACATCGATGTAGCAGTGTCCCTGTAGCATGCTCTTTTTAGGTCTTTAGGGAATAGACCGAGAAGGGGAATAGCTGGGTCAAATGGTGGCTCCATTCCCAGCTTTCCAAGAAATCTCCATACTGCTTTCCAAATTGGCTGCACCAAGTTGCAGTCCCACCAGCAATGTACAAGTGTACCCTTTTCCCCACATCCTCGCCAGCACTTGTTGTTGTTTGACTTCATAATGGCTGCCAATCTAACTGGAGTGAGATGGTATCTTAGGGTGGTTTTGATTTGCATTTCTCTGACTGCTAGAGATGGTGAGCATTTTTTCATGTACTTGTTGATTGATTGTATGTCCTCCTCTGAGAAGTGTCTGTTCAGGTCCTTGGCCCATTTGTTGATTGGGTTGTTTGTTCTCTTATTGTCTAATTTTTTGAGTTCTTTGTATACTCTGGATATTAGGGCTCTATCTGAAGTGTGAGGAGTAAAGATTTGTTCCCAGGATGTAGGCTCTCTATTTACCTCTCTTATTGTATCTTTTGCTGAGAAAAAACTTTTTAGTTTGAGTAAGTCCCATTTGTTGATTCTAGTTATTAACTTTTGTGCTATGGGTGTCCTATTGAGGAATTTGGAGCCCGACCCCACAGTATGTAGATCGTAGCCAACTTTTTCTTCTATCAGACGGCGTGTCTCTGATTTGATATCAAGCTCCTTGTTCCATTTTGAATTCACTTTTGTGCATGGCGAGAGAAAGGGATTCAGTTTCATTTTGTTGCATATGGATTTCCAGTTTTCCCAGCACCATTTGTTGAAGATGCTATCCTTCCTCCATTGCATGCTTTTAGCCCCTTTATCAAATATAAGGTAGTTGTAGTTTTGTGGATTGGTTTCTGTGTCCTCTATTCTGTACCATTGGTCCACCCGCCTGTTTTGGTACCAGTACCATGCTGTTTTTGTTACTATTGCTCTGTAGTATAGTTTGAAGTCTGGTATCGCTATACCGCCTGATTCACACTTCCTGTTTAGCATTGTTTTTGCTATTCTGGGTCTTTTGTTTTTCCATATGAATTTCATGATTGCTTTCTCTATTTCTACAAGAAATGCTGTTGGGATTTTGATTGGCATTGCATTAAACCTATAGAGAACTTTTGGTAATATCGCCATTTTGATGATGTTAGTTCTGCCTATCCATGAACAGGGTATATTTTTCCATCTTCTAAGATCTTCTTCTATTTCTCTCTTTAGGGTTCTGTAGTTTTCATTGTATAAGTCTTTCACCTCTTTTGTTAGGTTGATTCCCAAGTATTTTATTTTTTTTGAAGATATTGTGAATGGAGTGGTTGTCCTCATTTCCATTTCAGAGGATTTGTCGCTGATATACAGGAATGCCTTTGATTTATGCGTGTTGATTTTATATCCTGCCACATTGCTGAATTCATTTATTAGCTCTAATAGTTTCTTTGTAGACCCTTTTGGGTCTGCTAGGTATAGAATCATGTCATCTGCAAATAGTGATAATTTAAGTTCTTCTTTTCCTATTTTTATGCCTTTAATTTCTTTCATCTGTCTAATTGCTCTGGCCAGTGTTTCGAGAACTATGTTGAACAGAAGTGGTGAGAGAGGGCATCCCTGTCTTGTTCCAGATTTTAGAGGGAATGCCTTCAATTTTTCTCCATTCAGAATGATGCTAGCCTGAGGCTTAGCATCGATTGCTTTTACAATATTGAGGTATGTTCCTGTTATCCCTAGTTTTTCTAGAGTTTTGAACATAAAGGGATGCTGTACTTTGTCGAATGCTTTTTCCGCATCTATCAAGATGATCATATGATTCTTATTTTTAAGTCTATTGATGTGGTGAATAACATTTATTGATTTCCGTATATTGAACCAGCCTTGCATCCCAGGGATGAATCCTACTTGATCATGGTGCACAATTTTTTTGATAAGTTTTTGTATCCGAGTGGCCAGAATTTTATTGAGGATTTTTGCATCTAGGTTCATTAGAGATATTGGTCTGTAGTTTTCTTTCTTTGAAGTGTCTTTGTCTGGTTTAGGTATCAGGGTGATGTTGGCCTCATAGAATGAATTTGGAAGTTCTCCCTCTTTTTCTATTTCCCGAAGTAGCTTGAAAAGTATTGGTATTAGTTCCTCTTTAAAGGTTTTGTAAAACTCTGCTGTATACCCATCCGGTCCTGGGCTTTTCTTAGTTGGTAGTCTTTTGATGGTTTCTTCTATTTCCTCAATTGATATTGGTCTGTTTAGGTTGTCTATATCCTCCTGACTCAATCTGGGCAGATCATATGACTTAAGAAATTTATCTATGCCTTCACTATCTTCTAATTTATTGGAGTATAAGGATTCAAAATAATTTTTGATTATCTTCTGTATTTCTGAAGTGTCTGTTGTGATATTGCCTCTTTCATCCCGTATGTTAGTAATTTGAGTTCTCTCTCTTCTTCTCTTCGCTAGCATGGCTAAGGGTCTGTCAATTTTGTTTATTTTTTCAAAGAACCAACTTTTAGTTTTGTCAATTTTTTCAATTGTTTCTTTTCTTTCGATTTCATTAATTTCAGCTCTGATTTTAATTATTTCTTGCCTTCTACTTCTTTTGCTGTTGTTTTGCTCTTCTTTTTCTAGGATTTTGAGATGAAGTATGAGATCATTTATTTGTTGGTTTTTTCTTTTTTTAAGGAACGAACTCCAAGCAATGAATTTTCCTCTTAGAACTGCTTTCAATGTGTCCCATAGATTCCGATATGTTGTGTCTGTGTTTTCATTAATCTCTAAGAATTTTTTAATTTCTTCCTTGATGTCTTCTATAACCCATTGATCATTCAGTAACCTATTGTTCATTCTCCAAGTGATGTATTCTTTTCCCTTCCTTCTTTTATCATTGATTTTCAGTTCCATTCCATTATGATCAGATAGGATGCACGGTATTATCTCTACTCCTTTATATTGTCTAAGAGTTTCCCTGTGACATAATATATGATCTATTTTTGAGAAGGATCCATGTGCTGCTGAGAAAAAAGTGTAACTGCTTGATGTTGGGTGGTATATTCTATATATGTCAATTAAGTCTAGGTTATTAATTGTGTTATTGAGTTCTATAGTTTCCTTATTCAACTTTTGTTTGTTGAAGTCTCCCATGATTATTGTATGGTGGTCTATTACACTCTTGAACTTGAGAAGAGTTTGTTTGATGAACATAGCTGCACCATTGTTTGGGGCATATATATTTATGATTGTTATGTCTTGTTGGTGTATGGTTCCCTTGAGCAGTATGTAGTGTCCCTCTTTATCCCTTTTGATTAACTTTGGCTTGAAATCTATTTTATTTGATATGAGTATGGATACTCCTGCTTGTTTCCGAAGTCCATATGAGTGATATGATTTTTCCCAACCTTTCACCTTCAGTCTATGTATGTCTTTTCCTATCAAATGTGTCTCCTGTAGGCAGCATATTGTTGGGTCTTGTTTTGTGATCCATTCTACTAGCCTGTGTCTCTTGATTGGTGAGTTTAAGCCATTAACATTTAGGGTTATTATTGAGATATGGGTTGTTCTTCCAGCCATATTTGTTTATTTATGTTACTAAACATGGTTTGTTTTCCTCTTTGATTATTTTCCCCCCTTTAGTGTCCTACCTCCCACTGTTGGTTTTCATTGTTATTTTCCTTTTCCTCTTCCTGTAATGTTTTGCCAAGGATGTTTTGAAGAGATGGTTTTCTAGCTGCAAATTCTTTTAACTTTTGTTTATCGTGGAAGGTTTTAATTTCATCTTCCATCCTGAAGCTTAATTTCGCTGGAAACACAATTCTTGGTTGGAACCCATTTTCTTTCAGTGTTTGAAATATGTTATTCCAGGATCTTCTAGCTTTCAGAGTCTGTGTTGAAAGATCAGCTGTTATCCTGATTGGCTTACCCCTAAATGTGATCTGCTTCCTTTCTCTTGTAGCTTTTAAAATTCTCTCCTTATTCTGTATGTTGGGCATCTTCATTATAATGTGTCTAGGTGTGGGTCTCTTATGATTTTGCACATTCGGCGTCCTGTAGGCTTCTAGGATTTGGGGTTCTGTCTCATTCTTCAAGTCTGGGAAGTTTTCTCGTATTATTTCATTGAATAGATTGCTCATTCCTTTGGTTTGAAACTCTGTCCCTTCCTGTATCCCAATGACTCTTAAATTTGGTCTCTTGATGTTATCCCATATTTCTTGGATGTTGTGCTCATGGTTTCTTAACAGTCTTGCTGAGCTGTCTATGTTCTTTTCAAGTTGAAATACTTTATCTTCATTGTCTGATGTTCTGTCTTCTAAGTGTTCTACTCTGCTGGTAGTATTCTCAATTGAGTTTTTAAGTTGGCTTATTGCTTCCTGCATTTCTAGGATTTCTGTTTGTTTGTTTTTTATAACCTCTATTTCCCTGTATAGTTGATCTTTTGCTTCTTGGATTTGTTTATGTAATTCATTGTTGAAGTGATCTTTCATTGTCTGATTTTGCTGTCTGATGTCTTCCTTGAGACTCCAGATCATCTGAAGCATGTATATCCTGAATTCTTTATCTGACAATCCATCTGCTGCAGCTATTACCTCTTCTAACGTTGAGTTGACCTGCAATGCTTGTGGTCCTTTCTTTCCTTGTCTCTTCATACTGTTCGCGTTCCTTTCTACTTGGTGAAAATGTTGTGCTATTGAATTTTCCCCCTATATATTTATATTGGTCTTGTATAGTTGCAAAGTCTCCCTCGCAGGCGCGGGCGGCGGCTCTGTCCCTCTGCGGGCTGCTAGGCTTGTTCTGTCGGCGGTCACAGTGCTGTCTACTTTGCAGGCGCAGGCAGCGGCACTGCCCCTCTGCAGGCCTCTGGGGCTGTACTGCCAGTGGGTCGCAGGTCCGCCTACCTTGCAGGCGCGGGCGGGGGGGCGGCTCTACCCTTCCTCAGGCCACTGGGCCTGTTCTGTCTCTCGGTTGCAGGTCTGGCCTGTTCTGATGGTGGTCACAGTTCCGTCTACCTTGCAGGCACGGGGGGGAGGGGGCGGCTCTGCCTCTCAGCAGGCCGCTGCTCCTCTTCTGCCGGTGGGTCGCAGGCCCGCCTACCTTGCAGGAGTGATTGGAAGCTCTGCCACTCCGCGGGCCACTGGGCCTTTTCTGTCAGTGGTCACAGTTCCGCCTACCTGACAGGCGCGGGGGGTGGGGGGCGGCTCTGCCCCTCAGCAGGCCGCTGGGCCTGTTCTGTGGGTGGTCACAGTTCCCTCTACCTTGCCGGCGCAGGGGGAGGGGGCGGCTCTGCCTCTCAGCAGGCCGCTGCTCCTCTTCTGCCGGTGGGTCGCAGGCCCGCCTACCTTGCAGGAGTGATTGGAAGCTCTGTCCCGCCGCGGGCCACTGGGCCTTTTCTGTCGGTGGTCACAGTTCCCCTACCTGGCAGGCGCGGGGGGTGTGGGGCGGCTCTGCCCCTCAGCAGGCCGCTGGGCCTGCTCTGTGCATGGTCACAGTTCCCTCTACTTTGCCGGCACAGGGGGAGGGGGCGTCTCAGCCTCTCAGCAGGCCACTGCTCCTCTTCTGCCGGTGGGTCGCAGGCTCGCCTACCTTGCAGGAGTGATTGGAAGCTCTGTCCCACCGCGGGCCACTGGGCCTTTTCTGTCGGTGGTCACCTGGCAGGCGCGGGGGGTGGGGGGTGGCTCTGCCCCTCAGCAGGCCGCTGGGCCTGCTCTGTGCCTGGTCACAGTTCCCTCTACCTTGCCGGCGCAGGGGGAGGGGGCGGCTCAGCCTCTCAGCAGGCCGCTGCTCCTCTTCTGCCGGTGGGTCGCAGGCCCGCCTACCTTGCAGGAGTGATTGGAAGCTCTGTCCCGCCGCGGGCCACTGGGCCTTTTCTGTTGGTGGTCACAGTTCCCCTACCTGGCAGGCGCGGGGGGTAGGGGGCGGCTCTGCCCCTCAGCAGGCCGCTGGGCCTGCTCTGTGCGTGGTCACAGTTCCCTCTACCTTGCTGGTGCAGGGGGAGGGGGCGGCTCTGCCTCTCAGCAGGCCGCTGCTCCTCTTCTGCCGGTGGGTCACAGGCCCGCCTACCTTGCAGGAGTGATTGGAAGCTCTGTCCTGCCACGGGCCACTGGGCCTTTTCTGTCCGTGGTCACCTGGCAGGAGCGGGGGGTGGGGGTGGCTCTGCCCCTCAGCAGGCCACTGGGCCTGCTCTGTGGGTGGTCACAGTTCCCTGTACCTTGCCGGTGCAGGGGGAGGGGGCGGCTCTGCCTCTCAGCAGGTTGCTGTTCCTCTTCTGCAGGTGGGTCGCAGGCCCGCCTACCTTGCAGGAGTGATTGGAAGCTCTGAAACATTGGATTTTACAAGAAACATGAGACAACTTAGGATCAGTAAGTAAACAGCTTGGCGAATAAATAGTTCTACTAAAACATTGTTAATGGTCATTAGGGTGGGCACTAGTCCAGCACAACTAGCATTTCTATAAAAAGGAAAAATTTGGATAAGAAAGATATCCTATAGGGATAATGTCATGAAAAAAAAAAAAAAGAAAGAAGAGGACAAAGATCAGAATAATGCTTTTACAAACCCAAAATGTCAGATTACCAGCAGATCACTAGAAATTAGGAGAGAGGCCTAGAACCAATTCTCCATTACAGCCCTGAGAAGCTACCAACTCTGAAAAGGGCAAGTTTATTCCTGGTGCTTCATGACAAAAGCAGATTGAAACTCATTCCACAAAAGTTGCTTGATAAAGTCTCATATTTAAACCAATAGGTAGAAACTCTAGATATGGTACACCAACAGCTTTTTTGATTTAGTTTTGTTTTCTCTAAACTTGAACTATGGTCCTTTAAAAAGAAAAATATTATGAGTCACATAAGATATTTTCCACCGAATTTTTCATGCCAGTGCTTCACTACGGAATTTTATTTCAAGTCCAATTCAAATTATTGACATTATTCTTACAAGGACTTAATTTACAAGTATGGTATTTCATCTGCAAATATGACTATCATCAGTTTCTTCACTCTGTACCCATGTCACAGTCCTCCCTCAAGAGGAAAAAGCTTTTTTCTCACCTTTTGACCCTTGGTTGCCCTTTCCTTATAACAAGGCAGAAAAGATATTCCAAGTATCCTTTGCAATTTCCAGCTAGACTTCTTGGAATTCAGTTTTGAGAAATGCACTGGGAACCCAGCTGCCTTGTTCTGTAAAATCCAATAACATGGAAGGGCTTCAATAAACAGCCCCAGCCAAGCTTAGAGCCAACACCCATCATCAACTGTCTGCCAGGTGAGTGAGTCACCAAGAATGGCCAACCTAGTCAAGCCTTTAGATGATTTCAGTTCAGTCCTCTCCATCACACTATAGTCACAAGAATCTCCAAATGAGAAAACCTAGGTGATCCCTGAGACACACAGAACTGTGACAAATGACAGTATTGTGTTAAATCTATATTTTGGAAATATTTGTTACACAGTAACAGATAATGGAAAAAATTAGTTGGTTCATAATTTACTCTGTGCCCAAGCACTATTGCTATAAACATACTATTTCCACATATTATTCTCAGGTGTCTACAAGCAAAACAGTTTTCATCCTGACCCTTTCTGATTGGACGAAGAATCTATTTTATTTATTGGCTTGAGAAGTAGATCTTTGACAACCAGTTAAGTTTTCAAGGAAGCATGTTTTTAAAATAAGTGGTTAACTATTGCTTTATTTAACAGATACTTTAATTTTAACATTGATAGCTAATTACACCCAGTGCAGTTTCAAAAACAAATTATGGTCTTGTGCAGAGGATAATAGCTGCCTTATGGAATCAGAGCTTGAATTTCTGCAAGTCCAAATGAACTTGGGAAATTAACCTTTAGCTTTGTTTTCTTGTCTTTAAAATGAGAATTATGGTGGCACTTCACTCAAAAGAGTTTAGTGATTAATGAACCATATATATGAAGCATATAGTATGTCACTTAACACATGAAAAGCACTAATTAAATGTTATTTATTTTTAGTTTGCAGCATACTAATAACTAAGAAAATTTCAGAAACATACAATTAAATTACCTTCCAATATATAATTAGAAGATGAAAGAACAGAGGTTACTCTTACAGATGTTAGAATATTTGTCAGTGACCTCTGGGAGTTGGTAAAGTGTGTGTGTGTGTGTGTGTGTGTGTGTTTTCAGGGAAATAAATATTATGTCTCCAAACACAGAGCTTTACCAAAGCCTTTTTATCAAACCCATTACAATTTAGTGATAGGGCTCTTCGACCCTATTGCCATAGTGCAGAACTGGTTGTTGGCTTCCCCATTATAGTCATTATACTTAACATCAGAACTTTTAACTATTTGCAAATTATTTCATTAAAATGGGGATTCAGAGTACAAATATTTGTCATAATTATGGGTAAGGCAGTTTTTGGTGTAGTCTCTTCTTTGACTAAATTATTTAGAGTTAACAAAAAGTATGACTAAATATAAGAAACTCAATTTAAATTTAATCATTTGAAGAGCATTTGTTTTATATCAGAAATAGTAAATGTGCTATTATCGAGGCATATTGAGTGTATTTTCTTCCTAGTGTCTAAGGTATATGTTTCTTAAAATCCTAAACCTAGGTTTAATGTAGTATTTAAAGTGTCTACCATTCACATTTACATTCATTGCAATGTATCAATGGTAATTAATATAAATAATTTGCTTCCATGTACATGATTCAAGCCAAGTTACATAATTTTCAAGATCTGTCTTTCTGTGTTTTATTTGTAGTGATACTTTATATTTGCTTTTACTTCATCCTGCTTAGGATTGATGAGAAGCAGCAGCTCTCTGCACACACACAAAAAAAGAGGATTGCTCTAACAGAGATTGAACAATAGCAAATATTGGGAAAACTGTTATTAAATAAATTACTAACTGCTCTATCTGCTTTCCTTATCAACACTTCAATCAATTCTCAACACATCAATCAGAGTGGTCCTGTAAAAACTACAGTGAGGTCTTTCCACTAATATGAGCCACCCAAATTGCTGTATGTCTCGCTCCAAAGTAGGAGCCAAAGTCATTACAGTGGCATAAGGGCCCTAGTGTGGCTGTTGCCTGCTCCCTACTCTATTGCCTTTCTTCTTTCATCTGCAGCCACTATTTCCCAGAATCACTTGTTCCAGCTACACTGGTCTCTCTACTGTTCATTTCATTCACAAGACATACTGTCACTTCATGGCCTTTGCACGTGCTTTTTCCTCTACCTGAATTACTTATCATTCACTCCTTCAGTCTCTCTCTAAGCTGTGTTTATCACTTCCTTAGAACATAAGCACTTTCTAGGATCTGGGGATTCAACAGTGAACAAAACATTTAAAAATCACTGTGCATGGAGCTTATATTCTAACAGGGATCAGTAAACAAGATACTGTGTATATGTATGTGTCATTTCATATATATAATATATATGCTCATATACATGCATACATATACACAATATCTGTACATACTATCTATGTATATACATGCTATATACTATACTGTATGTACTAAATCTACATATTTATATCTATATGCTAATTCTATAGTGAATGTATAGTACAAAGATGTTGATATATAGATAAAGATATAGATAGCATACATCCATATAGATAGAGACAATATGGTAGATCATTATGAGTGCCAAGGAGAAAAAAATACAGAAGGGCTAATGATAGAGAAAAAAAGGAGATTGGATAGGCCTAGAGAAATGTTAGAGAAAGGAATCAACTTCTACAGTTAAATATTACAACTTCAATGGTGATTTTTCTGATTATATTCTAACACTGCAACACACCAAGACCATTAATGCCTCTTTCCTAAATCATTTTTCTCTATATCAATTATCACTAACATACCATATGTTTTAATTTTTTTTTCATATTGTAACTGAAGTTACTAGAATATAACCTTTGTTCATTCCCACCCACAACCTAGAGGAGCACCAGCCTCATGGCAGACATTTGGTAAATATTTATCATATAGATGAATGACCAAATCAAAGACATTTTAAGATAATTGAGGAACAAAAATAGAAACAACAGACTACCTACACTAGCAGAGTTCAGAACAGTGAGTAAAGAGAGTTGATCGGAAATATTGACATAATATGTAGTGGGGTCATGGAGAGGCAATTCAGACTGTGAGAGGAATATCTGTCATCATCTATGCATGGATTACTCTGTTTATTCCCCACTGTGTTCAAAGATTTTTTTCCTTCATGGTATATCAGGAAAACCTATGGTAAATAAACACAACAGCAATTTAAACTACTAAGGGGCCACTTCCACTTGAGATGATCTTTGACACACTTGGAATAGGTGTAATTGACCTGAAACAATGGAGGTTGCTTCATGCATGAAGTGCAGTGTGGTATTTCACAAAGTCCTTCAGACACAAGTTGCAGAGGTGGTTGTTCTGGCCAGGAGACACAGATGACCATTGGCACTTGCAAGGAGACTGAAGCTTCAGTGTCACTGGACGTAGACGTATGTCAGGGAGCAAGATATAGATCATTCTCTACCCTTGTAAATATACACTTTTTATTAGATTGTTTTCTTTAAAAAAATGTCTTTATACAAACAGGGTATTTTTACACATGTAAATAAAACTTAAAACATTTTAGATTAACATTTGAAGTCATGGTGTCATGGAAAGTTTAATTTTAAAATTTAAGTACATTACTTTAAAATTATTAAGTTATTCTAACAACTCATTGAAAAATACTTTATTTTCCTATGTACAAAGGAACTTAGACATTCTTGAACATATCCAAGTAATATCTGTGCACTAGTGTTCACGCACAGGAAAGATTAATTAATCATATACCTCAGAGAAGCTGAAAAATAGGACAAAATACATACATAATTCAGATATGCACTGAATCCACTGCTTACAAAAATAATATTCAAAGTTTTTCACATTATTGAAAATATGAATATTTGAAGTGAGGCAAACCACACTGTGCAGCATTGTTGTTATCAAATTAATGTTACAACTATCTTCTATGATTTCCTCTGCACAACCCAGAGGAAGCCAGAAGCCAAATTCTCCAGAATCTCATTCTCCATATGCCTTCACATTAGATCCCTTCAAAAACAAACATGAGATTGGAAAAAAAAGAGGAAGGGTAGGAAAATCTATTATTCTTCAGGGACAGCTGCAGGCAAACATAATATTTGAAATAACTCTCAGCCCAGTTTCTTGAGAATCTGCCACATTGGTGTGGGACACTGCGAAAAACTTCCTCGACTTTCACATCCCAAGTTTTTTTTTCCCATAGTAATATAAGATCATAATTTCTTTATTAAGATCCTTCATAGTTAAATACAGAGAGGTTTTTCTCTCCCTGACTAAACCTTAACTAAAACAATATACAGTTTTCAATCTACATGTAATTTCAAGGAAAATCCTCTGGCACTAAATTCCATCTGTGTTTACCTGCTTTGATGCCATGTACCAATAATAAATTACATAGCATGAGAATATTTAATAAAATCCTTCTTTGTAAAGAAGTCATTCATTCTTGAACTCCAGTTACATATAATAAACTTAAATGTATTCAAAATTCTACAAAAAATAAAATTAGGAAAACTATAATTAAACTTGCCCTCCTGCTATAATCAAACAAAAAACTGAATGAAATATATGAGAGAAGTGTTTTTAGGCACTGGCAAATAAAGAGTACATAAAGGTAATTCTTGAGAGAAATAAAATTTAGTAGATTAGGCTCCAAATTTCTCTGGATTTGTGGCAGGATCACTTTCTGGACCATAGCACAAAGAAGTCAAACTCAAACAGAGCACAGTGGACTCACTGCGTTAAGGAGACAAATATTGGTACTCAGGTTACTGAAGGTGCTGAAAATTGTGGAGAAGAGTGACCATACAAGTAGGGAGAAACACTAAGATTTCATTTCACTGCAGTTTGATTGGCAATCATTAAGAATACAAATAGCAATAAATGTGGGCAAGGATGTGAGTAAAAAGGAACTTATACATTGTTGGTAGAAATGCAGATTAGTACAGCCATCATAAAAGTTAGTATGGAAGTTTCTCAAAATACTAGGAATGGAACTGCCATAATCTAGCTATACCATTCCTCAATATTTACCCTAAAGAACTAAAGTCAGCATACTACAGAGATATGTGCATATCCATGTTTGCAGTAGCACAATTCACAATAGACAAGTATGGAGCCAGTCTAGATGTTCCTCAATGGATGAATGAATAAAGAAAATGTGATATGTATACACAATGGAGTTTTATTCAGTCCTAAAGAATAATTAAATTATGTCATTTGCAGGAAAATGGGTGGAACATGAGACCATTGTATTAAGCGACATAAATCAGACTCAGAAATTCAAGCATCATATGTTTTCTCTCATATGTGGAAAATAGAGAATAAAAGGGGTAAAAAAGGATCTCATGAAAATAGGAGTAAGGCCAGTAGGAAAGAAGTAGAAGATCAGGGGGAAGGAAAAGGGAAGGCCAAGGAGAGGTACTGGGAAATGAAATTAATCAAATTATGTTATGTATATGCACAAATAAGTCAAAATTAAGCACATTACTCTGTATAATTATTAGGCACCAATTACTTTTTAAAAATAGGTGAATCGAGAATAGCAGACGTATGTGAAGTGTTCCTCACAAGGTTTGTACCAAGGATTGAGCTTTGCAAGCTCTTTGTCAAGACTATATAAATGGCAACACTTGATAACAAAACTTTAGGGTTGGTGGCTAATGAGAGATAACACAAGATAATTATGCAATGCAAAGTACTTAGAAACTTTGTAATGAGTCTCATGCACTCAGTAGAGACTTCCCAAAAGGCCATTCCTTAGAACTAAGAACCATAACCTTTGCACTGTGACTAAGGTTAAGACTTGGACACAATAAGTAAGAAGGAAAGAAGCCAAACCTAACAATTGAAAAGAGTCATCAGTAATTGAACTATTTTTAAGGAAAACAGAACAAAAACAAAACAAAATTTAGAGGGCAATTAATTGAGATTAGCTATGATAAATTATTTGCACTGTCAATAATAAAACTTAAAATTTTCTTGACATATGAAGAAGGACAATAATGCGATCCATAATCAAAGAAATAGACTCTCTCCTGTCTCTGTCTCTGCAAGAAGATGGTGGCTGTTAGCATATCTAGCAGGGATACCTCTGGGACCTTGGTGATGGTCTTCCACGTCCTGGCTGTTGTACCTAGATAGAAGGGTCCATGTCTCTAGTTGGAGGCAGGGTAGCATCCCAGCCTGTATGCCAAAATAGAAGCTGCTGCAACTAAAGTAAACATTAAAAAAAAAAAACAAGATGCTACCACCCAGTGAAATTCTGTCTCTAAATAAAATACAAAATAGGATTGGATAGGACTGGGGATATGGCTGAGTGGTTGAGCGCCCCTGAGTTCATTCCCCAGTTACTCCCCACCAAAAAAGAAAAAAGAAAAAAGTCAAAAACCAAAAATAAACCAGATGCTCATATATGGCTGGTTATATTAATCAATTGTTGCCACAGACTGGCTGGGCACAAATCACGAGCCACTGAAGCAGGAACAAAATTTATTTCTGAACTCCACCAGCACACTCCACACATGCTCCCTGGAAACTCTTCTGAACACCACGCGGCTCCTCCAGGAACACCCAACTGGAAATCCCTCCTCCGGCACTTCCCCAACCAATGCGAACTCTTCAGGAATCCCCACAAAAACTCAACCGGACTCAATGGGAACTCCTCTAGAACTTAAAAGTCATTATTTTAATGGCTTGCTGGTGTCATCTCTCAACCACTACTTCTGGCAAAAATGCCATGCGTCATCCCGACTCGGCTGTGGCCCTCAACAAATTGTGCCCTGCTTATGAAATGGAAAATCATGCAACAATGGGAATTAATAAATTGTGAAAATATGCAACAACATGGATGAGTTTAAAAACATCATGTTACATGAAGGAAGACAAGCAAAAAGAGTACTGTTAGGGGCTGAGAACCTAGCTCAGTTGGTAGAGTGCTTGCCTTGGATACACAAGGCCCTGGGTTCAATCCCCAGCACTACCAAAAAAAAAAAAAAAAGAAGAAGAAGAAGTAGAAGAAGAATAGGATATTATTCATATATATTTCCCAACATCATGGTAGTTGGGGTAGTTGAGAGAGGCTTCAGAGGTGCTGGAAATGTTGTTTCTTGAACTTGATATTTGTTGCATGAGTTCTTTTTGTGCACTTATTATCTCTGTATTTTTATGTATTCATTACATTTGAATAAAAATTACAACAACGTGAATATAATAGAAATAAAATGATACAAAAATTTGAAAAAATAGGCCATCTGAAGAAACAAATGACAGATACAATAGTTAGCAGAGAAGTACTATAAATGAGTTTGTGAAAAACATGCCAAAGGATTTAAGATAAAGATGAATGCAATCATCCTTATCTTATAATAATGCAATCTTGAATAGAAGAAAAATAGAAATTATAAAACAAGAAAGCACCTTAACTGAAGTAAAGTACTAACTTCCTTGGCTTAAGAATTCATTGGAGTTACAGAAGGAAGGGCTAAAAACTAGAAGATTACTAGAAGCTTTCCAATCTGAAAGGCAGAGATAAACTAACTAAAAAAGAATGGACAGAGAGTGAGAAATATCAAGTGGTCTAATATATGTAAAACTAGATTTCCAGGAAAGGAGAATTTACCATGATAAAAAAATTTTTTTGAAGAAATAATGGTTGAAATAAAGTTTTCACAAATTTAATGAAAATCATCTTCTTATACATTAGAATAAAGTTTCAGAATAGCTAAGTCATTTTTGAAAATTTAATTCAAAAAATGTGAATTTACCCTGCAAGCTAATAAAAATATGCTGAAGATCACCATAATAAATAAAGCACAGCACTTATACTAAACAAAAAAAAATAAGCTTAATTAAATAATAGCTTAGGTAGTCATCAACTATTTAAGAACACTAAAAGTATAACTTTCAATCAATAACAATAATATCTTAAACTTGCACTAGACATCAGCAGCTATGTCATGTTTTAAATTAAAGTTTACAAATCAGTTGCAACATCTAAAACTATCCACACATTGGTGGTAATACTATCCATGGTGTTAACTGTCTTGACTTTGAACTGTCATGTACCAAAATTTATACCACAAATTAGAGGCAATAGTCCATACAAGAAGAGCCTTTTGTTATTTAATAGAGCCCTTCAATTTCAAAAAAGGAAGAACTTAACAATGTCAAACAGCTGAATAAGCATTTGAGATATATATCTTAGGGAATCTGAGTACTTCCTAGCAGTTTCCTATTTGTCTCTGAGGAGTAACTATTACAAATGAACTCCTTGATTATTCTAAGTGGCAATTGTTTTCCTCTAAAAGTATTATATTTCTTATTAGAGCCTTTTCCACTTTAACCAAGTTTATTATTTTTATTCTTTGTCTTGAAAACTCTATTGTAAGACATCAGAAAGGTTTAAAGCTATTTAGAGGATCAGACTTACACAAAGCAACAGAAGATGAAGTAATGATAGAGCTCTGTTAAATGCTAAATTGACTATTCTCTCTCATTGTCTAAATAATTTTTTAAATTATTGATGGAGAAATAGCCCCAGTGGGCTTGGGGCTAATCCCTCTATCACCACAGTGATCTTTAAATCTCTTTTCAGTTTTATTCTCTCTTAGTTGGGCACTTTGTGAGTATATTTTCATACATGATGATGTATGAAAAATGTAAGCTTTCTTTCTCTTCTGCATAATAGATTTCTCTTCTTTTTTTTCTTGTCCTCACTTCTCCCTTTGGAACTTAAGTTTCTATAGTAGTATCATATTACTGTATTCACATTTCTAGCCCCTTCCTCAACTTCCAAGATTATTTTAATACAATCTTATTCTGCGCTACAAAATGAAAAACTCATGAATTCAACCCTTCTGTAATTAAATACTAATTTAGGATGCCACAGGTTTAACTTGTAAAGAATTCTTTACTTATAGAAAAAACTCTGATCAGTAAATAATATTAGTATTTCTTCAAAAAGTATAAATATTTAACTACCCAGCCTTTTGCTAATCAGTCCTCCATGAAATCAAGAAAAGATACAGGTTGAGGAGTGATCCCTACAGGATGTTTCCAAGAGAATAGATGCACTACAGAGAGCAGCGCTGTCCTAACTAATCTGCTACAAAGCCACAGAGGTCTGTGTGACAAGATCAAGCATTTGAAAATGTGTAGGGGTGTGTGTGTGTGTGTGTGTGTGTGTGTGTGTGTACGCAGGAGCGTTGGGGTTGGAGAAGGGTGGAAAATGACAAAGGTACTAATTGGAATTTTGGCCAAAAGACTGAGCTTTCACTAACAGATCATTGATTCTTGTAAGAATCAAGTTAAAAAGAAAAACTGACCCAGAAGACAAGAAGAGTTAGTGAGTCAGAGCTTGGGTATAGATCAAAAGCAAAATACAACTCTCTATTTTATTTCTTGCCTCTTTTCCACAGAAACACTTTTAGAATACAATACTATTATTATTGAAAGACAGTGTTGGTACATCATGACAATAAGGAATGCTGGATAAAAAGATTTATTTTGCTGATACATAATAAATTTTTTTTCTGAATTTGTATGCCTATGGTATCCTCAAAAGAATTTTTGTTAATTCATTTCTGAAACATTAAATATCAATGTGAACTACAGTTAGCAGTTCAAAAAAAGGTAATAATATGACTTTGCTTCACATATCAGATGAATTATAACACATTTTGTGTCCATCTCAAGCTATTGATATGGCTATTAGTTAGAACAAAGAGACACTCAAATGAGTCTTGGATTTTACGATCATCTCTTATGTCTCCAAAATCATATAAAGAACTTTTTAAAAATTTTATAAATTTTACTTTTCTATTAAAATAAATGAACATATGTTGTGACTAAAAATTAAATTACACTAATTTATGTGAAACTGACCCTTTTAAATGTGCAGGACTTATAGATGGGAAAGAAGATCTGAGGTTTTCAGAAAACATGATGGATAGACTGATGCATTTACTTCTGCTCTGTCTCAAAACTTTGTTGATAATAAGAAATAAAAATCTTATAAGTCTGCATGCATAAAGAGTCTACAAAACAATAGTAAAAGAGGGATAACAACAAAACTTGAAAGCAATAATATGGATACAGTAGGGGTGACTGACCTAACTAGCTGAAGAAAGCTATACCCTAAAAACCATTGAAATCAGATTTCTAGCTACTACTAAACACAAAAGAATTGTTTTATAATTTTTACAGATAGGAATGTGGATGCCCCCAAAATCCTAATCCATCTGAGGCAGCCAAGAAGTTTCTACTTTTCACCATCATTATAGAAGAAAAGAGGCTACTCTCTAGGGCACTTCACATAGATAGATTCAACTCTGAGACAAAAAGCACAGCTGAAGGAGATGGGGTCAGGTGGGATGCTAAACTCAAAAAGTGAGATTAAGTGGAAATTGACCTCCAGAACAGTGAAAAGTATAGCCTACCTTAAAAATTGATTCCAAGAAAGCTAGGAGACTCATTTAAAACAGCACTGGCAGGAAATATAAAGAATTTTTTTCCAGGAAAACAGGCTAGCCCCAAGAAAAGGTCTACAGATACTGAAATTTTAGAATACTCCCATCAAGATGGCTGGAGCCCTAACTGCTAACACCACAACCAACTCCGTGAGATGCAGATTACCTGCAAAAACAGAATTCCCAAACAGCATTTAAGTGCCTCAGACTCAAATGTAAACAACAACAACAAAAAAAAATGATTGACTCATTTGAAAAGAGGCTTTACTATTACAGAAAGAAACTAAAATAATATAAAATACAGGAACTAGAGGAAACATAAACTGTCCAGGGAATAATAGAAAACTAGGAACTATATTTAAAACAAGATACATTATATCTAAGAGAAAAGCATCAAATGCTATTTCATTTTTGTTGTTTTAAATGTGAGTGTTCAAAATGCAAAAAAAAAAAAACACACCATTCTTAGAAAATAGTCATAGCATTACTAAAAACTCAGCAACAGTTATGAAATTTTAAAGTTCAGTAAATTTCCAGATAGTAGAAACCACAAAAGGATAAAGAAGTGGGTAATTGAAGAGATGAAATTGAAAAAAAATTAGAGGACCCCTTGAAGAAGTTCTTATCCTAAGTTAGATGTTCCAAAAACAGAGAAGAAAAATGGAGAAAGACAGAGGAGAGAAGATAAGATGATAAAATTATTTCCCAGAACTGAATACATAAACTCATAGATTAAAGCTGCAAGATCCAGTCAGTGACCAGAATAATAAATAGGAGAAATGGTGGGAAAAAGGAACAAGAATTCAAATGTCATCAAACTGTCATAATATACTAAAGCCAGAAGATACTGGAGCAAAACCTCTAAGATTCTGCTATTTATAAATAATATCTAAGGTATGAAATCAGTCTCAGTGCCCGTCAACAGCTAAATGGACAAAGAAAAAGTGGTGTATATATGCAAAATGGAGTATTATTCATTCACAAAGAAGAATGAAATACTGTCATTTGTAGCAAAATGGATGGAACTGGAAGATATGATGTTAAGTGAAACAAGCCAGACACAGAAAAACAAGTAAGTTGTCTTCCACATATGAAGCCAAAACATGTTGAAATTAAAGTAGAATAATGATTTCTAGGTACATGGAAGGTGTAGAGGCTTGGATTTAATCAGTAAATATAATATGCAAGTATGGAAACATTACATTGAACCCTATTATTATGTACAATTAATGTTAATAGAAATAAAATTTCTTCTATAAGCAAAGATAAAGATTGAATAAAGACATTTTCAAATTACAAGATATCAAAAGTAAGACTCCCATACAAAATCAGTGAATAAATTTTAAAAAAAGTAAGAGCCAGTTCTATGCTATGAGGACTCCATTGCAGAAGAAAGGGAGAAACCAACAGTGGTTATCTAGGGAACACCCAGAACCACACCATGGAGCAAGCTTAAGGGAAAACAGGTAAAATGGTGCAAGAGTGGGAAGATTTTTTTCATAAAATGAAATTGATAACTTTCCCTGATTTTTAGCATATTAAGTCAATATTTGTAGCTTAGTAAAAATGTTCTAGAATTAATGATGGGTACATGAACAATTTAATTTTTTTTTAAAATGTCAAAGAAAAATTACATAGGATGAGAAAGCTGCAAAACTTAGGATTCAGCTGTAAATGTTTATAATCACAACAATGTGTTTACAAAATACTGACTCAACCCAATATACTACATTACTCTTTGAAGATATAGCAAGGGAAATACTCAGAAAAAAAAAAAAAGATTAAGGAGAAGAGCCCTTCTCTCCTTTTTCTTAGAGGGAAAAGAGTAGAGATATTTGCAATTCAATGTTATAAATGTCAGCTCTAATTTTAATTTTGGACTGAGGCTCCAAAATAATATGCATATATTCCAAAATGTGGCAGAAAATGTTTTCAATACTCAGTTGAACATTTAACTGCAGCTTGCAAATACAATTGAAGAGAAAATGAGTTGGAAAAAAAGGCAAGGATTTCTGAAAAGATTCAATGAGATGTTGTGAGTCCCATCCCCTGCACCATGAGAGAGAATTAATGTTGTCTCTTACCTTGGTATACAGGAAAAAACTTCAAACTCTCAGAGTTTGTCAGGACACTTGACACAGGACAGGATGTTAACCATTCTGAGAGACAGACATGCTTGACCCCAACAGTTAGATCAGTTTCTGATTTCATTCTTTTTCTAGATCTGACATATAAGGATTAACATGGAAGCCCAAAGAATGGAGAATAGAGATCAAAGAATCTAACCGAGTCCCCCTCAGGGCAAAACTATACACTGACAGCATTCAGCAAACTAGTCAGATGAATGAAAGTGTGCATGCCTTCATTTTAAATTTTATTTATTTTTTTTCAAAGAACCAACTTTTGTTTTGTTTTGTCATTTTTCTCAATCGTTTCTTTTTTTTAAATGTCATTGATTCCAGCTTTTATTTTAATTATTTCCTGTCTTTAACTAATTTGGGTATTGATTTGTTCTTCTTTATCTATGGTTTTGAGATGCAATGTTAGGTCATTTATTTGTTGATTTTTTTCTTCTTTTAAAGAATGGACTCCATGCAATGAACTTTCCTCTTAGTACTGTCTTCATAGTGTCCCAGAGATGTTGCTATGTTGTATCTGTGTTCTCATTTACCTCTAAGAATTTTTTAATCTTGTCTTTGAGGTCTTTTGCAACCCGTTATTCATTCAATAGCATATTAGTTAGTCTCTAGGTATCGGAGTAGCTCCTATTTTTATTTTATTATTGATTTCTAATTTCATTTTATTATGACCTGATAGAATTCAGATAGTACCTCAATTATTTTTTTGTGTGTGTTTTTTAGGAGTTACTCTCTGGCATAATATATGGTCTATTTTAGAGAAGTGTCCATGTGCTGCTGAGGACAAAGTATATTTATTCACTGATGGATGAAATATTCTTTATATGTCTGTTAAGTCTAAGTTATTGATTGTATTATTGAGTTCTATAGTTTCTTTGTTTAGCTTTTGTTTGGAAAATCTATCCAGTGGTGAAAGAGGTATGTTTGTGTGGTCAACTTTATTTTCAAGATTATATATTTTGTCTTCATTGTCTGAGGTTCTGTCTTCCAAGTGACCTAATCAGTTAGTGATGATTTCTATTGAGTTTTTAATTTGGTTTATTGTTTCCTTCATTTCAAGAATTTCTATTTGCTTATTTGTTTGTTTGTTTTCAGAATCTCTCTTTCTTGAAGTAATCTTTTGCTTCCTGTATTTGCATATGTACCTCTTTATCAAAATGACATTTTGCTGCTGTACTTGCTCTCTTATATCAATCTTTAATTCACAGAACATTTTAATTATGTACATCCTGAACTCCATCTCTGTTGTTTCTTCTGCTGTTCTGGCAATTGATTCTAATAATGCAGTATCTTGATTTGTTTGGAGCACTCTCTTGCCTTATTTTTTCATGTTGTTCATGTATCTTCCTTTAGAGCACTGTGGATCCAAGGTGTTAGAGTTTTTACCCTATTAGCTTATAGTGTCCCTGCAGAGTTCTAATATTTCTCCTTTAAGGGAGAGAACAATATGAACAGATCCCAATACAAACAAAATATAGCCTTAAACCAAATATCTTCTATTAAGATGTTTATGGTTTTGTCACAATATACAGAAATGGTGAGATCAATTATTATCTACAGTATAAACCGTAGGTTTGCAAAAGTTTCTGATGATGGACAAAGAGAGAACCAGGGGTGGGGTGTAGGATGAGTTGTTAACACGGTAGGAGATGAGAATATAGAGTTGTTTGATCTTAGGAATAGTGAAAGAGTAATCAAATAATGTTGGCTAGCAGCAGGAGAAAAGAGAGAATGTGAGACAAGTAAGTGGGAAGACAATAGAGTATAAAAAAGAAACTAACATTAAAAAGTAAAAATAGGAGATAAAAGAATATACAACACAACACAGCTGTAATATGCTAATCAGACATCCAAGTCCTCGGTAACCTAATCCATAAAAAGTACTTGATTTCACAGATGTTGGGGATGTGAGGGTGGGAAGAGAAAGAAAAAAAGAGAGAAAAGAAAAGAAAATCTCAAAGGAAAATACAAGGGTTGTTTTTGTGGAGTTCAGTATCTTTCCTGCTTTCCTTCTCAACCAATAGGTGGAGTTGCCTGTTGTTTGCTGGTATCTCCACCTCAGGATGGTAAATGTTATCACAGTGGAAGGGTTGATCTTGGGGGAAGAGCTCCTAGAAGTGGGGTATAGCAACACTTACGGATCCCTGATGGGATACTGCACCCCAATGATCTCCTTTGGGGCCTGCGTGTGATATGGGCACATGGTATTATCTCCTTATGTCACCTAGAGACCTCACAATTCCTGGTCTCTAGTTTCTAAACTGTATCTCACACACCCCCTCCCTTTCTACTCCCCAATCCAGAACCTCTCTCTCCAGAGGTCTTGTGGGTGGGATGCCCTCTGGGGGCTGCACACCTGTCCTGTAGAGGTGTTTTATATCAGGCCCATCAGGTCCAGGCTTTGCAAGCTACAGACTGGGCACGTAGCTGCAAGCACTATGCTGGGTTAGTGGCTGCAGGGGAGAGAGGGAAATTGGGAGACTATGTGTACCTTGATATTGCTTCTAGGCCTCAGCTGGTGTCTCAAGCTGGGATTTGCCCCAACTAAAGATGGCAATAAAGATGTCCCAAGATGGAGGCAGCTGCTTTCAGTGATGGGTATTGGGTGGGGTGGTGATGTTGGGCAGCATGTTCAGAGATGCAGCTCTATGGTGTGCAGTCTCCAGGCCCTCTCTGGTGTCCCCAGGTGCAGGCAACTATGGCAGTGGTTGCAGTGTCCCAAGACATAGGCAATCAGAGGAGCCCCATACTGGTAAATTGGGGTCCAAACATGGGAGCGGAGGCTGGGAGTCATGTGCTAGTGCTGATGCTAAGGGGCCTGCATGGACATGGAGGCCAGGATTCCTGCACAGGAGTAGCTGTTGGGGGTCCTCTAATAACTCTCAGAGAAACAGTATTCCCAGGGTTTGTGAATCCCAGGTCACAGAGCAGCAAGGAATACAGTCTCCCTCTTGCCCACCAACTTGGATCCTCCCCTGTCTTCTTTATAAAGCGTGCATTAAATGAAATTTAATGTTTCACTATTGTTCAGTCTAGGCCTATCAATTATCAGATGTTGTTTTACAAACCTGAAACTGACCTCATGGTGATTATCCTAAACTTTCTACTTCCACCAAATAAATGTAAGGAGGTGATAGGAGACATTTTAATTCCTACTCTAATATTATGCCAGGAAATGTAGCTATTCAATGAAACTATCAGGTATAAAATTTGGAAAACCAAGAAATAGAAGTATGAGTATATTCTTTAGGTATTCAGAGGAACACACAGTAGGAGTCATCAGCAAAAATGGAAATAATGGCCTCTGAGAATAGGGACCAGGGACTGGGAAAAATGCAGATAGAGAATGCTACTTTTGTTATTTAATTTTCTAAACATCGTTATAACAGAATATATGATACTATATTGTCAGGAGTAGCAACTGAATTATGGGTCTTGAACTGTCCTGTGACAGAGACAATGCCTCTCTTGGGAACTCTCATTGTGAAGGTGTCGATTTGAGAGTGTCCAGTTGCTATGGTGGCACCTAGTTCAACAGGGGGTTCTTGCCAGCCATGGAACTATTCAGTTCTTGACCTTGAGGTTCAGATGCCAGCTGCTTGCGGGTAGAAAGTTATGGGTGCAAGGTGAAAATCATAATCAGCCTGCTCATACTGAAGGCCTTGTTTCTGCTTATTTTGAAGAAATTTTCTCACAATAAATCCTTTTGATGTTTATACCTATGTAATAAACATAGTGAGCTTGTTGTGTGTCACTACTTCCCTACCAGGGTTGTAGCCAATCACCAAGACCCAGCTTTTACTCTATTTTTGTTGTCTGTTTTTCTTTTCACCATCCCTCACCAACAAGCCCAGGAACTTAAATTAAGGGCCATGCAAGTCATGGCACTACACAATTATATAAAGCTCTGTGCATGTATTAACTTGTTAAAGGAAACTTAGAAACTAAATTTAAAGGAAAGAAAAGGGTTTGGAAGTCAAAGGAGCCAGATGAAGCTCTATGGCTCCATCTGTACCTACATGAAATACCAGAATATTATGTAGGATCTGTACTAATGGTTTGCTGGAGAGCAGACTTGAATCCCAGTAAGGGTATCAAAAAGCCAAGGTTCTTTAGGCCAATCACAACCTTTGTAGAATTCAGATTCAACATTTGCAAAAAGCATGGTTATTGGATATGATCAAGCACACTATATGCTTATATGGAAATATCATAATGAATCTCATGATCATAGTCAATTAATATATTTCATTAAAAATAGATATTTTAAAAGATAGAGTTAGACTAACCAATGTCTTAAGTTTTTCCCCCTTTTAACCTGAAACATTATATGATTAATCTGCAGTGTTTGGTGTTTCTAAGTGGACTACCATTACCCTCTCTGCCAGGCTCCCCAAAAGGAAGATGACTCCCCAGTTTACAGGAACTAAAGTGTAGGTGGAAGAATCTCAATCAGGGAAGATGTCAAAACAATCCATGAAATGACCTCACAAGACAACAAGTCTAAATACCTAAAACATAGTAGGCAAATAAATATTTGTGGACTAAATAAATAAACCAATTTCAAAGCTGTGAGACAGTTCCCCTGCATGGTATCCAATCTTCTTTCTTTGAAATATTGATAAACAATGAAAGAAAATATAAGATCTTTTTGTGCTGAAGCTTTGCAAGTAAACAGCCTAGAAAAGGTAATATATGCAAGCCTACATCCCATTCATTGTAGCCTTCTAACATAATGTCAATAACTTAATTTGATTGCAAAACATTTTTCTTTCCTTGACATAATTCAGTCCTTGTGCAATATTCTTACAAAACAATGCTCAATTTTCACTGAGGTTTTTGTCTTTAAGTTTCTCTTCCTTTGCATTCAGCTCCTCTGTGCCATTGACAGATTTTGCAAGCAGTTCTGCTGATGATCAAAAGTCGGGCATATCAGCTATTCGCTCTAAATTCTGCTTCATATTATTTTTTAAGGAATAGAGAACATAATTTTATTATGTTCTTTCAGATGAGAATCAAATGAAAGTTATCTGTATATCTTTGATATTCTGTGAAAGAATCTCATTCCTGAGTGAATACAATTCCAAATATCAAAAATTCGTCTCCTGGATAGTTAGCATTAAGGTTTGAATATAATTTAAGCAAGATTGACCAAATACAAATGAATCGAGGCTGAACCTAGGTGTACTATCATCCCTGGAGTTTTATGTAGTTATTATCAAATCCTAAAGGGGAAAATCATGATTTGGAGATGGGCTGCACTAATTCTCAGATCATTTCACAAGGCATTGTCCTTCAATATTAATTAAAAACTTAAATCATTTTCTTTGGGAAGAATGTTTTCAAATGTTACATATCTACATTGATTGAATTTACTCCAAGAAAGCTGAACATAAAGAATTTTTCCAACCAAATTGTTTAACCATTAAAATGTATAGAAACTCTTCCTTTCTTCCATCTTTGGGTAATTTAGTTGAAAAGCCTCTGGGGAGCTTTCATGGGTTTTTTGTTTTGTTTGTTTGTATTGTTTTGTTTCTTTGGGGGGGGTGCGGGGGGAGAGGTTGCCCTTGGCTTTTCCAACATTTCTTGGAGGTACCTGAGAAAGAAAGTTTAGTCACCCTTGCAAAAGACAGCCTCTCACCCAAGCAGGTTGTCTTAGACTTTTTTTATATACGATAACAGAATGCCTGAGACTGGACAATTTATAAATAAAAGAAGTTTATTTAGTTAATAATTTTTGTGGAAAGCAGAAGGGAAAGTAGGTACATGCAAATAAGACTGGGGTGTCCTTGCTTTATAATAGCCTACTCTTACAGCAACTAATACAGCCTTGGGGGAGTGAGACCCCCATGCTTAGGTGAAAGGTATTAATCCCTCTTAATCACCAAATTTTCTCTTTTAAGCATCCACTACCTTATAACAACACCATGACACTGGAACTTCAATTTCAACAGGAGTATTGGTTGGAGAAAACTCACATCCAAACCACACTATAGGGTTTGGGGCAGCAACTGGGAGGGATTGCTGAATGATTAATTACCAAAGTAATCAATTACCAGAGTGCTGAGAAAACAAACAGAATGAAAAATCAGCTATCTCATTATCAGCAAAGGTGCTACAAATACAGGTCAGAGAAAGTTGGAGTCACTTCTACATGTTTTGGATAAGAATTAGAGATGGAGAGGTGAACTTATGGCATTGGTATGAACTTAAGGCAAGACAGAGGGACACAGTCGTAAATGTCATTACATACTAGTGTGGATATACATATACTTACACCACATATACATTATTCTTTCCTAGCTTAATCAATTACCCACTGAGTAGGACTAGATTTGGTGAACTCAAGCGACAATAAGCACACCTAGCTTATCTTGGTTCCTAAATACCATTCTCCACTAACAGGAAACAGAATTCATCAGAAGAAAAATGGCTGATTTGGGCAGTAGGCCAGGAAAATGCAAATGAGCCTAGAACACATTGATATGCTGACAAATAATAATGCTCATAGGATGGGGCAGGGGAATAACACAGAAACTATCTTAAAGTTGCTCTCCTGGCCAAATTTGCAACAATTTGAACAGCAAAATAAAGAATGATATGGTTAGTTTCCATTTTATGTAAATAAGGAATAATGGAGTTATAAAACTGCTGTTTGGCAAAAAACATAATAATGACCATTTTAAGCAAAATTTTTCAATGAGTTCTACAACCAGTGAGTGAAAGTTTGATGAGGAAAGTGAAATTTGCATACTTTCAAAGTGTCTTCTGGCCAAATACAAAGTAATTATTCATAACAAAGGGAAAATAGCAACTTACCTTGAAGGCTTCATTTTAATCAAGTGATCCAAGCTAAAAATCACCAGTAATGAGAATGAGATATGAATATTATAATAACCTATGGAATAGAGTAAATTAAGAACACGACATTGCTCGGGTGTAGTTCTGCCAGATGCATGGGTATAGATAGGTAGGAAGGCAGACAGGTAGGAACACAGGTAGGTAGAGAATATAATAAAAGAAGTGTGGTTAAACGTCATCACCTGGATTACAGGTATTCATCATCCAGAGAATCCTGCAAGTTTTTTTTTTTTGTAAATTTGAAGTTATTTTAAAATAAAAAATAAAAGGCTTATCTAATAATGAAAAGCATAGGTTTTCATAAAGGAAAACTAGCTAAGGACAATTGCTTAGTAATATCATGCTGGTGAGAACAATACAGCTTTGTTCATCATTTTCATGGTGTTTTTAGAGAAAGCAGATAAATTTACAGGAACATTGCTACAAATGGAATTTTGAATGAACTTAGGGTCAAAAAACATTAGCAAAATGCTGTCATCAGGCCTGCAGGGGCAGACATCCATGACTGTTCATTAATTCTTTTACTCATGGTATTAATATACCCTGACTTGATGTTTATTAAAAATGTGATTGCTTTGTACACTATTTTATTTTTAGGTCCTTCTCAGAAATTGGGAGTTCAAGTACCTAGGTATATATACATAGACATCTATGTCATCTATTTTAAAGGCACAACTGAACAAACTCTTCATCCATTCCATCCTTTTCTAAATACTTTGTCAATAGAAGGACTACTTTGCTGTACAAGACTTTCCTGTTACATGTTTTAAAATAGCAATAAATATAAAAATAAATCTATATGATCATGCATATATAAATATTTATTCATATAGACTTAATACAATGGAAATACTATGACAACTAATATATAAGATATTATTCTGAGATAAACTTTCAATATATCGATTTACATACAAAAATATTACAGCATTGATCATAAGAGGTCAAGATTAAAAAAAAAATCATCCAAAGGTCAAAAATATATATATACCTAGAAAAATTATTATTGCTCATCTATATAATAAAATTCTGTGCAGCTTTTAAAATCATGTCTAAGAAATGAATCAATTATATTTTAAAGACATTCTATACATTAATATTTCAGGGGGAAAGGCAAATTAAATTATATAAACATAGTCAGAGAGTTCCATGAATACCCGAACAAATATATACATCCCTAAAATTCATTTTCTTTGAGTGATGAAATTATAAGAAATTCTCATTTTCACATTTGTAAGTTTCATGTTTTCTGTTGTGAATTTGTCTTGGTTTCAGGGGAGCATGCTAATTTTATTTTGTGGATGAAATGTATGTATCTGAGTGTGTTTCCTTTAACCCAGGTATCATCTCGTTCCTTAGAAGTTTTTTACAAGCTGAAGGGAAATTGAGGTTATATTTACTCTCAGAAGTAAAATTGAGTCATTTTAGTTTCTATATTTGTATCAGGTCAGCTTTAATGCCAGCAGAGATTAATAGGTGATTCTTTATCTATGGTTTTCCAGGACTGCTTCATTTTAGGAGCCAAGAGCTGTGTGAAGCATCCTTCCATTTTATGACTTTGCTCCAACAGATACCTCTAAGTTAAAAAAATGAAATGAAAAATTTTGATTATGCCTTTCTGACAATTAACTTCTCTTATCAATTTATATCTGAACTTAGATTTTTTAAATGTTTTGATTAAAATGACTCCAGTCCATGAATCTCTCATTTAAATACCTAAATTAATGAGGAACACAGTGTCTCTAAGATTTTAAATTATTATATCAGCATTCAAAAATCAATCTTAATAATGGAATATCACATCTAAAAATTGTAAATATAATTATTTGATGATTTATGATAATTCAGTATAATAAAATCTGGACAACATTAAGACACAAATGAAATTGCACTGCTTCCATAATATAAAATATGATCATGTTGTCATGAATTTTTCATGTATCTGATAAGAACTTCTGAATGGCTACTCTGTGTCAGTATTATAGTTCTCTGCTGGAGAGGCTCAGTGAAATATTTAGGAAAACAATTCTTTTTCTTTTTTTTTTTTTGCTGGTTAAATTTAGGGTTAAAGCCAAAATGGCAAAATGATTGCTTCTAAATCAAACTGAAATAACTCTTTCTTTCAAAGGAACAATAAACATTAAATAGCACAATAGTATAATCACATTCAGCTTCTCATATGCAATCTAGTCATTGTTCAGGAGTGATCTCCTTTCCTCCAGAGTCACAAGGACCTGCAGATTATCATAAAGTTAATCTTGTCGGGGAACTGAGAAAATGAAAAGAAAAATTATTATTTGTACTTACTATACTGTTAGAGGTTTTATATACTTACTCCAAATGTAATCACATTTCCACAGACCTCCTAAATCCCAGACTCAAGTCTTGCTCTACAATCCAGACAAAGTTAATGAGTTGTGTCTTGGACCAATGAAGAGAAAAGGAAAGGAAGGAAGAAGAGTGAGTGTGTCACCATGATGGACCTATTACTATTAGCAGGAGCCTGAATTAACTGTAAGGTGACCTTGGCAACATATTCATTTCCTTCATGCAACATAATACAATGATTACACTTCCAGATCATTACCATAATGCTGCTTTGTCATTATACAGAGAAACTGAAGTATTTTCGACCATCAATAGAAAATGGGGTTAAGGTGGGAGGGAAAAGACTCTACTCAGAAATTTAAGAGAAGTTATTTCCCCTCAGGAAAGCAAATGTTTGTGAAATTCTGTTAATAATGCAAGAGTTTCATAGCCCCATCTAGTGGTCAGGAAACCCTTTACTGCATGAATCACCTAGTTCTTGTAAGACATACATGATTTCTGTAATCATAGAATATTACTGCAATCCTAGCTAGTAGGATACAAGATAAATGTATTATGTAAAGGATACATTGACTATTAAGCCATTTCCTGTGAATTTAGTAATCCTTAAAATAATGAGCATTTATCTCCAGAACTAAACTAGATGAGCAGTTACTTTGTTGACTTTATTTTAAAGCTTTTTATTTTTGGTACTGGGGACTTAATCCAGGGACCCTTTCTACTGAGCTACATCCCCAGTTTTTGGGGTTTTTTTTTAATTTTTCATTTTGAAACAAGGCCTTGCTAAGTTCAGGGCCTTGCTAAGTTAAGGCTAGCCTTGAACTTGAGGTATTCCTATCTCAGCCTCCAGAGTCCCTGGGATTACTGATGTGCACCATCATGCCCAGCATGATTAACTTCTTCTTCTTTTTTTTTTTGCACAGTATTCTTTTTTTATTTATTTTTTTATTGGTTGAATTATTTCTAGTAATAATGTAAATCTCAAATGTGACTTGATAAAAATTATGATAACAGATTCACATAAGCCATGCTTGATATTTCAGGTGGCAGTTTCATTCCAGTCTTAGAAGTAAAATAAAATTTCTTTGTGTACAACCAGAGATATGAGAAATTGTGCTCTATATGTATAATATGAATTGTAATGCATTCTCTTGTCATCTATAACAAATCAAGACTTTTTGAAAAAGAATGTTTTTAAAGAATTTGCCATCTTGGTCAATTTGGAATATTTATGGTTATAATCCTGGTAAAATTTTGAGGCACAAATATAATAGACTATACATATTTTTGAGCTTAATTAATATACCCTCATTCTCACTGCAGTCCAAATATTTAATGATTTCAACTTTCAAATTACTAATAGATCAAGGCTCAGCTATGAAAAAAACTTCACAACCTGTCCATAGAAAATATTTTTAAAATATGCACATTGTATTACTGAAATAAAAAAAGTACCAGTGAGAATACAAAGTTCCTGCAAGTTTTTACTTAGGCAGAATTTTAACTGAAGCATCTAGAGACTGGACCGTAACTCAGCCAAGAAGAACCACATGCCCTTCAGGAGGTTATTAGGTTCAGTGTCACTAACACAGCATCATGTAGTATAGAGAGTAGAAGTGCTATACAACATACTAACCAGCTGTGAGGCTTTGACTGCTCAGAGATGCTACATCTGGCCTCTTAAGCAGTTTCACAGGCATCATCAATAAACCATAATCAGCATGTAATGGTCCGACAAGATCACCAACAAGAACAGCCTGGAAGTCAGCCAGTCCATCAGGACTGACAGAAGTTCACTGCAATTTAGTCCTCCTGAGCTGGACACATTTAGAAAATGGATAACAAGAAGTACAAAGAGCAACTGCTGGGCAGGTGAAAGTGGAGCTGGAACAACAGGAAATGAAGGAAATATGCCCTAATGATGAGTCAAATTCCTTCAACAAGGCTGAAGCCGCCAGCCAGATTGTAGGGATTGGACAATTCATTAAGTAGTTGTTTCCAATCCACACCACACAGATGTATATTAATGTACAAAAAAGTTTTTATGATTTTCATGTCAAGAATCATAATAATTTGTAGAATTTAAGTTTACAATTTAAAACAATAGGTAAAATACTCATTAGTTAGTCTACTTTGAATTCAAGGATGGAATTTCCATCTTTTTGCTAGTGATATATCTTACCAGAAAATATCTGAGTTTCAATCAACTCTAGTTTGAGACCTTTGAAGTTTTTATTACTAATGAACAAATACAAATTTCTGAATATCAAGAAAGGCTATACCAAGTAGATTAAAACGTGGAATTACAGAGGTTGAAAGCAGAAAAGAATTAGATTCCTTCCTCACACTGTCCCTGCGGGTAGTTCCATCTTTGGGTGAAACTAATTTTTTTTAACTTTTTGATTTTTAATGTTTAGTTATAGATGGACATAATACCTTTCTTTTGTTTATTTATTTTTATGTGGTGCTGAGGATCGAATCCAGTGCCTCACACATGCTGGGCAAGTGCACTACCCCTGAACTACAATTGCAGCACCTGAAACTAATTCTTATCCCACGATTTCTAGTCTCTCTTGAAATTTCTTCTATCACTTTCATTCATGAGTCATAGTTCTCAAATTGGAGTAGCCAATACCTGTGAATCATAATTATCACTGAAACTTCCCTTCCCTTGGCTCAGACTTGGAGAATTCAGAGAGGGAAATGAATAGTTGGGTTATGCAATCCCACAAAAACAAATGTTGAATGTTTTCTCTGATATAAGGGGGGTGACTCAAAGTGGGGTAGGGAGGGAGAACATTGGAGGAAGATTACCTCTAGATAGGGAATAGGGGTGGGAGGGAAAGGAAGGGGGAAGAGGAATATAGCAAGGATGGTGGAAGGTGATGGTTATCATTATACAAAATACATGTATGAAGATGTGAATTTGGTGCCAACATACCTTTTTTACAAATAGAGATATGATAAAAAAAATTGTGGTATAAAGGTGTATTAAGAATTGTAATGCAAAAAAGAGAGAGCTCATATATAATGGCATAATTTGGTGTGAACATACTTTATATACAGAGTTATGAAAAATTGTGCTGTAAATGGATAATTATGAATGTAATACATTCCACTATTGTCATGTATATAAGAAATAAATTTAAAAGAAAAAAGAAGGGAACAGGGTTAACTGGACTGTTTTATGCTCCTCCAGAGACTAAATGAGGATTAAATGAGGGGATGAAGTTTCAAAAAGCACTTCCTGCATTCCTCTGCCCCCAGTGGCACTGATGTAATCTCACAATACTTTCTTCTGGTCCTGCCATATTTAAATTTGACTCTTTTATCTCATTTATTTGGGTGTCTTTGAAAACACCTTTCCTCCCACCATTTCTCTGTGTCCCTTATACCACCTAGGAATCTATCACCCACAATTCCCTTAAGCCAAGGCAATCTTTCCTTTCCCCATCAGCTGTGACTCTTCCCTCTCCACCTTTTTCTATTATGTGAATCTGCCTAAAAGTTGTTAGATGTGCCATGTTTCTCTAAGGCAAAGCCCCATAAAACAGCTCCAGAACAGCTCATTCTTAAGGTCTGGTTCATGGAAAATCAATACCCTTTGCACCAGGAAATTCTGGGTATGAGTGAGGCACATTCTCTTGGCTACCTGTCACTCACCCCTCAGAGCAACCAACAAGACACAAGTGTAGCTTCTGTGCCCCACAGACTCCACTGAAAATATATGAAGCTCCTTAGATGTCTCTTTGAAACCCTAATCATTAGATGTGAACCAAGGGAGAGGGTGTGAACCATTCCTTTATCATAATGGGGTTAGACTCAGCACACCTGTAGCTATCTTCAAATTTTTTTTTCTTTAAATAAAGTTATTTTTTTTAATCTGGTAGATAAGTATCACAAATCATTCTTAACTACTCCTCTGTGAGTGCCCAAGTGATCCAGCTTCTCCTGTTGGACTGTGTGCATAGTTGGCATCTATAACCTTGGAGTGTCTCTCAGTTTTACTTCCCCTGTACAATTTGTAAGAAGAATATGAAGGCATATGGGGCATGTTTGTTTGGAACATGATCAGAGAAACATCAGTGGAGAGTAAAGTAGTGAAACTAAGAGGGAGAAGGAGAAAAGAAATCAAGTTTCTGCCATGGTCACGTGGAGTTTAATCCTGCAGGGGAATTGCAGGTGTCAGTGTAAAAATGTGCCTCAGATATATCCCTATGAAGGATCAAGGAAACCAGAATGCTCAGACCACAATGCTAATCAATCACTGGTTGGAAAATCATTCTTGCTCTCAGAGCTGAGAGTCAGGCTTAAGTTCCCTGCTATTTTGGCATAGTATGCTATATGTGATGGTAGAACAGCCTCTGACCACAAAAAAAAAAAAAAAAAATGCCCAGAGAAATATAAGTGCTATCATTTGGAATTTGAACCGGATGTCTTAAAATAGTAACAACTGAGTATATGTGAGCCAAAGGGCAGCTGTTACAGGGCCCAGTGATCCAAACAAGACAAAACTGGTGTTAATATACAAATTATCAATGACACTAAAATAGAATCCAACTTCTTTGAAGAAGACTGTAAAACTTTTTTTCCATTCCTTTCATGTGTAAAAAGTGATCTGGAAAACCAACATCCTCTGTGAAACTCTGGGAGTTCCTCATCTGAAATCTATGTAGGCTTCTGAATGGGATCTGACTTAAAAATGAAATGTCTCTCATCTGAGTTCCACTGGAAACTTTAAGGTCAAGAAGCCGAAATGAAAATCTCTTCCCATTGCCCCTCTCAATTACAGATTTAATGCTATATCTGAAAAGATATTTCTGTTTCACATGTTGTCCTACTATATTACCAACCTTTGCTTCATAGACACCTTCAGCCTGTTTACCACAGTAGAAGCGTGACCCTCCTTCAGGGACAAAATATTCTGCTGTCCTTGTCTTCATTCTATCTCAACCACTATATCTAGATCATTGCTACCCCCTCCCCTTTAAATTAAAAGTCCTTCATAACCATCCACAACTCATTACTTTTCTTAATTTGCCTATCTTCTAACTCTTTTAGAATGCTTGGTCATGTGTGCATAAAAATTGAATCTACAATGCTATTTCTCACAATTCTTGAACCCCTTCAACTTGGCTATTTCTGCATTTCTCTTCCTTATCCATAGCTGTCAAGTGTGCTGTCACTCATAATCACTCTACCTCTGGAATCTTATTTTATAATCTTTCTCTATGATTCCATTACATATTTATCCCAGTTCTTTAAATCCCAAATCCTAAAATATCTTGTTCTTCGAGGTCTTATAATTTGCCATTTTATTCTAATTTACAAATTCCTTTGGTCTGCATTTTCTTCCTATTTAATCTAACTTTAGTCAATACCTCAATTCCTTTGCCCTTATGTCACACTCTGGAAGTAAATCCCTGACTCTGAATGAATTGGATCTATTTAGAATTACTAAAGAAGGAGAAAGGAAAGAGAAAGAAAAGGAAGAGAAGAAGAAAAAGCCAAAGGAAGAGGAGGAAAAAGAGAAAATATTTAAAGGGTTCAAAGTTCATACACATACTTTTTCCATCATGATGAGTAATGTTCTCTCTTACCTTTTCTACAAAACTCTCTCAAATCTCTGCTATTATTGTCAAGGTTCCTAATTTGCCACCTACTCAGTCAGTCTGAATCAATGATCCAGCACCTCATGACACAAAGAAGTTAGAAAACTTTAGTGAAAATGTGCACAGATTCATAACATCCATCCTAAAAAAAAAAATTTAACCATTTACACACTTATATTCCTACCTCTGGTTTTGCATATTATATTCCAAATAATTATGCCAAACTGTATTACTTGATGCATCAGAGAATTCTACATGCAGAATCTTAATTGTGATAACTGACAGGGGAAAGATGTTATTATTAGTTCAGCAAACTACTCAATATTTCAGGTGTGCTTAGGACACGGCACACCTGAAATTCAAGCAAGGTGTAACTAATTCTAGAGTTCATCCCTTTCATTACCACAATGTATGCCCAGGACACCCCACCTGAGCACAGTTCTCACTTACATCAGCATCCATGTCCTGAGGGTTAAGAATCCATCCGTGGTGCCTTCTCTTTTATGTTTTTGTAACTCTGGTCTGTCTCTCTCAGCAAAGAAACATTGAGTTTTTCTCATCTTAAGAAATGTCTTTCTTGGGGCTGGAGTTGTGGTTCAGGGGTAGAGCTCTTGCCTTGAAGTGAGGTGCTGGATTCGATTCTCAAACACCACATATAAATAAAAATAAAGGTCCATCAACAACTAAAATGAATAAAATAAATATCTTTTTTTAAAAAAAAATCTTTCTTTACCTCATCTACTGTCTCTTTATTTCCTTATCTCTTTCCTTTCTTCCAAACTTATTTCCAGAGTCTCCTTCTCCCCACTTCCTTACTCACCATCAACTCACTGCCAAAGGTGTAGGTATGGCTAATTCACCACAGTTATGCATATTGTGCCCAGTATTTTTCTCATTTGATTTCCTTGATTGTCTGAGTTCCTCCTTTAACCTCTCTATTTCCAGGCACTGTTCAGTCCTTCCCTATATTTTTTTAATGATAAGTCCTTCTCATTGTCTTTCTTGGTCTCTTCTTCCTCTGGCTAAACTATATGAGAGTTGGAAATCCCAGGGTCCTATCCATGGTCCCCCTCACTAGCCTTCTTTATTATTATTTTTTGTTCATACCACTTGGCCTTCATGGATTATGTCATTATGTTTACTAATGTGAACTAATACCTATACTCAAATGACACAGAAGTTATATCCTCACTCACATTTTTCTTACATCTCTCATCTCTCCTCCTAATCCATATATCTAATGCCCTATTAGACATTTACACTTAGACATAATTAAGATTATTCAAATGAATAAAAAGTTTATAAAACCCTTACATCCTCATCTCTCCATCCGCCTGCGTTCTTTTGCTCAGTCAATAGAATCACTCACAATGCATCCATGCTGTGAGAACTGGAGAGTCATCCTTGACTTTCCCTTTATCTTACCTCAAAAACAGTCTTGATTTTACCTATTTAACCTCTCTCAAAAGTGTTCCTATCTCTTAATGTCACTACTTTCATTCAGAATTTTATTATTCCTTAGCTATTTATAACTCTTCACCTTGTCACCTGTCTTCACATCTCTGTGCATTTAAACATTTTGTTTCCTATTCCTGGAACGCCATAAACCAACTACTTCAACCTCCTTCTTTTGCCAATCCCTATTTCTCTTTCCAAGTTGAGTTGAATCTTTAATTCCTTCAGGATGCACTTTCTGGTTCTTTCAGGGAATCTTCTCTATAATATAGGAACAATTTTTTCTTCCTTACATTACATCACCTGCCATACCTTTGTAATTGCCTGTAATTGTCTATTTACTCTAAATCATCAATTCCCTGAGAAAAAGAAAATGCATATTTTGTCTTCATTTTATCTCCAGCACTAAATAAAACAACTAATTTTTATTACTAGTAAGAAAGCATGATTCTATACTACTCTCTCACATGTAATATAATCAAGTCTCCTCTAAATTCCAAATGGATACAGAAATAGATACATGATAGACAGTTTTGATTGATAGATAGTAACAAAGATAAACAGGTAATATTGAATCATTACTTATTCTATACAATGACCAACAGAGAGTTATGTGTTGAATAAATCCAATTTTAATTCTAGAATATTGAAAGGATGGAGTTTAATTATCTTGAAAAATATTATATTGGAAGATAAGAAAAATGTTATATAATTACGTTTTCAAATCAGAAAAAATATATACAGATATCTATTTAAGTAGATAGATGTAGAAGTTATGTTTTGATATAGATCCCCATAATGACTTGAGAATCACTCTTGACTTTCATCTTTTCCTTACCTCAAAAGCATTTGTCAATTTAACCTTTTTAACTTCTCTCCTAAATGTCCCTTTCTCTCATTTCAGTGCCACTACTTTTATTGCAAATCTGAATTTTGATCTGTCTGCTTATTATTGCTTAGATTCAAGGTTTTACACTGTTTTTAACAATTTTTAAATTACAAATGAAAATAATTTCTACTTATGTCATTGAGACTGAAATATCCTCCTGGTTTTATGTTGAAGCCCAAAACACAATCAGGAACATACCAAGGGCCAAATACAAGTTAGGTTTACAACTCCTAGAATACAAGATAGAAAACACCCCAGAGAAGTTCCCAGAGTCTCAGGGAAAGTTGGGTAGAATTTCTTTAAAGGTTTTCACTATTGCTAGGTAAGTTCAGAGGAGGACTGAAGGGTAAGAGGCTAATTTAAATTGGAAACTCAAGAAAAATGGCAATTTATTGATTGGTTATTTTAAAAATTTTATCTTTTGGAAGATTCATGACAAGATACAGACATCATTGGTAAATTGTCTCTGTCTTATTCCAATTGTGATCATGGAATGGACTATTTATGCCTTATTTTCAACATTGTTTATTTCCATTTGAGATCATTACAATTAGTCTGGCACCAATCCAGTTTTCTCAGTAACAATTCTGTCTGATTTGGTACTGTAATTACATGACATTTTTCTTATACTCTGAAATTATATTTTTAAATGCAATTCTACATTTTCAACTTCATCCTTTGAATGTTCTAGAATTACATTTCATTCATTTGATTCACATCTCCCTATTGTCTTTTGTATAGGATATGAATGATTCATCCTGCACTTAATATTTCTGACTTCATAAGACTTCTTACACTTGAATATCTTGATTAATACTTAACGCAGTATAAGTTCCCCACTCTTATATCCTTACTTTCTCTCAATCTGTATGTAGTTTCCCCATTTTAATGAAAATTCCTTCCTCTTACAATCTTTTCCTAATTTATATTTTGTTGCCATTTGTGAGTTATATTGGAAAAAAAGTGTTTATGAAGCAATTTCCAGCATAAATGGATATTTCCACTACACAACACTAAACTATCATGTGTACCCTATTTTATTAGTGGCAGACACATGATACATTATAAGTCACTTCGTAGAGTTACCAGGAGGCAATCATTTTAAGAGAGACTAAAATTACAAATATATATACTTATATATTATTTGGACTATATTTATCAGCCATATTTAAGTTAACTTAAATTTTCAAGTTTTAGCATCAGTTTTTTATGCAATTTGTTTTTAATTTATTATTAATTTGTTAGTAGAGAAGTGACATAAAGTAGGAAGTGTGAATCTGAAATACAGACTTTAAGGTAAATACTAGGAGCAGGAGTACCAATCAAAAGTCATAAAAGTCTAATTTATTGGTGGTGATGCAGTTACACTAATACAGACACAGTTGCACTAAATATTTGTGTAAAGCTACTAGTGACAGATGAATATAGAATTTGGAGAAAACATATTTTGAAATTAACTTTGAGGATTCCAAGCCAAAAATGAGGTACCATCATTATATTATTAGTATGAAGATAATGACACAAATTGGAACTTTTGCATTGAGAAGAATAAATCTAGTTTTGAATTTATTTAGTTTGAAGTGGTGGTCAACATCTTACTGGAAGTCTCCTATGAGTAATCGAGAAATATAACCAGAGTTATCTTAGCAAATTTTAGCCAAAATTATAAATGAATGCCTTTATTATGAAGGCAAAAGTTGCCCTTATGGAATAGAAAAACTAGATGGAAAGAAAAGAAAGGGGAATTTATTGTTAAAGAAAAATCATAGTGTTCTTATTTAGGCCAAGATCTTTTAGGATGAAAAGGGGCAAGAAGCTTTGCAATCAGTATAAACAATAAGAAGAGTCTCAATTCTTGAAGAGTTATTAAAATCATCAAATGAATTTATTTAATTATCTAGAGATGGGATATCCCTATTTTGCCCAGGCTAGCCTCTAACTCCCAGATTCAAGTGATTTTTCTCTCTCAGCCTGCCAAGCAGCTAGAACTAAAGGTACATGCCACAGCGTCACCCTATTCATCTAATCTGATGTATTCAGTAAATGCCTTTTGTTTTCATAAAAATGGAAGAGTACACAGTGAAATAAAAAGTTATACTTCATAATGTTAGTTTTCTTATTTCTGCCATTGGCCTTATGCAGCCTAATGCAGCCAACCTTCTTTGGATATACTAAATCATTGTACACCCACCTAACAGATTGTGTTCTTCCTTTCTTGCCCTCAATGGGTTAAAATCGAACACGCACAGAGTACTGGATCCCCTAAGTAACAATAATGTGAAGGGATGGGAGAACTTGTTAACACACAGGCAGAGGAAGCAGAGTGTAACTAACACCTTGAGTGCCACTAGGGAACAGATCAGACACACAGAGAAACCAACATTTTCCTTACCTGTCACATATTGTACTACCTCCTCATTTCTACTTATGCTGCTATTTATCTGACAGCCCCTAAGAGCTCTTTGGGCACCACTGTGAGTTCTCAAATAAATATGTATTGCAGTTTGTGTGCTTATCTTGAAAACTCATTTTAATTACCCAGTAGACATTCTCAGTTTCTTCCCAGCTGTTACTTTCTATTATGTCCTGTAAATGAGCCTTTTGGCTCTTTTTAAAAATGCATCTTTGACCTAAGATGATGAGGGTATTCTAGCAGTTGTGACAATAGGCAGCATGAGCTCTCTTCAGTTGGGAAATGGAATGGGCAGCTTTTCTCAATGTTCTCTAGTCTATGACTTTACACATGTGCACACATTGGGTTTAAGATTTTCATGAATTATATCTTTAAAGTGTTTTGAGATAAGATCCATGTAGCCCCAATGAGAATCCCTCTAAATAAAACTTTGAGTCTATATAAAAAATGCTTATTGCTTAATTAATGCTTTAGGTCACTAAAAATGACAAGAATTTAAAAAAGAAAGATTGACTCATAAAACTACATCTCTGCTTAATGTTTCACATCATGGTGTTATGCCTCTTTGGCGATGAGTAGTACATTCTTATTGAATAAAACAAATTTAATTCCTCTGGTATTTCCAATATCTAACAACTTGTTTGGCTCATCAAATTTGAAAAGCTTTCTATTAATATATGAATATATGCAAGTATATAACAAATCATTCTATAATACAGTGGTAGGAATAACTGAAAAGATGACTTCACTTCTGAGTTCAGTTGCTTTTACAAATGCTATCTTCATAGACACAGAAGAAAATTGCACTTGGCTACTTCCTTTCTTCTAAACCATTTTGTCTTTAAAAAAATATCAAGAATAATTTTTAGGAAAAAAAAAAACTCTGATTATTCTCTTACATTTCTTTTCCCTTCCAAGAGTATATTTCTAAAACACAGGAGTCCATCTGAGAATATTTTTTTCCATTTTGTAGCAAATAGAAATTTATCCTGAAACTCCCTACAGAAACTTGAGAGAAAATCAATGATCACTTTGACAAGAACAATGCCACTTTGTTTTGAACAGGTCACCTAGCCCCCAATAACCTGTTCTCCCAGGGAAGTTTAGAAAATCAGACCAATCACCCCTGAGCTTGCTCAATGTACTGCTTACCAGTCACACACAGTATACAGGAAACTCGAAACTGTACAGCAACAGGGAATGTATTTCTCAGTGTATCTATTTCATGAATAAAAATTGCTAATGGTAGTCTTATACAAAGATCAGCCCCTGTGACCATTCCACACTTAGACTTATTCTGAATCAGTAAATGCAGTGGGGCACATTATCCCTTTCTTAAGAGACAATATACTATAGAACATAATTTTAGGTCACAGGCATTCAAGTGAAACTAGTGAGGCTTTGAATCCTCATTCTACCACTAACTAACGTTCTTTGTTTTGAGACACATTTCTTAAATCTCTGAACTTTTGATTTCATGATTTGGAAAAGGCAGATAATAATACCAAAAAAGACCAATCCTTTAATTTATTTAGATGACACAGCCTTATGGAATGGTTGGTCCTCATGAACAATGAATTAGTTTTATGTTATTATTATAATTATCTACTTTATTTAGAGATTTATACTAAACGATGCAATAGAATGAAAACCTGAACACAAAATGGACATAATAATATGAAAACTTAAATTCATCATGACCATGATGCTAGAATTATCTCAGTTTCAAACCATAGAAATTGAAATGAATGGATTTGCAGCTTAAATCTATAGCTCTAAAAGATCTTTGAAGTTTTTATTGACTTTAAAAGGATGAAAAAAAAAAAAGAGGCAATATTTGAGATCTAGGATAAAAGCTCAGAGCACCAGGAGTGGGTAAAGCGAGGTCAGGATTACCTTCTTCAGGTGTATTGATGTCTGTGATTGTTCATTACAGCAGCAAAGCTGTCTCTTAAGAACCAACATCGTGTACTTAATCCTCAGCAGAAACTCCATTTCTGACAGTGGGAGAAAGTATGCATGTATTGAGTCTTCTCCCTGTGAAGTTCTTTTTTTTTTTTCTCTCTCTCTCTCACTCACAATGTTACTTCCAGCTATAATACAAAACTTGTGAATTGGTTGCTTCTTAGTAAATCTATGTCATTATAGCAATAGGTAATAGGCAGAGAGTTAAAAGAAGATGAGGAATTACCACATGCTAGTACTGTTCTAAGTGCTTTTCATGTGATGACTCATAATCCTAGTGACAGCTCTGTGAGATAGATATCATTGTTACCCCTGTTTTATAAAGGAGGGAACACAAGCACTGGGAATGTAAAGAGCTCACCTGATGTAACTGTCATAAAGGACAAACTCAAGCTGCATAGTTCCCAGCCACTTAAGAAAGCATACAATCTCAGTGAGGCCAATAAAATTGACAAATAATTTAGTATTACATTGATTTTTAAATTTTTTTTTGTAATGAGAGTAAGTCCGCTTAATAAAGAGGATCATTGAGAACAAATACGTTAAATAAATAATCTGCTATTTGAGAATGAGGCCTTCGACAGAGCTCAGGTTTCTTTGCTGCAAAAACCCCCCTTATTTCCTGTACCAGAGCCCAAGATGGAAGGGTAATGAGTCTGCATCTCAAATTGTTTTGGTAACTACATTTTACCTGGAATGAACGAATTTATATAGAATTTTAATAGTTCAGCATTAAAACTCCATGAAAAGACACTCTATTAAATAATAAATATAGGTAATATGGTTGCATAAGAAATGTTTAAACAAATTTATTGAATTTGGATAAAAATATCAAGATAAAACAAGCTAGAAATATACATTTTGAAATAGCTATTTGTAAGGGTATCTCACCAAAAAACAAACAAAAACTATAATTTACTTTGGCCTTACAGATACACAGCTACGTATCTGTAAGTATAATATGAGGAAGAGGAATATTTTCCAGCATTCATTAGGTGTAGAACAAGCTGGTAAAATAATCTAAACTACAGATCATTACTAGTTAATTAAATTCTGTTTCATAGATTCAAAATTGATAAACCCATGTTACCACAACATTAGATTTTTTAAAAAGGCAAACAAAATAACTATTACTGTATTGGATATTATGCAGGGTTTATTAAGAAACATAAATCTAACTTCCCTGATGGGGCTCAGATGAAAGGCAGAATAAAAATCCAGCCTTTCCCTATACATAGAAAAGCAATAACTATAATATAATTTAAATGGGCATAAGGCTTACCAGACATTACATATCAGCTTAATCTATGAGTCAAGTTACTTAATATGTGGGGGAGGGGCTCATAGTCTCTTCATTATTGAGACTAAAGATTGTGAAAGATACCTGAGCTTCTTTCCAGCTCTAATTGACTACTATCTACAGAAAACTGGTTGATACAACTGCAGCAATATCAATTAAGAGCAAACATTAAGTAAGTCCTGACATTTGGTCTGTATTATTTGTGTCATGGTCTAGCATATGAGTGAAATAAAGAAATAATGGCCTAGTACTCATGATTTTATTACTGTTTTATTAGCCAACACAGGTTGTTGAAAACCTCCAAGAGTTGGGAACACATGGTGAGGGATACATTGTACTCTTTTAAAGAAATATGCCCCTTGATAGGAGGCAACTAGTGTATAAAATTTCCCATGGCTCAGTCTAAATGTTGGTATGGTATTCTTAGTCAAGAAGCAACACATATGTCATATTTGAAACCCTAAATAAAAAGTACATAAGTGGTGAAAGAGGGCATCCCTGACTTGTTCCAGTTTTAGAGGGAATGCTTTCAGTTTTTCTCCATTTAGAATGAAGCTGGCCTTTGGGTTTAGCATATGTAGTTTTTATAATATTGAGGTATGTGCCCACCATCCCTAGATTTTTCTGGTGTTTTGAACATGAATGGATGCTGAATTTTGTCAAATGCTTTTTCTGCGTCTATTTACATAATCATGTGATTCTTGTCTTTAAGTCTGTTGATGTGTTAAAATCACATTTATTGGATGCCCTCATTAACCACTTCTATTCAACACAGTCCTTGTAACTCTAGCCAGAGAAATTAGACAAAAGAAACAAATTAAAGGGATACAAGCAGGAAAAAGAAGACCTCAAATTATTCCTATTGCTGATGGTGATTCTATATTTAGAAGACCCAAAAAATTCCATCAGAAGACTCCTATAACTTGTAATAAATTCAGCAAAGTAGGAGGACATACAATTAACATTCATAAATCAATTGTGTTCCTATAAAAAATAATGAATCAGCTGAAAGAAAAATTAGGAAAACTACCCTATTCACAATAGCCCCCCCCACACACACACACACACACACACACAAATTGGGAATCAATCTAACAAAAGAGGTGAAAAACTTCTACAATGAAAACTATACAACACTAAAGAAAAAAAATTGAAGAAGACCTTAGAAGGTGGAAAGATCTCCCATGTTCTTAAATAGGCAGAATTAATATTGCCAAAATGGCCATGCTCCCACAAGTGCTATAAAGATTTAATGCAATTCCTATTAAAATTCTAGTAAAGTTCTTCACAGAAATATAAAAAGCAGCAATGAAATTCACTTGGGAAAATAAGAGACCCAGAATAGCCAAAGCAATGTTCAGCAAGAAAAGCAAAGCAGGAGACATCACAATACCAGATCTTCAATTATATTACAGCATGTATTGGCACAAAATCAGACATGAAGACCAGTGGAAAACAATAAAAGTCACAGAGACAAACCCACATAAATACAGTTATCTCACACTAGAAAAGATGCTATAAACATACATTGGAGAAAAGATAGTCACTTTAGATACCAGAGCCCAGCCCCAGGCCTAGGACTGCCCTGCCGACCCATGCAGGCAGGAGCCAAAGCTGAGTATAGTCCTAGTACTGCCTAGCTGACCAGCAGACCCATGCTGCAACCCAGACCCTAGCCCAGGGCCACCCCTGTCAACCAGCAGATCTACCCAGAACCCAAGATGACCCTACCTACAACTTGGGACAAGACAGCCATCACCACAGACCTCCCCATACATTAGCCTCCACATTGGGATAACAGATAGGGCCTGAAGGCAGATATATCCCCAAACAGGTAGCCCATTCTTTCAGCTCTATCTCTGAAAGTGGTTGCATCCACCTTGAGACTATACTAATGCTATGTTGAGTTATCTCTGCTATTGCCATCACCACCTTTAGTTGCAGTAGTATTTGTAATGGCACTCCGGCCAGGGTCTAGAATCCCAACACCAAGGTGAGGTACAGGTAATCTGCAGGTACACTATAAGATTATAGAATAGAAACTGTAATACCTCAGATCCACACTGTAAGAAAGGAAGACACAGACAATATAAAAAAACAAGGGAGGAAAGTGCTCCAAACAAACCAAGATACTACTATAATAGAATCCATGGACAGCACAGTTGATGAAATGTCAGAAAAGGAGTTAAGAATGCACATAATTAAAATGATCTAAAAATTAAATAATGACCTAAAGGAGCAATACAGGCTAAAATTGATCACTCCAACAGAGAGATAAGAGATTAAATACAGGCATCCATTGATCAAACCAACAAAAGAGAAAAAGCACCAAATAAAGGTAGCAAAAGACTACTTCAAGAAAGAGATAGAGATTCTGAAGTAAAAAAAAAAAAAAGAAATCCTTGAAATGAAGGAAACAATAAACCAAATTAAGAAAACTTCAATAGAAAGCACCACCAAGAGACTGGACCACTGGGAAGACAGAACATCAGATAATTATGACAAAATATACAGTCTTGAAAATAAAGTGGACAGAACAGTGAAAATGGTAAGAAACCATGAATAGAATATCCAAAAATTATGGGATAGTATCAAAAGACAAAATCTAATATTTATTGGGGTAGAGGAAGGCACAGAGTTTCAAATCAAAGGAATGCACAATCTCTTTAATGAGATAATATCAGAAAAAATTTCAAATAAAAAATTAATTAGAAAATCAAATACAGAGTGTGGCCCGCGGAGGGGCAGAGCTGCCAACCACGCCTGCAAGGTAGGCGGGCCTGCGACCCACCGGCAGAACAGGCGCAGCGGCCTGCTGAGGGGCAGAGCCACCCCCTCCGCCCGCGCCTGCAAGGTAGGCAGAACTGTGACCACCGGCAGAACAGGCCCAGAAGCCTGCTGAGGGGCAGAGCCGCCCCCTCCCAACCTGCAAGGTAGGCGGACCTGTGACCCACCGGCAGACAGACCCAGAATTCCACGGAGGGGCAGAGCTGCCCCACGCGCCTACCGGACCTGCGATCACCAACAGAACAGGCCAGACCTGCAACCGACAGACAGAACAGGCCCAGCGGCCTGCGGAAGGGTAGAGCCGCTCCTCCCCCCATGCCTGCAAGGTAGGCAGACCTGCGACGCACCGGCAGAACAGGCCCAGAGGCCTGCAGAGGGGCAGTGCCTCTGCCTGCACCTGCAAAGTAGGCAGAACTGCGACCACCGACAGAACAAGCCTAGCAGCCCGCAGAGGGGCAGAGCCGCCGCCCGCGCCTGTGAGGGAGACTTTGCAACTATACAAGACCAATATAAATATATAGGGGGAAAATTCAATAGCACAACAGTTTCACCAAGCAGAAAGAAACGCGAACAGTATGAAGAGACAAGGGAAGAAAGGACCACAAGCAATGCAGGTCAACTCAACGTTAGAAGAGGTAATAGCTGCAGCAGATGGAATGTCAGATAAAGAATTCAGGATATACATGCTTCAGATGATCTGGAGTCTCAAGGAAGACATCAGACAGCAAAATCAGACAATGAAAGATCACTTCAACAATGAATTACATAAACAAATCCAAGAAGCAAAATATCAACTATACAGGGAGATAGAGGTTATAAAAAACAAACAAACAGAAATCCTAGAAATGCAGGAAGCAATAAACCAACTTAAAAACTCAATTGAGAATACTACCAGCAGAGTAGAACACTTAGAAGAGAGAACATCAGACAATGAAGATAAAGTATTTCAACTTGAAAAGAACATAGACAGCTCAGCAAGACTGTTAAGAAACCATGAGCACAACATCCAAGAAATATGGGATAACATTAAGAGACCAAACTTAAGAGTCATTGGGATACAGGAAGGTACAGAACTCCAAACCAAAGGAATGGGCAATCTATTCAATGAAATAATACGAGAAAACTTCCCAGACTTGAAGAATGAGACAGAATCCCAAATCCTAGAAGCCTACAGGACGCCGAATGTGCAAAATCATAAGAGACCCACACCTAGACACATTATAATGAAGATGCCCAACATACAGAATAAGGAGAGAATTTTAAAAGCTACAAGAGAAAGGAAGCAGATTACATTTAGGGGTAAGCCAATCAGGATAACAGCTGATCTTTCAACACAGACTCTGAAAGCTAGAAGATCCTGGAATAACATATTTCAAACACTGAAAGAAAATGGGTTCCAACCAAGAATTGTGTATCCAGCGAAATTAAGCTTCAGGATGGAAGATGAAATTAAAACCTTCCACGATAAACAAAAGTTAAAAGAATTTGCAGCTAGAAAACCATCTCTTCAAAACATCCTCGGCAAAACATTACAGGAAGAGGAAAGGGAAAATAACAATGAAAACCAACAGTGGGAGGTAGGACACTAAAGGGGGGAAAATAATCAAAGAGGAAAACAAAACATGTTTAGTAACAGAAATAAACAAATATGGCTGGAAGAACAACCCATATCTCAATAATAACCCTAAATGTTAATGGCTTAAACTCACCAATTAAGAGACACAGGCTAGTAGAATGGATCTCAAAACAAGACCCAACAATATGCTGCCTACAGGAGACGCATTTGATAGGAAAAGACATACATAGGCTGAAGGTGAAAGGTTGGGAAAAATCATATCACTCATATGGATTTCGGAAACAAGCAGGTGTGTCCATACTCATATCAAATAAAATAGATTTCAAGCCAAAGTTAATCAAAAGGGATAAAGAGGGACACTACATACTGCTCAAGGGAACCATACACCAACAAGACATAACAATCATAAATATATATGCCCCAAACAATGGTGCAGCTATGTTCATCAAACAAACTCTTCTCAAGTTCAAGAGTCTAATAGACCACCATACAATAATCATGGGAGACTTCAACACACCTCTCTCGCCACTGGACAGATCTTCCAAACAAAAGTTGAATAAGGAAACTATAGAACTCAATAACAAAATTAATAACCTAGACTTAATTGACATATATAGAATATACTACCCAACATCAAGCAGTTACACTTTTTTCTCAGCAGCACATGGATCCTTATCAAAAATAGATCATATATTATGTCACAGGGCAACTCTTAAACAATATAAAGGAGTAGAGATAATACCATGCATCTTATCTGATCATAATGGAATGAAACTGAAAATCAACGATAAAAGAAGGAAGGAAAAAGCATACATCACTTGGAGAATGAACAATAGGTTACTGAATGATCAATGGGTTATAGAAGACATCAAGGAGGAAATTAAAAAATTCTTAGAGATAAATGAAAACACAGACACAACATATCAGAATCTATGGGACACATTGAAAGCAGTTCTAAGAGGAAAATTCATTGCGTGGAGTTCATTCCTTAAAAAAAGAAAAAAACCAACAAATAACTGTTCTCATACTTCATCTCAAAATCCTAGAAAAAGAAGAGCAAAACAACAGCAAAAGAAGTAGAAGGCAAGAAATAATGAAAATCAGAGCTGAAATTAATGAAATCGAAACAAAAGAAACAATTGAAAAAATTGACAAAACTAAAAGTTGGTTCTTTGAAAAAATAAACAAAATCGACAGACCCTTAGCGATGCTAGCGAAGAGAAGAAGAGAGAGAACTCAAATTACTAGCATACGGGATGAAAAAGGCAATATCACAACAGACACTTCAGAAATACAGAAGATAATCAAAAATTATTTTGAATCCTTATACTCCAATAAATTAGAAGATAGTGAAGGCATAGATAAATTTCTTAAGTCATAAGATCTGCCCAGATTGAGTCAGGAGGATATAGACAACCTAAACAGACCAATATCAATTGAGGAAATAGAAGAAACCATCAAAAGACTACCAACTAAGAAAAGCCCAGGACCGGATGGGTATACAGCAGAGTTTTACAAAACCTTTAAAGAGGAACTAATACCAATACTTTTCAAGCTAATTCAGGAAATAGAAAAAGAGGGAGAACTTCCAAATTCATTCTACGAGGCCAACCTCACCCTGATACCTAAACCAGACAAAGACACTTCAAAGAAAGAAAACTACAGACCAATATCTCTAATGAACCTAGATGCAAAAATCCGCAATAAAATTCTGGTGAATCGGATACAAAAACATATCAAAAAAAATTGTGCACCATGATCAAGTAGGATTCATCCCTGGGATGCAAGGCTGGTTCAATATATGGAAATCAATAAATGTTATTCACCACATCAATAGACTTAAAAATAAGAACCATATGATCATCTCGATAGATGCGGAAAAAGCATTCGACAAAGTACAGCATCCCTTTATGTTCAAAACTCTAGAAAAACTAGGGATAACAGGAACATACCTCAATATTGTAAAAGCAATCTATGCTAAGCCTCAGGCTAGCATCATTCTGAATGGAGAAAAATTGAAGGCATTCCCTCTAAAATCTGGAACAAGACAGGGATGCCCTCTCTCTCCACTTCTGTTCAACATAGTTCTCGAAACACTGGCCAGAGCAATTAGACGAAAGAAATTAAAGGCATAAAAATAGGAAAAGAAGAACTTAAATTATCACTATTTGTGTTCGACATGATTCTATACCTAGCAGACCCAAAAAGGTCTACAAAGAAACTATTAGAGCTAATAAATGAATTCAGCAAAGTGGCAGGATATAAAATCAACACGCATAAATCAAAGGCATTCCTGTATATCAGCAACAAAACTTCTGAAATGGAAATGAGGACAACCACTCCATTCACAATATCTTCCAAAAAAAAATAAAATACTTGGGAATCAACCTAACAAAAGAGGTGAAAGACTTATACAATGAAAACTACAGAACCCTAAAGAGATAAATAGAAGAAGATCCTAGAAGATGGAAAAATATACCCTGTTCATGGATAGGCAGAACTAACATCATCAAAATGGCGATATTACCAAAAGTTCTCTATAGGTTTAATGCAATGCCAATCAAAATCCCAACAGCATTTCTTGTAGAAATAGAGAAAGCAATCATGAAATTCATATGGAAAAATAAAAGACCCAGAATAGCAAAAACAATGCTAAGCAGGAAGTGTGAATCAGGCAGTATAGCGATACCAGACTTCAAACTATACTACAGAGCAATAGTAACAAAAACAGCATGGTACTGGTACCAAAACAGGCGGGTGGACCAATGGTACAGAATAGAGGACACAGAAACCAATCCACAAAACTACAACTATCTTATATTTGATAAAGGGGCTAAAAGCATGCAATGGAGGAAGGATAGCATCTTCAACAAATGGTGCTGGGAAAACTGGAAATCCATATGCAACAAAATGAAACTGAATCCCTTTCTCTCGCCATACACAAAAGTGAATTCAAAATGGATCAAGGAGCTTGATATCAAATCAGAGACACGCCGTCTGATAGAAGAAAAAGTTGGCTACGATCTACATACTGTGGGGTCGGGCTCCAAATTCCTCAATAGGACACCCATAGCACAAAAGTTAATAACTAGAATCAACAAATGGGACTTACTCAAACTAAAAAGTTTTTTCTCAGCAAAAGAAACAATAAGAGAGGTAAATAGGGAGCCTACATCCTGGGAACAAATCTTTACTCCTCACACTTCAGATAGAGCCCTAATATCCAGAGTATACAAAGAACTCAAAAAATTAGACAATAAGAGAACAAACAACCCAATCAACAAATGGGCCAAGGACCTGAACAGACACTTCTCAGAGGAGGACATACAATCAATCAACAAGTACATGAAAAAATGCTCACCATCTCTAGCTGTCAGAGAAATGCAAATCAAAACCACCCTAAGATACCATCTCACTCCAGTAAGATTGGCAGCCATTATGAAGTCAAACAACAACAAGTGCTGGCGAGGATGTGGGGGAAAGGGTACACTTGTACATTGCTGGTGGGACTGCAGATTGGTGCGGCCAATTTGGAAAGCAGTATGGAGATTTCTTGGAAAGCTGGGAATGGATCCACCATTTGACCCAGCTATTCCCCTTCTCGGTCTATTCCCTAAAGACCTAAAAAGAGCATGCTACAGGGACACTGCTACATCGATGTTCATAGCAGCACAATTCACAATAGCAAGACTGTGGAACCAACCTAGATGCCCTTCAATAGACGAATGGATAAAAAAAATGTGGCATTTATACACAATGGAGTATTACTCTGCATTAAAAAATGACAAAATCATAGAATTTGCAGGGAAATGGATGGCATTAGAGCAGATTATGCTAAGTGAAGCTAGCCAATCCCTAAAAAACAAATGCCAAATGTCTTCTTTGATATAAGGAGAGTAACTAAGAACAGAGTAGGGACTAAGAGCATGAGAAGAAGATTAACATTAAACAGGGATGAGAGGTGGGAGGGAAAGGGAGAGAGAAGGGAAATTGCATGGAAATGGAAGAAGACCCTCAGGGTTATACAAAAGTACATACAAGAGGAAGTGAGGGGAAAGTGAAAAATAATACAAGGGGGAGAAATGAATGACAGTAGAGGGGGTAGAGAGAGAAGAGGGGAGGGGAGGGGGGATAGTAGAGGATAGGAAAGGCAGCAGAACACAACAGACACTAGTATGGCAATATGTAAATCAACGGATGTGTAACTGATGTGATTCTGCAAACTGTATATGGGGTAAAAATGGGAGTTCATAACCCACTTGAATCAAAGTGTGAAATATGATATATCAAGAACTATGTAATGTTTTGAACAGCCAACAATAAAAAATTTAAAAAAAAGAAAAAAAAATCAAATACAAGAGGATTACAGGACACCCAATGTACAAAATAACAACAGATCTACACCAAGACACATTATATTAAAAATGCCTAGCATACAGAATAAAGATAGAATTTGAAAACTCACAAGAGAAAGAAACCAAATTAAATATAGGGGGAAACTAGTTAGGATCTCTGGAGATTTTACACCCAGGCACTGAACGTTAGAAGATCCTGGAAGAACATATACCAAGCTCTGAAAGAAAATAGATGCCAACCAATAATCTTATATCCAGCAAAATTAAGCTTTACATTTAATAATGAAATTAAAACTTCCATAATAAACAAAAGTTAAAAGAATTTACCAGTAGAAAGCCTGCACCACAGAACATCCTCTGCAAATATTCCATGAGGAGTAAATGAAAAACAGCAATGAAAATCAGCAAAGAAGTTATTACACTAAAGGAAAAACTAATCAAAAGAGAAACCAAGTCAATTAAATACCAAAAATAAACTCTGAATATTAATGGCCTTAACTCACCAATCAAAAGACATAGACTGGCAGATTGGATTTTTTAAAAAGACCCAACAATATGCCTTCAAGAAACTCATCTTATATGAAAAGACATCCACAGACTGAATGTGAAAGCTTGGGTAAAACTATACCATTCATATGGAATGCAAAATAAGCAGGGGTTTCCATCATCATATCAAATAAAGTAGACCTTAAGCCAAAGTTAATCAAAGGGGATAAAGAAGGACATTTAATACTGCTTAAGAAACCATACATCAACAAGATATAAACATTATAAATATATGCCCCTCCTCCAAAATGAAGAATCTATGTTCATCAAACAAACTCAAGTTCAAGAGTAAAATACACCCCAACACAATAATTCTAGGTGACTTTAACACAACCCTTTCCCCACTGAATAGATCTTCCAAACAAAAGCTAAATAAAGAAACTATAGATCTCAAAAATACAATAAATAATTTATACTTAATAGACATATATAGAATATTTTCTCCACTAATGAGCGAATATACTTTTCTTTTCAGCAGCACATCGATCCTCCTTTAAAATAGACCATATATTAGTCCACAACACAGCTGAGTTCTAGAAGACCTTCAAAGAAGAACGAATACCAATACTCCTCAAATAATTTCATGAAATAGAAAAGGGGGGAACATTTCCAAACTCATCCTGTGAGGGAAATATCACCCTAATTCCAAAACTAGACAAAGACACAACAAAGAAAGAAAATTTCATACCAATGTCTCTAAAGAACATAGATGCAAAAATTTTCAATAAAATTCTGGCAAATTAAATACAAAAATGTATCAAAAAGACTGTGCACCATGATCAACTGAGGTTCATCCCAGGGATGCGAGGTTGGATCAACATGTGGAAATCAATAAATGTAATTCATCACATCAATAGACTTATAGATAAGAATCATATGATCATCTCAATAGGTGCATAAAAAGCATTCTACAAAATATAGCATCACTTTATGTTCAAAACACCAGAAAAACTAGGGATAATAGAAACATATCTCAACATTGTAAAAGGTATCTATACTAAGCCCCAGACCAACATCATTTTGAATGGAGAAAAATTGAAAACATTCTCTCTAAAAACTGGTAGAAGACACAGATGCACTCTTTCACCACTTCTATTTAACTTAGTTCTTGAAACTCTACCCAGAGCAATTAGACAGATGAAAGAAATTAAAGGGAAAGGAATAGAAAAAGAAGAACTCAAACTATCACTATTTGCTAACGATGTGATTCTATACCTAGAGGATCCAAAAAAATTCACCAATAAACTTCTAGAACTAATAAATGAATTCAGCAAAGTAGCAGGATATAAAATCAACACCCATGAATCAAAGGAATTTCTGTACATCAGCAACAAATCCTCTCTAAGAGAAACTAGAAAAACTGCCCCATGTACAACAGCCTCAAAAAAAAAAAAAAAAACTTAGGAATCAACTTAATGAAAAAGGTGAAAGACCTCTACAATGAAAGCTACAGAACACTAAAGACAGAAATTAAAGAAGACCTTAGAAGATGTAAAGATTTCCCTTGTTCTTTTATGGGCAGAATTAATATTGTCAAAATGATCATACTACGAAAACCACTATGCAGACTTAATACAATCAAAATCAATATCGAATGACATTTCTTATAAAAATAAAAAAAGCAGTCATGAAATTCATCTGGAAAACTAAGAGACCCAGAATACCCAAAGCAATCTTTAGGAAAAAAAGTAAAGGAGGTGGCATCACTATACTAGACCTTAAACTATACTACAGAGGAATAGTAACAAATACAGCATGGTATTGGCACCAAAATAGACTTGTAGATCAATGGTACAAAATAGAGGATACAGAGACAAACTCACCTAAATACAGTTATGTCATACTAGAGAAAGGTGCCAAAAACATATTTAGGAGAAAACATAGCCTCTTCAACAAATAGTGCTGGGAGAACTGGAAACCCACATGGTACAAAATGAAATTAAGCCCCTATCTCTCACCATACACAAAACTCAACTCAAAGTAGATCAAGGACCATTATACCAGATTCCCTCCACCTAATAGAAGAAAAATTAGGCCCAAATTGTCATGATGTTGAACTAGGTTCTGACTTCCTTAATAAGACTCCTATTGCACAAGAAATAAAATCAAGAATCAATAAATAAGATGGATTCAAACTGAAAAGCTTCTTCTCAGCAAAAGAAACAATGAGGTGAATAGAGAGCCTACAGAATGAGAGCACATCACATGCACACCAGATAGAACACTAATTTCTAGGAGATATATATATATATATATATATATATATATATATATCTTTATTAACACTAAGAAAACAAACAACCTAATCAATAAATGGGACAAGAAAGTGACCAGACACTACTTAGAAGATGATATACAATCAATGAACAAATACATAAAAAAATGTTCAACATTTCTAGCCATTAGAGAAATGCAAATCAAAACTACTCTAAGATTTCATCTCACTCCAGTAAGAATAGCAGCTATTAAGAATACAAACAACAACAAGTGTTGGTGAGGATGTGGGGGAAAAAGCACACTCATACATTGCTGGTGGGACTGAAAATTGGTGTAATCAATCTGAAAAGCAGTATGGAGGTTCCTTGGAAAACTTGAAATAGAACCACCATTTGACCCAGCTATTCCACTCCTCGGTTTATACCCAAAGGACTTAATAATAGCATACTACACAATGCAGCCACATCAATGTTTATAATAGCACAATTCCCAATAGCTAACTTGTGGTTCCAACCTAGATGCCCTTCAGTAGACAAATGCGTAAAGAAACTGTGGTATATATACACAATGGAATATTACGCAGCATTAAAAGAGAATAAAATCATAGTATTTTCAGGTAAATGGATGGAGTTGGAGAATATTATGCTCAGTGAAGTAAGCCAATCCTCAAAAAGCAAAAGTCAAATGTTTGTTTTCTCTGATATGTGGATGCTGATCCATAATGGGGATGAGAGTAAGCATGGGAGAAATGGAGTAACTTTAAATAGGGCAAAGGGAAGGGAGAAAAAGGGAAGGGGCATGGAGGTAGGAAAGACAATGGAATGAGATGGACATCATTACATGTATGAAGTACATATATGAAGACACAAATGGTGTGACTCTACTTTGTGAAAACCAGAGACAGGGAAAATTGTGCTTTACATGTATAGTATGAATTAAAATGCATTCTGCAGTCATGTATAAAAATTAGAATAAGTAAATAATTTTTTTTTTTAAAAAAAGAGGGTCTCTTTAACAAATATTGCTGGGAAAAAAACTGGAAATCTATATGTAGTAGAATGAAATGTAAAACTTATATCTCACCCTGTACAAAAAAGCAACTCAAAGTGCATCAAGAACCTAGGCATTAGACCAGAGACCCTGTGCCTACTAGAAGAAAATGTAGACCCAACTCTCCAACATGTCACTGTAGGAACTTAATTCCTCAACAAGACTTGTAAAGCACAAGAAGTAAAATTAAGAATCAATAAATGGGATTATATCAAACTAAAAATCTTCTTCATAGTAAAGGAAACAATCAAGAATGTGAAGAGAGAGCCTACAGAATGGGAAAAAATCTTTGCCACCTGCTGGGAGCCATTAGCCAAGTAGGTATGACAATTTCCTTGCCAGCGTACCCCATGTTGCTGACATGTTGCAGTGACATTGAATGTACGTGACCTTGCTCAAGGACCAAGGCAGATTAGGGTGTTCCCGGTTTTAAGATAATCGTGTTTAGGGCGTTCCCAGTTTAGGTTCCAGGTTTAAGGTTTAAGATTATTCCTGCTGGGAATAGGGCGTATCCTGCTGCCTGAGTTCCCCTTGAGTTCTCACGGGATTCAGACAATATATTTTGGAGATAGAAGCCCAGTGGAGAGGGATTTGGGCAGAGAATGTGGATTTGGGCAGAGAACGTGGATTTCCCCAGAACGTGATTGTAGACGGCTGGTGTGAGTTCGGGAATAAAGAGTTGCTGTTTGAATCTACAAGCTGTGTGGTGGCTCGTGATTGTGTGCCCAGCCAGACTGTGGCATTTGGTGGCCCGTACCCAGCCAGACTGAGGCATTTGTGCCCAGCCAGACATTGGCATTTGGCGGCCCGTGCGGGGAACTTCTGAAGCTTAGAGGTAAGTGAAATTTCTCACCCTTGAGGAAGAGAGAAAGAATGGGTGAACATTTCAAAAAACAATGTGTTATTGTTTTGATTTATTTTGTTTTTATTTCAAGTTGCCTGTTCCTAGAACTTTCTCAGGCAAACTGGGGAAAATGGTTGACTCAAGGTTTGAAGTTGTTCGCCTCCGAGCAAGATAAATTGTTAGAGGAAGGAGGCGCCCCAGTGAGACCAAGAACAATTAGGGCATATGTTGATACAATACAAAAATGTAGCCCATGGCTTTTTAAAGATGAGTTATTAAGTATATTAATGAGACCATCATGGTATCCTGTAGAAGGATTTTTCTTCAACAAGAAAGAGATGGCTAGTTCTGTTTACTACATTTGTCTAAGATCTTGGTTTTTATAGACATCTGATTAATTTACAAAGCTAAAGTGTTAAAATATCAACCACTAAATATGAAATCAAATACTCTTTACTTATTAATTTCCATAAGGTAATATATTTAAACATTATGTGTGTTTTCATAAATTGGTAAATGGAAAAAGGTTTAATATTGCTTTGTGTCTGTGTCTTTGCTAAAACAAGGTTACTAAGAGTTAAGATTCTATCATGTGTAATTTATATACAAAGAGTAGAAAAATTTTCAGTTGGGTTTCAATCATAGTATTATAGTACCATAAAAAAAAAATGAAAGTCTTTCATCTTATTAAAGTGGAGTAATTTGTCTAAATCAGAAAGTTTATAAGAGTTGTTTCAAAATGTGAATTTATAAAAAGGGTTAACGGTTAAAAAAGAGAGAAAAAGATTCAAGATATGGAAATATATTTTAATATAAAAGGTTAAAGGAAAAAGAAATGTTTCTAGATGAGATAATCTCTATGTGGTAAAGCAAAAGTTGTAAAATGCCATTTAAAAAGATTTTGAGGAAACTAGACTTACTTTAAAAGCTTGAGAAAGGAAGAAAGAAGAAAAAGGTATTTGTACATGGCAGATTGAGACAAAGCTTCTCAATGGAGTTAAAAAAAAAAAAGCCTTTGGTTGAACGGCAGCCATGTAAACTAACATTAAAGAGATTTAAACAGAATCTAAGCCTCCTTTCAAAGAGTGAAGCTGTAGGTGGTGAAAGTACATTTAAAAGTACAGTATAGATGATAATTAAAAGGCATTAAAAGGTTAAATTGAAGGTGGTCGAGATACCTTCATGGCAGAAAAAAGATTGCTTTATTGCATCATTCGAAGCCTAGTTAATCTTAAAGGCATTACTTAAAAAAAATGGGAAGATAATAGGATAAAAGATATTTAGATAAAGAAGATTAAAAATTTAAAGTGAAAAACTTTAAAGACAGAAGTATAGAAAGTTAAAAATAATAAAGATAAAGAAGATGTAGAAAGATAAAAAATGTAGGAAGACAAGAATTTTAAACCCACAAAATAGGGAAAAAAAAAACTAGGAGGAAAATAAGCAACTAAGGGTAAAAATACAAACCTTAGGAAAAAAAAAAAACTAGAAGATAGAAATAAGATAGAAAATGGTTGAAAATGTCAAGTAAGGTATTTCAGATAGAAAAATGCAAAAAGCTAGACAACTATTAGATACAGACATATACTTATTAAAGCAAAAAGAGGGAATTGGAAGGGGGTATATATCCCCCAAAGATAAACTTAAAATAACGCTTTTTACTCTAAACTTTTAAATTTGGATTCATCAGGACTTAGTGCTGCGGAAAGGCATATGTATCCAAAAAATGTACATAAGCCTAAAGTACTTTGGAAAGATATTCTAACAGGACAATGGAAAGGTCCTGACCCAGTGATTGTCTGGAGTCGGGGTTTTGTTTGTGTTTTTCCACAGGGAGAACAGCAGCCCATTTGGATTCCAGAGAGATTAACTAAAACAATTTCTACAGATCGAGAAGAAGATGATTTGACTCAAATCCATAACAGCTGATATCCAGAGCTCCAGCTTGGCCATTCTTACATCTGCGACAGTGATTAACCAGTGATGCAATTTTTATTTCCTTGCCAGCGCACCCCATGTTAATTGTGGTAGTGCTGACATATCTTTGCTGATGGTGTCACCAGTGATGCAATTTTTCCCAAGGAGCCGTCAATTGGCTTGGTGTCGTGGCATTTCTGTATCCTCCTCCCTTCTGCTAGTGATGGTCTAAAATTTGGGGGCCAATGGCTATATGCTGGACTGGTAGTCAGTGACGGGTATGATCCAATTGCAGTGGTATCAACCTAAGACAGGAGGCTGACGCCTAAAGGTCAGTTTTCCGATGACTGGTAAAGAACCATATGTTGAATTGGACAACCTACCAGGCACGGTCCATAAGCCACATTAACCTCACTCCCCCACTGGCACCAAGGCCAAATTTGGGGGCCAACAGAGGTGAGGCAAAGAACCTCACCCCCCCACTGGTGCATAGACCTATCCACAAGTATGGCTGTATGCTGGACCGGTAGTCAGTGACGGGTATGATTCAATTGCAGTGGTATCAACCTAAGACAGGAGGCTGACGCCTAAAGGTCAGTTATTCCCATGACGGGTAAGAACCATATGTTGAATTGGACAACCTACCAGGCACGGTCCTTAAGCCACATTGCTTGTTGTTTAATTAATCAGAAGTGGGGAGATGCTGGGAGCCATTAGCCAAGTAGGTATGACAATTTCCTTGCCAGCGTACCCCATGTTGCTGACATGTTGCAGTGACATTGAATGTACGTGACCTTGCTCAAGGACCAAGGCAGATTAGGGTGTTCCCGGTTTTAAGATAATCGTGTTTAGGGCGTTCCCAGTTTAGGTTCCAGGTTTAAGGTTTAAGATTATTCCTGCTGGGAATAGGGCGTATCCTGCTGCCTGAGTTCCCCTTGAGTTCTCACGGGATTCAGACAATATATTTTGGAGATAGAAGCCCAGTGGAGAGGGATTTGGGCAGAGAATGTGGATTTGGGCAGAGAACGTGGATTTCCCCAGAACGTGATTGTAGACGGCTGGTGTGAGTTCGGGAATAAAGAGTTGCTGTTTGAATCTACAAGCTGTGTGGTGGCTCGTGATTGTGTGCCCAGCCAGACTGCGGCATTTGTGCCCAGCCAGACTGTGGCAGCCACCTGCATCTCAGAATGAGCATTACCTCCAGGATATATAAAGAACTCCAAATACATAACTACTAAAAACAAATATCCCAATCAATAAATGGGCAAAGAAACTGAAAAGGGCACTTCGCAAAAGAAATATAAATGATCAATCAATAAATGAAAAAATGTTCAACATCTGTAGCATTTAGAAAAATGCATATTAAAACTACACTGCAATTCTATCTCACTCCAGACAGGATGGCAATTATCAAGAACACAAGTAACAATATATGTTGCAAGGATGTGGGGCAAAAGGTTTGCTTGTACATTATTGGTGAGACTGCAAAATTGGTGAAACCACTCTGGAAAGCAATATGAAAATTCCTCAGAATACTTTGAATGGAACTATCATTTGACCCAGTTATCCCACTTCTTGGCATATACCCAAAGGACTTAAAATCAGCATACTATAGTTATGCAGCCACATCAATATTTATAGCAGCTCAGTTCACAATATCTGAGCTATGGAACCAACCTAGGTGCCCTTCAACACACGAATGGATGAAGAAAATGTGGCACAATGGAATATTAATTAGACATAAAATAAGAATGACTTGATGAGTTTTGTTGGTAAATGGATATCCAGAGACTATTATGCTAAGTGAAATAAGCCAATCCCACAAAACCAAAGGTCAAATGTTCTCTCTGATATGTGGATGCTAACACACAATAGGGTGAAGAGGGAATAACAGAATCAATTGATAAGACAAAGGTGAATGAAGGGAAAGGAAGAGGGATAGGTATAGGAGAAAATCAGATATAACTGTCCTGTATTCATATATAAATACACCACCAGTGAAATTTCACATCATGTACAATCACAAGAATGGGATCCTAATTAGAATAAGTTGTACTCCATGTATGTATAATATATCAAAATACAGTCTACTGTCATGTATATCTAAAAAGAACCTTAAAAATTTCAGGAAAACTTAACAAAGATGATAATATTTGAGCTGGGTCTTGTGGGCTAAGTAGGAATTTACCAAGGGAGAAGGGTTACTAAGGACAGGAGATTCGGTATCATGCTACTAAATAAAAATGATCTGTAAGCATTAGAGTCAGGGTCACAGGAAGAAGTAAGAAAGGTGAGAGAGAGAGAGGTCAAATAGTGTTCTTTTAGAAAGGGAATTGCATAATGGATCATACAGTTAAGAAAATTTCCTTTCATATGTGGAAACCAAAGGAGGGAGAAACAATGTCATGAAAATAGAGAAGAAACCACTAGGGTATATGAAAGGGATCAGGGGGAGAGAAAGGGGAAGTATTGGCAGTAACATTGACAAAACTGTTATATGCATGTACAGATATACCACAGTGATACCCATTGTTCTGTATAACTAAGATTCACCAGCAAAGAAATTTGTTTTAAATGAAAATTGGTTATAGACACTTGATTAGAGTTGGTGTTCTCAGGGGCAGGACTGATTTTTACCTAAATGTCACAGTGCCACAGAGGATCCTGTACTATATGTTGGTCTGAGGTTGCCAATAGCCCAATCACCATGGATAGTCCAGTAGATACAGTCCTAGAGCCCATAAAAATTGCTCTAATTGCATAATTCCCATCAAGAGTGGGTACAAAGCCAAGCTTAAGAGCACCTGCCTGTATGTACCTGTGATCCCAGATAGTCTGTATGCTGAGGCAAGAGGTTTGCTAATTCAAGTCCAGCTTTGAAAACTTAGTTAGACCCTACCTCAAAATTATAAAATAAAAAGGGCTGGGATGTAGCTCAGCAATAAAGCACACCTGAATTCAATCCCCAGTCTGGAGGGAGGGAGGGAGGAAGGGAGGAAGGGAGGAAGGAAGGAAGGAAGGAAGGATGGAAGGATGGAAGGAAGGAGGAAAGAAGAAAAACAGAAAGACAGAAAAAAAATATTTCAAAGACTAAAAGGGGAGTTCATAGATCATACATGAACATTATCAATACATTCAGGAGTTGAAGATCCATAGGGACCCAAATATATCCATTCCTAGTTGTATTTGGGTAAGGTCCTAATGGTGACTGCCTCAATCTTAAAGTGAAGAAAATTATTTGTTTTCTTCTCATCTTGGTACCAGGGGTTGCAGGGATGGCATTCCTTTGTGCACCATAATCTAAATAGCTCAAGAAGTGGCATTGTGACATTCTCCCCATATTCCCTTCTAAATTCTAATATTAGGTTAAATTAGAAGCATAATAAAGATTTTTTTCTTAATTAAAGTGGTTGATTTGAATCAAACTGATGTAATATAAAGGCTTGCAGTCTTTATTTTAGGAATTGAGTATTAATCATTTTATTTTAGGAATTGAGTATTAATCATAGGCCCTTAATCTACTTAAACTAAATGCCTAGTCCATAATGATAATATAGGTGTAATCTGTAATGAGGGGGTGGTTATGACAATATCAGTGTAGATATAAAATATGTTAGTTGACCATTATGGAGACTGAGGGCCATCAACTAAATCCCTAATCTTATTTATTTTCAAAAGTCAAGAAATCTGGACAAAATTGAGTGGAGGCCTACGATCTATTCCCAAATCCACTGAGAGAGGCAAAGAGTTTACCCATGCTAGTTACAGAAGGCTCCTGTCAGGATTTGGCCATTGTAATGGTTAGTTTGAATTGTCCACTTAATTGGATTAAAAGATGCTGAAGATTAAGAGACTTTGGGGTGTGTCAGTAAGGGAAGTCTAGAAATCACTGGCAGGTGGGATAGCAAACTGAAGTGGAGAAACTCCCTAAGCACAGGCAGCACTGTCCAATATGTTGGAGACTTGGATGAAATAAAAGTTAGCAGAACAAAGAAGCAGCAGCAAATGAAAGCTCAATACTTCTTGAACAGGATTTTTGTTGTTGTTGTTGTTATTTTTGTTGTTGGTGGTGGTTTTTACATGGGCAGATGTTTATTTAGAAAGGTAGATACACATTTGAAAAACAATGGTGGGCTGTCTCAAGAGTGAGAAGCAACACTGACTTGGGTTGGAGGTCCAATATTTATCAAAGGGCTGTATTAGGGGCTGGACTGGAAGTGAATCCAGGGTGGAGCTGCATAATTTTGTGCCAGTTTTCCTGCTCTCGTGTATTTCTGTCATTTGCAGGGGCATGGGCTAAGGTTTGCAACTATGTTTTCTTCATCTCTGTCTTGATTCTGTATTTCAATGGCTTCTTGGTGTTTCCCTTAAGATTCCCTATTTCTCTCTCCTTATTCTAAATCCCTATCTCATCCCCCAACACACACCAGACTTTGATTCTTTAATCTTAGTGGTTAGTGAGGGGTGAATATCATCCTCTATGGCTGCTTCCAGCTGGCAAAGCGTGATGATCCTTCCTAGCCAGGGATCAAAAGTCTCATCCTTACTATTCTAAAGGAGATAGACAATGGTCTCAGTTGTAGGAATGAGTTGATATTCTTGTGTAGCCCTCTTCTTAACATGGAATTATTGTAATCTGGAAGATACAAACTTTATTATAAAGACCCAGACTGAGCAATAGGCACAAAAGTATAGTTACTAGAGGTCCTAAGAGTGGAAATAGCCAAGTGAGATTAAGTCAAAAAGCATTAGTAGTTTTATTTGTTTGTACATATCTCAGAATCTGGATTTTCTTTTCTATATCCTTTACTTACTTCCGGTAAGGCTGATGCAAAATATTTCAAGTTACATTTAAATAGACAAGTCTTGGCCAGGCATGGTGGTGCATACCTGTAATCCCAGTGGCTCAGGAGGCTGAGGCAGGAGAATAGCGAGTTCAAAGCCAATCTCAGCAAAACAAGGCACCAAGCAACTCTATGAGATCCTGTCTCTAAATAAAACACAAAATAGAGCTGGAGATGTGGCTCAGTGGTTAAGTGTCCCTGAGTTTAATCCCTGCTAACCCCCAAACCAAAAAAAAGGACAAGTCTTTTTTTAGTATCCACTTATATGATTATTCTTTGGTTATACTTTCCAGCCAGGTGTTTAAGACAAAGTTGGTTAAAAATTGACCTTGTTCCTATCTACTGTCAGGGTCAGCTGAGATCCCTCAGGAGTCACTTTTGGGAGTTTGTCTAAAGCCTCAGGGCTTTTTTGGTCTTCCTCTACCAATTGTGCCACCTGCTATAATAAGCTTTATAGAATGTGCACTGGTTGACTTTCTGTTCTCAAGGGTCCTCTTGATCCCCACATTTGAGAGGTCAGGTGATCCACCCAGAGTTTGCAGGACATTTGGAGTAGTCCCTTGAACAGGTTCTTGATTGCTTCTGCAATCTACTGACATCAGACTATTGCTCCTTTACTCTCCCAAAGCAAACTATGCCAGTGCCAGTGATTCTCCAGGGTATTTCCAGAAGCCTTCAGTCTTGGACTGGGGTAGCATCATTGATCCCTTTTGTTCTGAGGCTTCAGCAACTTGGACTGCACAGCTACTGGTACCTCCAGTTCTCCAACCTGCACACAGCCACTGTAGACTATCCAGCTTCTGGTTCTGTCAGCCATTCTAGTAAAACCCCTTTTTATAATCATACCTCCTGTCACTTCTGTTCATTTAGAGAACTATGACTAATACAGTGACAAATTTTATGAAGGAGAGAGCCAGGTCAAGAAGTTGGCCAGGTCAGTTAGCTTTACTATCTGAGGTCTCAGGGAAAGTTGTTTTAATTAAGAGAGGCTAGAGCTATCTCAAAGTGGGAGTGGGGGTTGCTGTCACTTGCTTGCACCCTATTATCTTGGCAGCAGCCCTGAAAGGAGAGTACTCTGAAGAGAGAGGATTTGTAGTAATATACCCCAGGCCATTCTCCTTTATTGACTTTACCAAGAGCACCTCCAGAGGAAATCAAATCAAGGCTCTATCATCTCTTCAGGATTATTTTTTTTTTCTTCTGAAGTTTTAACAGCTTACTGAACTGCACAGTGTACATCTGCACCAGGGACCTGGTCAGAGTTACTCATCTCATAGGAGCCCACCCACCATCTGTGGTCCCATTGACAGAGAGTTTAAAGCTAAGGAATTACCTCCCTAGCTTTCTTTGAAGTCCCTTGTTGCAACTCCAGTCTAATCCATTGGGTAAGCATAGCCAGGGAGTCAAGGGCTAAAGAGAAGAACCAAAGGTCTTTCTTGAAAACAAAAAGTTTATATAGACAATCTGCTAGAATCCTCCAGAATGGCATTATGCTTAATTGGCTGATCTACTTACCTTGCCAATTTGTCAGGAGATAAGTTAAGCTGCAAACAACAGAGCTGTCAGATATCAGACTAATAAAATGAAAACAAGTAAATAAAAGTAACTTTAAAGTTTTTAATCATTTTATCAAGCTTATTGTGATTATAAAAGTAAAGGGCTAAAACTAGAGAAAGTGCTATCTCCCCCTAATCCATTTCTCCCAGGTACAGCATTCCAATCAAAGATCAGATGGATCAGTGTAGACATGGGGGTGGTCTCACTGGTGAGGGAGCCTAGAACAAAAGTTCTTGCATCTTTATGGACCCAGAGGTAGAAAGGGAAGACAGGAGAGGTAGGCTGATTAGGTGTAGATAGGTACTGAGTACTGAGTCAGATTAAGGAAAACATCTTCAAGATTTCCTGAGACAGGAAGACAGCTTAGCATGACCAGCCAGGAGGTTAAAAAATGTATATGGGAGATAAAGGAGGAAACGAAGAATTAACAATAGCAAGCAATTTTGCTAAGAAGATGGCGCACTGTGCATCTCTAGTGAAGAAACAGACTATAAGAATAGAAACATGTTGAGGGAAAAGTTTGTGCTTGGTAGAAGTGAGTCAACAACATAATCTGACATAAGGCCTAGGGCTCACATGAAAGCTGCAAACTACAAATTGGTTTGGGAATCAGGAGATGGATGTTCACTGCTTGCATCAATTATCCACATAACAAAGTAAAAGTAAAATAAAAGTATACTATTCTTAACTGAATACTCAGTAAGATATGATTTAGAAATTGTAATTTACAGCATTAATTTTATAAATAATTGCATAATTCTTCATTTTCACTATGTTCATAATAAAAGGACCTATTAAAAAATTAAATCATTCTGGTGAAGTAATAAAACAAAAATCCTGTTTAAACACAGAAACAGATATATCCATACATTATATATTCCTATGATGAGTGACTATACAGATATTAAATAGTATATTCTGTTTGTATTCCATGACATATCAGGCAACATAAAACTGATTCAAGGAGAGAATAAAGGGACAGAAGAATTGTTTCAATAATTTTCTTACTTTTTGGGGGTGGGGTGGTGTTGAGGGGTACCAGGGATTCAACTCAGGGGCACTCAACCACAACCCTATTTTGTCTTACATTTTAGCTCAATATACAACCTTAGTTTCCAGAATTACCCAACTCTGAGCAGCTAGAGACTTACATGGTTTATATTCTGGGTTTATATACTCTTCTTTCTAATTCCAATGTTTTCTTTATTTCTTTTCGCAAATCATCAGTGTCTTCTTTTTAAACAGTTACAATTTTTTAACTTGATATCTTTCTATGGTTTGTGTGGGATTATTAAGTTCCCCACGTTTCCATTGTGATTAAAGTTTATGTCCCCAGAGTGACACTGTTAGGCCTCTGGTACTGTTGAGGCTTTGGCAGGAAGGACCTAGTAAGATATCCTTAGGTGATTGGAACATGTCCTCCAAGGCAATTCTCCTGGTACTCCTTGGTAGTTCTTCTAAGAAGCTTGTTATAGATTCCTAAGTTCAACCTTTCCCATTCTCTCTGCTCCTGTGATCCTGTAGATTTCACTATTGGCCATTTACTATGACCTCCTCAGCAGAACTGAGTTGAGGCAAGCAGTGTGCCCTTGAACCTCCAAAACTGTGAGCTAAGTAAACCTTTTCTCTTTATAAAGTTATCTATCATTGGTATTTTACTGTAGCAATACAAATCCAACTAAAGGATACCTATTTAATTTGTTTAGTTTTCCTCGTTCTCTGTCATCAGTTTTTTCTGCAAGCTATGCATGTCTCTTGTGGCACAGTTAACTCTTGTCTATGGTTGAACTTTCATATATCAGCATTTATTTATGCTTGGTGTAAAGAGCTACCTGAGGGCAGAAATCTTGCCTTATTTACTTCATATTTACAAAAGTTAACTTAAAAAACATTTGTGAATAAATAGAGAATTAATATGTTAAAGATTTACCAGGAGTTTCAGAAATTTGACTCTAGATCCTCTTTCTTAACGTAAAAGTTCAATTATTTTGTTAAAATAACACCCATCATTCTCTTCTTGATTTAGCAAGTTGGTCATTTCTCTGGATGGATAGAATCAAAAAGTTATTTCTTGCATTAAGGTACAGACAGACACAAGACATAAGTTATGCTTCTAAGTAACTTACATATAAGTTACAGTAGTAACAAATAAAAGCAAGAGATGCTTTTATGTATTTCTATTTTTGAAAGGGGGCAATGGAAAATATTATCATTATATTTTTAAGAGTGAGTAGAATTGAGATAAACTAATAAAAACAAGGCAATATGTTTTAGACTGATGCTTCCCATTTCTGAAATGATTTTCATTCTTACATTCTAGGCATTAAAACTGTAACAAACTGAAATTGATTCTGTTGGGAACAAAACAAAATGGTATAAGTAGTTCTACCAAAAAAATGCTTAAATTCATTTCTCACCTTCACATTTATTAATGCTCTTATAAAAATAGATTCTACACCTTGGAGTATATTGATGTTTAATTTACCTTAGGAACTGATATATAAATATTTAAACAGCAAGGGAGAGAGAGGGTTCATGGAAATTAGAAGTGTGGTATTATAGACTTATCTTTACCATGGAGGAGAAAATGAAACTTTTCTCCTACAGCATTTCATGGTAGTTAACCATAAAATAAAATTGACAGGTTGCCAACACTGTAAAAAATTCTATACAAATATAGGCCATGGTATTCAGCCTCCAGTTATGCCTCTTGATAGCAATATTACTGGGCATTCAATTGGTTTAAACTCTGTTCTGGAATCTCAGCCTGGGTGGGTAGACAATTAGCACAGGCAGACATAGAAAAACAAAACTTAATAAGACTACTCAGAAAGCAACAAGTCCCAGGGGGCTTGTTATGCCACCAAATATGTAACTACCAATTCTTCATCAACCCTTACCTGATATGCTTTTGAACAATTTCCTTCAGTGGCTGAGGGCAATAAAAGACCTTGGGTAATATGTTCCTAACCAGTTTCCCATATAATAGTATGATCACTCCATTTATCATTTCTGTGCCTGACACGCTTAGTATGTTCACATTCTTAGCCCACTATAAGAAAGTAATTCTAACCCCTGTCATGATGGATGACTCACCTAGACTGAACAAGCTTTCCTTTCTTGGATCAGTATCACATGTACACTTAATGCCAAATGGATTTCAATTAATCCATTAGTGGGGGAAGACCATCAGTGAAAAAACCAAGATCAATTAAATGAGAATTTTAAGCATCAGTTAAGTCCTAATCTGAACAAAGCAATGCTCGGGGAAGGAAAAAAAAAGTTTCAGGTGTCATCCCTGACCTCCAGCAGCTTTTAACTACCAGAAAATGCAAGGGCTAAACTTTATGTTACACAAATAAGAGTTAAGCAATTTCAGAAGGATAAAAGTCAAACTATTTGACAATTCCCAAAGCAAAAAGACTCCTTATAATTCCATATCCTTTTCTATTCTCCTATATTATGCAGCATCATCACAAGATGCTTGTTTGAGAAAGAATTTGCCTTTTTCCCTTCCACTTGCTGCTATTACTTCTTATATTTAGAAATCTGAACAACTTAAAACCAAAGAGACTTATGTTTAATTCTATTCTAACAAAGTTTAATGTTTTTTTTTTAATTTAATGTTTTGCTAAGTTTAAATACATAAATTTTGAATATGTGGTAGTTTTTGTTAAATACACATTGAAGTAACTTTCAAGTAAATCAGAGGGAAAAAAAAAAACCAAGAATGGTCAAAAGTATGTCCATGGACAGTGCCTCTTAACTGACATCAAAAACTAATGAAAAATATCATCAAATCTGACAGTAGCTAGAATGAATTCAAATTGGTTGAAGACATATTATACCCATTCTCAAATGTGCAAAAGAAAATTCACTCTATGAAGAGAAAATGCCTACCATACCTTATAAATCCTGTTTCTATAGTTTAAAAGGAAGTGTGAAACAAATTTGATTTATAATATAGGGATGTACATGTAACTCTTCACAGTGATATGTCTGAAAAAGAAGGCAATGGCATTGATTCTGAGAATACTATTTCAGCATGAAACAGACATAATTTCATGATTACAAAAATCCAGGGCATTATTTCAGCCGGGAATTGGTATTTCATTTAGGGGCTCTGGAATGTCAAGAGATGTCCTTAGAACTCAGTGGAACATAGGCAAAGGACAGCTCTTCACAAGTTAATTCAGTTCACAGTCCTTTCTGTAATTACATGAAGGGAGGAATGTGTGGATATATGTATGTATATATAAATGTGTTTATTAGCTTTTCTTCCTTCTGAAATTCCCCTTATAATATTTTAACAATGACAGTTGAAGACAATGATTCTCTTTTAAAAATAGTATAAAATTATAAAAGAAAATAAATCATTCAGCATTGCTTCATTTATATGATAGATTCCAGAACAACATCACAATCTCAGTGACCTCATATGATGAAGACAAAGAGGACATTGTACTATTAAAAATCTCTGATGTGGAGAGTTGGTGGAATCCCTCCAATAAATTTTTGCTTTCCTCTGAAAGGAAGAATGAGAGATTTAAACACAGATTTGAAGCACAGGTATTTTGAGAGGATCACTATGGAAAGGAACTACACAATGTGGTTAGACAATCCACTCTCAGTGGAGCCAGTGAACTGAGAGCAAAACCAGCAAAATATTCCTAGAGAGCTGAAATTCACAAAGTCCCTTATTGTCCATATAGCATAAGGGAATTTTGAAAGGAAACTGAAAATAGATAACATTTGCTGACAAGAAACAAAGCCACAGTTGGGACCAGAAACTCTAGTTAAAACTTGAAACTCTGAAATCTGTACAAATTAGAAATTTGTAGGCAAAATTCTTGTTAATCAATACCTCAGGGAGTGAAATAAACAGGTAAATAGTCCAGTTCTGCCAAGAATTTCTGCTCCCCATTAAGTTTTACACAGTTATGTTTCTATGTGCACCATTTTTTTATTTTTCTCCATTATTGAATGGCTACAACCATAATATCTATGGCCACATAGATACTGTAGTATTAACAAAAGTACTCTATTCTGTTTGGGGGAACAAGATGCAAAGACCTCTGAGAAGCCATAACTTTTCTATTTAAGTTTGTGAAACTTACCTATACTAAATTCTTACCCTATTATTCATAATGTGAGGTCAGGGAAAATAAAACAGGGCTGGGGAAACATTGCTTTAAAGATAAATAAATCCAGTAGGAGAAGATTAATAAGATAAGCATACCCCACTTATATTCTATCCCAGTGTTGGAAAGTCAATAACATGACACTAAGCACTGTTTGTGAGAGTAGAGGATATAGGGTAGAAGACATAAGCTGTGCTTTCTGCATACTTTTTAGGTCTTAAGTTCTCCTAGAAAAAGCTACATCTCACACTATTCTAGGCATATGAGAGCCCTTTGGAGAAACATCAGGACCTTTAACTGATATGGCTAGAGTTCAGGTGGCCTGATGGGATTCATTCATCCCTAGATGGGGAGGGCAGGTAACTCTTTCTGTGCATGGGCCTAAGGATGAAGTAAAGAAATTGCAAACTAGATGGTGCTCTCAAGGAGTCTCTCCACACCTTCAAAAGATGAAATTGAGGTACCAAGTTAAAGGAGACTTAGAATATGCTGGCTTTCCCAGAACTCCCCAGTTTTATTCCTAAAATTTCTGTGTCCCATGAAATTTTTCTGTCTTAGGATGGCTCATTATCTGACCTGGATAGGTGTTTATAAGTTACCAAATTTAATTTTGTGCCCCATGAGACTCCTCACCTGTGACTTAAGAGATTTATTTGGTAAATGACTTTGAGGGAGGGTGTAAGAATACAAAATTATTCATACAGAGTTTTTCAATTATAGAAAAAATGCAGCAAGTTTGTATTTGAGAGATATAGAAGCTAAGACTCGTCCCATACTCTATCTAAAATCCTACAGTTTAGCAGTCAATTACCTTCTAACTCAGGATAAGAAAAAGATCCTACACCTTATAGAGGGGAAAAAAGGAAATCTGTCAACAGAGAGCATCTGAACATTTCTTCTTTCAGGACTTGCCTCAGCGACATAGAGATCCAGGTATGGTTTTAATCCATAAATGAGAAAACTGGAACTCTAAGATCTTAGTGATTGTGAGTCCATGTAGAACTCCTCTGCTAGACAGCTATTTTTCTGGAACATTCCATTGGATTTTTAGCTGAGACTTTGTCAGATCTGGACCATGTTTCAACATTTCTCTCACAAGTCTTCTTTCTTTTTACCCATTGTTTTCAAAGTGTTGTTACTTGATAATTATTTTATACATATATTCCTCTGCATCTGAAGAGCCCAACTGATGATATAAGGGATATCCAAGAGAAAATAAGGTATGCAAATATAGAAATGGATAATGGAATACTAAGAATTGTGTGCCCAATTTCATAAAACAAACTGATCAGTAGATAGGCCCCCATATAATAGTGGAGACTTCAATGCATAATAGTAATTAATTCAGACAGAAAATCAACAAAGACTCAAGAAATTTAAACTATATTGTATAGCAAATAGACATAATAGATGTCTATACACTATTTTATCCAACAACAGAAGAATACACTTTCCTTTCAGCTGCTTATGAAATTTTCCCCCAAATTTATCATATATTAGCAAGCAATTGATTGTAAAGCAAGTTCTAACAAATACAAAATAAAAATTGAAATAATCAGTTGTATCTTTTTACATCATAATGGAATAACATCAGAAAGCAAAAGGAAGAAGATCTATACAAACAATACACTTTTGAATGGTGAGAGAGTTATTGAAGAAATCAATATGGGAATTTAAAAATTCTTAAAATCTAAGGATTTCTGGAATACAGTGAAGGTAAGTTCTAAAAGGCAAGTTTATAGCTATGCATAGCTACATTTAAAAAATCAGAGAGATCTTAAATTTTAAAAATAAATAAATAATTTTTTTTTTTTTAAAAAAACTGAATCATTCCACCTGTGGCGGGAGTCCAGGCCCAGGTTAGGCCCAGGTTGCCCTCGTGACCAGCAGACTCAACCCAGAGCCCAGGCTCAGGCCATCACCATAGCACTCCCAACACAGTATTCCTGCCCTTGTGACAACAGACAAGGCCTAGAAAAAACAGCATCTCAGAAAAGGCATCCCAAAGTCAGTGTAAGGCCCACCCTTTTAGCAGCATCTTTGAAAGAGGTTGCATCCATCTTGGGACACCCCTACTGCTATCTCAAGTTACCTCCACTATTGCCACCATCACCTTTAGTTGCAGTAACAACCATCACAGAACACTGACAGGGTCCCAAAGCCCAACACCAAAGTGAGATACAGATGACCTGCATGAATAATACAAGATTATAGGGTCTGAACTATAATACCACAGATCCACACTGCAAGAAAGGAAGACACATAGACAACATGAAAAGAACAAAGGAAGAAAGTTCCCAAAACAAACCAGGATAAAACAGTAACAGAAACCATGAACAGTGCAGTTGCTGAAATGTCAGAGAAAAGAGTTCAGAATATACATAATTCAAATCATCCGTGAATTAAAGAATAAACTAAATGAGCAAATACAGGCAGAAAATTGATCACTCCAACAAAGAAATAAGAGAGCAAATACAGGCAACTATTGATGACACCAACAAACAAAAAAGGGAGCAAATACAGGTAAACATTGATCACACCACAAAAGAGATAGGGAGTAAATATACAGGTAGCAAAAGATTACTTCAGGAAAGAGAGAGAAATTCTGAAGAAAAATCAATCAGAAATCCTTGAAATGAAGAAAACAATAAACCAAATTAAAAACTCAATAGAAATCATCACCAAGACTAGATCACTTGAAATACAGAACATCAGATACTGAAGACAAAGTATACAATCTGGAAAATAAAGTTAACCACACAGTGAAGATGGTAAGAAACCATGAACAGAACATCCAAGAATTATGGGACAGCATCAAAAGACCAAATCTAAGATTTATTGGGATAGAAGAAGGCACAGAGATTCAAACCAAAAAAGTGAAATCTCTTCTATGAGATAATATCAGAAAATTCCTCAAACATGAAGAATGAACTGGAAAATCAAATACAAGAGGCTTGCAGGACACCAAATGTACAAATTTACAACAGATCTACACCAAGGCACATTATAATAAAAATGCCTAGCAAATAAGGATAGAATCTTAAGGGCCACAAGAGAGAGGAATCAGATCACATATGGGGGGAGACCAATTTGTATCTCACCAGATTTTTCAACCAGACACTCAAAGCCACAAGAGCATGGAACATCAAATACCAAGTTCTGAAAGAAAGTAGATGCCAACCAAGAATCTTTATCCAGCAAAATTAAGGTTCAGATTTGATGATCAAATAAAGACTTTTCATGATAAACAAAAGTTAAAAGAACTTTCAGTGAGGAAGCCTACACTAAAAAGCATCCTCAGCAAAATATTCTGGGAGGAGGAAATGAAAAACAACAATGAAAATCAGCAAAGGGAGAATATGCACTAAAGAAAAGGCCAATCAAAGGAGAAATGAAGTCAAGTTAAATACCAAAAATAAACAAAGATAATCATAAATACAAATCATATTTCAACATGTGAGTGGCCTAAACTCATCAGTTAAAAGACATAGACTGACAGATTGGATTTTAAAAAAAAGAGTCAACAATATGTTGCCTTCAAGAGACTCATCTCATAGGAAAAGTCATCCACAGACTGAAGGTAAAAGAGTGGGAGTAAACATACCACTCATGTGGGACAAGCAGGGGCTTTTAGCCTCTTATCAGATAAAGTGGACTTCACACCAAAGCTAGTGAAAAGGGATAAAGAAGGACGTTTCATACTGCTTAAATGATTCATACATCAACAAGACATGACAATCATAAATATATATGCCCCAAACAATGAGATAACTATGCATGTCAAACAAACGCTTCTCAAATACAAGAACCAAACAGACCACAACACTATAATACTGGGTGACTTTAATACATCTCTCTTACCACTGGAAAGATCTTCCAAACAAAAACTAAACAAAGAAATTATAGAACTCAATAATACAATCAAAATTTGGAATTAACAGACATATATAGAATATTCCATCCATTACAAGTGAATATACTTTCTTTAGCAGCAAATGGATCCTTCTCCAAAACAGGCCATATTTTATGCCACAAAGCCCGTCTTGGCAAATACAAAAAAATAGAGATACAGCCCTGCATTCTATCTTCTATCTGACCTCAATAGAATTAAATTAGAAATTAATAATTAAATTAAAAAGAGAAGCTACTCCAACACCTGGAGTGAAAAGGGATGCCATTGATTGATGCATGGATAACAGAAGACATCAAGGAGAAAATTTAAAAAAAAAATTCTTAGAGGTAAATGAGAACTCTGATACAAGGTATCAAAATATCTGGGACATTATGAAGATGCGCTGCTAAGAGTAAAGTTCATTAGATTAAGTTCATTCATTAAAAGAAGAAAAAGTCAACAAATAAATGACCTGACATTACATCTCAAAGCCCTAGAAAAAGAAGAAAAAACTAACACCAAATGGTGTAGAAGACAGAAAATAATTAAAATCAGGGTGAAAATCAATGAAATTGAAACAAAAGAAACAATTCAAAAAGTTGACAAAACAAAAAGCTGGTTCTTTGAAAAAGTAAATAAAATTGACAAACCCTGAGCCACCATAATTAAAAGAAGGGGGAGAGAACTCAAATTACTAAAATTTGTGATGAAAAAGAAAAATTTCATGACAGACACTATTGAAATACATTAGACAATTAGAAAATATTTTGAAAACATATGCTCCAGTAAAATAGAAAACCTCGAAGACACCAACAAATTTCTAGAGGCATATGATCAATCTAAACTGAGTCAAGAGGACATACACAATTTAAACAGGCCAATTTCAAGCAAGGAAATAGAAGATGCCATCAAAAGCCTACCAATCAAGAAAAACCCAGGACCAGATGGATGCACAGCTGAGTTCTACAAGTTCTATTAAAAAAAATAATTAATACCAATACCCCTCAAATTATTCCATGAAATAGAAAAGGAAGGAACCCTTCCACTCATTCTGTGAAGCTAGTATCACCCTGATACCAAAACCAGGCAGAGACACATCAAAGAAAGAAAATTTCAGACCGATATACCTGGTGAATATTGATGCAAAAATTCTCAATAAAATTCTGGAAAATCAAATACAAAAACATATTAAGAAAATAGTGCACCATGGTCAAGTGGGGTTCATTCCAGGAATGCAACTTTGGTTCAAAATATGTAAAATAATAAATGTAATTCATCATATCAATAGACTAAAAGAATCATATGATTATATCAATTGATGCAGAGAAAGCATTTGACAAAATACAGCACCCTTTCATGTTCAAAACACTAGAAAAACTAGGGATAGTAGGAGCAAACCTCAATATTGTAAAAGTTATCTATGCTGAACCCAAGACCAACATCATTCTAAATGGAGAAAAATTGGAAGTATCTCTCTAAAAACTGGAATAAAACAGGGATGCCCTCTTTCACCACTTCTATTCAACATAGTCCAGAGCAATTAGACAAACAAAGGACATTAAAGGGATACAAATAGGAAAAGAAGAACTAAAACTATTATTATTTGCTGATGACATAATTCTATACTTAGAGAATCAAAAAACATCCACCAGAAAATCTGGAATAATGGCACGACCATTTGACCCAGCTATTCCACTCCTTGGTCTATACCCAAAGGACTTAAAATCAGCATACTATAGTGACACAATGACATTAATGTTTATCGCAGATCAATTCACAAGAGCAAAACTGTGGAACCAACCAAGATGTCCTTCAATAGATGAATAGATAAAGAAACTATGGTATATATACCACTGAAATATTACTCAGCATTAAAAGAGAATAAAATTATGGCATTTGCAAGTAACTGGATGGAGTTGGAGAATAGCATGCTAAGAGAAGTAAGCCAATTCCTAAAAATCAAAGGCCAAATGTTCTCTCTGATAAGTGGATCAGGTCCATAACATGAGGGGCCATAGAAAAAATAGAGGAACTTTGATTGGGCAAAGAGGAGGGAGGTGTGGAAAGGGGATATGGGTGTAGGAAAGATGGTGGGATATGGTGGACATCATTACCCTAGGTACATGTATGACTGCACATATAGTCCAATGCTACATTGTGTACAACCAGAGAAATGAAAATTTATGCTGCAATTGTGTACAATGAATCAAAAATGCATTCTGCTGTCATATAAACCTAATTAAAATTAATTAATTAATTAATTTAAAAACTCAATGATGAATCTCAAAGTCTTAGAAAACAAGAAGAAACCAATTTCAAATCTAGTAAAAGGAAGCAAATAATAAGGATCATAGTTTAAATTAGTTTATTATAGACAAAAATATAATGTAAAGGATTAATAAATCAAAGAGTTTGTTCTTTAAAAGACTGACAAGATTAATGAACCCTTAGCCAAACTAACCAAGGAGAATACTCAACTAAATAAAATTAGAGATAAAATTGGGAATATTACAATAGACCCAACTGAATATAGAGGATCATAGGGACAATTTTGAAAACTTTCATTCCAATAAATTGGAAAGTCTATAAGTGGATAAATTTCTAGACACTTGCAACTTACCAAAAATAAACCAAGAGGCTATAGAAAACTAAACAGACCGAAAACAATGAGATTCAAGCAGTACTATAAAGCCTATCAACAAAAGCTCAGTATCAGATGGTTTCCCAGTTAGATTCTACCAGATATTTAAAGAAGAACTAATGTTAGTATACCTCTAATTATTCCAATGAAATCAAAATTGAGAGAATACCTACCTCTGAACTCATTCTACAAAGCCAATATCACCCTAATACCAAAACCAGCTAAGGACAGATAAAGAAAAGAAAATTATAAGCCAGTATTTTTGATAAACATAGAAACAAAAATCCTTTAAAAATACTAGCAAATAAAATTCAACAATACATTAAAACGGTCATACATTATGGGTCAAGTTAGTTTTATTCCAGTACTGTAGGACTGGTTCAGCATGCATAAGTCAATAAATGTAATACATTTCATATAGAACCATGGACAAAAATAATGTGAGTATCTCAATAGATGTAGAAAAGATCTTCAATAAAATTCAACACCACTTCAAGATAAACACTCTGAGAAACTACAGAAAAATGAACCTACTTTGACATAATAAAGGCTATATATGATAAACCTAAAGTCAACTGAATAGATAAACCTAAAGTCAACAATAGAAAAAAAAATGAAAACATTTCTTCTAAAAATCAGAAACAAGACAAGGATGCCCATTCTCACAACTCATATTCAATATGGTAGTTGAAATTTTAGCCAGAGCAAGTAGAAAGAAAAAAAAAAGAAAGAAAGAAAAGTGAGACAAATAGGAGAAAAAGAAGTTGATTATTTTCAGATGATATTATCCTATCCTTGGAGGACCCTAAAGGTTTCATCAAAAGTCTTCTAAAGATGACAAATTCATCAAAATAGTGGGGTACAATATAAACATACAAAATACTAAGAATCCATGATAATCCCCAGAAATAATTGTAGACAGTAAGACTATCAACAAGAAATAAGAAAAAAGAATCCAAGGAAATACCAACATTTGAGGGATGAAAGAACACACAATGTAGCAGATGATCCAAGAAAATATCAATATTTGGCAATTTGAATAAGCTAATATTCTTGGGGAGTGCAGTGAGGAAAAGACAGTAGAATTCAACGGCAGAATTACAAACTAAGTGAAGGAGAAAAGACAGTAAGGCTAAGCCACATGTACAAGAATGTTTGATGAAATAAGAGATAGGTGTCAAGAAAAAGGTAATAAGAATGACATAGAGAAAATAAAAACAACAAGGAAAGTGGAGTCGATAGGAAGCAGAGAGAACAGTAGAGATTAAAAACAGAAACAGGAGAGCAAGTGACAGTCACAGCCAACACTGACATATCAGAGAAAAGCATAATACCAGTTTTGAGAATTCAGAACCAAAAGGTCAGTTCTGCAGAGGAAGCACAATCATTTACCACCTAAGAAACCTTTAAGGAACCTGCATTATTCCATCCTAGGAAACATACTTAGGAGAGACATTTTTCCCAAAAGAAAAAAAAATACCCAGAAATTATTGAAAAAGGTAATCATCAAGCTATGAAACCTTCATAGGCTACTTTCCCTCCTGGTGCAGTCACCAGCTTTAACAGAATGATGATATTTTCATAGAAAATTCAAAAGGCACTGGAAAGACATCTGCATGTCACCTATTAATGACTTAGACTGGGTATCTGCTCCTCAATTTTTAACACTTTCTGTTTTCTTTCCCTTCTTATTTTTATGTTCTATTTACATATTTTTTTAGTTATGTTTGTACACAGCTCGATGTTTCAATGTTTGGAGATGATTTTGACCTAACATTTTAAGATGATCAAATAGCACAATTGACTGTTTAAAACTTCAAAATTATTAGTTTCTTTAACTAAGTATGGGCATTTTTCTTTAACGAGGTGTAGAAATGTTAGATAAAATGATGTATATCACCAGAATTTGGGATTATTTTAGTTCATGATGAATGGCAGGAGTAGGGAGACATATTTTAAGCTTTTGAGGTGATTCGACTCTTTTTCAGCTTCCATACTTTTAAAAGAATATAAAATTATTTTTTTCTTCAGAAATTAGGTTGTCTATTATAAAAAAAAAATACCAGAATCTGCAGTCTGTGTATGGGGTGAAGGTGGGAGTTCATAACCCACTTGAATCAAAGTGTGGAATATGATATGTCAAGAAATTTGTAATGTTTTGAACAACCCACAATAAAAAATTAAAAAAAAAATACCAAATGCTGGTGAGGATGTGGAGGAAAAGGACGTTTATGCACTGCTTATGGGGATGTAATCATTATGGAGATTATTGGAAAAAGTTGAAACTAAAACTCCTGTATGGTCCAGAAGTTTCACTATTGGATATATCCAAAGCAAATAAAATCAGCATACCAAAAATACACCAGCATTATTCATAATAGGTAAGATATGAAATCAGCCCAGGTGTCCATCAGTAGATAAATGGATAAAAAAATATTTGATGTATACACAATGGAGCACAATTCAGTTAGAAACAAGAACAAAATCCTGTAATTTGCAGCAGAACAGATGAAACTGGTTAAAGAGCATAAGCCAGACAAAGAAAAGCAAGTGACACTTATATGTGGAATATTTTTTAAAAAGCTAACCTATGAGTTACATAGTGATTATTAGAGACTGGAAAGGGTGTGTAGAAGGATGAAAAAAGAGGGAGGCTGGACTTGATAAGTAAATGCCATATGCATGTATGGAAATATACACTCATTAATATGTACAATAAAATGCTAAATTTTATTGTACATATTAATAAATGAAAATATTGAATTATTTTCAAAGATAAGCTTATGCTTTCCAATGTTTCCCTAATACAAGTAAATAGCTAAGGTTTTTCTCCCACAGAAACTGAGATAATAAGTAGGTAATGTTTTAAGCTGCTAAACTTGTGGCCAATCATCACCATAATGATAAAAATCTAGCTAATATCCAATTAAATAACATCATATTCTTTACTCATAATTAAACCTTTCTGTCCCAATGTAGATGGAGTCTCAATTCTATAATTCTAGATTTCAATCCTCAATTCGTCTACACTGTCTTGTGTGTCATTCATAAAACATGTAAATTGATATGTTGTCATTATCTTCATAATGTGAGGAAAATATCTCCTATGGTATATGAAACAATGTTACTATCACTGATATTATTGGAATAGCAAGTTTCTATAAATCTGAAACATCATCAAGTGGTGAATTTTAACTATTTAATTACATGTACTCTCACCATAAACTGAATGTGCTTAATTATGAGTTTATCAAGTGCATCTGACATAATTTTAAAATTTTTGAAGATGCTAAGATAATGCAACTTAAGTAGAACTAAAAAATGAAGAGTAACTTATGAAAAAGGTAGAACTTGAGAGTAAACATTCATCATTGAAGCAAAACTTCCATGTTATGGTTTTGAACACCTAAAAACACTTGGAAACAGAGAGAAAAACATTTTGCATGAACACATTGGCACAGAAGCATAGGAACTTGGCAATGATATAAAATACTAACATTCTGAATACACTGAGATTTTTCTGCAGTTCCTAAATTCATTCTGGGATTTTTTAATCTGCTTTTAGTTTTTTTAACCTTCTGATTCCTGATTCTAAATCCAGGTGGCTCCTATGCCTGGCAATTTCTCTGAAACATGTCTCATTAACGTCCTAATGCCCACTGGGGGAAGAAAATGCCTGTGTTATTTATTAGCCATCTTAAAAGGAAAGAACTAATGATATCAGACTCTATCCACTTGGAATTAATTGACTGTCTGTTCTGTCATCCCATATTTAAAAATTGTTCACTTTGAGTTGATAGTCAAATAATTAACATGATTTAGTCAATAAATGTCATCATTCCACATTTTCTCATATTCTTATGTTTTGCTCTAATATAACAACTTGCCTCAGCTACATTCTTTCACTGACTGAAAAGCTGTGGTCAGTTGGTATTTTTCCAGTATACCTAACTGTTTAGCCTTGAATAAGAATTAGTCATTCCAACAAGAGAGCCTAAACAAAACTAAATACAACTGCAAATCAACCACAAGTTCTTCAAGGTGTCACAGAAATACATAAGGTGGTTCCTTCACTTGTTAAAGCAAGATACATACCTGATTAAAAAACATTCCTAATGAGCTTCAAATAAACTGCCAGTTGAAGCACAGGCAGTTTAAGACATATTTATAAGATAGTATATCCCATTTGGATATGATGTGAATTTTGAGTGAAAGGCAATGGGGGCAAAATGAAAGCTGACAATGGCAAGTTTCAAGTGTTAAAGTAACTGATTTCATAAGTGTGTATTAAATAAGAACATGCTGCCAATTAACTAAATCATAAAGTTAAAAAAAATCCAACTTGTCTATTCTTGGCCCTTATCAAATAATTGAAGGACATTAAGGTAATATGATAATAGTTAACAATTAGTGGGCCAATTACATGTAGATTTGAATCTGTATTTCACCATTCTTATGAGCTGTAGGATAATAGTCATTTTACTTGATTCTCCTGAGCCTCAGCTTTCTATTATTAATAAATTTTAAAAAAACGTGTCTTCTTGGTAATACTGAGAGGGTTAATCATGATGTGTTGTATAATATATAAAGCACCATCTTTAGTACACAGGGCCTGGGAAATGGGTTTGTTAACACCATCCTCATTCTTACTACATAAGGCTATTGTGGTAGAGAATGGTGTTAGGACCTCAGTCACCTCTGGCATGACATGCAGCAAGTCATTTAGACTCTGAAATGTATTTTTTCATTTTTAAAAAAATAAACTCCATGGCACTTGCCTGGCATGGGTGATGCACTGGGTTCAATCCTCAATACCACATATAAGTAAATAAAGATCTATCAACAGCTAAAAAAAATCTTCAAAATAAAATAAACCCCAAATTTTCCAGTGCAATTTAAGGGACATAATATCACAGATGTTGAATGACCATTGGTTTCATTCTCTTTCTACAAGTAGCTGTGAGGCTAGCATGGTGGTTACCGTCCAAGGTAATAGATTTTTCATTTTTACAGTAGAAATCTCAGATGCAATTCTTTTTTTTTTTAACCATACAATTTATTTTTATTTTTTTAGTCATACATGACAGCAGAATGTATTTTGACATATAATACATACATCAAATGTACATACATCAATCATATTGTCTATTCTATTCTGCTGCACTTCCTATCCCTCCTACTCCTCCCCTCCTCTCCCATCCTTTCTCTCTATCCAATCTAATGTGACACACTTTTTTTTTCTTTTTCTCATCACAACATCATATATGTATTCTGTATAACAATGAGGTTCTCCTTCCATCTTCCGTGCAACTCCCCTTCTCCCTCCTTTTCCCTCCCACCTCTCTTCCCTATTTAGTGGTAGTCTACTTCTCATGCTCTTCCTCCCTATCCCATTTTGAGTCACCCCCCTATATCAGAGAAAACATTCAGCATTTGTTTTTTAGGGATTGGCTAACTTCACTTAGCATAATCTGCTCTAATGCCATCCATTTGCCTGCAAATGCCATGATCTTGTTATTTTTTAGTGCTGAGTAATATTCCATTGTGTATAAATGCCACCTTTTTTTAATCCATTCATCTATTGAAGGGCATCTATGTTGGTTCTACATTCTAGCTATTATGAATTGTGCTGCTATAAACATTGATGTGGCTGTGTCCCTGTAGTATGCTCTTTTTAGGTCTTTTGGGTATAGTCCGAGAAGGGAAATAGCTGGGTCAAATGGTGGTTCCATTCCCAGTTTTCCAAGAAATCTCCATACTGCTTTCCAAATTGGCTGCACCAATTTGCAGTCCCACCAGCAATGTATGAGTTTACCTTTTTCCCCACATCCTCACCAGCACTTGTTGTTGTTTGACTTCATAATGGCTGCCATTCTTATTGGAGTGAGATGGTATCTTAGAGTAGTTTTAATTTGCATTTCTCTGGTTGCTAGAGATGGTGAGCATTTTTTCATGTATTTGTTGATTGATTGTATATCCTCTTCTGAGAAGTTTCTATTCAAGTCCTTGGCCCATGTGTTGATTGGGTTATTTGCTTTTTTGTTGTTTAACTTTTTGAGTTCAGATGCAATTCTTAACCAAGCAGTGGTGAGGCCAGAAACCTTTGGCTTGCTAGGAGATTTCCTAAGATAGGTTTTTGTGGGGTTGTCCTCCCGGGAATTCCTTTCTATTGTTTTCAGAGATTCACCTCCAGGTAATAGGCACATTTCTCCTCAAGTATTCTTGTCATGGGTAATGACAAGACCCAATCACTGACTCAACATCTCCTACCTTTCTGTCCAAATTTAAATGCATGCAAATGAGACACTTGGATCTGAGCCTTACAATTGCTTGACCCCCTTTGATGCCAGTGACCTTCAACCTCCATCTCCCATAAATGCACACTAAACACATTTGGTTTAACACTGATGATGGTTCCTTCCCAAACCTTTTCCCCTGCCAAGTTTCCCTGTCCATTAATGTGGCTCTCTAGTTCCCTAAGCCTTGGAGTCATCCTAATTCCTTCATCACTTTCCTTCCTGCCTCAAATCAATGACTGGACATTGTCAAGGCTTCATAAAAATTAGCTCTTAAATCTGTCTTCTTTCACCTTTGCTACAGTGTAAACTTTATTATTTGTGTTTATTTAACTATTAACCTCCACAATATTCAAACTGGATTCATTGCGTCAATTTTCAGATGCCAAGACCACCCATCCTCAGAAGGTATAAGTGTGGAACTTAAGAGTTCTCAACAAATCCTCATCACCTTCAGTTAAAATTCCAGATATTACAGTATTGAAGAGCTTCATGCCACACCTCTGACCCTTCAAATTCCTCTCTATCGCTCATGAATATTCTGTTTTTTCCCTAACATTTAACAGTATTAGTCCTTTAGGGCAAGAACTCTCTCTCTCTCTCTCTCTCTCTCTCTCTCTCTCTCTCTCTCTCTCTCTCTCTCTCTCTCCCCCCCCCTTTATCCCCATCCCTATCTCTCTCTCTCCTCCCTCTTTGCTCTTTTCCTCCTTCCCTCTCCTTAGTACTTAGTATCCACAGGGCCTTGAAACATTCTACAAACATAAAAAGTTTGTAGAGTAAATAAATGGGTTATTATGCAAACAGATGACAATTAATGAGGTGGCCTACTAGGTTCTTTGGTGCACAATGCAAGAACTTTGCTCTTTAGAAGCTTACTATATTAGAGATTAGTAAGAAATGTACATAAATAATTATTATAGAATTTGAAAAGTAATAAGTTACAAAAGGTAGGCATAAATAAATGGTCAAAAACACAAGAAGAAAAGAAAGATTGCTTACGGTCCTTTCCTGGAAGATAAAAAAAAATAAGAGAGCAGAAAAGATTTGAGATGGAGATAATATGTGAATTAAGCCTGAAAAGATATATTGCATATACAACCAAAGATATAAAAAATTGTGCTCTAAATGTCTAAAAAGAATTGTAATGCATTCCACTGTCATGTGTAAATGAAAAATAAATTTTTAAAAAGATATATAGACTTTGATAGACTGAAACAGGAGTGGATTTTTCCAGTATGTTGCTGCTCCTTCCCATACTCCCTCACTGGAAGAGGTCTGTTGGACAACAGTGAGCACTCTGATGGGTAATTGAATTATTGAACTTATAAACAAGAAAAGTGAAATGGAAGGCAGATTGGTTTCAGACTGTGGATTCCATTAAATGTTATGCTAAGGAATGTGAACGCTTTTAGGTAGGCAGTTAAAATAGCTTCATGCCTCATTTTGACAAACACGTCAGTTTCTTTGAAGGAATTAATGAAATGACACGGTAAAAAAAATGAACAATTTCACACTAATCGATAGCCTAGAGTTCTATAATAAACATTTTGTCACTTGAAATTCATCTTACTGCTTGTATCTGACAGATTGGGGCTGTTTCAGGTATCTTTTTCCCCCCACACATTTTGTGGGACCTTATTTCAGTTAAATGAGAAGGAGGCTCAAAGAAACCACCCCAATATAAGTTTCTTTAAATTTCACATACATTTTATTCCAAATACAGTAATATCAAAAATACCATCCATGCTTTTGTCTGGGACTTAAAAGGTTTAAATGCTTGTGTAAGAAAGGAGAAAGATATTTGTGTTCTTCTGTCTTTATCTCACCATTCTCTTTCCCCTGACTGGGTGAGTTTGACCACCTTCTTAACGAACACTCACGTCTCCCAGACCTAAATATGATTCTTCTTGAGTATGTCAGCTCCATGTCTTAAATGAACCTGTAGTGATTAAAATTTAATGTGTATTCTGTCATTTTATTCATGTCTTCCTTCTCTTTAATCAGTCGGCTCCATTTTGACATTGAGTAGGTGAATAAGAAGCAGTGTTATTAATATTTCCTAGTTCATCAAGCATTCTAGGTGCACAATGAATTCCAGTTTGCAAATCTAAGAGGAAATACAAAAAGGGACTAGGTATTGGAAAGGGTGGTAGGACAGGCTTTTAAACTCATGCTCTGCCAGCCTCCCAAAAAGTTGAAACAAATTTCCAGAAAGTTCAAAGTAGTTTAACAATGATAACTAATAATTAATTTCATGTATGCAAGAAACTGTCAAAGTTCTATCAATTGATCATCTTATTTAACACTCTCATTACTTCTAAGATAAGTGGCATTTTACAGAAGAGCAACCAAGACAATGATTTTTAGTGACTTTTCCCAAGGATGACTATGCTACCCCAAGACCCTATAGAAACCATTAAGAATTTGTATGGCACTTGCCTCTGACCTCACTTGCCTTTATATCCTCCACATTGAACAAAGCTACAGAAGGCTACAAGTATGCTATCTGAAAGGGATGATTTTCAACAGATTATCATGCTGCCTGCAAGGCAAAGCTACCAAAACAAAGAGTATGAAAATTGTAGCTCTAGCCATTATGTAGAATGAACTCCAAATGCTATCACATTGAAAATAAATTAGTGCTACCATATCCATCAATTAAGGTACATATGAAAACTTTAATGGCAAAACCATATATGATATTGCTTTTAAAATATAAACAATAGGGAAAAAATGAGCAATAGGCGTAGTAAAGAGATCAGAGACAAAGAAAAAGCCACCATCAACCCTTTTTGTTTGTTTTGGTACCGGGAATTGAACTCAGGGCACTCAACCGCTGAGCCACATCGCCAGCTCTATTTTGTATTTTATTTAGAGACAGGGTCTCACTGAGTTGCTTAGTGCCTCGCTTTTGCTGAGGCTGGCTTTGAACTTGCGATCCTCCTGTCTCAGCTTAGCTGACCATGAACCTTTAATATAGCATGCTGAAAGGAACTGAGAATCTGCAACTTCCAGTGTACTCTGCAGCTAAAACTGCATCTCTTCTTGTCAGCACTCACCATTTTCAGCTCTGTTTTCCTCTACATAGTACTTTAGACAGAGTTTCAGCACAGGAGAGAGTTAAACTAACTTCTTCAGGTTATACCACATTCCAGGCACTTGCCTGCAATCCCAGAGGCTGAGCAGGGTAAGGCAGGAGGATTGCAAGTTCAGAGCCTATCAATAACTTAGTGAGGCCCTAAAGCAACTTAGTAAGACCATGTCTCTTAATTAAAAAAAAAAAAAAAAAAAAGAGGGCCAGGCGGCTGGAAATGTGGCTCTGTGGTTAAGTGCCCCTGGGTTCAACCCCCAGTACAAAAAAATATACATAAAAAGATTATACCACATAATGGGTTTCTGGATTATGAACCACTTGCTACTTAAGATTGGGGTGTTAAAATGCAGTAAAAGTTAGTGCTGAAAGGAATGATTAAATATATGATTAAGTCTAATGTTGGTTTTTGTTCTGACATCTAAAGAAGTTTACTCATTCAATTTAGTTGGGCATATAAATGATAATTGTGGGATATAAATATGAATTGATAGAAAATAAAGATATTTTGATATTTATCAGTTATTTATCTGGAAATAAATACCACAAAGCCAAATATGAAGTTGAAAGTCCTGTAAATTAGGCTGCAATTAACTAATACCTAGATATTTTTATTAAAAAAGACATTTTAATGATCTTCTATAGTATCTTTGCGATGTTAAACAGTGAAGCTAAAAATTACAATTATACTCAGAAAAGTATATCTGTATAAATCATAAACATCTCAAAAAATACCCATTAAACACTAAGCAAGATCTCGGGTCACTTTTATTTGCATTTTAAGATCATGCTCCTTCTTAAACATATCATCATTTACATAGATTAAATCTGTGATGAAACTGCAGCTCCACCATGTTCAAAATCACTGCTAGTTCCTTGTCTAAAGTTCATCACTCAATGAAATATTTACATATTTAATTACCTGTGTGATGGATTTAATTAAACCCTGATAAACAACTGAAATATCTTATATTTTGCCTTTTTCAACAACACTGATGGAAGTTCTTGAACTATATCATTCCCAGCAATGTCTTATAAAGACTTTGTATGTCTTCAAGTTAAAGTGGTTTTAACAATGTGATTTAATGACTGCATTACATACATTTCTAAAACTGCTTTCAAAATCACTAGTATTAAAGTTAAGCAACTACATAGGCCTCCTTAATATAGTTTTGTCCTGGGTACATTTAATTTTGCATTGTTGTAAGGAAAAAATGTTTTACTAAATAAAATTCATTTATGAAAAATGAGCAAAGCAAGGATATAACTTAATTACATTTCTCAATTTTTAATCCAAGCATTGGGCTTTTTTTTCTTCTAATAGATGTCATCACTAGAATAAAAGAGTATCATCAAATATTCAATTTTATCTTGCATTATTTAAAAATCATTACAAATGTGTAATCCTGATGAAGTCATAGGTTCTGGTGGGAATCTTGAAGTAGCTTTTGTATTCTAAACTCTTGGCAGGCAATGATACAACATCTCATGTATGGTTTGAAACATTCATATTTCCAGTGAAAAGAAACAAAGAAAAGCAATGAGTGATAAAGGCTGGTCAGAGATCTGGGGGTGATGAAGCCTATAGTCTGTCCTTGATGTTATGATTTGAAATTCTGTGTCTCAGTAACTATTTCAGAAAGCAGGAGCTTGGTCTTTCAAAAATCTACACCAACGCTGGGCTTTCCAAAACCAACACCACAGATGGTTTCATTTTCCACGGTTTCAGCTGCAGCTCCCAGCCAGCCATGTAATCATGAGGCAAAACGGCACACACAGTACGCTGTGTTGCTAAACTGTGGTGTTTGATGGGTTAAGTTATTATGATATCAACCTATGGTATTTCAACTTACAATGGGTTTACTGAGGCTTAACACCTCTCTCTCTCTCTCTCTATCTCTCTATATATGTATATAATATATTACATGTATATATTATATGTATACTATATGTATATATATACACACATATCTTACAAGTATAGTGTATATTATATGTATATATTATATGTATACTACATGTATGCACACACACATATATATATATGCATATATATACATATATACATATATAACTTATATATATTATATAATTTATATATATAAATATAAATTATATAATTTTTGTATATATTGTTTATTTATTTTTAAGTGTAGTGTATATATAAATTATATAATTTATATATAAATTATATATTATATATAATATAAATCATATTATATATATATATAATATATAATTTATATATATATATATATATATATATATATATATATTGTTTATTTATTTATTTTTAAGTGTAGTGTATACAGGTTTTAGAACTATCCATGATTTTTAAGCATCCTCTGGGAGAAATCTTGAAACATTCCCCTGTGGAAAAGGGGAAATCCAATACATCTCAAAGTAGGCATTATCATCCCCACTATACAGATGATGAGAACAAGTGAGTTGCCCAGATCACACAGCTTCTAGTCCACACAGCACACATCAGCAGGACCTCCTTCCCTGCTTTGTTCCAATGCATATTAGTAGTTCTCCAACATAGATACAACCAAAAAAGAAATAATTTTGCATTCTCATTAAATGTATCAGACAGAAATATTTGAAATAATCACCAGACTATCCCTCTCTTAGTGAAACAGAGCCATCAATCATAGCAAGGATGGATATGCTTAATGTTCAACAATACTGCACTCTAAACCAGCCCCCCTCTCTTTGGTAGAACTAAGACAAATTATGGGGGTGAATAATAATATTTTTCTCTAATGACAAGACATGACATTAGCTGATTTTACTTACTGCAGTTTTCAAGGACCTGTAGCTATGGGTTGGAAGGAAAAGGTAATAGTCTTAAATTAATCCCTGCTCTTTGATATCTAACGCTATGGCCTTTGAGGCAGAGTTGGGTGTCAAATGAATCCCAGCTCATCTCACAATGTGGTGAGAGCCACTGTCATCTGACAAAAAGCCATATACCAATCACCTCCTACATTTCTTTTCACACAGGCACTCTTTAATTGATGATCTGTCAACAGCATCGAACTTACTGTGACAGGATCTGTGAATTTTATAAGAGCAGTCAGAGATCTGTTTGTTTTTCTAAGAAGACCTGCTTCAACTCTGCTTATAATGTGTTTTCTTCTTAAAATGAGCAGACAGACTTCTGGAATCATCCCCAGATCCACCCCAACTGACAGCTCCTGCATGTTTAGTACACAGTCTCCGCCTCTAGCAGGTTTAACTTTATGCATATCTTAGGCAGGAAACAAGCAATTACAAAAAGGATGGAAATAAGGATGAGAGACAAGGGAAAGGACTTTGTAAAAATAAGAAAAATCTTACCTATCCAATGAGGATCTAAGACAATATTTTTAGACCTTTATTGAGGTATGATTGACAAATTTAAAATTCTATATATTTAAGCTGTAAAATGTCACGCTGAAATAAATTTTGTGTAACGATTCTCACAGTCAAGCTAATAACATCCATGACCTTAACAGAGATCTGAATGTACAAATTCCAATTATATATTATTATTATTACCTATTGTTACCAAGTTCTATATTAGATATCTAGAGCTCACTGCTATTACAACTGAATGCTTGTGCACTTTGATCAGCATCCATGTTCTCCAACCAGCCGCCAGCCCATAGCAGCCACCAGTCTACTCTTTATTTTCTACATTTGACTTATTTGAGATTCCACAAATAAATGAGATAATGCAATATTGATTTTTCTATGTCTAGCTTATCTCAGCATAATGTCTTCCAATTTCATCCAATTGTTAAAAATGGCAAGATCCCCTTCTTTTTTAAGGCTGAATGCTATCCCATTGTATACATATACTACAATTTCTTTCTCCATTTATCTGTCTACAGATATTTAGACTGCTTCCACATCTTGGCAATTGTGAATAGTGTTGTCATGAACATCAGAGTGCGGATATCTCTTTGACACACTAAATTCATTTCCTCTGAATGTGTACCCAGAAATGGTATTTCTGAGTCATAAGATAGTTTTACTTATACCAATTTATATTTCCACAAATGATGTACAAGATTTTATTTTCCTCTATTTCTTTGGCATCATTTGCCATTTCTTATCTTTTTTGATAGTAGCTACCCTAACAGATGTGAGGTGAATTTTTACTGTGGCTTTTATGTGCATTCCCCTGATGATGATAGATGATGCACACCTTTATGTATATTTTGTATATCTTCTGTTATGATTTGGATGTAAGATGTCTCCCAAAAGCTCATGTGCAAGACAATGCAAGGAGGTGTAGAGGAGAAATGATTGGTTATAAAAGCCTCAATACAGTCAGTGAATTAATCCCCCCAGTGAGATTAAATGAGTGGTAGCTGTAAGTGGATAAGGTGTGGCTGGAGGAGGGTGTTCATGGGGGGCATACCTTTTGTGTATATATTTTGTATCTGGAGAGTGGAGTCTCTTTCTGCTTTCTGATCATCCAGGAGCTGCTTCTCTTTGTCACTCTCTTCTGCCACGTTGTTCAGCCTCACCTCAAGATATAGAGGCAGGCTATCTCTGAAACTGTGAGCCCCCAAATAAACTCTTCTTCCTCTAAAGTTGTTCTTGTCTGGTCTTTTAGTTACAGCCTCAAAAAAAGCTGACTAAAACAAAAATTGATACCAAGAATTGGGGTCATTGCTATGACTAACCTGCCCATGTGTTTCAGAAGCTTCTGGAGCTTTTTGGAGCTTGTCAAAGGAATTTTGGAAAGTTTAGTGGTGCATACTTGAAATGCCTGAGTGGCTCTTAGTGGAGCTTAATGGCCAGTTCCAGTGGGGGCTCAGAAGACCAGAATGCTAAGAAGACTGTGGACAGTGAAGACAGTGCTCAAGAGGGTTCAAAGAAGGAGGACTCTATTGGAAATTGGACTGGAAGCCACTCATGTTATGTTCTGGCTGAGAAGTTTATGTATTTTACTAGTGTCCTGAGAGTGTCTCTGAGGTTGATTTTAACAGCAATGAGCTTCTTAATCTGGTGGAAGAAATTTCTAGACAGCATAGCATTCAGGCAGTGGCATGGATATTGTTGGCAGCTTTTAGCCAAGATTATTGTGATACTCAGGAGCAGAAAGATTTGAAAAACCGAACTTGAAAAGTGGTTGTAAAACTCTGGCTAAGTTTCAGTTGTTAGACATTACTGCCACTAAAGAAATGCTCAAGATTTAGCCCAGAGACAAAAAGAAAGATGGCTTGAGGGCATTTCAGGAATTAGGGAGACTATACCTACCTCAGTCTCCAGGGAGTAAAGCAAAAATTCTCTTGAGAAGAGGCCAGTGGGACACCCCTCTTACACAAGGTGGCCTAGGAAATTTTTTTCAACATGCTCAGCCACTGAAATACTCAGGGGCTTCTGAAGCCAAGGCTTCTGGAGGCTTGGCTATTGCTGGAGATGGATGCAGATCTTGGCATCAACCTTGTGGGGCTGGTTGTCTGGGTTGCAGGAAGCTGGAGTTAGAGGGTAATGGAAGTTTCCACCAAGATTTCAAAAGAAGATCTGGAAGGCTAGGCAAAGTGTCCCAGGGTCAAAGACTCTGTGGGCAGCCCCAGAGAGAATGATGCATAGAGATGTAAGGAGGGAGCCAAAGCTGCAGTGGAGAAACCAGAGATTAAGAAACGCCAGTACTGTGGAACATCCACTGAAGAAGGCTACAAGAATTGAGCAACAGAAGCCAACAGAAAGGCAACATGGGCTGCAACCAACAAAGCGACAAGGACAGAGCTACAGAAGCCCTTTGAACAGAACATCACTATGTCATGTGTCCCAGATGCTGAACTGGGAGCTAAGGACCTATTTGCCCAGATGGATTTCAGTCTTGTTTTGGTTCTATCCTTTCTTCCTATGCCCCTATTTTGGTGAATGGAAATATTTACTCTGTACCTTTATATATTAAATAATTGTGAATCACTTTTGAGTTTTACAAGAGTTCACGATGCAAGCTTTACTTGAGTCTCAGAGGAAACTTTGGACTTGAACTTTTGAGCAGTCTTGGAACTGTTAAGACTTATGGGGACTCCTGGAAATGGGCTGAATGTATTTTGCATTGTGAGATGGCTAGGACCTTTGGGGAGCCAGGGGTAGAATATTATGGTTTGGACATGAGGAATCCCCCCAAAGCTCATATGTAAGGCAATGCAAGAAGGTTTAGAGGAAAAATGATTGGGTTACAAAAGTCTTTACCCAATCAGTGAATTAATCTCCTAACAGGATTGACTGAGTGTTAAATGAAGTTTAGGAGGATGTAGCTGGAGGAGGTGGACATTGGGGGCATGCCTTTAGGGTACATATTTTGTATCTAGTGAGTAGAGTCTTTTTCTCTGCTTTATAATCATCAAGTGAGCTGCTTCTCTCCACCACTCTTCTGCCATGATGTTCTGCCTCATCTCAAACCCTAAGGAGACTGGCTGTCTCTGGACTGAAACCTCTGAAACTGAGCCCTTACATAAACTTTTCCTTCTCTAAAATTGTTCTTCCCATATCTTTTAGTCAAAGCAGTGAAAAAGCAGACTAAAATATCTTCTTTGGAAAAAATATATTTTGTGTATGTAATATAAGTTTTTGCTTTATGGTTAACAGGAAGCTTATCAAATTTTCTTAACCATAGCAAAATGCCTGAGATAATTAACTTTAAAAATGATCTTTATTGAACCCATTATTTTGATAGTTCTTGTCCATGACCAAATAGCCTCATAATTTTGAGCCTCTGGTGGAGGTGCCAAATGGCATTGGTGAGAAATGATCCAAAAGACTAGATGGACTGGTGTCCCAAAATCCCCTTCAGGGGCCCTCCCTCAGTGACCCAAGGATCACACACAAGACCCAACTTCCCAAATGTTTTACCACGCCCAATAGTACCACACTGGGGATCAATGATTAATATATGGACCTTTAGGGGACGTTCAACATCCAAACTTTATCTGCTACTGAACTTCACATTTCCATAAAAATCCTATACACCTTTAATTTCCATCTCCACATTTTATGTTGTTGATGTCACAATTTACATCTTCTTATACTGTATTCATTAGAAAACTGGTATACGTATAGTTATTTTAGTACTTTCAACTTTTAACGTTTATACTAGAGTCAAAATGATTTATATGCACCATTACAGTATTAGAACATTCTGAATTTGACTCTATTTTTACCTTTTCCAGTGAATTTTGTGCTTTCATATATTTTTTTTGTTACTAATGAGCCTTCTTCTATTTCAACCTGAAGAACTTTATTTAGTATTTTTTGTAAAGCAGGCCTAATATTGATGAGCTCCTTCAGGTTTTGTTTGACTGGAAAATCTCTCTCATTTCTGAACGAGGCTATGTAGAATAAAGTATTCATGGTTGGGAAGTATTCTTTGTTTGCTTGCTTTCAATTTATTTATTTATTTAGTTAGTTAGTTATTTTCTTTTAGCACTTTGAAACCTGACCTGAAATATTTCTGCTCAGAAATTCACTAATAGATTTATCAGGGTTCCCTGGTATAAGATAATTCACTTTTCTCTTGTCTGAAAATACTTTGTCTTTGACAACTGGTAATAAATCATACTCAGTAAAGTTATCTTTAAGCTAAAAATTATTTGGGCCCTTTGAACTTCAAGGATCTAAATATCCCAAGATTTGATAAGTTTCCAGTAGTTATTTTTTTTAAATAAGCTTTTTTTCCCATTTTGTTTTTCTGTTTTCCTTCTCAGACTGCCATAAAGCATATATTTATTTGCTTAATAATGTGGTATGACTTCCTTGGTGTTTTGGTCAGCTTTTTCATTGTGATCAAAAGACCTGACAAGAAAAATTAGAGGAGGAAAAGTTTATTTGGGGTCTCATGGTTTCAGAGTTCTCAGTCCACAGATGGCCAACTCCATTCATCGGGGCTCCAGGTGAGGCCAACCATCATGGAAGAAGGGTGTGGCAGAGGAAAAGGGCTCAGGATATCACAACATGAAAGCAGAGAGAGAATTAAGCTCAGGTCACAAAATGTATACCCTAAAGTCATGCCCCCAGGGACCCATCTCCTTGAGCCTCACCCAGCCTTCAGTTACCACCCAGTTAATCCATTCAAGTATAATAATTCACTAATTGGGTTAAAGCTCACATAACCCAAACATTTCACCTCTAAACTATCTTATATTGTCTCACATATTAGTTTTTAGTGGACACCTCATATCTAAACCATAACACTTGGCTTTCTTTGTTGTTTTTTAATTCTTATTTCTTTTTTCTTCTCTGCATTTTTCAAAGGTCTGTTTTTGATTCTCTGGTTGATTAAGTCTTTCCACTGTGTTTTTATTCCATATCCTTGAACTCCAGAATTTTTGCTTGGTACTTTTTTTTAATGATTTCTGCCCTTAATTGAGTTTTTTATTTGTTCACATTTTTTCTTGATTTTATTTAAATATCTAACCATGTTCTCATGTATCTTGCTGAGATTTCTTAAAACAATCTTTTTTAATTATTATTTTTTCTAGGTAACTTGCATACTTCCATTTCTTTGAGGGCAGTCACAAAAATAAATGTTAGTGCTCCTTTGGTGGTATCACACTTCGGTGCTTTTTCTTATTTTAGTTGACTTGCATTTATGTCTGTACATTCAAGAGAACTGTGCCTCTGTCAGTCTTTTTAGATTAGCTTGGTAGGGAAAACTCTCACCTGCAGGTGAGTGTAAGGATGCCAGCTGGATGCAATATAACTTTACCTATTCCAAGATAGGAACATCAGTACAATCTCCATGCAACTTTACCAGCTGAAAACAATATTGGTAAAAACTACAGGGGTCCACTGTGGCCAAAGCTGCAGGTGTCAGTAGCAGCAGTGAGAGGCTTCAAAAACCTCCCTATATTTCTTCTCCCACACTAGGGAAGTTCTAACTGAGGAAATATTTTTTTAATCAGATCAGGTACTGGAATGGACATAGCCACTGTGGTACTGGGATCCAGGGTATAGGTGAGTTCTCAGAAACGGTGAGGTACATATACTCAGAGCAGCAGTGAAGCCAGTGTCTTGGGCTCAAGAGCAAGAAGGAATTTTTGCATTGTTTCAGACATGGAGCATGGATATATTACTATGTCAGTAGGACCAGTAACACAGGCATGTGTAGAATACCCATGGAGCGAGGGTCTGGGTATACAAAGTATGCAATAGACATTCAGGCCCTGGTGAGGTAAGATGCAGCTGAGGCATAGGCTTTAGGATAACAGGATGCAGCAGTCACCTGGGTCTCAGAGTCAGAATGTAGCAGTAGCATATTCACAGGGATGGTATGTCAAAGCAGCATTAAGACTTAATACTCAGAAAGCAGGATACAGCACAGGAGCCCCAGTGATAATGCATCCCAGCTGCAACTCAAGCCCCAGAATGTAGGGCACAGTATAACAGAAGCTCTTGTTTCATAGATGATAAGACACTCTGCATCTTGATCTCAAGAGTGATGTACAGCAGAGACTTGGGCACCTGAGAGAGAGATTGAGCCCAGAGACAGCTGCACCTCTGAGAATATTCAGTAGCCATTCCTTTTACAGGGGGTATAATGACTTCATCACCTAGGTTCAGTATCAAGAAGATTGTGAAATTATCAGTGGGGAAGGCTTCAGGTATCCCCAGCAATGACAAGCGTTAGTAGGGTCCTTCTTATTTTCTTATCCTTATGAGGGGATATCCTTCCATAGAGATTGCTCTTGGCACCAAGCTGCTCTGGACTGGGAGATGGGGTAACACTGACAAACTTCTTCTTATCCTTTTTACAGAGCCATCCTCAGTTTTTATGTCCCACAGAGTTTCTTTGGCTTCTTTATTGTGCTCTTGAGCTTTCCACTGCTATGTTTGTTGATTGCTTTTATTTATTGCTTGTGTTGTCTTTGTGGAAAAGATGAACCACTTAGTTCACCATCTTACTGATGTCATTCACCCGGAGGCAGTATTATGTTTTTAAAAAAATAAGGGGAAATCTTATGAGTAATAACAGTGACTGACCTAAAAGTCATACCAAAAGCATGTAAATAAGTTCATAATTTCCTTAAAGAATACAGTACAGGAAGTCATATTTTTTAAGTGTCTGTCTACAGAAGAAAGAGATAATATTTTAGGACTAATCTTGTGGTTAATTAACAGAGCCTAAGAATCCTCTGAGCATTTTATTCTTAGGAGCCACTATGAATTTTCTATGGCTAGTGCTCAAAAGGAAATTTATCAGTGCCACAAACTTCTCCTAGTTGGTTTGCACATGACCGAAGGATATTTACAATCATTGTGCTCTCACCTACCAACTAACTAAAATTTATTTCTGTGCACCCAGCTGTAAGACCTTAGCAACTGACTTTGAACAGCATGTATATAAAAGGTCAGATGTCAAACTATCTTTGTCCCAAGACATGACTTATTCATTAGTTCTGACTACAGTTGCTGTAGTTTTCCACTGCTCAATCTTGCAGAATATCTTTCTGCTGCTCATTTGACAACCATGACATTTTTTATACAACCTAAGTGATGCCAAAATGAATACCTGAGAAAGTCTTGAAGGACATGAGAAATCATAAAGTCACATTGTAAAGTCCAAGAGTGCATGTGCATGTGTTTCCAAAGTGCATCTGACCCCATGCTATATGACCTCTGCTCAGTAGTAGTGGGAATTTATGTAGACTGTTTTATGTTTAGTCACTTCAGGGACTTTGGGACAATACTTGTCTAGCTCTTTATTCTTCCATTTACTATTGACTCCCATAATCGTCAACCTAATCTTTTCCTTACCCATTATTAGAACTGAGTTATTTTGGGCTTGGAAGTTGCATGTTTTTTTAATGAAATTTTTTTTCCTTTGATATTTGAGCAAAATGTCTTATTATGTCCTGTTCAGATCTACAGTTCTATATAAACCAAGGAATAAGAAAATTGTATTTTCTATATTTCTGTTTGATATGTCAAAATATTAATGCACAAACAAAACCTGAAAGAGCTTAAGTTAGGTGATAAATAAAAATGTTCCTCTTGAACAAAAATTTTAATCAAATATTCAAAGTAGTAAAACTACAGATTGATGATTGACTCAGTCCTTATAACCTTGATAAGGTATTTTTCTTTTAATCATAGACAAATTATTCTTATTTCTTAAATTGAAGACATTAGAAATGAAGCTTTTTTCCAAGAAGAATGGAAGTATTTAGGATGCTGTACGAAGTTGCTATTTTTATAGATAAAAATGTTAAATTTTATGTGGATCAACTTAGCAAACAAAGCAAAGTAGTGCTTACTTTGCTAAGCAGGTATTTTAGGTATATGTAAAATATTAGTAAATAAATGAGTAAATCTTAGAATGAAATGAGAAATACAAGCTAAATTTAGAAATAGACATTTTTAAATTTTTATTTTTTTGTTTTTGTTATTTTTCCTTAATATGAAAAAATAAAGAGGAAAGAAAAAGAGAGAAATAGTGATAGCTAAAGCACATCCTCTCTACGTCTAAACTTGGACTTGAAATCTAGCTGTTTGTGGAATTGCTTGGTTTTATACTCTCTTTTTAAAAAGGGACTTCTATTTACAGTAGAGAAACATAAGAGAATTTGCATTTAGGTGAAGAAAAATAGAGGAATGTTATGCAGCAGAATGGGAAGGAGAGAAAAAGAGAACATTCTAGATTCTGCTTCTTCCCCACATAGGAAATGTTTTCTAGGTTCTAATAAAGAATTTTTCCCCCTAAATGTAAGAACTTATGGGATTTGTTTCCTATGGGCCTTTGTGTAAGCTGAAAGGAAAATAACTACATTTTGGAATCCTTTTTTAAAAAATTAGCCTTTGGATAATTTCAACCTCAGGAAACGTTGAAAGAGCTATCCTGAGAAAGTCCTCACCCAAACATGGAGGTGGCAACTATAGGTTGGACATGTCAGTGGTCTACCAACAAAGGCTGCAGGCAGAGCACCAGAAACAGGGACTAATTTAGCATAAGAAACAGACCCCCAGGATGACTACTAGGAATATTTTGGCATGAGGGCATCCTGCAGGGGCAAGATATTCTAAAAGAGTCTGATTTAGGGATATTGGTACTGGACTGAAATTTCATCTAAAATGCCACTTTTCTAGAAAATAAAAATAAAAATTCCTTTTAGCATTTAAAAAGCTTTTAAGTCAATTTTTCACCCTACATATCAGTCTCAATAATATTCACTTTGTTTTCAAATCTATAACCTATACATTAAATTTTTAATAAAGATTTTTAAAATGCCAGCTTAATTTAGAATGAAGATCAAAACAGAATATAGCAGCCCAAATACCTGCGTTTAGAAAGTAGTCCCCAGAAAACTGATTTAACACCACAACTGCAGAGAGCAAGTTTGTTCTGCCTCCATGCCCCATCTCGTTTGTGGCCAAGGTAAGGCACAGAGGAATTATGTGATCAGCCCAAAGTCACAGAGCCAATCAGTGTCAGAAGTTGAGATGAACGATGTTTAGTCCATGGGGCTCTACTCTCTGCCAGTCTCATTTTTTAACTTCTGCTTTCGTCCCCTGGCTAGCCGTCCTAAGTAGCCCCCTTGTTCCACACCAAAATGGCTAAGGTCTTGGTCAACAAGCAGTCAGTTGCTGCTATAGATATTGCACCGTGAACCTGTTCTCTTTAACACTCCAGGGGGGAAAGGGAGTTTTCATTATTATTGATTTGCTCCTTGGCTGGATGATGTGTTGTCAAGAGAAGAGAAAGGCAGTACCAGGAGTAAGGACTCAATCATTTTAATCCCTGCTCTGTGTGTGGCTTTGGGCAAGAACCTTCATCTTACAAAACTGCAGATATAAAGGGAAATTCAGAATGCCCATTCCAACACTATCTTAAAGAAATACAGGTACTTTATATTAAATTGGAAAGAATTCATCAAGGTGATTTCTAATTATAAATTTTATTTTTAGTATTATTGAGCTTTAACACTATTTTACCTTAAAAACAATGATTTGGAGTCTTTAAAGTATTTTTGTTATTGAGGCAACAAATGCCTATGGGTTTATCTAATCCAACTCCTTTTTTCTTGAGAAATTAATCATTCTTATAAAGCCCCAAATAAAGGAATTTGCTTCAGGTTGTAAGACAGAGTTTTGCTACTAATATGCCAGAAAGAGAATATGAAACAACCCTCAGAAGTAGATAAGAATTTATTGCCAAAAAGAAAAAGGTTTTGGTTTGCGTATTTTCATTCTCACATATGGGTCAAAGTGTTCTTCAGCTTTCTAAATCAGAAGAGCTAATAAAAGATGTAAAATCTTTGTTTTTATTACCATGACAGCACTTTAAGAAAACACTCCCTGGTGCTTGCTGAGGTGAAAATTCCTGTCTTCAAGGCTTTAAACTTGGTTTTAGATCCCTATGATTATTTGCAGATGTGGATTTGTGTTCATTTAATTTTTATAATTCATAAAAAATGTATAAAACCATAAAACCCCTGCATTCAATTCTTACATTTAAATGGACTCCTTTACTGCTGCTCAGTGTGTGAAAATCTGATCCCTGGACCAGGCACCTGCAGTGAATATTCACAAAGCTGCAGGTTGCTAGATCAACACAAAATGGACAGTATAACATTGCAAAATAGGTCTCCACTGCTTACCAACTAACTGCAGAACAAAATAGCAATTATATTATTGAGCATTTTCAGGTGTAGTATTAGGACATCAAAAGAACCTCCTTCTGTCAAAGAAGAATTCTCAAAGGATAACTACATTGCACGTAAAATCCACTCCTGATGTTTAGATTCTTCTGAAAGAATACAACTGATCTCTTTGTGACTCCCCAAACACCACTCTTCCTATTTCTTTCTTCCTTTCCTGTACTTTTCATGAATAAGATAATTGAAGTCAGGTAAAGAGGGTGAACAAAGAGGTGTTTTGTTTTTGTGTTGTTTTTTTTTAAGAAAAAGTACTGTTACCCCTACCCCCTCTTCCCAATGACTATTTGTCCAGCTGTAATACCCAAGATTTTTACTTACTTCAGTGACTAAATTTATAGCTACAGCAAATGTACTTTCCTTCGTGTGCTCTTGTGGAGCAACTGTTATTAAATGAGCACAGGGCCATCAACAAGACAGATAAGTACCTTCCATTTCCCAATTACATGTGAGTAGGCAGAAAGCAGAGGGCCAGCAGACTGGATGACAATCCTAAAGGACGATTTAGAGTCAGGTCACATTGCAGAGGGCTCTGGAGTCATTTGTAATTGGACTCACTACCAGGTTGCCATAATGGTTTTCATTTTCCATCCGATATTTCAAGCCAGATTGCAAAAGAAGTGATGCTTTTTAGTGGCATATTTCAACCTGCCAGAGTCTAAATGTTGAACACAGGAAGCACTCAGTTTTTTAATCAAATCGGTAAAACTTTTATTCTACTTAACAACTCAAATGATGTCCCCACCCTGCCCATAAACCAACCTCAATATATAAACAGATTTTTGAAATTTTAGCATCCAGATGTTTAGAATTGGGGACTTTTTTTAAAATTATGGTCTATTCCAAATTCGTTAATGAATCAGAACAAATTTACTTCAAATGTAGTATGATCAAAACAGAGAAGCAGATATATAACCAGCCATCAAGTTACATATATATGTGTATATATTTGCATATGTGCATTTCCATACACATATATATATATACACATCATATAGTAGATACATATCCAATATATAATACACACACATATATATACACACTATATTTTCATTCAACATACACACACAATTTACATATCCTGCTCTATACATATAGTCATGTCTCTGTACATAACAAAAGCAAGCAATAGCAATTCTAACATCATTCTACACAAAATTTAGGTTTCTTGTTTCACTTATTCAATCTTCTCATAGAAAGGTTCAATTCATTATCTTATATTCATCTGTCATATTAGTAATATATAACTGTAGGACACACTGCTTTCATTCTCTCATGTCCATTTCTGGGACACTGTTTTCTTTACCCTGTAAAACACCAGTTTTTCTTCTCCTCCGTTTTTCTGCTCAAGGGAGATTCTAGTTTTTCACAGAAACCCAAGGCCCCTGAAACATCAAAATGGAACTGGGGCAGAGGCAGTGTATGGAGTTACTGTAACTTTGAAATACAAAGAAATTTTGAGTTTTGGGAAGTAAGCAATGTCCCATAATTTTTTTTTTTTTACCTTTTTAGCACAAAATGCATATAATACTAACAAGTAGTATTTCAGCTTCAATTAGCAGTTGTGAAAAATGTTTTCTATATGCAATGTAATAAATGACTGACTTTCACAGACGGGCCCTTCACCATTTATGGCTGATGACCTCTTACGACCTCAGCAGCTATATTCTTTGCAGTAGCATTATCAGGAAGAAAGCAGTCATAGGAACCTTCAGGTAACTGAGATTTCAAGTCAAAATCAGTTCATAAAATTTATATATTTATTTATCCAAAGCACGAATTGGCTGTAAGGTGGTTCATACTTAGCATTCCAAAAGTCCATTTGATGTGTCTTTGACTTAAATATCCCCTAGATAATGAGCGTTACAGTTATGAGAGGCCCTCCTGAATATATTGTACTGAGTCAGAGAGAAGCTGGTTTTCCTGAGGAGTTCCTCAATCATTTTTTCAGAGTAAACAGGTTTCATTTACATTTATAATTGTTAAGATCATTTGATTTGTTCTAGAAAATAAAAAGAACCTTGGAGTATAATATAGTTTATGGTTCCCGTCGTAAAATCTTCCGGATTTTATCCAACTTCGTATACCAAATCTTACCTCAGACACCAGACACTTCTGCATTTCTGGCACTAGCAATTCTGGAGATAAATCTTCAACTTAGAGGTAAATTTAGCCAAACTGATGGAGAACATGAGTTTGAAATAAGAAATGGATTTGAAAACTAACTTGGTAGTTTCTTCACTATGTGATTTTAGTCAGTTTTTTTAAGCTGGCCTATTAAGAACACAGTAAAGCATTGGTCATAATAAACACTCAATCTGTGGTAAATCTGACAATAATAATTTAGTGGATTTGTTTTAAATATCCCTTAGTCCATATGGCTGTGGTACTAAGAAAATGCAAATTAAAACAGTGAGCATTTAAAGAGTAAAGGCTATCTAATCTTAGAGGTAAATGCATCTTATCAGGATTTCTTTGTTCCATTTTAGGAGTAAGAATAATAAACTTTATATAAAGAAAAACAATTTTTTATTGGTTATTGTCCTGTTTTCCTTCTTTGCTTTCCTCTATTGAATGTTGTTCAGCACCAGAAGCTAGACTAAGCATTACTATAGAGTGTCTCCTTTAATCTTCATAAAAGCTGATCGAGCAGGCATTATTATCCATTTTACATATGACAAAATTGAAACTTAAAAGTTAAATAACTGGGGTAGAACTGTTGTTCACTAACTGCTTGCCTAGCAAACATGAAGTTCTGAGTTCATTCCCAGACCTGATAAAAGTAAAAAAAATAAAAATAAATAAATAAATAATGTTAACAAACTTACTCAGCAACACACAATGATTAAGGTAAAGACTTAAAATGGAGTGTTTCTCAATTCCAAGACCAAAATCTTCACTTTTTTCCTTCCAGATTCATGTCATAGGAGAACAGAAAGTAACAGTGAAGATAACTTGAAATTTTTCTTGTCACTATAATTTTTTTCTTCATTTTTAAAGGTTTTTATTATCAAAAATTATGATCTCTGTAAACAATTTTGTATGGAATATATCTAGTATGAGGAAAAGTATTAGAGAAGTATGGTTACACTCAGCATAGTTGTGTTTTCATTAACTGGTAACAAGTCAGCCATCTATTCACAAGAACCAGTGTGCTAAAACACAGGCACTTTGTAACCTAATGCCCTAAAAGCCCTAAAAGCAAGCATCAGTTTGAGAAGTCACTGGTTTATATTTATTTATCACTTCATCTAAGTCCCACTGGGCAACAGAGGAGCTGCCTTCTTTCCTGAGGTCAAGGCTGGTGAGACAGGAAACCTCATGACCTGTGCTTGAGCTCCACATTAGTTGAGGCGGGATGATGTGGCATAAGGAAAATGTACTCACCCCTCTTGTTATTTTCCACTGCAAAACCTGGCATAAAGCAAACAACTCTAATTAGATTCTTCGTTATTTGTATGCCAGTAATTCTTATTTATAGGTAACAGAAACGCTGTGCTTTCAGAATCAGGTAGCTTTCCTTTCTGTCAGAGATACTCGATCTATATCATCTCATTGATTTACCCACCAACTAATCCATTGATTTTTCCCCCATCTATAAAACCAACAACAATGAAAAAGTATACACATCCAATGGAAATATATTATAGAAATTACAAGTCGGCTATGAATAAAAATCATTCATCAAAATATAATACCGATATTTGCATTGTCTCAGAAGCCTTTCTTTCACATTTTCCAACAGAATGTTTCACAGTCTGTTCTTGAAGTATAACAAAAGCTATGAAAATGATATAACAAACTATTTGGTAAGAGATGAAATGACAGAAGAAATAAAAGCATTTTTATTTTGTGTGCATTTGGCTTCTATTTCAACAGTTCATAATTTTCTTTTCAGTTTCTTTTGACACACCCCAGAGTCCTAGCTGAAAAAGATCCAATCTACCACCACTTGTGAATGTGAAGGCCAAGACATTGGAAACATACACTGAATTCCTGAGCTGGAAAAGCAAAGATAGAGCAGTATAAATAAATAAATTCAGTAAAGCAGATTTGAATCTATCTTTGAGGGAAAAAAAAGGAATTAAACAAAAAGGTGTAAGATTCTAGAAGTTAAAATTTTATCCTCAGAAATGGTTACTAACCAAGTAGGTAAACTGAATGAATGTGTTGGCTGATATATGACCAACCAGCCATTATATAGATATTTCAATTTTGCTCAAGAAAAACAGGGGTGCTTTACTAATTTCAAAAAGACTTTATTTAAATTTCAGTCTGAAATTATATTTAAATTATAAGACAAAGATCACATCATAATGGAAAAAAAATGTGTCTTATTTTAGGAAACTGAACCTTCTAAATGATCCCTAATTACTAGATATCTCATTAAGCAGTCCAGAATTTTTAAGCTAAAATAACCCTGAAGGCATCATATGTCAATTCTGTATTTATTATTCATATTGGATAGAAAACTCTACATTGTATGAAATTATCATAAGCTAGATAGGATTTTAATTGTTCAATCATAGAAAATGTCTACCAAGTTATTATCGCAGAATTAGAAGATATTAGGACATAACCAGCTTTCATAGAATGTAAATGGTAAAACCCAGTACCTACCATTTAGAAGCCTAGTAAAGCTAAGAAACAGTACTGAAGGAATTGACAGGAAAGTCCAATAATAGAAATACCATAACAGTAGGATCTTTGGATATTGGTAATTAATTGGACTTGTGGAAGAGTGTAGAATAACACTCACAATTCCAATTTAGGGGACTAAGATGATATTTTCCAAATCAGATCACACTCTAGAAAAATACTGGAAACCAAACATCATAATTCATTTTGGGAAATACTTTTAAGTCCACTGTTACCAGTAAATGTGAAGAGGTAGAATGGGCAACTATTATCTATCAATCAAGATCTCAGAAGGAAAGTTTGTGCTTAAGATATGAGTTTGAAGTCATTATCATGTGGGCAATATTTAATCATAGAAATGGATAAGATTTGAGAAAAAAAGAGGTCAAGAAAAAAAAAATAAGACCATCAACAAAAATACTGGAGAATAGTAGCACTTAATAAAGTAGCACTAAATGTGTGTTTTAGTCAGCTTTTTCACTGTTGTGACCAAAAGACACAACAAGAACAATTTTAAAGGAGGAAGTGTATTTGGGTGGGCTCATGGTTTCAGAGGTCTCAGTCAATAGAAAGCCAGCTCCATTCTTTGGGATCTGAGCTGAGGCAGAACATCAGGGCAGAAAAGCATGGTGGAGAAGAGTATCTCAGGACATAAGCAGTAAATGGAGAGAGAGAGAGAGAGAGAGAGAGAGAGAGAGAGAGAGAGAGAGAGAGAACGTGCAACCACACTCCACTCCCAGATACAAAAATATATACCCCAAAGGCCCGCCCCCAAGGCTCCACCTCTTCCAGCTACACCCTACCTGTCTTGAGTCTCCACCAGGGGATTAATTCACTGATTGTGTTAAGGCTTCATAACCCAATCATTTTACCTTTGAATGTTCTTGCATTGTCTTACATGTGAGCTTTGCGGGGACACCACATCTCTAGACTATAACAAAAGGAAACCAAAAAGAAAGATGAGCCAAAGAAGGACACAGAAAAGTAAAGCGAGGAGGCAGGAAGATACTGAGAGAGTAATAATGCAGAAGTCAAATAGAAAAAAAAATTTTTTTGCAAAATAATGTAGTAATTATCTTAATCTATCAGAACTGCCATCAAAAAGTACAATTGACGGGGTGGCTTTAACAATAGAAATTTATTTTCTCACCATGCTGGAGGCTGGAAGTCAAGACCAAATGTTTGTAGACTTGGTTTTCTTTGAGGCCTCTCTCTGGCTTTCAGATGGCTGTCTTCTCACCATCCTCACTTGACATTTCTCTGTTTGCATGTCCTGGATGTCTCTTCCTCTTCCTATAAGGACATCATCGGTTATATTGAATAAGAACCCCACTCTTATGACTTCATTTAATCTAATTACCACTTACAGACCCTCTCTCCTAATACAGGTAACTTGGGGGCTAGGGTTTCGGGATATGGATTTGGGGAGGGCACAATTCAGTCCATAACTGTATTCAAACATCTTTTATGATTGTTTTTATAAAATAAAATCAAAATTCTTTAATATGACATAAAGATAATTTACAAAGTGGACCCGCCATTCAACCTTCTGCTGCTATCTCTCATCACTTTCCTTATATATTTTTCATATTTATTCCAATAGGCTATCTGCTTACTCCTGATTCTGTCTTGTGCTTTTTGTACTTCTGTACCTTTGAGGGTCATATTAAGTCTCTATGTGAGTAAAATCTAACTTCTCTTTGAAAACCACCTTCAAATGCCACCTCTTTTTAAAAGTTCTCTTTATATTTCCTGGCATAAAGAGAGCTTCCCTTTTCTGTGAATCATTAGAATTTTGTTCCTATGTCACAAAGTACTTATTAAACTCAACTATAATTACCCCCTCCCCAGAATATGAACTGTGTATCAACAACTTACATCATATTCATCATTTAAAAGATTTGTTCTTTAGCACTCTTCCTGATCCATGCCAAATGTTTATCAAATGTAAGACGATGAATACATGATTGATAAAAATAATAAATCAATGCTAAGCTTTCTACAATCAGTTTTTTCTCTAATATAGATATTATTAAATAGAGCAAATATTCTTTTCAAATTTTTTGTATAACAGCAGTATTTAACTGTTCTAAATAGTCACAGTGCAACACACAAAGCGAACTAGTAAAAAAGAAACAGAATGGTAGAGATGGAGAAAATGCCAAAGATATTAAGGAAAAAAAAAGTGATCTGAACTGAATTGGAACTTATGTATTAAGGGAGAAGTAAGACAAATTACATGCTGAAAAATAGCAAAGACCTAAATTATATTATTTAGAACTTGGTCCTGTTATACTATCCTGACAGTGAACATTAAATGTGATATATTTTAGACACAAGATTTTGCCTGGATGGATGACACATGTCTGTTTTTTAATTCCTCAGTAAAAGAGACAAGTAACAGTCCATCATCACCCAGTTTAGCAGAAGCCAACCATTCTCTGTACTTTTAAAACAGTTATCAAGATTTAAATATATATATATAATACTTTGTTAATTAGCAATGAAATTAATTTATGCTCCCAAGAATGGAACATTAGTGTTTCCATATTACTGAGTTAATAACTAAAAGATTTAACAATAAAGGAAATATCCAAAAATAAATAAAATAAAGGAAATATCTAAGGTAGATTCCAAGGAACTTGTCTCACTCAGTTTCTGCCTTAGGTCTCAGGGAGCACAATTTTCTTAATTCCCAAATCAGTACCTGGCTGTAAATAAATGTTCTTAGAGATGCATTGACTCTTTCCAGTAAAAGGGCAGTTAGTTACTTTTCATACCAGCTGACTTCCCATCTAGTCCATTATCTCTTATATTATGACCTCAGAAAACTGAGACAAGTTTAAAATCATTAGCCAGTTCTCCTATTAATTCTTTCTGTTTCTTTGGTTATTTTAATGATACAACATTGAGGTTTATCCCATGGAATTTACTTAAACCATGATCATTTGCACTACAAGTTCTGTTCAAATTATTCTGAACTCCAAGCAAAGTGTTACATATCAGTTTCTTGTTTTTCTCAAGGCTAAACAAATTTGTCAATAGTGATTCTCTTCATAGCTTCTGAACTAAAGTTGGAAAAACATAAGTCAGATCACTGACTCTCCTGGTCTAAATACTCTTACCATGTCTAGAAGACACTGCAGACTCTCTCAATACCTTTCTGTCTTGCTGCTGCTCCTACCAATTCCTGCCTACCTTCCTCTTCTCCAGGCTCATGGGAAGAGCTCTTCTAAGATATCATGCTTATTCATACTTAGAGCTTTTTCATTTGCTTTCAACACTGTTTCTTCGTTCATTTAATTAAAATCAGTGGTTAAATGTAACTCCCACCTTAAGGAATTACCAATTACTCTTTGGGTAATACCTCTCCTAAGACCACAGATATGCACATATCTCAATTTCTATTACATATATCTGCTTTTATTTAGTACTAATCAATAGATGCAGTCATATCACATATGCCCTATAACATAATTATTTTAATATTTTTTATCTGTCTCTGACACTATAAGAAAAGTAGGGCCTAGAACAGTGACTAAAACATGGTAGATACTTAATATTTTAATAGATAATAGAATTAATAAAAGCACTTATGCTTCCAGGCAAATAACTTATGAAAATTTAGTAGTGGTCGTGCTCCTTAAACATCAGAGGTTTGTACAATATGCTATGAAATTTGGTAGTTTTCAAACTAGTAGGTAGAGAAAGTTCTTAACACATAAAAAGCTAGCATCCTGTTGAAACAAAGTGAGAAGGCAGCATTAACAAAAACTCAGCAAAAATCCAGAAAGCAGAAAAACTATTGCCTTAACCACAGTTTTTTGAAATATATTCTATTCTGCAGCTACATAAATGTGTAGAACGACAACAAGATCCAGTAAACTGGTTTTAGGTAGCAAAATCATGGCCATGATTCAGTACAGAACTCCAAAGTTGATGTTGGAGAGTCTTCTTCTGCTATTTGCATGGTTGGAAGTAAGTTTTATGACCTTTTGGAATTTCTAATTAGTATCAACTTGTGGTTTAAAATGCAGAATTCACTAGATGACCATTCAACTCTTAATCCATCCTAGTGTTGTCAGATGAGCAGGAATGTGTGGGAATCAAAGCACCACAACAAGAATTCATTCTCCCAAGGGGACATCAAATTGAACATGGATGAAAGTATACTGACTTTGTATCTGTCCATTTTCTGTTGTTAATAACTTCATACCACAGATTAACTTTTAAGGAAAAAAGAGATTTTTTTTTCTTAATGATTCTGGAGGTCCAAAGTCAAAAGAGAGCATCTGGTTCAAGTATCCTTGCTGGCAGAGTCAGTCCTAAGGTGGCTCAGGATATCACTCAGCAAGAGACAGAGAGCACGTGTGTGTGTGTGTGTGTGTGTGTGTGTGTTAATGTCTTCATAATGCCTCAAGTATTCAATCATGGGGACTCCATCTGATTCATTTATATAATATTAATTTCCAAAGGACCCACCTTTAAACACTATAATCAGATCAAATTTCTACCCTCTTCATACTTCATATTGAAGACAAATTCCAACTTTCAGAATGGAAAAATCATAAATCAGACCACAATAGGCCACATATCTAATGGTATAACTCTTACTTTTTTATCAGCTCTCTATTTCCGTCCTCACCACCAATGGGATCAGTGTTGTTTTATTTCCCAAGGCTGTCACATCAAAGGTAGCTGAGAACTGCTATTCCTTTTGTCTCTTGACCTATTCAGAACAAAGGGCAATGCCCAGGTGTATTCCAGAACAATCCCACCATGTGTCTCACAATAAAATTTGATGTTGCACAAATTACATTGCCTGAAATAATCTATGTATCCACTTTAGAATACTAGAGAGCAAAATAAGCTTAAAACAAAGATAAGTAAAAAGTAATAATGAGGAATTAAAATCAAAATCAGTGGAGTAGACAACAGTAAAGGGAAAAAAATCAATGCAACCAAAAGTTGGTTCTTTGAAAATATCAATAAAAATGATAAAATTCTAGACAAGTTAAACAAGGAAAGGGGACAGAAGACACAAATTACCAGAATCAGCAAGCAAGAGAAGGATAATCACTTTTCACCCCCATAGATATGAAAAGACTACTATCTGAACACTATTAACAATTCTACACACACATCCTTTATTACATAGACAACATGAACAAATTCTTTCAATTGCAACTACTAAAACATACTCAAAGATTAGTAGATAACCTGAATACCTCTATATCTATCAAGTAAATCAAATTAGTATTTTAAATCTTACAAAATGAAATATCCAGGCCCAGGTAGAGTCATTGGTTAACTCTTATAAAACATCTTAGGAAGAAATAAATCAGTTCTATACAATCTCTTTCAAATACAGAAGAAGGAATAATTCCCAAATGTTTTTATCAGACCCATGTTATCTGCTACCGTTTGCACACATGTCCCCAAACACCTCTGTGCTTGCCCACCCCACCCCCAGCATGTAGCACTATGAGAGGTGGTAGAACCCCTAGGAGGTAAAGCCTATTGAGAAGAATTAAGGTCATACATATCCTCATCAAGGAGGAAAAAGAAACTCACCTATCTCTTTCTTTGCTTTCCAGCTGTCATAAGTGAGCAGCATCATGTGCTCCCACCATGATGTATTGACTCATCATAGGCCCAATAACAATGAAGCCATCTGGCCATGAACTGAAGCTCCCAAAACTTTACACCAGAATAAAACTTGCTTCTTTTTAATTTGATTATTTAGGTATTTTGTTACAGTAATGGAAAGCTTACTAACACATTATCCAAATAATGCCAAAACCAAATAAAGTTACTCTAAGAGAACCAGAACTCTTATGAACATAGGCACAAAAATACTTAAAATGTTAATGAATCAAATGAAGCAATATATAAAAAGATAATACATCATACCAGGAATCAAGGCTGATTCAACATTCATAACTCAATTAGTGTAACATATCACATTACAGACTGATTAAGAAAATATATGATCATATGAAGAATTATAGAAAAACTTTTGTAAAAACCAACAACCTAATTATGATTAAAAACTTTCTAAACCTAAGAATGTAAATAAATATTAAACACCTAGTAAAATATTAGGAGATATATGTACAGATACTTTATATTATTAAATACTTTCCATCTAATATTAGGGGAAAAGGAGAGAATATTATCTTTCTTCATTCCTTTTTAATATTTTATTGGAAGTCCCAGTTTGTTAAATCAGACAAGAGAAAAGAAAAGAAAATTATACAAAATGTTCCATTAAAATATGCAAGAATTTCATAGATGCTTCATTCAGAATACCTAAAGTAGAAACCCATGAAATACCCAAAAATAAATTATGAAGAAATAAATTGTGGTGTATGCACCAAATAGGATAGACAATAATAATAATAATAATAATAATAATAAAAGTTTGCTTGGACTTTATTAAATTTAAAAAAAATGTTCTAAAAGGAATATTGTTAAAACAATGAAAGAAGTCATAAACTGGAAAAAAAATGCAAATCTGATGATGTGTCCAAAATATATAAGATAACAAAAGCCTCTTAAAATTAAACCATAAGAAAAAAAACTCAATTTAAAAATGGGCAAAGAATCTGAACAAACAACTCACCACATAAGCTATACAGATGGCAAATAGCATGTGAAAACATCTGCAGCATCATTTGCCATTAGAGAAATGCAAATCAAACAACAATGACACCTTACTATCTATTGGAATGGTTGGAACCCAAAATGTGACAGTATCAATACTGGTGAATATGTGGAGCAGTAGGAACTTTTATCCATTGCTGGTGTGAACACAAACTGTCACAGTCACTTTGGAAGGCATTTTGGCAGGCATTCTTACAAAACTAGACATAATTTTACCAGCAATTGCATTCATTATATTCAACTGATTTGAAAACTTATGTTCACACAAAAACATGCACATGAATGTTTGTGTCAGCTTTATTCATAATTATCTAATCTAGAAGCAACCAAAATTTAAAACAGGTTAAACATAAACAAATTGTGGCATATCACTGAATGGAATACGATTCAGTGCTACAAATGAATGAACAGCCAATCTATAAAATAACATGGATGAATTTTAAATGCATATCATTGAGTTAATGATTCCAGTAGGAAACACAACATACTAGAAGATTTCATTTATATGACATTCTAGAAAATAAAAAGAAATACAGAAGGAAAACAGTTGCAGTGGTGATCTAGGCATTGGAGGGTGGAAGGGGTTAATTTTATGAAGCACCAAGGATTATTTTCAGTGTCTTAACTATTTTGTGTGACATATAATGATAAACACATGACACTATGCATGTCAAAGCTCATAGAATTGTTTATACGAGTGATCTTTAATGTAAGCATACAATCAAAAAATAACAACAACAAAAATCAAGGAGGCCAGCTGTTCCAAAATGGAATACAAATTGTGATAAAATAAACTATTACAAATATAAGATATAACTTCAATGATTAAGATGGGAGAAAACTTTAGAAAAGTAGAAACTGTAAGAATGTAGATAAAGAGAAACTGTACATTAAGACTGTACTCTGGTTCTTCTTACAGAAATACAGTTTAACCATCTTGAAATCACTATAGATGTAGATCAAGATGAAACAAATAAGTAAACGAATGATAGATGGTGGAACCAGGTTTCTCACTGCTGCAGAAGGAGTTTGCAGATAACCAAGGTAAGATGAGTAGAAGGATCCAGATGGTAATGAATTAGAATTAATGACCATCTGTATGAGCTCATGTTTACCTTGCTATAAATATAGATGTTGAGGTACAGAAATACACAGATGCATGTATACACAGGCTTTGTATTAGTTAGGGTTCTCTAGAGGAAAAGAATCAACAGGAAGTATAATTATAAAAAGAGGATTTAATAGGTTGACTTACACAACCAGAAGCTGGATAGTCCACAATGGCTGTCTGCAGGCTGGAGAGCTGGAAGAAAGGGTAGCTATGCAGTCCAAGAAGCTAAATCCCCAAAACAAGAGGGATCAAGAGTGCTGCCCTGGTACAAGACCAAAGGCTTCTGAGACTCACTGGCAGAGCCCATTTTGGAAGAGTGAAAAAGCTCAGACAATCACAGCAGCAATCAAGAACCTGTTCAAGAAGAGTCAAGCTTGCATCTGCTGCTGCTTCCTTGTTCTCCCAACTTTTATTCCATTCAAGCCACTATCCTATTGGATGGTGCTGCCCACACTTAGAGAGGGTTCCATGTCAGTTGGCCATCCCACATGCCAATCATTCCTACATACACCCTCATTGACACATCATAAGCCTCTTAATTACTGACATCTCTTTATCCAATCAAGTTTGCAACTCAATTAACCATTATACTAATACATGCCAAGTGGGCTGCATACCAGAGTAACAGGATGGTTTTGTATTTATCAATGTTAAATCTATGTGGTTTTGTCTCCTTTTCTTTCTTTTTTCTCCTTGGTCCTGACTTGCCAGGATGCTGAGGAGCACAGGAACATTAAAATGAACACTTTTGACTCTTAAGCCTCACACAACTTCACATTGGCATTATCTTCTCTTCTGAGGTCTATCTCTACCTTTTATCTCTGACTAGCAAATTGTACTATTTGGATGAAGGCACTTCCATTTAATTAAAAATTCTCTTCATAAATGAATTAATTTTTTCCTAAGCCCAAGAGCCTAATTTCAGTTTGTTAACCTCATTATGTCCATGAGATCACTGTGGTGAATTTCTAAAGCTCCACTCATTTACTTTCTTGACAAAAAGTAAAAATATGCACCAGACTAGCATATTAAAGATACTACGCTAATTAAACCTTTTATATAAAGTTAATACAGCTAGGAAGAGAAGGCTTTTTTTTTTTTTTTGAGTATACAAAGGGTCATTTTTTTGGTCCTACTCTTCTTGACATCATCTTTTATTTCTCAAATCCATAACATGCTCTAGTCATTCCATGATACTCTGCTGGAAAAAGGTCAAGCCTAATTCTCCAGTCTTCCGAAAAGAAAGCCCTGAGAATAGAAGTACTTTTCCTTATAGTCATTCCTATCCCCTGGCCTAATGAACTATAAGATATATTAAGATAAATAGGAAAGAAATGAGTTTTTAACTGTGAGAAAAAGAGAGAGCCTTTTCAGCAAGTTATTTGAGTTCATACAGTAGAAAAGTGATTTCACGGGTTTAGTGAGGCAGAATCACTGTAAAGTAAAAATTCTCTTTTTATCCAAGATGAGGACAGGATGGAAAACTTCATGCAAAAATAAATGTCGGTAAAGTCAAGAGCAAGTTCCAATGCCTGCAAAGCTGTAAACTTTGAAAAATAAATAACAAGATGACATTCAGATTCCTAGTAATACAGGTCACTTTTTATAGAAAACTAATTGAACTAACTTACTTAGCATTTCCCTCTCAATATTGTTGATAAAAAAATAAGTTTGTCACTAACAAAATAAAACTTGAAAAATGAACTATACTCGCAACAGCTCCAATCTCACTAGATGACAACCCTACTTTTGCTCTCCAAATATTTCCTGAATTGGTAATATTCACAACAATCCATAGAACAATTTCTTTTTCATATGCTACATTTATTTGGCATTCATATATAATAGAAATCAAAGTTAGCTACAAGTGTTCAGCATTAGAATACAGACAGAATATGCATCAGTAAACACTAACAATTATTTGTGGGCTGAGTCTCAGATCAGAACTCATTTCTGTGTAGGCTTGGAATAAATAAATGCACTAACAAATACTGTCAACCCATCTACCCTGCGTAAGGACAGTCAGCTAAGGGTCATTATTCTGCCAGTTGTGGGTGGCCAGTTTGGGGAAGCTTGCAAGTCCAAGGCCAGCCTTGGCAACTTAGCAAGACACTCTCTTAAGTAAAGAGTTTTTAAAAGTGGGACTGGGAATATAGCTCAGTTGTACAGCATGCATGGGTTCACTCCCAGCAAAAATAAATAGAATCATTATTCCTATTTTTTTCCATTGTCTACTCCTTACATATTTCTATTTTAGTTGGGATTCCCAAAAAACAGATTCCTAGAAGAAAGTGTGTTTACTGGAGGTTTGCCAGGCATGCTTGCTATTATAATTCAGATATGATGTGTACCCCCAAAGTCCCATGGTTAAAGACTTGATCCCCAGTTTGATGTTATTGGGAGATGTTAGGACCTTGAAGACGTGGGACCTAGTGGAGGGAAGTCAGGTCATTGAAGTTATGCCCTCAAAGGGGATTATAGGAGACCAAACTTTTTCCCCAACTTTTTGAAGCCGTGAGGAGAGCAGTTTTTGTCTACCATGCACTCCCACCACAGACCTAAAAGCAATAGGGCCAACCAGTCATGGACTGGAAACCATGAGCCTGAATAAACTTTTTCTCTTTATAAGTTGATTTTCTTGATTACATATTACAATGACAGAAAGCTGACAACATATTCTCTCAGGGTGGAAAAATGAAATCAGCCCTATAAAGAAGTGAGGAAGTAAGATGGGGTAGAGGTAGACTCTAAGCTGTGATATATTTTCAACAGAGGCCTCAGCCAGTATCAAAGGGGGCTCTGAAGCAGGTCTGGCCCTTCAAAGATGCCCCATTATCAGGTAGGAAGCAGGGCCTTTGTGTACTGACAAGCCATTGGATATGGGATATTCCTGGGTACATGACTTAACATTAACCAAAGAATACTCCCTTTCTAGGGCAAGTTTGAGAAAAGGACACCATGTGGGCTGTCAGCCAGCAACATTCTTAGTAGCTAGAAATGATGGTCAGAATCCTGAAGAATGAACCATGCACAGTACCTCAGCATCAACCATAGCTTCTGGTTTATTCCCAGTTTTTATGTCTTGTTCTCTCATGCTTTGTAATGTTGTTAGCACATCCCATTTAACCACTCCATAGCCATTTGGTTGCTAACTTTCTCCTTTTCTCCTAAATTGTCTCACCCTTTTACAAGTGTTGGGCCTGATGGCTTGCTGCCTATTCAAGTCCCTAAATGCCAGCTGGCTATTCAAGAGCTCATTTTGGTATATCAGTTCATCGCAGTCAAGTGTGGCTAATAAGATAAATGATCAATTGGTCAGACCTAGAGGCAGAGCTAAGTAGGTTTCTTTTTTTCTTTTTTTTCTTTTTTTACTGCAGCAGATACTACTGGAGACACACCCATAATCCTTCATCCTCATCATTTCACTTCACCTTGACCTGAATTCCAATTGCCCTCACTGTATTTCTTTGCATTACAGACAAGTTAGGGGGGAGGCGCTCCCCCACATCATGTTTAGGAAGGACAGACTACAAAATGTGGCTGAAAGAGCTAGAAGTAAGTCACAGGGCTTCTTCGGAACCAAAGCCAATATCAAGTTCTGCAAGTCTATTTGTCTCCATATTCATGGATGAGCATGTCTCTCTACAAATCTCTGGATTAACAGGGCCACTCCAGTGGTTGGAAAGAGTTAGAAACCCGTTACATGGTTGCTTCAGGATCCTAACCAGGAGTTAGTTTGTGGTCTACTTCCTTAACTATAACCAGGGACACTGGACTTCAAGTTTTCCTCCTGGACGATGGCCTGAAAAAATAACCTTATGTCCTACCAGGCTTTAACAAACTCTTGCTTATGGCTTTCTCTGTTTATCAGAGCTCACTTTTCCCACCTGACTCAGACCAGATAGGTCTGGTGAAACTAAAATCAATGACTAGTGACAATCTGAGTATGTGATAACTCAGTTCCAATTCTCCTTATCACAATCATACTGAAGTATGTGTTCTACCTCGGCTGTCAGATTGCCGTAGTAGGACCAAGTTCAAATTATCTATAGTGGCAACTTATTTGATTAAAATTCTTTATGGAAAGTCTTCTCTTCCCTGTTTTACTTCCATACTTCCTGATGGAATTTTTTGGGATCACCTCCCAAATAAAATATTCACAGGCAAATCCTTGTAGAATGTCTGCTTCTTGGAAAATTCATACTAAAATAATCATATCAGCCCAAATGCCTATGAGAATGAATTTTATGTGATGACTAAGGCAATAGCAAGTGGAAAAAAATAATATGAATTTATAAATGAAAGACAATGTAAGGGGGAGATTAAAAGAATGACTTAAAATAGGGAAAATATGCCAGAAGAGACAAGAAAAATATAAACATTTCACAAGAGTAATTGCTGATATATATGTTGTTTCCCCTTACATAATTTTGTTTAGGACCAATATATTCCTTAAGTAACTGTGATAAGAGATTTATAAATAACATACCAATCATCTTTATCATTTAGAAAACATTTTAAATACATACGTCAATTTTATGTATCTCAGGGACAGAAAGACAGATTTATGTAGTAAACATTTGTTCTTTGTTCATTGTTCAGCCTCAAACACCCCACCATAGCCATTCTCTCCATTTGGGGAATCCTTCTCTATAAGTCATCTTGCAAGGTGGTACCCATCTCCCACTGTGGAAGCCAAAGATAACATCTCCCTGCCCTGTAATGATCATTGAAAAGGGTAAATATTTTCTTCCTGGACTTGAACCAGCACAGCAATATGAAAAATGCTGGTTATCTCCAGCACAGCATCAGCATTTGGATCAAAACCCTCCTGCATTGATCTTGACTGTGGGTCTTACAGCATGGTCCTCCCAAGTTTTCACAGTTCCTATTTATTTTCCCAGTGTGGCTGGTGATCAGACTCCATCCAATTCCACAATTCCCTAATATTCTTCCAATAAATACCATTTTTTGCTTTAAGGAGGCAATTAGTGCAGATGTATCAGTGGTGTATAGAAGCAAAGTATTCCTGAAGAAAACATGGGAAATTTGGGATTAGTCTCCGAAACATGATGAAGTAGTAGTATAGTAGTGCATGGAACTCCTGTCAATATTTCTTTGAGATAATTTTGAACTCCCTGGTAATTGTTAAACCAAGCATTGATCTTCACATCTTCCCAATATATTTCCTGAAAGTGTTTATTTTTTCAAATTAAATAATATGTTTTATTATAAATTTTTTTATTGGTTGTTCAAAACATTACAAAGCTCATGATATATCATCTTTCATACATTTGACCCAAGTGGATTATGAACTCCCATTTTTACCCCAAATACAAATTGCAGAATCACATTGGTTACACACTCACATTTTTACATAATGGCATATTAGTGACTGTTGTATTCTGCTACCTTTCCTATCCCCTACTATCCCCCCTCCCCTCCCCTCCCATCTTCCCTCTCTACCTCATCTGCTGTTGTTTAATTCTCTCCCTTGTTTCCCCCCCCTTTCCCCTCACATCCTCTTCTATGTAATTTTGTGTAACATTGAGGGTCTCCTACCATTTCCATATGCTTTCCCTTCTCTCTCCCTTTCTCTCCCCCGACTCGTCTTTGTTTAATGTTAATCTTTTCCTCATGCTCTTCCTCCCTGTTCTGTTCTTAGTTGGTCTCCTTATGTCAAAGAAGACGTTTGGCATTTGTTTTTTAAGGATTGGCTAGCTTCGCTTAGCATAATATGCTCCAGTGCCATACATTTCCCTGCAAATTCTATGATTTTGCCATTTTTTAGTGCTGCCTAATACTCCATTGTGTATAGATGCCACATTTGTTTTATCCACTCATCTATTTAAGGGCATCTAGGTTGATTCCACAGTCTAGCTATTGTGAATTGTGCCACTATGATCATTGATGTGGCAGTATCCCTATAGTACGCTCTTTTAAGATCCTCAGGGAACAGTCCGAGAAGGGCGATAGCTGGGTCAAATGGTGGATCCATTCCCAGCTTTCCCAGGAATCTCCATACTGCTTTCCAAATTGGCTGCACCAATTTTCAGTCCCACCAGCAGTGTACAAGTGTACCCTTTTCCCCACATCCTCGCCAACACTTATTGTTGTTTGACTTCATAATGGCTGCCAATCTTACTGGAGTGAGATGGTATCTTAGGGTGGTTTTGATTTGCATTTCTCTGACTGCTAGAGATGGTGAGCATTTTTTCATGTACTTGTTGATTGATTGTATGTCCTCCTCTGTGAAGTGTCTGTTCAGGTCCTTGGCCCATTTGTTGATTGGGTTATTTGTTATCTTATTGTTTAATTTTTTGAGTTCGTTGTATATTCTGGATATTAGGGCTCTATCTGAAGTGTGAGGAGTAAAAATTTGTTCCCAGGATGTAGGCTCTCTATTTACCTCTCTTATTGTTTCTCTTGCTGAGAAAAAACTTTTTAGTTTAAGTCCCATTTGTTTATTCTTGTTATTAACTCTTGGGCTATGGGCGTCCTATTAAGGAATTTGGAGCCCGACCCCACAGTATGTAGATCATAGCCAACTTTTTCTTCTATCAGACGCAGTGTCTCTGATTTGATATCAAGTTCCTTGATCCATTTTGAGTTAACTTTTGTGCATGGCGAGAGAAAGGGATTCAGTTTCATTTTGTTGCATATGGATTTCCAATTTTCCCAGCACCATTTGTTGAAGATGCTATCCTTCCTCCATTGCATGCTTTTAGCCCCTTTATCAAATATAAGAAAGTTGTAATTTTGTGGATTGGTTTCTGTGTCCTCTATTCTGTACCATTGGTCCACCTGCCTGTTTTGGTACCAGTACCATGCTGTTTTTGTTACTATTGCTTTGTAGTACAGTTTGAATTCTGGTATCGCTATACCTCCAGATTCACACTTCCTGCTTAGAATTGTTTTTGCTCTTTTGGGTCTTTTGTTTTTCCATATGAATTTCATGATTGCTTTATCTATTTCTACAAGAAATGCCTTTGGGATTTTGATTGGCATCGCATTAAACCTGTAGAGAACTTTGGGTAATATCGCCATTTTGATGATGTTAGTTCTGCCTATCCATGAACAGGGTACATTTTTCCATCTTCTAAGATCTTCTATCTCTCTCTTTAGGGTTCTGTAGTTTTCATTGTATAAATCTTTCACCTCTTTTGTTAGGTTGATTCCCAAGTATCTTATTTTCTTTGAGGATATTGTGAATGGAGTGGTTTTCCTCATTTCCATTTCAGAAGTTTTGTTGCTGATATACAGGAATGCCTTTGATTTATGCGTGTTGATTTTATATCCTGCCACTTTGCTGAATTCATTTATTAACTCTAGCAGTTTCTTTGTAGACCCTTTTGGGTCTGTTAAATATATTATCATGTCATCCGCAAATACCTAGATGTGAATCTATATGACATTTTTTTATTATTGTAAAATTAAATATTATTTCTATGACCTATATTTCAAGTGCATGTTTTATAAATGCACATTTTCTGAATCTGTTCAACATTAAACATCAAAAAAGAAATATATTTCTCATTAATGGTCCATTTTAATTGTATTTAATGAAGAGTCTCTGAAAAAGAAATTGTTAAACTCAATAATACTGTGTGAAAACATCAAGAAAGTTCATCTAAGCTGCATAGTTAAAGATCAAACTAAGAAAATTAATAACTCTCAAAATAGTGATTTTCAAATACATTCTCATTTTAAAAATCAAGTTTTGTTTGGCCCATTTTTAACACACAAAATATGAGATTCCATCTACCTAAAATTAAAAGTTAAGTCACAGAAGAACATCTGTGTTTTCGTTGTGTAAGAGTATTCAACTTTACCATGTTATTTGATCCAAGACATCTTCTACTTCGTTTTGATTATCTGCATGACTTATCAGGAAATGAAGTGGGAATGCAAAGATTATTTGTGTGGCTATATTTATCTTAATTTTTTAAATGTTTAGTCTTATTTCTCTGTAAGAAATGCCTCTGAAGACTTAGATTTATTGACTTAAATACAAACATGAAGTCCGGTTAGAAAGATAGCAATAGAGACTTGGGTGTAGTATCTAACTGAAAATCTAGGTTCATATATTGTTAAAGCCAAAGAGAATTCAGCTATGCTATAAGCTTTAATATTTGTCTCCCCCTAAAATTCATATAGATGATAATTCACAATGGGGTGGGAGGCAGGCACTAGGGAAGAATAGAGTTAACTTAGATTAGGTAGAGGGGAGTGAAAGTAGGGAAGGTGAGGAAAGGTGGGGATAGGAAGGATAGAAGAATGAACAGACATTATTACCTTATGTACATATATGACTGCATGACTGACATGATTCCACAACAGGTACAATCAGAAAAATGAGAAATTATACCCCATCTAAGTATATCAAAGTGTATAAATGCATTCTACTGTCATGTATAACTAAAACAAATTTTAAAATATTAAAAAAATAACATCCAAAGAAATGGTAACATGAGGGAGGCCCTTTTGGAGGTAACTACATCATGAAGGCAGATGGTCCATGATTGGAATTAGAGCCCTTATAAGAGACCCTTGAGAGCTGCCCTGCCTCTTTCATCATGTGAGGATAGAGCTAGAACTCACTATCTGTGAGGAAGGGGCTCTCATCAGACTAATCTACTGTATATCCAAACCTTCGGAACTGTGAAAAACACGTTTGTTGGTTATAAACCATCCACTTTATTCTATTTTGTTATATTAGCCTAAATGGACTATCTATTGAAGGCAGATCTGTTTAATTTTCATGAAAACAATTATTATTTATCTGTTATGAAATAAAAACACTAATTCTTTGTTGTTTTCTTAACCTCTTAATAGAAAAGGAAGAGTGAGTTTTATGATTATACATTACTTGGAATATGGTTTCTATTGACCATTATAATGATGAACTATCAAATGATAAACTTGTTTAATTTATAGATCTAACATATTACTTGCCAAATGACATATTTAAAAGACTTCTTTGGCAACCTTTTTAAAGAGTAAAAATTTTAAGTCCTTCTTACCCATAACCTACAGAAAAAAAAATAATAATCAAATCTCTAACAGGGCTTACAACACTTTCCAATATCTGGTTGCTCTAACCTCGTTTCTTGTCACCTTCCACATAAATCATCAATTCTGGCAATGCTGAACATTTTGATGATCATGCCTTTTCATGTGTTCTCCTTAAAAAAAGTTATTTTTCTTTTCTTCACTCAAGTCCTATCTCAGATGTCATTTCCTCAGATAAGCTTTACGGAACTCCCCAAACGTTTCCCTCTCTTCTACAGCTACATGGTACCTGTTTAATAATCTTATGGGCACCTGAAGGCCTCTGTCAGGAATTTTCCAGCAGACTTGAGCATCTTAATGGCAGATGCCATGACTTATTCTCTGTGTCTCAGACGACTTGCACAGGAGCTGACATGTCCTTGGTCTTCATGTAGTTTTATTTTACTAATGAAAAAATAAATATCATATCCCTCTATAAGACTGCTGCTTTGAAACATACCATCCAATTACTGGGAGAGTTGTAGTGACAAGAGATTGAGAGAGTAACTTTAGCATGCAAACTGCAGTATTAGAAGTACTCTTTTCATTAAATCACTCCCATATATGGAAAGTGACTTTTTAAAAAAAATTTTCTGAAATATACTATACATATGTTACAATTTGCTTACAATAGCTGAAGTGGAAGATCCACTCTAGGGGATCCAAGATGGCGGGCTAGAGGGAGGTTGCATTCTGTGTCACTCCAGGACCTGGGATTCAAGTAGTGGGAATACTGTTTCTCTGCAAGTGATTAGAGAACCCACAAGAGCTGCTCCTGCACAGGAAGTCACAGCAGCCATGCTACTCAGGTCTACAGGCCTTAGTGTCAGCGCAGGACTCTCAGCCACTAGTCCATGCAGGACCTCTGGGTACCTGAGTAGAGCCACCAGCATTAGCATCCATGCAGGACTCCTGGCCACCCACCTGTGCAGGAACTCTGGCCACCATTCCTGTGTGGACCCCCATCTACCTACATGGGGCTCCCCTGGTAGCCTCCATCTTCGGGCACTGCAACCACTGTCATAGTTGCCTACACACAATAGTCTGCACCTGGGGACACTGCACTGGGTCCAGAGATAGCAGCCAGCCACAATACTGCACACCGTAGAGCTGCTCAATGCCACCCACTCACCCCACTGTACCCAACATCCCTCTCTGAAAGCAGTCTCCTTCATCTTGGGACACCTTCCTCACCATCTTTAGTCTGGGCAACTCCCAGCTTGGAACACTGGATGGGGCTTAGAAGCAATATGAAAGTACCAAAAGTCCCTGACTACCCCCTATCCCCAGCAGCTGCTAACCCAGCACAGTGCTTGCGGCTACGCTGCTGGTCCATGGCTCGCAAAAAACAGGGCTTGAACTGCCCAGTACAAAACATCTCTCCATAACAGATACACAGCCCCCAGAGCTCAACCCACAAGACTTCGGGAGATAGAGAGTTTCCAGATTGGGAAATAGAAAGGAAGGGGGTGAGTGAGATAGAGTTTAGAGACTAAATTAGAGACCAGGAATTGCAAGGTCTACAGGCGATATAAGGAGAAAAAACAAGGTTCCCCCACCATACAAGTGGGCAGAAAGGAGATCCTTGGAGGGCAGGCTCCAATCAGGGACCAGTAAGTTCTATACCCCACCTCCAGGAGTTCCGCCCCTAAGACCAACCCTCCCACCCTAATAACCTTCACTAAACTGAAGGTGCAGATACCAGCAACAACAGGCAACTTAACCTCTTGGGTGAGAAGGGAAGCTAGAAAGATAATGAAGTCCAACAAAAACAATCCTTATATCTTCCTTTGAGATTTTTTTTTCCCTCTTTCTTCTCCCGCCCTCGCATCCCCAACATTTGTGAAACCAAGTACTTCTCATGTATCAGGCTACTGAGGAGTAGAATGTCTGAATAGTATATTACAGTGGTTTGTATTTTCTTTTATCTCCTATTTTTACATGTTTTATTTTTCTTAATGTTTATGTTTGTTTATTTTTTGTACTCTACTTTTTCTCTCTCTTCTCCTGTTAATAACCAACTTCTTTACATTCTGCTTCCATGCTTTCTAAGATCTAATAACTCTATATTCTCACCTCCTACCCCCTCAACATATCATTTTACACCTAACCCCAGGTTCTTTGACCACCATCGGAAACTTTTGTAAACCTACTGATTATATTATAGACAATAATTAAACTTACCATTTCTGTATACTGTGACAAAAGTGAAAACATGGGATCTGTTCACATTGTTCTCCCCCTAAAAGGAGAGGTATTGGAAACCTCCAGGGACACAATAAACCTATAGGGTAAAAATTATAATGCCTCCATCCACAGTGCTAGAAGGGAAGACACATAAACAATATGAAAAAACAAGGGAAGAAAGTGCCCCAAATAAACCAAGATAATATATTATTAGAATCGATGGCCAACACAACAGAAGAAATGACAGAGAAGGAGTTCAGGATGTACATAATTAAGCTGTTCTGTGAATTAAAGGATGATATAAGAGAGAAAATACAGGCCAAATAATGATTTTGATAAAGAGCTACATAAACAGATACAGCAAGCAAAAGATTACTTCAATAAGGAGATAGAGGTTTAAGGACTGCCAAACAGAAATCAGTGAAATAAAAGAAAAAATAAACCAAATTAAAAGCTAAATAGAAAGCATCACCAACAGATTAGATCACTTGGAAAACAGGATCTCAAACAATAAAGACAAAATATATAATCTTGAAAATAATATTGACCATATAGTGAAGATAGTAAGAAACCATGAACAGAATATTCAAGTATTATGGGATAACATAAACAGACGAAATTTAAAATTTATTAGGATGCATGAAAGAATAGAGTTATAAACCAAAGGAATGAACAATCTATTCAATGAAATAATATCAGAAAATTTTCCAAACATAAAGAGAGAATTGGAAAATCAAATATCAGAGGCTTCCAGGACACCAAATGCACAAAATCACAATAGATCTACACCAAGTGACATTATAATGAAAATTTCTACCATACAGAATAAGGAGATAATTTTAAAAGACACAGAGAAATAAATCCGATTACATATAGGGGGAAACCAGTTAGGATATTTGAAGTATATTCAACCCAGACCCTCAAAGCTAGAAGACCCTGAAAGAACATATACCAAGCTATGAAAGAAAATGGATACCAACCAAGAATCTTATATTCAGCAAAATTAAGCTTCAGATTTGATGATGAAATAAAAAACCTTCCATTATAAAAAAAGTTAAAAGAATTTACAAGCCTACACCACAGAGCATCCTCGGCAAAATATTCCATGAGGAGGAAATGGAAAACAACATCAAAAATCAGCAAAGGGATGTAAAACACTAAAGGAAATACCAATCAAAAGAAAAACCATCATCCTGGAGGAGGGAAGATGGCGGCGAGGGGAGTGCATTGCCCCCGTGTGCTGCTTCACTGTGTGGGAGTATGACAAGTCAGGACGGCTAAAGGCTATCTTGTTAGGAATTTCCAGCAATAGTGGGGTGCTCCGGAACCTGGAGGAAGGATTTCCATCACACGAGGATCGGCTACGGGGACTCAAACTCGAGAGGTTTGTCGCACGGAGGGTAACACTGCTTATTCAGCAAATCGCCCCGCGGCTAGAGTCTGCAGCGCGCGCTGGGAAACGAGGAGATAGCGACGCAGGGATACAGCGCTGCAGTTTCTGCCAGCCGTGCAAGCACCATACTCAGGGCTGAATTCTGGGTTCGAGACGGGGGAAGGAAGCGGTCCATCTCGGTTCTCCACACCGGTCAGACCACAGAGGAGGCCAGCAGCCACCATGTTGGAAAGCTGACGTCACCATCCCTGTTTTCGACTGACCGCAGCTCATTCAGCCATAGAACAGGTAATTTCAGGCTGCCATTCGCCTGCGGCTGGCAGACAGATTGCTAGGGTTCAGTGCCTGGGTGCTTCTTAGAACCTGATCTTATCGGAGCGAACACCGAGAGCGGGGCGGCCGAGTTCCAGCTCCCGGAACCACCCTGGCCCATGGCTGGGGAGCCTGTGGAGGCTGCTTCTTGGACTCTGCTCCTATCAGAGCATACACCAAGCACTAAGCGGCCGAATTCCGGCTCCCGGAACTGAGCCCGCGGGGACTGCTTCTTAGAGCCTATCCTTATAGGAGCTTACACCGAGCACGGAGCGGCCGAGTTCCGGCTCCCGGAACTGCCCTGGCCCAGGGTTAGGAGCCCACGGAAACTGCTTCTCGGTCCGGGTCCTGCTGAGGGCCGGTCAGGACTCACCCCTTGCTTTGGTTGCCCAGCAAGGGGAACGAAATGCTGCCATTCGCATAGGATACCAACATGGCAGAGATCTGATGTCATCAGAAAGTGGCGGAAGAGAGAACTTCATCAATACCAGCGGCAACAGAAACAGTTGGTCTCCTGGTAGGGGGGGTGAGGCACAGACACCCGAGTCTCCCCAATTTGTCGTCGAGCCAGAGGGGAGGAGCTGGGCCGCCGCCAGCACCCGGAGCAGGCCCAGCGGCTCGCCAGCGTGGTGACCGTGTGACCCCAATTGGAGAGGGGGCGGAGCAGAGCCGCCACCCGCACCCGCAAGGTGGGCAGACCTGCGACCCAGTGGTATATGGGCGTGGTAGGAGGGGCAGGGCAGAGCCGCCGCCCGCGCCTCCAAGGTACGCAGACCTGCGACAGACCGGCGGATCAGGCCCAGGAGCCTGCCGGCGTGGTACACACACCACCCTAATTGGAGTAGGGGCAGAGCAGAGCCACCACCCGTGCCCGAAAGGTGGGCAGATCTGCAACCGACCAGCGGGACAGGCCCAGTGGCCTGCCAGCACAACAGACACATCACCCCATTTGGAGTAGGGGCAGAGTAGAGCCGCCGCCCACGCCTGCAGGGTAGGCAAACCTGCAACCAACCGGCGGATCAGGCCCGGTGGCCTGCCGGCGTGGTACACTCATCACCCCAATTGGAGTAGGGGCAGAACAGAGCCGCCGCCAGTGCCCAGAACAGGCCCAGTGACCTGCCGGCGTGGTAGCCACGACACCCCAATTGGAATAAGGAGAGAGCAGAGCCACCGCCCGCGCCTACAGGAAAGATACGCAAGGAGTATGAAAAGACAAGGAAAGAAAGGACCACAAGCAATGCAGGTCAATGCAACTTTAGAAGAGGTAACAGCTGCAGCAGATGGAATGTCAGATAAAGAATTCAGGATATACATGCTTCAGATGATCTAGAGTATCAAGGAAGACATTAAACAGCAAAATCAGACAATGAAAGATCACTTCGACAATGAACTACGCAAACAAATCCAGGAAGCAAAGGATCAACTATACAGGGAGATAGAGGTTATAAAAAACAAACAAACAGAAATCCTAGAAATGCAGGAAGCAATAAACCAACTTAAAAACTCAATGGAGAATACTACCAGCAGAGTAGAACACTTAGAAGATAGAACATCAGACAATGAAGACAAAGTATTTCAACTGGAAAAGAACATAGACAGCTCAGCAAGACTGTTAAGAAACCATGAGCAGAACATCCAAGAAATATGGGATAACATTAAGAGACCAAACTTAAGAGTCATTGGGATACAGGAAGGTACAGAACTCCAAACCAAAGGAATGGGCAACCTATTCAATGAAATAATACAAGAAAATTTCCCAGACTTGAAGAATGAGACAGAATCCCAAATCCTAGAAGCCTACAGGACGCCGAATGTGCAAAATCATAAGAGATCCACACCTAGACACATTATAATGAAGATGCCCAACATACAGAATAAGGAGAGAATTTTAAAAGCTACAAGAGAAAGGAAGCAGATTACATTTAGGGGTAAGCCAATCAGGATAACAGCTGATCTTTCAACACAGACTCTGAAAGCTAGAAGATCCTGGAATAACATATTTCAAACACTGAAAGAAAATGGGTTCCAACCAAGAATTGTGTATCCAGCGAAATTAAGCTTCAGGATGGAAGATGAAATTAAAACCTTCCACGATAAACAAAAGTTTAAAGAATTCGCAGCTAGAAAACCATCTCTTCAAAACATCCTCATCAAAACATTACAGGAAGAGGAAATTTAAAATAACAACGAAAACCAACAGTGGGAGGTAGGACAGTAAAGGGGGGGGGGGAAATAATCAAAGAGGAAAACAAAACATGTTTAGTAACAGAAATAAACAAATATGGCTGGAAGAACAACCCATATCTCAATAATAACCCTAAATGTTAATGGCTTAAACTCACCAATTAAGAGACACAGGCTAGTAGAATGGATCACAAAACAAGACCCAACAATATGCTGCCTGCAGGAGACGCATTTGATAGGAAAAGACATACATAGGCTGAAGGTGAAAGGTTGGGAAAAATCATACCACTCATATGGACTTCGGAAACAAGCAGGAGTGTCCATACTCATATCAAATAAAATAGATTTCAAGCCAAAGTTAATCAAAAGGGATAAAGAGGGACACTACATACTGCTTAAGGGAACCATACACTAACAAGACATAACAATCATAAATATTTATGCCCCAAACAATGGTGCAGCTATATTCGTCAAACAAACTCTTCTCAAGTTCCAGAGTCTAATAGACCACCATACCATAATCATGGGAGACTTCAACACACCTCTCTCGCCACTGGACAGATCTTCCAAACAAAAGTTGAATAAGGAAACCATAGAACTCATTAACACAATTAATAACCTAGACCTAATTGACATATATAGAGTATACCACCCAACATCAAGCAGTTATACTTTTTTCTCAGCAGCACATGGATCCTTCTCAAAAATAGATCATATATTATGTCACAGGGCAACTCTTAGACAATATAAAGGAGTAGAGATAATACCATGCATCTTATCTGATCATAATGGAATGAAACTGAAAATCAACGATAAAAGAAGGAAGGAAAAAGAATACATCACTTGGAGAATGAACAATAGGTTACTGAATGATCAATGGGTTATAGAAGACATCAAGGAGGAAATTAAAAAATTCTTAGAGATAAATGAAAACACAGACACAACATATCAGAATCTATGGGACACATTGAAAGCAGTTCTAAGAGGAAAATTCATTGCTTGGAATTCATTCCTTAGAAAAAGAAAAAACCAACAAATAAATGATCTCATACTTCATCTCAAAATCCTAGCAAAAGAAGTAGAAGGCAAGAAATAATTAAAATCAGAGCTGAAATTAATGAAATCGAAACAAAAGAAACAATTGAAAAAATTGACAAAACTAAAAGTTGGTTCTTTGAAAAAATAAACAAAATCGACAGACCCTTAGCGATGCTAGCGAAGAGAAGAAGAGAGAGAACTCAAATTACTAGCATACGGGATGAAAAAGGCAATATCACAACAGACACTTCAGAAATACAGAAGATAATCAAAAACTATTTTGAATCCTTATACTCCAATAAATTAGAAGATAGTGAAGGCATAGATAAATTTCTTAAGTCATATGATCTGCCCAGATTGAGTAAGGAGGATATAGAAAACCTAAACAGACCAATATCAATTGAGGAAATAGAAGAAACCATCAAAAGACTACCAACTAAGAAAAGCCCAGGACCGGATGGGTATACAGCAGAATTTTACAAAACCTTTAAAGAAGAACTAATACCAATACTTTTCAAGCTAATTCAGGAAATAGAAAAGGAGGGAGAACTTCCAAATTCATTCTATGAGGCCAACATCACCCTGATACCTAAACCAGACAAAGACACTTCAAAGAAAGAAAACTACAGACCAATATCTCTAATGAACCTAGATGCAAAAATCCTCAATAAAATTCTGGCGAATCGGATACAAAAACATATCAAAAAAATTGTACACCATGATCAAGTAGGATTCATCCCTGGGATGCAAGGCTGGTTCAATATACGGAAATCAATAAATGTTATTCACCACATCAATAGACTTAAAAATAAGAACCATATGATCATCTCGATAGATGCGGAAAAAGCATTCGACAAAGTACAGCATCCCTTTATGTTCAAAACTCTAGAAAAACTAGGGATAACAGGAACATACCTCAATATTGTAAAAGCAATCTATGCTAAGCCTCAGGCTAGCATCATTCTGAATGGAGAAAAACTGAAGGCATTCCCTCTAAAATCTGGAACAAGACAGGGATGCCCTCTCTCTCCACTTCTCTTCAACATAGTTCTCGAAACACTGGCCAGAGCAATTAGACAGACGAAAGAAATTAAAGGCATCAAAATAGGAAAAGAAGAACTTAAATTATCACTATTTGCAGATGATATGATTCTATACCTAGCAGACCCAAAAGGCTCTACAAAGAAACTATTAGAGCTAATAAATGAATTCAGCAAAGTGGCAGGATATAAAATCAACACGCATAAATCAAAGGCATTCCTGTATATCAGCAACAAATCCTCTGAAATGGAAATGAGGACAACCACTCCATTCACAATATCTTCAAAAAAAAAATAAAATACTTGGGAATCAACCTAACAAAAGAGGTGAAAGACTTATACAATGAAAACTACAGAACCCTAAAGAGAGAAATAGAAGAAGATCCTAGAAGATGGAAAAATATACCCTGTTCATGGATAGGCAGAACTAACATCATCAAAATGGCGATATTACCAAAAGTTCTCTATAGGTTTAATGCAATGCCAATCAAAATCCCAACGGCATTTCTTGTAGAAATAGAGAAAGCAATCATGAAATTCATATGGAAAAATAAAAGACCCAGAATAGCAAAAACAATGCTAAGCAAGAAGTGTGAATCAGGCGGTATAGCGATACCAGACTTCAAACTATACTACAGAGCAATAGGAACAAAAACAGCATGGTACTGGTACCAAAACAGGCGGGTGGACCAATGGTACAGAATAGAGGACACAGAAACCAATCCACAAAACTACAACTATCTTATATTTGATAAAGGGGCTAAAAGCATGCAATGGAAGAAGGATAGCATCTTCAACAAATGGTGCTGGGAAAACTGGAAATCCATATGCAACAAAATGAAACTGAATCCCTTTCTCTCGCCATGCACAAAAGTTAATTCAAACTGGATCAAGGAGCTTGATATCAAATCAGAGACACGCCGTCTGATAGAAGAAAAAGTTGGCTATGATCTACATACTGTGGGTCGGGCTCCAAATTCCTCAATAGGACACCAATAGCACAAAAGTTAATAACTAGAATCAACAAATGGGACTTACTCAAACTAAAAAGTTTTTTCTCAGCAAAAGAAACAATAAGAGAGGTAAATAGGGAGCCTACATCCTGGGAACAAATCTTTACTCCTCACACTTCAGATAGAGCCCTAATATCCAGAGTATACAAAGAACTCAAAAAATTAGACAATAAGAGAACAAACAACCCAATCAACAAATGGGCCAAGGACCTGAACAGACACTTCTCAGAGGAGGACATACAGTCAATCAACAAGTACATGTAAAAAATGCTCACCATCTCTAGCTGTCAGAGAAATGCAAATCAAAACCACCCTAAGATACCATCTCACTCCAGTAAGATTGGCAGCCATTATGAAGTCAAACAACAACAAGTGCTGGCGAGGATGTGGGGAAAAGGGTACACTTGTACATTGCTGGTGGGACTGCAGATTGGTGCAGCCAATTTGGAAAGCAGTATGGAGATTTCTTGGAAAGCTGGGAATGGAGCCACCATTTGACCCAGCTATTCCCCTTCTTGGTCTATTCCCTAAAGACCTAAAAAGAGCATGCTACAGGGACACTGCTACATCGATGTTCATAGCAGCACAGTTCACAATAGCAAGACTGTGGAACCAACCTAGATGCCCTTCAATAGACGAATGGATAAAAAAAAATGTGGCATTTATACACAATGGAATCTTACTCTGCATTAAAAAATGACAAAATCATAGAATTTGCAGGGAAATGGATGGCATTAGAGCAGATTATGCTAAGTGAAACTAGCCAATCCCTAAAAAACAAATGCCAAATGTCTTCTTTGATATAAGGAGAGTAACTAAGATCAGAGTAGGGACGAAGAGCAGGAGAAGAAGATTAACATTTAACAGGGATGAGAGGTGGGAGGGAAAGGGAGAGAGAAGGGAAATTGCATGGTAATGGAAGGAGACCCTCAGGGTTATACAGTGGAGGGGGTAGAGAGAGAGGAGGGGAGGGGAGGGAAGAGGTGGGGAGGGGGAGGGGGGAGGATGGGAAAGGCAGCGAAGCACAACAGACACTAGTATGGCAATATGTAAATCAATGGATGTGTAACTGATGTGATTCTGCAATCTGTGTATGGGGTGAAGGTGGGAGTTCATAACCCACTTGAATCAAAGTGTGGAATATGATATGTCAAGAAATTTGTAATATTTTGAACAACCCACAATAAAAAATTTAAAAAAAAAGAAAAAGAAAAAACATGTCAAGTTAAATACCAAAAATAAACAAAAATGATAGGAATTCAAATCATATCTCAATAATAACCCTGAATGTTAATGGCCTAAACTCACCAATCAAAAGCCAAGACTGGCAGACCCAACAATATGCTTCCTTCCAGAGACTCATCTCATAAGAGAAGACTTTCACAGAATTAAGGTGAAAGGTTGGGAAAAAACATACCACTCACATACAGCAAGTAAACAAGCAGGGGTTTGCATCTTTGTATCAAATAAAGTAGACTTCAAGCCAAAGTTAATCAAAAGGGATAAAGAAGAACATTTCATACTGCTCAAGGAAACCATACATCAAGACATGACATAACAATTATAAATATATATGCCCCAAACTATGGAGCATCTACGTTCATCAAACAAACTCTTCTCAAGTTCAAGAGTCAAATAGACCACAACACAATAATTCTGGGTGATTTTAACAAACCTCTTTCATCCCTAGATAGATCTTCCAAACCAAAGCTAAAAGAAGAAACTATAGAACTCAATAATACAATCAATAACTTAGACTTAAAAGGCATATATAGTATTTCATTCAGCAATTAGTGAATGCACTTTATTCTCAGCAGCACATGGATCCTTCTCTAAAATAGGACATATGTTATGCCACAAAACAAGTCTTAGCAAATACAAAAAAGAGATACTACCCTGTATTCTATTAGATCATACTGGAGTGAAATTAGAAATCAATGATAAAACAAAAAATAGAAACTACTCCAACACCTGGACACTAAAAATATGCTATTTAGTGAACAATGGGTTGCAAAAGACATCAAAGAGAAGATTAAAAGATTCTTAGAAGTAAATAGAACACTGATACAACATATGGAAATATCTGGGACACTATGAAGGCAGTACTAAGAGGAAAGTTCATTGCATAGAATTCATTTCTTAAAAGAAGAAAAAGTCAACAAAAAAATGACTTAACAATACATCTCAAAGCCCTAGAAAAAGAAGAACAAACAAACACCAAAAGCAGAATACAGGAAACAATTAAGAACTGAAATCAATAAAATTGAAACAAAAGAAACAATTGTAAAAACAAAAAGTTGGTTCTTTGATAAATAAATAAAATTGATAAACACTTAGCCATGCTAATGAAGAGAAGGAAACAGAAAACTCAAATTATTACCATGCATGATAAAAAAATAAATATCACAAGAGACAAAACAGAAATGCAGAAGATAATTATAATTATTTTGAAAATTTGTACACCAGTAAAATAGAAAATATCAAAGGCATCAACAAATTTCTAGAGTCATATGATTTTCTCAATCTGGATCAGGATGATATACACAAGATAAACAGATCACTTTCAAGCAATGAAATAAAAGATACCATCAGAAGCCTAACAACCAAGAGAAGCTCAGGACCAGATGTATACAAAGCAAAATTCTATAAACCTTTTAAGAAGAAATAATACCAATACTCCTCAAATTATTTCATGAAATACAAAAATAGGGAAAACTTCCAAACTCATTCTATGAGGCCAATATCACCCTGATTCCAAAACCAGACAAAGACACATCAAAGAAAGAAAACTTCAGATAAATATCTCTAATGAATATAGATGCAAATGTTCTTAATAAAATTCTGACAAATCAAATACAAAAACATATCAAAAAGATAGTACACCATTACAGATTCAATGCTATTCCCATCAAAATCCCAATGGCATTCCTTGAAGAAATAGAAAAAGCAATCATGAAATTCATCTGGAAAAATAAGAGACCCAGAATAGCTAAAGTAATTCTAAGCAGGAAGAGTGAAACTGGTGGTATCGCAATTCCAGATTTTAAACTATACTGCAGAGCATTAGTAACAAAAACAGCATGGTACTGGCACCAAAACAGGCTGGTAGACCAATGGTGCAGAATAGAGGACACAGAGACAAATCCACAAAATTACAACTACCTTATATTAGACAAAGGTACTAAAAGCATGCAATGGAGAAAGGATAGCATCTTCAACAAATGGTGCTGGGACAACTGGAAATCCATACGCAACAAAATGAAATTGAGTCCCTTTCTCTCACCAGGCACAAAAGTCAACTCAAAATGGATCAAGGAGCTAGAAATCAAACCAGAGACTCTGCGTCTAATAGAAGATAAAGTTGGCCCTAATCTTCATCACGTGGGAGCAGGCCCCAAATTCCTTAATAAGACACCTATAGCATAAGAGTTAAAACCAAGAATCAACAAATGGGATGAATTCAAACTAAAAAGTTTTTTTCTCAGCAAGAGAAATAATATGTGAGGTAAATAGGGAGCCTACATCCTGGGAACAAATTTTTACCCCTCAAACATCAGATAGAGCTCTAATCTCTAGAGTATACAAAGAACTCAAAAAGTTAAACAACCAAAAAACAAATAACCCAGTCAACAAATGGGCCAAGGACCTGAACAGACACTTCTCAGAAGAGGATACACAATCAATCAACAAATACATGAAAAAATGCTCACCATCTCTAGCAATCAGAGAAATGCAAATTAAAACTACTCTAAGATACCATCTCACTCCAATAAGATTGGCAGCCATTAAGAAGTCAAACAACAATAAGTGCTGGCGAGGATGCGGGGGAAAAAAGTACACTCATACATTGCTGGTGGGACTGCAAATTGGTGCAGCCAATTTGGAAAGCAGTATGGAGATTTCTTGGAAAACTGGGAATGGAACCACCATTTGACCCAGCTATTCCTCTTCTCGGACTATACCCAAAAGACCTAAAAAGAGCATACTACAGGGACACAGCCACATCAATGTTTATAGCAGCACAATTCACAATAGCTAGACTGTGGAACCAACCAAGATGCCCTTCAATAGACGAATGGATTAAAAAAATGTGACATTTATACACAATGGAATGTTACTCAGCACTAAAAAATAACAAGATCATGGCATTTGCAGGCAAATGGATGGCATTAGAGCAAGTTATGCTAAGTGAAGTTAGCCAATCCCTAAAAAGCAAATGCTGAATGTCTTCACTGATATAAGGGGGGTGACTCAAAATGGGATAGGGAGGAAGAGCATGAGAAGATGATTACCACTAAATAGGGAAGAGAGGTGGGAGGGAAAAGGAGGGAGAAGGGGAGTTGCACAGAAGATGGAAGGAGACTCTCATCGTTATACAGAATACATGTATGATGTTGTGAGGAGAAAAAGAAAAATAAGTGTGTCACATTAGATTAAATAGAGAGAAGTGATGGGAGAGGAGGGGAGGGGAAGGGGGGATAGGAAGGGCAGCAGAATAGAATAGACATTATGATTGCTGTATGTATATAGGTGACTGCATGACCAATGTGATTCTGCAATCTGTACAATCAGAAAAATGAGAAATTATACCCCAATTGATTCAAATGTATGAATTGCCAAGATCATTGTAATGTCATGTGTAGCTAATTAAAAAAAAAAAAGTGGGATTTTGGCCTGCCAACAGGACTGGGACATCAAGGGATAGAAGGGAAAAAATAAAAATAAAGGGTAGAGGGAATTACAAAGAATTAGCCCAAAATTCTAGTGTGATTTCCCCTTTAGGCATTGGCAAAATCCTAAGCTGTGCACAGGCAGAGTAAGACCCCCAGAAACCAAGCGGAAATCAGCAGATGATTGCTAAAGAGCTGAGCAAGGATATCAACAGTTTCACACTGCTAGGAAAATAGAGGTAGGGATTCAAGCCTTGTCAAGGTGTAGAGGCCTTGCTAAATGCCCTAGGTTATCAGCTGAAGTCTCAGAAGAACTACTTACTTAGAAATATGGGTATAAGCTAGGAGTAAGAGTTAGGCTCTGTAAGTCAAAACCACTGTCTGAGCTTCTGCCTCAGATTTGGGGACTCTATCTTAGGAGTAAGCTACAACTATAAAAATGTCAACTCTAACAAAAACCACTCTCACATAGATCAAAGTGATCACCCAATTGATAAATAACATGGCCAGGAAATGCATTCAAACAACTGAGTTGTAGAACATGTGCTCTTAAACCATTCTGTTATCCTGCCTCTGGGCATATAATACTACCCACAGGAAGGATTGGGAGAAAATATCAGATGTTAGGGTTGAATGAGTTTTTCAGAAGCTTTAATATTCATTATTTCATTGTCCTAGAGCCCCTGAAGAGCAATTGCTCCCACTTTACAGATGGAAAACAGAATTAAGTAATTTGTTCAAGGTCAATAGAAACATGTGGGAGAGACCTGGATCTTAGCTTGGCCACTTATTAGCTGTGTGCTTCTTTAACTTCCCTCAGTCAACTGTGAAACAGAAATACTAATAACATCTCTTGCAAGAAGCAAAGAAGAATATGTAAAGCACACAGCATAGAGTTTTGTATTAAAGGTGCTCAATAAATGTTAAAAAAAATATATATAGTACACCATGATCAAGTGGGGTTTATCCCAGAGATACAAGATTGGTTCAACATACAGAAATCAATAAATGTAATTCATCACATCAATAGATTTAAAGATAAGAATCATATGATCATCTCAATAGATGCAGAAGAAGTATTCAACAAAACACAGCATGGCTTCATGTTCAAAACACTACAAATTTAAGGATAATAGGAACATATCTCAACATTGTAAAAGTTAACTATGTGAAGTCCCAGGCCATTTATTATTTTAAATGGAGAAAAATTGAAAGTATTCCCTCTAAAATCTGGAACAAGACAAGGATGCCCTCTTTCACAACTTCTATTTAACATCGTTCCTGAAACTCTAACCAGAGCAATTAGACAGGTGAAAGAAATTAAAGGGATACGGATAAGAAAAGAAGAATTCAAATTATCACTATTTGCTGATGACATGATTCTGTAACTAGAAGATACAAAAAAAAAAAAAAAACCCACCAGAAAACTTCTAGAACTAATAAATAAATTCAGCAAAGTAGCAGGATATACAATCAACACCCATAAATCAAAGGCATTTCTGTACCTAAGTGACAAATCCTCTGAAAGAGAAACTAGAAAAACTACCCTATTTACAATAGCCTCAAAAAAAATAAAAAGTAAAATGAAATACTTCGAAATCAACTTAATGAAAGAAATGAAAGAGCTCTACAATGAAAACTACAAAATGCTAAAGAAAGAAATTAAAGAGGACCTTAGAAGATGAAAAGATCTACCTTGTTCTTGGATGGGCAAAATCAATATTGTCAAAATGATCATACTACAAAAGAACTATACAGATTTAATGCAATTCCAAGCAAAATCACAATGATATTCCTCATAGAAACAGAAAAAAATAGTCATAAAATTCCTCTGGAAAAATAAGAGACCCAGAATAGCTAAAGTAATTCTTAGCAAGAAGAGTGAAGGAGGTGGCATCCCTATACCAGACCTAAACTATACTACAGAGCAATAGTAACAAAAATGGCATGGCATTGGCACCAAAATAGACTTGAAGACCAAAGTTACAGAATATAGAACACGGAGACAAACCCACAAAAATACAGTTATCTCATATTAGACAAAGGCACAAAAAACATATATTGGAGAAATGATAGCCTCTTCAACAAATGGTGCTGGGAAAACTGGAAATCCATATGCAAGAAAATAAAATTAAGCCCCTATCTATCACCATGCACAAAACTCAACTCAAAGTGGATCAAGGACCTAGGAATTAGACCAGAGACCCTCCACCTAATAGAAGAAAAAGTAGGCCCAAATTTTCATCATGTCAATTAGGCCCTGACTTCCTTAATAAGACTCCTATAGCACAAGAAATAAAATCAAGAATCAACAAGTGGGATGGATACAAACTAAAATGCTTCTTCCCGGCAAAAGAAACAATCAGTGAGGTCAATAGAGAGCCTACATAATGGGAGGAAAGTTTTACCACATACACATCAGACAGAGCTCTAATCTCTAGGATATATAAAGAACTCAAAACTCTTAACACCAAAACAATCAAATAACCCAATCAATAAATGGTCCAAGGAATTAAACAGACACTTCTCAAAAGGTGATATACTATCAATGAACAAATACATGAAAAAATGTTCAACATTGCTAGCAAGTAGAGAAATGCAAATCAAAACTACTCTAAGATATTATCTCACTCCAGTCAGAATGGCAGCTATTAAGGATACAAAAATAATAAGTGTTGGTGAGAATGTGGGGAAAGACACACTCATACATTGCTGGTGGGACTGCAAATTGGTGCAACCAATCTGGAAAGCAGTATGGAGATTCCTTGGAAAACTTAGAATGGAACCACTATTTGACTCAGCTATCCCACTCCTTGCTTTATACACAAAGGACTTAAAAACAGAATACTACAGTGATGCACTCACATAAATGGTTATAGAAGCAAAATTCACAATAGCTAAATTGTGGAACCAACCTAGATGCCCTTCAGTAGATGAATGGATTAATAAACTGTGGTATATATATACACAATGGAATATTACTCAGCATTAAAAGAGAATAAAATTATGGCATTTTCAGGTAAATGATGGAGTTGGAGAATTGTAGGGATTCTGACCATGGAAATATACAGGGAAGTATTCCTCTGGTAAAAAAAAAGAAAAAGAAAAAGAAAAAGAAAAAAAAGTCCTGGGGTTGTGGGGTGGATAACAGGCACTCTCTTTCCCACTTTTAGAATGCCCTGCAGTTTCTCCTGGGAACTAGTAAATAACTAATACATGTGCTATGTCTAGCTGCTGTGGCAATGCTGGTAGAGTCTTATCAGCCTGGCCCTTGCTCTCAGGCACACAGCTCCTGGGAACAAAGAAATTCTCTTTTTAGACAACCACAATGTTTCACTGAGCCTAAACCTGTCCATATAACAGTAACTTTATACAATAGACTTTCTTGAGAGCTACACAAAGCTCCTCACAATACACATTGCAACTTAGTATGCAACTGAGGAATAAGCTGCATAATGTTGCTAAGTCTGTAATCTGCCTAGTAATACAATGAACAATATGTACTAATGATACCACTGACCAAAAGTAACCTATTCATATAAACAAAGCTTGGCAGCTTGGCCTCTCTGCCATTCTGCCATCTTTTTTTCCTGCCTCTGCATCTTGGCTCTGTGTCTCCATTTTATTTTCCTGAGAATATTATGCTCAGTGAAGTAAGCCAATCCCAAAAAAACAAATGCCAAACGTATTCTCTGATATGATAATGCTGATACAGAATGGGGATGGTGGGGGAGTATGGGAGGAATGGAGGAACTTTAGATAGGCAAAGGGGAGAGAGGGAAAGAGAGGGGGAAGGGGGTAGGAGCGATGGTGGAATGAGATGGACATCATTACCCTAAGTACATGTATGAAGACAAGAATGGTGTGACTCTAGTTTGTATACAACCAGAGACATGAAAAATTGTGCTCTAAATGTATACTATGAATTGAAACACATTATACTGTCATATATAACAAATTAGAATAAACAAATTTAAAAAAAATAAACCCATTCTATTTGTGTGTGATTTAATAACTTTTAATCACATGTAATAAGTTAAAACATAAACCACAACTAAACCAAGAAAAGAGGTGTTATATGCTTTCTATAATATGGAAAAAGTAATAGGTGTCTAGAAGTTAGAGAATAAAAGACAGTAAAAATAAACAAGACACAGACAACTTCCTTGAAAGAATGGACTGATATTTACAGCCTCTCCTGGTTTCCTTTCATCATTCATTATATGCATTTCTATTTAACATTTAACAAAACCAGGTATTGCAAGGCAACAAATAACTTTTTTCTGGAAAAATTTTTAAGGGAATACTTTTTCTTGATTCATGAGAAAACTTTTGTCATATTGTAGTGTCTTCATTATCATCAATAAAAACAAATAATTATGACTGCATAGTTCCATAAATTAAACAACCATGCACATCTCTTTTTCCTCCATAGTAAAGAAAGTGCTCACACACACAAAAAAAAAAATGATAAGTGACATCATCCCTTTGTAATTTAAATTAATATCATAATAGTCAAAAGGGCAGATCCAGAGAGTGGTAATAAAAGCTTTGGATCAGAAAGGAGTGTAAAGGATGTTATTGCCACTCAGGATGTGTCTTAAAGAATATTTAATTCCACAGCCAAAATGTGGACGATAACTTGAAATAATAGAATAGAAGCCTCAAAGTGTAAATAAAGAACTGATGACAATCTAGTCACTGTTAGACATGTGCTGTTCAATACAGTAGCCATCAGTCACATATAACTTATAATTTTAATTTTAATAAAATTAAGTAATATGAAAATTCAGTTCCTCCATTACATTGGACACATTTTAAGTGCTCAATGCCCCCATGAGCTTAGTGGCCACCTCAGAAGAACATCCATCATTGCAGAAAGTTCCACTACTCAATGCTGTGCAGAAGAAATGTAACTCACATTCGCAGTAGGTAAAAAAGGAAATATAATATCTAGGAAAAAAAATTTAACCAATCAGGTTAATGATATCTATAATGAAATCTACAATACACCTACACTGAAGAAAGTAATTGAAGAAAACAGTAAAGAAAGGAAAGACATCCATGTCCATACATTGGAAGGATTGATATTTTTATAAATGTCCCATGCAACTTAAAGTGATCTATAAATTCAATACAATCCCTATCAAAATTCTAATGATATTCTTCACAAAAGTATAAAATAGTCCTAAAATTCACATGGGACCTCAAAAGATTATACTAGTCAAAATAACATTAAACCAAAAGAAAAAAAGCTACATCCAAATCATAATATCTAAATTAAAAGCCTAAAACAAAGCTATATCAACCAAACAACATGGAACTGGCGTAAAAATTGACACAAACCAATGTAACATAATAAAGAGTGCAGACATTAATTCATGTATTTATAGTTAGCTGACTTTCAATAAAGACAATCTCTTTAATAAATGATGCTCAGAAAAATTGCAGAAGAATGAAACTAAACCACCATCTCTCAACATAAACTAGATCAAAGACTTGTAAAACCCCAAATTATAAAACTTCTGGAAGAAAACATAGGAAACTCTCTTTCAAAATTTTCATAGAGCTATCATTAGGCTGGGCAATGATTTTTTATATGACCCTACAAGCAAAAATACCAAAAGTAAAAATTGAAAATAATATAACAGAAAACTAAAAAGCTTATTCATAACAAAGGAAATAATAGGGAGACTGAGGGGACAACCTACAGTATGAGAGAAAATATTTGAATTTTTTTTCATTCAACAAGAGATTAACATTTAGCATATATAAAAAACTAAACTCAATAGCAAATAATAATGATAATATAATTTTTAAAAGGGAAAATGACCTGAATAAGCATTTCTCAAATGAAAATATTCAGCAAAACTACAAATAAATAATATGATTTAAAAGTGATAAAATGACTTGAATAAACATTCCTGAAAAGAAAATATATAAACACCAATTATACAAAAAATTGCTCAACATCACTAATCATCAGGGCAAAAATGACAATGAGATATTTTCTCATGCCAGTAGAAGGGCAATTATAAAAAAAGACCAGAAAAAAAAAATGCTGTCAATGATATAGAGAAAGAATTCCCACACAATGCTGGTAGGAATGTAAATTAAATGTAAATGGAGAACAGCAGGAAGTTCCCTAAAAAATCAGAAAAAGAAGTACCATGATCCAGCATTCTCACTACTGGTTCCATATCCTAAGGAAATTAAATCAGTTTGTCAACAAGATATCTTTCATCCTGTGGATATGGCAGCCAAGATATGGAATCAACCCTGGTGCCATCAACACAGACCAATGGATAAAGAAAATGTGGCATAACCCACTTGAATCAAACGTATGAAATATGATATGTCAAGAGCTTTGTAATGTTTTGAACAACTAATAATAAAAATTAAAAAAAAAGAAAAAACTCAGAAAAAAAAAAAAAGAAAATGTGGCATACATACCAATGGGATACTTTCCAGCTTAAAAAACAAACAAACAAAAAAAAAAAAAAAAAACTAGAATTGTCATTTGTGCAATAGAGAAAAAACTGGAGAACATTATGTTAAGTGAAATAAGCCAAGCACAGAATGAAAAATACCATGTTTTCACATGTTGAAGTGATTAAGTTGATACCATAAAACTAAGGAGTAAAATAGTAGTTATAGAGTCTGGGGAAGGTTAGGGAAAGGGGTGGATGGAAATAGGATGGTAACGGATCAAGGAGTACAATTAGGAGGAATAACTCTAGTGTTCTATAGCATCATAGGATAACCATGGTCAAAAGTTATTAACGGTACATTTCAAAATAAATAACACAGAGGATTTTGAACGGCCTCAACACCAAGAAATGATAAACCTTTTGATGTGTGATGGATATGCCAATTACCCTCATCTGATCATTACATATTGTATACATGTATTGAAATGTCACACTGTACATTTATAAGTATCTATAGTTATTATGTATTAATTAAAATAAGAATTATATAGCCCATCAAATAATAATAAAATAGTATATTTTGAAAAAATCTATGGTTAGAAAATTTTTCTGTTGAAGTAATTTAAGGAGTAGAATTATATGTGAGAAGTAATCAATGGTAAAGTATAAATCTTTACATAACTAAGAATAATAGTTTTAATGTATTTCTTAGGTATTTCATTAACATTTCTTGCAAAATCAAGAAACTTCTAAATTTCATCTATTAATTAAAACACAAAATAATATTTTGCCTATTATGAATAATTATACTTGGAGGAAAAAATACTACAATGCTAGGCTGTCTCAAAAATATAAGAACTGATCTTATTTCATTTTTGTTTGATTAGATGTCATTTCAATAACTCCTTTTGTAGTTTGGACATTTAAAGCTTGCAGAATAATATCAGCTTCTCCAGGGCAAAGGATCAATCAGAGACAGAATAAGAGTCATTTTTTATTCCTGTATTATTCCTGACCAAAATGAAGAATGAAAATTTTATAATTATATAAAAGTTATTGTTAATTACTTCCTACATCTTCATGAAATTTTATATTGTTTTACTTGTGCTTTTTTAATAAAAGACTCTAAAAGTCATTTTTCTCTGTACTGAAAAATATCAGAAAAGTTCTATTCAAGAGAAAGTTCATTGGTCTTGGAAACAAAGGAGAGAAGGTCTTTTCCTGTTTGACATTTTTAATTGTGTGACAAAGTCTAATCATCTTTCTCTGCCTCCATTTTTTCATAGATCAAAAACGTGTTTGAACTAAATGATCTACTGCTAAAGATGAGTTAGCATTTGCCATGCTTTTACTCACTTCTGGCAGACATTACTAACCAAATAGTATCCTTTCCAATGAATCCTCAGCATCATTGGCACAACACCCTCCAAGAACAATCAATTAATTTATATTTGCATAGTCAGCTTGACCTGTTCTAAAACCCATTGGAGCCATAATAGCTTTCAAAATGTATAAAATATATCTTCTTTTTTATAAAGGAAAGAATCAAAAAGACAGACTAAACTGTCTTGAATGAATCCCAAAGGTAATGATCCATTTATGAATGATGATGACATGGACATTGTGACATTTAAATATTTAGGTGAGTAATGAGGGATTCAAAGCGATTGATCAAAGGTCATTATGGGAGCATTCTAGAAGCTGTTTGAGGGTTGAAGGAGAAGAAGGAGTGGTCCCAAAGGCAGGAATAGCCAAAGTCAAAAGATGACCACTCCATGAACTAGAGTATCAGGCTGAAAAGAAGTTTCACAAGAAGAGATTTTTCAAAGGAAGAGACAATTGGTTTTGATCACCAATCAGTGTAAAAAGTGAACAAATGTTGTGAAGAAGTCAAATATTTATACCCTAAAGTATGGTTTATTTCTCCTCTATTCAACACCCTATAGGGAGGTTTCTAGTTTATTTTCGTTTAAACCTTCCAATATAATTAAATTCCTATCACCTTGCACCAATTCATACATAAAATCAATCAATTCTCACTTTATTGATTTTATTAACTCATTAACAACTATTAATTATTACAAGATTAACTGTCATGTTTTAAAATAAGATTTACAATAACAACTGCATACTTTCTACTGGAAAAAGTATTTTCTTTATTATAAGCCATTATCTTTTAAGTGAGATTCATTATTTAATTATAAGATTAATATACACCATCATCTGTTAGATTATTGCAAAATCAGGTGTTGGCAGGAGTTCCTCAGATTCATGTGATGGATTTATAAGTCAATTTAAAGCTATATATGAGATAAGCTTGAGAAATTTTTTGATTCACATAATTCTATGGTTTGTTATTTAGTATCAGCATCAACAAATTATGAATTGAGCTAAATATCTGTGACTCCCTCCCCTCTAATGCCTAACTGATCAGTATCTGTAGAATTCCAATGTCCTTTCAGCATGGTCACTGTCCCTTACTGAGCAGGCTCCAGTGAATGGTGTCCTACTCTTACAGATTGTCACCTCCTGCCCTCCAACACCTTCTCCTAGAAAACTAAGGGGCAAAAAATATGGATGGGATGGGATTCTCAGTTCTCAGACCTACTTTAATTAATTGTATGACTCTCTACAGTTGCTTAACACTTTTTTTTTTTTTTTTTGGTACTAGGGATTGAACTCAGGGGCACTCAACCACTGAGTCACACCCCCAGCCCTATTTTGTATTTTATTTAAAGAAAGAGTCTTACTGAGTTGCTCAGTGCCTCACTTTTTCTGGGACTGGCTTTGAACACACGGTCCTCCTGCCTCAGCCTCCCAAACTCCTGGGATTATAGGTGTGCACCACCCTTCCCAGCTTAAAGTGCCTTATAACACTTTTTAACATCTTTTTCTTATTTAAAGATATGGAGAGTACTATCTGTATCTTAGTTCTGTTATGCGGTTTAAGTAAAATGAAACACTTAATATCATACATATTGCCAGACACCTTGTAACTTTCCAAAATAAGTTATTAGTATAATCATTATCACTCCCATTCATTAGGATACTCTGTTCTGACAAATGAGACCCCATAACCTGAAAATTAATTCATAATGGTATGTTAAATGTTGATACTGTAATCTTGATCGGTCTTGAGAGTTAGGCATTGGGTAAATATTGAGATGGAATAATTATGTTCTGTAGTTGATGCTTATTCCAGACTTTCTCATATTTATGTCTTCAATTTTCATGGATATTAAAACTCCAAAGAAGATAACATGATCAGACAAATTTAAAAAACTACTGAATAAAACAAAATTGAAAAGGATTTTTTACTGTAGCAATTCTCCAAATTTATTAATATGCTCATATACATTGTATTTGGGAAGGAATCTTCAAAAACCAATTGGAGCTCTTGAGTCATTTCCAGACCCTGGGTCCTCTGAAACAAACTAGAGAAACCCTGATAGAGGAAGGGCATTCATAGAAAAATGTGATGCATGATCTATTGTTTCTGTTAGTTTCTTCATAATTCTAGATAATTTCCCAAGTTATCCAGTTTATAGGGTGCAAAACACAAATGCCTGCATCAAAATTTCTTAAAATATCTAGTCAAATTCTGTGTCATAAAATTGGCATTTCTGGAGAAGCATTGAACCGTCTGCCTTCCTTTGTTTCTCACTGCAAATTACTTGAAATTGAGGACTTGCTTAAAAAGTGCTTATACCTGTTCCCATCTGTCTTCGTCTCTTCAAAAATACCCCATTCTGTGCTTCAATAAAGATGCTAATTCTCATATTATTTCCCCTGCAATGAGTTTCTAATTATATCTGGATAATCAAGAGCAACGCTTGTGCATACTTCCTGAGAACTGCATATAAAGAATCCAAATAACTAAAATGCTTGGATTGGAATTTATGTATTTCTGCCTTAAATACTTTTCCAAAATAAAAGTGGTAGCCAGTAGCAACCTCAGTGCCAATTAATATACATGATTCTCTCCAGCTGAGTACAGAAATGTGATTACTGACAAAGAACAAAAATGGAAGAAGAGGGGGAGGACTTACAATTATGCACAATCACCATACTGCATTTTTGTTTTGCAATCTGGGAATTTTAGAGATAATCATGTGACCATAAAGGGCAGTCCCCAGAAAGTCTGGGCTCAGATGGGGAAAACACTTCATATGGAGATTCAGGAATGGAAAACCAAAGTAAACAAAATGACAAAAGTGATGAGGGAGATACCATCTAATTGAAGCAGTTTTATTGGAAAATTGTATTTATTTTTATTGTTGCATCGTAATTATACATAATAGTGGGATTAATTATGTTATATTCATGCATGCACATAGCATAATTTAATTAAATAGTCTCAAATTTAAAAATTAAAGCTTGAAATACATATTTCTTAGTAACAATAATAGAATTGTTCTTAACAATAAATACATTCTTTCTCTCCTTTCATTTTTACTGTAACCTGAGGATATGAATATTTTATATTGAAACATAAGTAATTGTCTTAAATAAGTAATCACCTATGTGACAAAGAGTAACAATTTGGAGTACAAGTATTTACATGCATAATCTCAGTTATAGAAAGGAATATGTATATAATTTTACAGACTAAAGCATCAGTAGAGTAGCACATTCCCAACATCACAAAAAGAGCAAATTTCAGAACATGATTCCAACCCATATCGCCATGATTTCAGTTCCAGGCTCTTAGATAGCTAAACAATTATGCTGTAGTCCTCTCCTGTAATGTGATTCATGAAGAGACTTCAAAATCTGCTACACATACCTAAAGTCATTCTAGAACTGGGCTTATCTTTCCCTGTGAGAGTTCATGGACACATCCCTGGAAAACTAATTTCCATATTTTCTGAAAAGAATAGTGTATATTTAGAATACTGCTAGAATATCTTTTCTTAGAAGTATCTGCCTTGTCTTTGTCCCATACTACAGCTCTTCCTATCAGCCCATTTCTGGTTGGTACACCGTGCACTTAATGCCAACTCTGAGAGATGCTTTTCAGATCCACCACTGTAAAGGCAGCCTGACTTGGCTTGTGGGATTGTCGAAATCTGTATCAGAACTTTGTCTTCACTTAGGATATCTATCAGAGACTACTTTTAAAATACAATGGCAGGGCTAGGATTGTGGCTCAGGGTTAGAGCACTAGCCTAGCACGTGTGAGGCCCTGGGTTCCATCCTCAGCACCATATATAAATAAATAACATAAACATACTGTGTCCAACTACAATTGAAAAATAAATATTTAAAAATAAACACAATGGCATGCAATTGAGAAGTATATCAGTCTGATCTACCCATATTATATTAAATACTTCACAATTAAATCATCTTCCTCCCGATTCTAGAATCTATATCAAATAACATTGTGGATTGAAAAAAGTATCTGGCAAGGTTGTCATTTTATCAACAGGATAAAACAAGGTCAAGAGGGGATTACTCAGCTCAGGCAGCCTTTTACATTGAAAATACAACTTTATTTATGTTTTCATTGAGAACTATTTTTGAGCCATTAAGTACTCCTTAGTTGCATCTGCAGCATCTTATCACATGGGGAAGTTAAAGAATATTAACAGGCAGATTTTCATTTCCTCTACTTGGTTTGCAATCCTTGAGCACATTCTTGAAGGCAAAGTCAGTTTATCCTTTTGAACTCTCCTCTCATTTTATAATTTTTTCTGAGTTCCCATGTAATTTACTTTTGTATTATATCCTGAATTTTTAAAAAATCCATTTGGTGTAGGAAATCATCAGGAGCAACATTCATTCCAGCCATGTATTCAACTACCTAAAAATCTCTCATAAGAATTTTTCCTACTGAAATCTGCAAGATTTCATAATCTACCTTTACTTTTAAAGACTGAGAGATACAGTAGTTTGAAGAAAACAATTAAAAAGATGGGGTAAGAATCAGAAATCTAAAACATGATTCTGACTCAGATGTGATTCTAATCAAATCATTTAATCTTTTTAAGCTTGGCATATTTATCTATAACCTAGAGCTAATTATACCTGTCCTGCTTACCTCACATGGTTGATTTGAGATTAAATGTGATAATGAGTGTGAGACTGCTTTGTTAGCTGTTAGTCACCACCAATTAAGTTATTCATTTATTCATGCATCCCTTTATCCAAGTTTTTTTTTTAGCTCTTTCCCTAAGTCAGCTCTCTGCTAAGCACTGAGCACACAGAAGTGACTCAAGATGCTATCCCTGTGGATATTAAGTTCTAAAGGGGTAAACGGATATTAACAAAAACATAGAGAAATAAATATATGATCGAATTGTGATCAATTCAATGACCAGGATACTATGAACAAGAATAAGAGTAGAGACCTATTTTGGATTCAAGGAAAGTCTCTATAAATAATAGTATTTCAAGAAGGATGAGCAGAAGATGGACAAAGAATGAGGAGAGCAGTGGTGAAAAGAACCCTAACTATAGGACACAGTACCTTTATTGCCTTAAAAGAGAAATAATTTTGAGTTATACAGAAATGAAAAAGCAGGCAGAAGAAAATGAAGTTAAAATAATATGAGGTAGATAACCAGGGGCTAGATAGCACAAACACACACACACAAAAATGTTCTTGTGAAGAATATTGGTTTTTATTTTAAGTGCAATGGAAAGTTATTAAAGAGTATTAGGCAATGGATCAATATATCATGAACAGTGTTTATAAAGAAACATTTTAGTTATGTGTGGATTGTGTTAGAGATCAGCTTTTGTGGTTACAAAAAAAAGAATCAATGATGAATTCAAAATTGGCCCTCAAGGTGGGAGAATAAAATATCAATAGGAATAATGTTTCATTTCTTCATTAAGGATCAGCTGGACGAAGATACTGCATGGGAATGGGAGGGTCAGGAGACAAGAGCTTATTGGCAACTTGCTAAGACGGAAAATGCTATACTAACACGATATATGAAGTCTACAGATTAAACTGGGCCAAAAATATCCAAAATAATCCATGCTATGGTTTAAGTGTAGCCCCTCCAAAACCCAGGTGTTGCGATGTGACAGTGTTAAAAGGTAGGGCTGTTAAGGGGTGATGTGGTCTGGAGGACTCCTCCCTCATGAATGGGATTAAGATCTTTATGAAGAAGGCTTCACACAGGTTTTTCCCCTCTGAAGGAGGCAGCACTCAAGGCACCATATTGAAAACAGTTGCAGGTGTCTCCATGGGACACCTAGACACCAAAGCTGTGAGAAAATAAATATCTAATAAATCATCCAGCCCATGGCATTTTCTTACAGTAGCAAAAGGATAATCTGGTTAGCTATAATGTCACTAAATCTTCCTTACTCATGAGTTGTATTATTCCAATATGTTTTCAATACAGCTCAGTTGGGACCATAGGTTCACCATCTTTTAAAGATCTAAAACTTCTAAAATTCAAATGTGTTTTTATAACTCATTTATCAACAATAATTGCCAAAATAGAACCAAATCTGTTAGCAAAACCCACCCTGAAATGATGGAAGCCTTTAGTCTTTATTTCATCCTGTTGAGCTTAATTATATGCATGTTTCACCATGGATATACAAACATATTTGATTACATGATATTGTCATAGATCCTTCCAACAAAGTAGTAGAATATATGATATGAGTCCTTTTATCACCCTTTCAAAAAATCTTTAAAATTCTGAATTCAGATGTATATTTGGCCCCAGGGATTTGAGAGTAGGGAATATGAGTTTATAATAACATTCACCTTCTTAGGAATTATTGTGTGCTTACCAACCAATCTGCTGAATTGCCAAGGACAACAAAAGAGCTTATTCTTCTCTTCCATAGATTAAGTAGCAAGCTATCATAATAAATGGTTAAATCACCTATCCTCATCTCAAACAGCAAAGTAAGATTTGGGCCAGTTCTAAAGGGGTACTCATTTTGTTTGCTTATTTCTTTGTCTTTAGCTTAAAATGATCCAAAATTCTAGGTAAGTGATGTGAAAAGAAAAAGCTTACTGGTCCTTCCCTGACTCTTCATTTCTCTTTGGTTTTGGTTTTCTTAATAAGAAGAAGCATACCCACAGGAACTGCAGCTTACGTGTGGCCATGGAACCTCTGTATCCCCACTGATTGAGTCATTAATTTTTGAATAGCTATAAACGCCAGGCCTTCAACCAAATACTTAACATGCATAATCTTCATAATATTTATAACAACCTTGCAATGTAAACATGATTTTCAATTTATACATGCAAAATCATATATGGAGAAAAATCAAATAATCAGCCCAAGGATGCAAAACTTGTAAGAAATGAAAGGAGATTCTAATTCCCACAGCTCAAGTGGTCCAGGATTTAATACCAAGTCAACTCCCAAAATAATAACTACTAATATTTTTACTTGACAGTACTTGACAGTGAAAAATGCAATAACTTTGGGATTTAAAAACAACATTTGAAATGGAAAAAAAAAATTCTCTTTGAAATGACAAAACAGAAACCAAGGATGAGGAGTGATGTCCCTTTGGTCATCCAACTGGAGATTGGTAGACCCAATTCCAAGAAACAGAGCACTGGCCCTAAGCTGAGCCCTCTTCTGTTATTCTGAGTGACTCCTGAAGTTCAAAGATTTAGAATTGAAAAGTCAGAGCTTCTTTTGTCTTATTTTTATTACAAACCCAAGAGTTCCAGCCTCACAGGAGTTAAGAATCATAATCATGGCTGTGTGATAAAACAGTTCTTGTTGGATTGTTTATTTCAACCAATCCCAACTTTATTTACAGTGAGTTCACATAGCACTTCTAGCTCTCTGATTTTTTTTTAATCTATTTGATATGGTCTCTAGAAAAATTCAAGAATTTCAATGATGTAGCAGTTATTGGTTTGCATGTGCCTTCTTGTGGCCTACATTATTTCCTTCTCACAGAAATTTTGTAGATATACAATATATACAACAAATGAAAATAAGTAAAGTATGTGCAATTTACTACTTAAGTTATCTATTAGTTGTTGAATTATTTTACAACATTTAAAACACTCAACTTCCAGATAATTAGAAACAATACATCTGATCAAAAGTAAGATAATATTGGGGACACAGAGGTTTCATGGCCACACGTAAGCTGCAGTTCCTGTGGGTATGTTTCTTCCTTTTAAGAAAACCAAAACCAAAGGGAAGTGAAGATTCAGGGAAAGACCAGTAGGATTTTCCTTTTCACATTACTTGTCTAGAATTTTGGATCATTTTAACCTAAAAACAAAGAAATAAGCAAACACACACAGCTCAGTGGTAGAACATGTGCCCAGCATACATAAGGACCTGGGTTTGATCCTCAGCACCAATACTAATAAAGAAAAGAACATATCAAGAGAAGAAAGAACAACAGTTCACCTTGGGTTAGAAATGGTCAACAACCATTTCTCTGCTCACCTGTCTCCCAATTCAAGACCTGGGACTGGAATGGAAAGACAGATAGGCCTTTAATCTGGAGAGATACAGGGAAATTGTCTTGAGTCTCAAATTCTTTACAGATCTCTCTACTCTCTAGTTTGGGACATGAATGCCCACTATGTGAAGGAAAATTTTGTTCCAGAAATATTGAAACAGGTCAGAGTTTAGGGCAGAAGAAAGGAAGCAAAGAACAGAGAGCTTCACCCACTGGAGGCTCATCAACATAAACACCCCTTCCAATTCCTTCCCTTGTTTTCTAGCTCAACTCAGTTCAACAGAAGAGGACAGGGCAAAAGTTTTCTCTCGAAAAAAAAATCAATCATAATATTGCATGTACTCTTCCTGCTACCCAGACATGTTTCTTAACCCTCCCAGCTCACACCAACTCACCTTTCAAAATTGAAGCTAAATGCATCACCTGGGAGATTCTCTTATTCCTCTGTCTTGGTTAAATATCACTCCCAAGAGTTCCATTGTACCCTATTTAAGTATCAGTCTCCTTTTAAATATATGGCCTTTGGGCTGGGGGTGAATCTCAGTGGTAGAACTCTTGCTTAGCAAGCAGGAGGCCCTGGGTTAAATCCCCTGCACTGCAAAAACAAACAAGTAAATAGCATTAAGGTTTGACTCCTTGAGAGCAAAGACTATGTCACACCTTTTGTTTCTCTGAGATCTAATGTGACCACGAAAGATGGAATATTTTCAACATACATTATTTTTATGTCCCAATCTCCTTTTAAGCAGCCTCAGTTAGCCAAGAATTTTCTTCCTTCACCCTGGGAGGATCTATGCCTTTTCTGCTTACTATGAGACTTAGTTCAGTGAGAATCAATTCAATTGATTAATTAAGATATCCTACCCAGGGCTGGGGATGTGGCTCAAGCGGTAGCGCGCTCGCCTGGCATGCATGTGGCCTGGGTTCGATCCTCAGCACCACATACAAACAAAGATGTTGTGTCCGCCAAAAAATAAATATTAAAAAAATTTAAAAAAAAAAAAGATATCCTACCCAGTGCAATAATCAAAACATTGAGCTTTACTTGGAGTTAAATCTTCCCTTTTCTATCTGATAGGTCTGAGATTAACAGCCACTTGTTTTCTGGAGTATAACCAGATTTTACTCTATCATGACTTTTGTAGTTTGCTGTCCACAGCTTTTGGATCCTCTACATTTTTAGTTAAGGGAGAGAAAAGGAACTATTATATGCAGAAAGTTTAACTTGACTGGGTATATCCTCTGGGCTATACTGTTACTCAAAGTGGGCTTTTCTTTCGTGGGCATTTTGTGAGTTTGTCTCCTGCTAGCCACCCCTGCCTCCACCCACCACCATGTCTTGCCGCAGTCTGGCTGGGCACAATCAGGAGCCACTTGTCAAAAGAAACTAACTTTATTTTTAGAACCACACACGCCAAACAAAACAGCCTCTCAGGAAAAACCCTCAGAGCCTCAACTGCCACCACCGGCTTTCCACAAGCCTCTCTCTCCCACACAAGCTTCTCTCCACCTCCCACAATCCTCCTGCTCTTGAGGCCGATTGGCTGGGTCATGTGGGCGGAGCCAAAAAAGTTCCCCAATGAGCAGCTCCGTGGTCTGAAAGGGCAGGGAAACAGCCCAATGAGCATCACCGCAGAAGAGCCAATCAGCTAGATGTTGCTGGGGCCGCTGTGAGCCAATCATCAGCCGGCAGCTGGAAGTTTGCTGGGGCCCCTTCGGCTGTGGCTCTCAACAATGTCTCATCTGGCTGCTTCGCTTCCAGCTCTCTTCTTTAACTTCTGATTTTCTGATCGTCATTGCAAAGTGCCTCTTTGCTAGTGCATGCTCACCCTCTGGTAGACAGATTGGGGGCAGAATCTCTCTTAAACTAATAGACTGGCATTTCTACCACAGGGTCTCCAGTGGAAGAGGGGAGCTGCTTTAAGTGCAACAGCAACTCCTCCCTCTCTTTGCTCTGCCACCTAGACTGACAGTCACAGCTCCTGCCATCATGTGGCTCAGATATGTGTCTCAAGCCTGTCTTTCTGCTGCCTGGAGACACGCATCAAACTTCTTGAGATCATAGACATAGAAATTAGTCACTATCACCCTCCACTCCTACTTAAAAAAAATAAATCTTCAAAGTTCTTTTATTCGATGTCTATTTTGATCATTCTATGACCCTAAATTATGTCAGAAATTTCAAGTGTCATGAAACTGTACTTTGGTATTTCCTTTAAGAATTCTCTTTGGACCTGGATATTCACTTTGAAATTTAAATATTATATCCTGGTTCTTCAATCACACATCCAATTTATCCCACCCATTAGTAGAATGCATGACATGTTATAGGCAGTATGCATATTTGAGTGAAAATCTGATGATTTTATAACACTCTTTAGAGCATATAAATTGTCACTTCTATATTTTCCAGAGAGGACCTTCTAGATTTAGTACTTTTTTACTGAGTTAATTAACAAGATCCATATCCCATTATAATAAACCTCTTGGCAAAGTCATCCAGCAGTCACTATCTTATTTTAATAACTGCAATCTTTTCTTATAGCTTATCTACCAACAGAGCCTACACTACAAATTTTGCTCCTTCTCTAAGTGCTGACTGTGCAACGTCTTTACATAGACTTTGCTGCTCACTAAATCAGGCAAAAATCAGGGGCAAGAAATGGAATGCATGCAGGATGTGCAGTGAAGAATTCGCGGTTGAGCAGATTGAGCAGATAACGGCTCTTGAATTTAAATGTTGCCAACCAATACAGGCCACACTGAACACTCATAGCTGATTCACATAAAGCTCCCTGAACTTTAGAACTTAAAGTTTGATGCTAGCCTAGCATAAGTCATATGTGGTAAATTATATACACAGTATAATGACAAAAATATACTAAGGCATATTGAAATATCTTTGACATCTCTCCCTTTTTTCTGTATTTTTCTCTCTTCGTCTTATGAATAACTCAATATCTGTTACTCTAAATATTTCTTTCAATGAAAATGACTAGTATAAAGCAAGACCTATTGAGACTACTTTGAATGTCATTATATCTCTTCTTTCATGATCATCATAATGAGTATCTGATCTATACCTTATTCAATCAAAGGCAAACATTTGCCTCTAGGATAAGATTAGAAATTTTCAAAGAAAGAATGAAAAGGAGTTGGGGGAGATTCTGGTAACAAATTCATCTTACCTGCAAAATGGAATTTTGTAGGAAGAAAATGCCTTACAAATTGCATTGTTGTTTTGAGAACAAATTTCTTAGATGTCCTTCTCTCTCCTTTAGCAGTAAAAACTAAGCATGGGAAATTCAGGTTATCTAATACTCTCATAAAATAGAAAATATGCCCTATATTATTGGGGAAATGAGACTATAATATTTGTTACTTTGCAAAATAACCTAACTAAAATAAAAGACGTGCTCTTTCACCCCATGGAGAATATGAAGAAAAAAGAGAATAAGACTAGACTGGAAACAACGGTCAGATATCTAGATCCAAAGGCCATTCCCTAGTGTTTCATTTTCATGAAAGGAAAATGTGTTCAGTGGTTAGGGGTATTCATGTATTACAACTCATCTAAGAATTTGACAGGGACCTCCTTCCAAATTGCTCTAAAGCAACTTCAAGGTTAGCCATTTGATTATTCTTTGGTGTAGATGAAATCCAGAGGTGGAAGCTTGAGAAAGCAGGTATGGAGTCTATTTAGAAAACAAGATTGCTTCATAAGCAAAGTAGTAACACCCACCCAGGCTTGGACTGAATAAAAATAACAGCAAAAGGTCAGAAGATACATGGTTGAGGGGAGATGGAGCTTTGCCCAAACTGCAAGTCACTAGATCACAAGTTACACCATCCTTAGAACCGAACTGCAAATGCCAATGTGGCAGCTGCAGCCAAGTGGACTTGGCCTTGAAGACAGAGGCCAGCAGTCCCCTCCCAGTCTGCCATTAGTACTAAGCCACAAGCTCTCCCCAGAGATTACTTAGTCATCATTTTCAAGGACCAGAAAATGTCATCTATCTTGAGTACTTTTTAAAGTGCATATAAAAAACTCTTTTTTCATGCTTCTTTTTCTTCTCTAATTTATTTCTGAGTATACATACTCACTGCATTTTAATGATTATAACTTAATGGCCAATTATTTTTATAATTAGTTAAAAATTGACCCATTATATTAAAAGGTTGTAGTCAATCCATCCATTTAAAGACTACTAATCCTCCTATCACTATACATTATTTTATAATCATCATAAAAATGTTCTTTCCAGGGAAATAAGTGAGGGGAAAATTAATTTTACCAAAGAATAATAAAAATAACCAAAAAAAAAGTCATCAGTGTTAGAGTTGTTTTACAGATACTTTATAATCTCCTTTTAAAATTTTATTTGTTCTTTTTAGTTATACATAACAGTAGACTATATTTTGATATATTTATACAAACCTGGAAAATGTCTTATTCTATTTAGGATCCCAGTCTTGTGGATATGCACGATGTTGAGATTCACTCTGGTGTATTCAAATATGTCTGTAGGAAAGTTTCTACTGACTCAAGTTATTACATAGCACATTTATTGAGTGCTTAATATAAATAGGACACTATGTATTGTGTTTTCCATGCATCTCTCATTAGGTATACTTATTCAACATATATATTTTCCCTGCTAGTTGTTACAGTTTATATCTGGTGTGGCCCCCAAAGGCTCATATGTTGAAGACTGGTTCCCAATGCAGCAATATTCAACTGTAGGGCTTTGAGGAAGTGATTGGATCATGAGGGCTTTGACCACATCTGTGGATTAATCACTAACACTCCAACTATATATAAAGACTGTTCTAGTTACCAGATACAGAGTTAACATATCAGACTAGACAGTGACCTGGACAGATACTATCCCTACCCTCATTTGACTTAACTTCTCATGGAGAATACAGACAAAAAGAAAACAAACTAATACATAATGAAATAATTTCAATTTTTAGTGAGTATTAACATTGAAACACACAAGAAAAGAAATCCAAAAAAAAAAAAAAAGATCTTCTCTGGTTGGGGCAGTCAGAGAAGACCGCTGAGGAAAATATCTTGAAACTTAGATATAAAGTAAACAAAAACAAAATAATGAATCCATTGTGGTGTGGTGTTGGGGGCAGGGTAAGGAGAGCATGCTTTGCAAGGTCCAACCCTATGCCAATGGTAAAGACTGGAAACTGCTTGGAATGTTCACAAAACTGAAGGAAAAAATAGTTTGGCTTGAGTGTGGCAAGATAGGAGTGTAGTGCAAGATAAATTTGACAAGATACACAACAAGTGATCTTGAAGAACCTTGCAGGCCATTGTAATAAATAAGAATTTTATTTTAAATTCAGTGGGAAAACCCTGAAGAAGGTAAAGGTAAAGAATGACTTGATCAGTTGAGGTAGTGAGGAGATTACAGTGTTGACAATGTGGAAATCAGATAGCAGACACACAAAATGGGAAAAGGCAGATAGATTATAGACTCTGGTAGCAATCCAAGCACAAGATAAATATGGTAGACTAAGGAGTTGGTATTATGGGTGAAAAAGAAAAAATGCAAGTCCGATTTTTGTTTTTGTTTGTTTTGAACCCAATTGTGTTTAACCATTGAGCCACACCCTCAGCCCTCTTTATTCTTTGAGACATGGTCTCACTAAATTGCTTAGGGCCACCCTCGCTAAATTGCTGAGGCTGGTTTTGAACTCAGGATCCTCCTGCCTCAGCCTCCTGAACCACTGTGATTACAGGTATGTGCCACAGTTCCAGCTGCAAGTCAGATTTTGGAAATCTGATCATCAGGCCTATAAATTATCTCAATGCTTGGGTTTAAAGGAAAGGAGGGGACAATTTCTTTTCAGGGTACACATATTTTCAGGGAACACAATGAGTAATTTGAAGTAGGGTAAACTTTAGATATGTGTGAGAAATTCAAGTGAAGATAAATAACTTAAAATTCAGGTATACAAATCTAAAGCACACAAGCAAGACCAGGGCCTGGGCCCCATTATCATGAAAATGGGATTAAAATCCATGAGAATTTATTGAGGCAGTCCAAGGAGAGTGAACAGTAAAAGAAAGAATTTTTAAAATGTTGCCCCAAAAACCACAAAACTCTTTAAGGTATTATACTATCCCCATGTTATAAAGTAGAAAAATTAAAAGGATCCATAATTTGCTCAAAGATTATTCAACTATTAAGAAACCCAAAGTTCTTTCCTGTAAAGAGCCAAGCTCTGACTTAAAGTAATTCAAACCCAAATTCCAATTCAAAATCAAACACACCAAACCAATTAAACCCTGTCCATTGGCCTCTTAATTGGATTTTGCTCACATGACTTGATTACAATTTTCACCTAAAATTTCCTGAGCATGACAGGTTATTATTCATTTAGTGCTTTTCATAAGTTCATACCAATACATTACGAAAGATGAAACCATTTGGTTTCTCACATTCATCTATGGAGAAGCTGTTTATTAATTTGTTACGAAGTGAAGAAGTTAGCTTCCCACAGGGCCAGCATCTGTGACCTTCTAGCGTCACTGTATACAACTGCCTGTGTATTAACCATGAAATCCCAAGACTTCAATTGTCATTGCTTGTTTTTTTAATTATAATTTAACATATAGAGACTGATTATTGATTTGAGCTTTGCAGAAAGTTGAACAAGCAACCCTTAAGTTTTAATCAATCTATGCTTAATACATGCCATAGGATGCACACATTTTGCATTTTTTCAAAAATAAAATATTAGCAAATGTGAAAAAAATCTGTTTTATTTTTAATTCACCAAGGTTAATAAGGTTCAGAATAATTGTATGAAAGGCTAATCATAATTTTAGTTTAAACATTTCATTCTCATCCCATTCTACAACCCTATTTAATATAAATGTAGTGCTGCAGGATAAGAATTTGAAGAAAGTTCTGCACAATTATTCTTCACTTTTCTAAGGAGAATTGCCATAATCACATTCTTCACAACTTTTCAACAATGTAAAAACAGGCTCCCTCGGGGTATAAGAGATAAAGACACAGTATCTTTCTGAGATTTGGGGGATTAAATAGAATCACATTCACAAGACTTCAAGAATATACAAGGCTGCCTAGAATAGGTTATAAAAATCCATTTCACATATTATCAAAATTTTATAAATTTGAAATATTCATGTTCAGAGTTGTATTATAAAAGCTCCAGAAACTGAAAATCTGGATTTTGATCCAATTATTTTCATATGGTGCAATGAATGGTAACTACTACAGTAAAATATGAGCATTTTGGCCCCCAAAAGGAAAACTAGAATAAATTACTAAGACTGAATAGATGGTATGGGTATATCCAGTAACCTATTTTATAAAGTTGACATATTTTCAAGTGCAATCCAATAGACTCAATATGAACTCTATAAAATGCATATTCACAGGAACAAATGTGTCATACTTGAAGCACAATACATTATTCACAAACATACCCCAAGCTTTTCTTAGAGATTTATAGAGTAATTTATATGGAAAAATATATACATCTCAACATTCCATTCCATTCCAACTACTTTAAACTCATACTATTCTAAGCAGTATATTCTAAAAAGTAAACTTGAAAAATAAAATCTATATGGCTCATAGTACAAAACAAAAAAATAGTTTTTAAAAGGATGAACTCAAATTTATTTACATAGACAAATATTTTTAAGTTTAAAAAATAACTAAAACCAATTGTTCTTCTTAAAAAATGATAGTTACCTGTAAATACTGAATTCCATACTCAGAATTTCCACTAACTCCCAAACCTAAATGATAACAGGATGAATTTCCTAGTGAATTAAGTTTCATTTTGTTTTTGTAGCAGCAATGATAACTTCTCAGGAAATTTCAACATGTGTAAGGAATGGCATATTCCACAAAAAAATACATTTGTATCTTCTCACCCAAAATTCATATACATGTCATTTGGTCCTCTTATTTAGTTTGTCTTCTATAATTGTAAAATCATCACACAAAGAAATTAAATCTTGTACCTTTTTAAGATATAATTTTCTTGTCTTCAGAGAAAATATGAAGAAAAAAAAGATTAAATGAGTTAAAGATGTGCTAAGAGTGCCCACATCTCTGCAGAAAGTTGTACATGTTGATTTTTATAATTCAGATTGAATGTAAAGAAAGAGCTTATGGTACTGATTCATTTGATATAAAAAATATTCATAAGGAAGGTACTGGATTTTTTGCTCTGAAGCCTTCTAAATAGGGTATTTTTCTTTGTTTGTGACTGTGCACAAATGGCTTTGTCAATAGACAAGGAAATTACTGGATCTAGCTCCAAAGTAATGAAAAAATACCATAGCCAATTGCCACAAGCTATGTTATTATTTTATAGTCACAAGTGATTCTAGATGATCTTTCATGGTTCCATTAGAGTCACCATCTCATAGTAAAACAGAAAATGATAATTCAATTATTATGGATGTTTCTGCTTAAAAAGCTATTATCTATTAATACACACTGAAATCACCTCAAGGAATTGTCACCCGGCTCAGGTTTTCTTCTCACAATTATGCTTACAGCATGAGATGAACCTTGAATACTTCTATTCCCCTGCTAAATAAAATTGATAAGGAGTATAACTATCTATTTGGTGGAAAGGGAACAATTTTTATGGTTGGCCATATGAATGATGTTATAAAGTATAAAAATAAAGTGTGTATATAGAAAGGTCAGTATTAGTCCAATTTAAAAATATAAATTCCGGTAAAGTCGACATTCTGAGCTTACCCTACTTGGTCAGAGTTCATTGTTTTAAGAAGGGGAAGAATGTAGTAATGAGATTCCTGTATTTATCACAACCTTTTTATCTACAGATTTAAACAAATTGGAAATCTGAGTCAAGTAGGGAATAATACAAGTCCCTTAGCATCCTAGGAACAAGAGGTGGTAAATCAATGAATGGAAGATGAATCTACAGTAGGGCTATGAGACACCAGGACTGAGACAATGCTTTATTATCTACAAAATACTAATTGTTTCCAAAATTTCCTGATGTAACATAAAAAAAAAAAAATAGCTTCAAAAGTGGGACATTTTACTTGATGGGAAGAGCAGAGCTTTCTACCTGAATGAGTTGATTCTGCTCCATTGTATGAAGGATGAATAGGAAGAAATGGCTACTTTATAACTGAATTGTGCAGAAAAAAAAAAGATTTTCAGAGATTTTGATTGGATGCTCCCACTCTGGGTGTCAAGAATGTCACCAAATCTAGAGAGAAACCTATGCACTGTAATAAAGGTGGCCTTGGAAAGACCTCATCCCAAGAAGCCAAATTCTAATACCTCAAGTGCAATAATGAAAGTCCATCCTCTGCTCTAAACTTATTGTGTGACTTTGGAAAGTGATTTAATTCTTTAATCCGGATGGTGTTATAATATAATGAAATAGTGCATTGAATCACTCCAGAGTGTTGGCACATATTTAATATTTTAATAAGTATATTAATGAAAGGTGTAGTTAAGATTTTCCTCCTGCAGGATGATTCTCTGAAGCAATGAATTTTGAGGACAGGGTAGAGTGAGAGGAAGAATGACAACCAAGGTAAGCATGCCCACCCTAAGGAGCAGAGAAGAGAGACTCGGAATGAACAGAAGTGGAAGCAGAAACGTAAAGACTATGAAGGGCACAAGACAGGAGGACAAAACATGCCAGAAAAGCCACCCACATAAAAAGACTGAAAGCAGAAGGAAACACTATTAGATCCCATAGGAATTAAAGGCTTCTCTATGAAAAAGTTATATCATGAACACAGTTAAAAGACAAACACAAGGGCTGGGGCTCAATGGTAGAGAATTTGCCTCAGACACATGAGGCACTGGGCTCGATCCTCAGCACCACATAAAAATAAATAAATAAAATAAAGTTATTATGTCTATGTACAACTAAAAAAAATTTTAAAAAGACAAACACAAAATGATTTTTAAAAATTCAAAAACATGCCTTCTTCCTAACTTTATTAAATACTTACTTTGAATATCTAAGAAAATTCTCTGTTTGTGAAGAAAAAACTAAATTTATAAATCCATACTTCAGAAAAAAATGAAATAATGGTTCATGCACCCATGAAAATGTTAAATTTTACTAGTAATGAAAGAACTGCTTTTGAAAATAATAATGAGAATCTTTCTTCATGTTTTACCTTAAGATCAGAAAACTAAAAATATGACCGTGACTTTGAGGTTAAAAAAGCATTTTATTTTCCCACAGTTGCATCGGTGTGAATTGAATAATTCTTAGAATAATTAGCAAGAAATTTAAATGTGGTTAGAACTGTGATGTTGAGAGAAGATAGCTGGGTACACAGCTAAATTCCTTTCCAGCCTCCCTGACAATGTGGTATGTGTGATTCAGCTGTGGTGTATGAGAACTGAGGACTTCTCTTGGTCCATATAAATCTTTCATGTAGTACCGCAATCTGCTTCTCTTCTCCTACCTGTTGGTTGGATGTCTCCCCAGGTGACCAGAGAAGCCATGTGTTGACAAGAACAGAACCTGCAGCCGTTCTTCTAAGATTCTGAAGAGTGACCTTCCTTCTCTAGCCCAACCCCCAAACCCCACCTCGCGCTGGTTGATCTTTATGTGAGCAAAACATATGCACAGTGAAACACTACCAGCTTGGAGTTAGCACTAAAATGGACCATTAATTCTTCTTGTAGAAATGTATCCTATTTGTATTTAAGGCCATATATCAGCACATTAACTATAATAGTATGAAAATATGAGAATTACCTAAAAATACATTATAAAATTAACTACAGAATACTTCTTTCATAAAATACTTTGTAACATTTAAAAATCATGTAAATTTTAAAGGGAAACAGATACAGAAGGTTAGGTTAAAACCACCATTTGACCCAACTATCCCACTTCTTGGTTTATACCCAAAGGACTTAAAATCAGCATATTACAGTGATGCAGCCACATCAATATTTATAGCACCTCAATCCACAATAGCTAAACTATGGGACCAATTTAGGTTCCCTTCAATATATGATGGAATATTACTCTGTCTTAAAGAAGAATCAAATTATGGCATTTAATGGGTAAATGGATGGAGCTGGAGAATATCATGCTAAGAGAAATAAGTCAATCCCAAAAAGCCAAAAGATGAATGTTTTTTCTTATATTCAGATGCTAATTCACAATGGGTAGGGTGGGAGGAACTAGGAAGAATAGTTACATTAGATTTGGTAGAGGAGAGTGAAGGGAGGGTGGTGTATGAGGGTAGGAAGGATAGTAGAATGAATCAGACATTATTACTCTATGTACATACAAAACTGTTCAACCAGTGTGGTTCTACATCATGTACAAGCAGAAGAAACTATACTCCATTATATGTGATGTATCAAAGTGCATCTACTGTCATGTATAATAAATTAAAATGAATTTTAAAAAATTTTTAAAGTATACACAAAGTTACATGATATATTGTCACTTACACACATCCAATATAGCCACCATTTTTTGTGGTTTGGTATTATGAGTAATTTTATGTTACATTTACATTTATTATCAAAAATTGCAGAGTAAATGCTTTATTCAGAAAAAAAATATTTTCATGCATATTTATAAGGACAGGAATGAGTGAAAAAGAAGAGGAAGAAAAAGAAACAAAGAGAACACTTAGGTTGAAATCTGTGCCTATTGTGATATAGTTCACAATTTTGCCAACACTGCCCTTGCAACAAGTATGGTACTTCTGAGCAGTGTGCTGCAATTGGGGCACAGATGTGCTGAGATATGGATCCTCTCAGGCAGCTGGACAACACACAGTAGATGGGAGCCCTGATGGTCTCCTTAAGGTTGCCAGCAGCCTTCTTGTTGACCCTAGTATTCTATATGAATACCGCCAGTTTTTTACATGCTCTATGATATGGATAATGCCAACAATCATCAACACACCCCCTAGTTAAATAAAAGAAATGCATTTCATATATACCCATTCCCTTTTATCCATACAGGATATGTTGAATAACCAGTGTTTACATTAGAAAAAAATGTATTGAAAAAGTGTAGCATCTATAAACTAGATTAAATACTATTAATAAAAAACTACCAATAATACAAATAGTACACCTAGTTTTACTATTTTTAATAGCAATTAAACTGATGAATCTATTTTCTTCTCTGACAAACTTACCAAAACATGGGGAAATTTTATTTAATGTTTCATGTTAAACACTGTCACTTCCTTTAAATCAGTTTTATACACAGATTCAAACAGAATTAATACAAAATTTTTAAATAGCTGACTATATTGATAAAATGCAGCTATATATTATCAGTCAGAAAATGCATAGAAAGTGAGCCATTCTTTTCTTGTTTAAATATATTTTTAGTTATTGATGTAACCTTATTTTATCTATTTTTATGTACTGTTGAGAATTGAACCCAGTGCCTCACACGTGGTAGGCAAGTGCTCTACCATTGAGCTACAACCCCAGTCTCATATTTTTCCCATTTGTATTTTGATGAGCATGAATGAAGTATCTGAAGATTAAAAACTTTCTAAAGCTCTAGGACACACACTTAAAACAGCACAAGATTAGCATATGAATGATACAAAGGGGGAGAGATGTACATTTAAAACAGGTTCTTATCCTAGTCTTCCACCCTGTGATATTAAATGAGTTTCAAAGAGTACATTGGTCCCATTGAAATTTACTTCATGAAATAAAATTGTATACTAAATGCTTCTCAAGAGATAAAAAGAAACCCCACCAGCACCATTATGCACACCTGCCAGTGAGGATTAAACAAGAAAAAAATTAAAATGCCTGCCTTAGAAGAATTGTAAGGCATTCCCCCTTGCAGTTTCCATTAAAAAAAAAAAAAAAAAAAAAAAGTAAATGAGTCAAGTTTTCATCCTACTTTTCAGATATGATGGTTATTAAGTTACATTTTTAAGATTTTTTTTAAGATATGCTTAAAGTCTCCTCTGAAATTCTCTTGCGGTATATTAGAAACAGAAATGCATTAAAGAATCAATTTTCTGCTTCAGAAATATGAATCTTTTAAAGGACCTCAAACCCAGAAATGGCCTAGAATTTGTGGAGATGCTTAATTCTGGAGATAATTATGTTAGCAAGAGCATTCCTGGATCCAACAAAATAATGAATTATTCTGCCCATCCCCAACAAAGTGCATACCAGCACAGGCAGCTGTCCACAGATCAAAGTTACCTGGATGGATCTCAGATAAAGCACCTGGGTGCCCCCCTTTGCTGTGTCCAGCACCCTGCATTCTTTTCTCAGGCCCTTGGGGCCCTGGGACCCATCACAATTGCATGCTCATTGCTCTTTGCTCTCTAGTGAGCTGTAACTGCCCTCCATGTGAGCAAGACCAATGTCCCATGACCTTCAGTGCATCCTCATCTACTGGCACTGTACTGGTTGGTACATGTTAAGATACTAAACAAATATGTATGAATAAGGAATGCATCCATTTATTCACACAATCTACAAATAGCTACTGAACAACTATTATGTACCAGTACTATCTCAAGCACTAGGGAAAGGTGATGAATAAAATAGAACATTGTACAGAAAAATCCAACACAGCAGACAGAAAGTAAAGAAAGTACACAGTAGTAAAGACATATTGTTTTCAAGGAGGCAGCCATGGGAACATCAAGCTTCATCCCAGGTAGGACATTAAGGCCTAGGATAAGAAGACTGGGAACACATGTGTGAGATCCCAGAAAGTCCAAGCACAGGGATGGGAGATTCTGATTTAAAAACCAAGATGTTGTAATTATCTGATGGGGTCTATAAGCAAGTTAAATATGAGTATAAATGGTAATATGACCTAATTAGTGATCACAGAACGTTGAGGCCGAGGGAGGCTGATGTTATATACAGACACTGATTGCAAACTCAAGTCTCATACGCATAAATTCATAGAACCTTTTGAGAGAAATATCTCTGAAATGAGATAGGCCAGTTTTTATTATTCATAAACCCAGATATGTTATTCATATCCAGCCGAAACAAAATCTGGAGCAATTTTTTTCAGTTAGTATTTTAATGAATTCCTGCTTTAAAGTGATACATGAAAACTTAAATTAGGAGTAATTTAACAATATCAGTTTGCAAAAAGAAAGTGAATCCTGCACAGAAGCAGTATTGTCCCTTTCACACACATATGTCACAGTGTGTCCTGTAATTTTTTGTTTTTCATTATAAAGTAAAATATGGTGTATAGATATATGGGTAGATAATTCAGAAGAAAGGAAATGCATAGAGATTGGTAGAACAAAAGGATCAGAAAAAGGACTGAGGGGAGAAAAAAGAAGGCACTAAGGAAATGATCAAATTATGTCATGTTCAAATATGGCAGAATGACTCCCACTATTGTGTATACCTATAATGCACCAATAAAAAACTAAAGAGAAAACTAAAGATTAACCAAAATGCATACTAATACAATTTGCTTAAAAACAAATGAGGATTCAAACAAACTGTTCAATTAGAAAGGTGGAAAATGCCAAGCTTTGAAACACAAATGGGGAAATGGAAAGTCTTGATTCAAACATTCTCATTTACAGCATAAATACATGTACTCTTTCTGGAATGCAGTCTGGCAGAACATATTGAAATAAAGGATGCCTAGACCCTGCAATAAAGCTCTCTCACTTACATAAGAAATCCAGATAAATACTCAGAAGGGTTCAAGGATTTTTAGTGCTTCTTTATTTAGGATAGCAAGGGGTTCCAGGCAATTTAAGTACCAATCAGTAAGGAAATGAACATTAAAAGGTAGTGTGTACGTACAATAGAATCTCATAGGGTAATCTGAAATCATAAATCATATCAGAACCTGACAAATCTCAAATGCAAAAATAATGTTAAATAGAATAAGACCTCTAGTCCAGAAAATTTGTATAAATTAAAATCTATATGCCTACAAACTGACACTTTTCAATTTTATTTTTTTACCTTTTTATTTTTTAATTTTTATTTATTTATTTTACATGAGCTCTATTATTATTATTATTTGCATTACAATTCTTAATACATCTTTATACCACAATTTATCATATCTCTGATTATATATAAGATATGTTAACACCAAATTCACATCTTCATACATGTATTTTGTATAATAATGAGGGTCTCCTTCCACCATCCGTGCTATTCCCCTTCTCCCTCCCTTTCCCTCCCACCCCTCTTCCCTATCTAGAGGTAATCTTCCTCCCATGCTGTCCCTCCCTACCCCATTTTGAGTCACTCCCCTTATATCAGAGAAGACATTCAGCATTTGTTTTTTTGCACATTTCAATTTTATAAGAATTCAAAAATATTTGAGAATACATTTTAAACATATTATTAGAGTGGAAATAATACATGAAAGAGAAAAGATGAAATGAATATAATGTGAAAATCCTGGAATAGACCAGTCATGACAATTGTTATGAAATGATTATATAATTAATAACCTTCTGAACCTTAAAATATTATACAAATAATAAAACACTGTCTATATATGCAAAAATATAAACACTTCCATTTTGGTACTGGGGATTGAACCAGGGCATTAACCACTCAGCCATATTCCCATCCCTTTTTGTGTTTTATTTAAAGACAAGATCTCACTGAGTTGCTTAGGGCCTCACTAAATTGCTGAGGTTGTCTTTGAACTCGAAATACTCCTGCATCAGCTTCCCAAGCTGCTGAGATTACAGGTGTGCGCCACCAGCCCGGCAAAAGACCCCTTTTTACTTTCCTCCTGCCTGAATTACTGTATATATTCATATCACATATCTAGTTTCACATATGTAACTATAAATACAACTTCATGTACACATAAAGAAAAGACAAATTAGATACAGCCTACGGCCAAACCCACTGAAATTTTCCATATGAATTACATAGACTGAGAGGGTTCCCAGGGTTCTAAAAACAGCAAAATATCAGGCAAAATAGAATGAATTGGTCATTTTACTTCCTTATCAAATGAATAAATTAGAAAGCACACCCCTGCAATATGATATGCCTTCCACAGATCTCTATCATTGGCTTCCATGCCAGACCTTATAGCAAGCTGTTTGCTTTAAAAGGCCTTAGGGCATTAGATGTTTAATTCTTGAAAATCCCATTCACTGAAATGACAATTTCAAATATCTTAGACATAAAGCTAATAATTCAATGCATACATACAAAATTTAATACAACTGAACACAAGGTTGAAAAGAAATTGTATATTTAATTACCTAAATTATCCAGGCCTTAAATTACATACAAAATTATGATAAAAACCAAAAAAAAATAAGGTGTGGTACCATGTCAAGGTTTTTAACAGGAGAGAGTTGGGGGAACAAGCAAATATAAAAGTGTGAGTAGAAAACACCAATTTCATAAGTTAGATAATAATAAAATCCTTATTGTATTACAGTCATAATCTTATGCACTCTCTATTGAAACCAATATACAGAATTGTTTTGTTCACTTCATATAAAAATAGCATTAATATTATATAAAATAAGTTCATTTTTATTCCCCAAATCTAATCTGAAAGGTATAGAATTAATTTTTCATTCAATTATTTATTTTCTTTTCATTCTCAAACAAAAATCTCCACTGGGTTCTTGGAGACTATTACTTTTTTATACCTTATAAAATTTTATGGCTTATTTTGAAGGCCAGAATAAATTACAGTTAACAATAAATAAACTACAGTATTTGATTTTCTTCAAGAGAAAGTGAGAGTGTCTGCATGAATGAATATGGGTTTTTGCTCCTTGGATAACATTTGAATCTACAGCAAAAATAATGTACTTTCATTCAGTTTTATAAACATTCACAAGGTAAGAAGTCACTCCAGGAACAATCTGACTCATCATAAAACTTTACACACTTGATACATGAATTTTTACTTTCAAAACTATCCAGGAGAGAGTGACAGAACTTACGATGTAAAATAAGAATTGTTGATTTTCAAAATTGTAAAAATTCAGAATATTAGAAACATTACTGCATTTTTAAGAAATATTTTTAGTAGTCAATGGACCTTTATTTTATTTATTTATATCCAGTGTAGAGAATCGAACCCAGTGCCTCACACGTGCTAGGCAAATGCTCTACCACTGAGCCACTACTCCAGCCCCACATTAGTGCATTTTTAATGGGAGTCCTCAGACTAATATTGTTTCTTACAGATTTTGTCTTTGGTAATACTATTAAAAAAATTGAGCTTGGAGGGACAAAATCTATACCTTTCCTATTTCCATGAAGGGTAGGAAGAAAGTGTAGCACCTGATTTTATCCATAAGCATACCCGAAAATATGGTTGCCAGCAAGGATAACATCATGGCTTCCTGGAGCCAGATCCAATAACCAACAATATGAATGGTAAATTTATCCAAAGGAAGTAACAACAGCAAAAACCTTCGAATCACTCCAGAAAAGTTACCAAGGAGAAATAGATAATATGACAGTGAAGATTTTGAAAATATGAAAAAATAACTAGTTATGCTCAAGCCTTGGCTGCACCGTGTCCTTCTCATGATACTTTAGGTCAGCCAAAGAATCCTGCACCGAGGTAGAAGCCAGATGTACATTTTGAAGTGGTTCTCTTTAAAATATTCATCCCCAGGAGTCCTTAGCAAGCCAGAGCAAGAAACATGGTGAATTGGGCTTGTGGAGAGATGGAAGGAAAAAGAGGCTTTTGGTCTGGGGTGGCAATATTTGCTCTAACAGGTTGTGAAAATTTACAAGTTGAGAGTCCAAGAGCTAAAGAGATACTTCTTCCCCCAATCAGGACGCCACACTAAAAATAAAATTTTTAAAAAAGGACCTGAAAGACATCGCAATGTCTCTAGACACAATGTCTTGCCATAATGTCTCCAGAGCTTCCTTTATTCATAAATTTCTCTATTCCACATCAAGTGTAAGTAAAATAATTTTGATCTGCATTTCACTCTGAAGATTTGTGTTTATTTTAGCTTGTCTGAAGAACTGTATTGTATATTTTCTGCTAAACACATATACTTCAATGTTTTATTTTTTCCTTTTATTATAGCCTTCATATAATAAATATGTTTAGTGTTCTAAAGTTTTCTTTGTGATATAAACCAATGGACATGATTTCTTTTGTCAAATGAGTTAGAATTTCTTTTTTATATTCACTTTATTAATGTGTTAATTGTACATATCAATGAATTTATTGTGATATTCTGTACAAGCATACAATGTACAATATGTTGATCAAATTCAAACACCCTTTTTAACCCCTCTCACAGCAATATCTAGTGATCATTATTATTATTTTTTTTATTGGTTGTTCAAAACATTACAAAGCTCATGATATATCATCTTTCATACATTTGACTCAATTGGGTTATGAACTCCTATTTTTACCCCAAATACAAATTGCAGAATCGCATCGGTTACACACTCACATTTTTACATAATGGCATATTAGTGACTGTTGTATTCTGCTACCTTTCCTTTCCCCTACTATCCCCCCTCCCCTCCCCTCCCATCATCCCTCTCTACCTCATCTGCTGTTGTTCAATTCTCTCCCTTGTTTGCCCCCCCCTTTCCCCTCACATCCTCTTCTACGTAATTTTGTGTAACATTGAGGGTCTCCTACCATTTCCATATGCTTTCCCTTCTCTCTCCCTTTCTCTAGTGATCATCATTATATTTTATTAGAGTTAACTAGTTTCCTTCTTTCTCTCTTTCTCTCTCTCTCTCTTTCTTTCTTTCTTTCTTTCTTTTTAATATGGCTGGGGATCAACCCAAAACTTGGCACATGCTAAGCAAGCACTCTACCATTGAGATACCCCACCCCCAAGAGTTACCCTTTAATTCCATGTGTATTTACATTTTAATCATTTGAGAAAGAACTAACTTTATATGGTAAATTTGCAAAATCTATATTATTGCTAGCATAATCTTATTTTAACATCATTGATAAGCAATTATTTAACAAATAATTATTAAACCCTTAGAATGAGTCCATTCTAGGATTATATTGATAATCAAAACATAGTTTCAGTCTCAATGGAACTAACAGTCTGGCAATTTGGAAAATAAAAACAATTTGGGCAGGGGGTAGGAAGCTTTACCAGAAATTGAACCTAGGGCCTTTTAACCACTGAGCCATATCCCCAGTCCTTTTTCTGTATTTCACTTAGAGACAGGGTCTCCCTAAATTGCTTAAGGCCTCACTAAATTGCTGAGGCTGGTTTTGAACTTGCAATCCTCCTGCCTCAGCCTCCCAAGCCATTGGGATTACAGGGAGTGCCATGGAACACAACATGTTTTAAATAAAATACAGCAATATTATAAAAGTAAATTCCAGTATTATAATACTTTTAGTCCCTGAAAAACATTAATTGAAATATTTTTAGCAAATTAAGATACATTATAGCCATTAAAGGTTGGATTTAGTTTATTGTTAGGGAAACTGAGCTACATCATTCTGTGATTATCATTTTCAGGAACTTAGCTTGACCTAATTTTTGAAGACCCTGAAATGTAGGTTTGTACTGCACTTTTCCAAACTGGAACTCTTAGAGTCACAGAAAATATATTGAACTACCAAATTTCTTGTGCAGAAAGTAGTGTATAAGCATGTATAGTAACACTTTTGTGGGGGGAAAAATACTATAATCACAGGGGCTTGGGAGGCTGAGGCAGGAGGATCGCCAGTTGAAAGCCAGTCTCAGCAAAAGCAAGGCACTAAGCAACTCAGTGAGACCCCATTTCTAAATAAAATACAAAATAGGGCTGAGGATGTGGCTTAGTGGTTGAGTGCTCTTGAGTTCAATCCCCAGTACCACCCCCCAAAAAAGTCACTTACTCTTATTTTAATTCAGTATCTTCCTGAACATTTTACTTTGGTGGAATAATACTCTGGGCATCTTGTTTTCCCTCTGACATACTTTATGCTCCAGTAGGGAAAAGAGTAGAGATACCAACTATTTCTGACCTTTAACCTTTGCTCTACACAAGTTGTTCACACCTCCCCAGGGTCAAATGTTATTCCATTGCTGCTCTCCAACTACATAAAATGACCCAACTACTTCAAACTCACTATTCTTAAAGCTACGAAAATCCACTAAATGACTGCTCTGTTTAAAGAATTTTTAGATACTGCTCTAACACAATAAGACAAGGAAAAAGAAAGTTAAGACATTAAGCTAATGGCAGAGAAAAGAGAAACTCAATGATGTGCTTTATTATCTAGAATGTTAAAGAGGACTTGGGATGTATTATGTTTTCAATGTACATCTGTTAAATTAATGAACAAACAAGTACATCAGAAATTAACTCCAAGAAGCAAGAAAGAGTTTACAAGAAAGGCTCTGTGAAATACCACAAACAGAAAAATGAAAAGAAAGAAAACCCATATAATCTCTAAGGGTTGGTAAAATAAATTGGAAAATGAAAAATACACCCTATAGACACTAACAATGCTATGACCAAGCTCACTCATGTAAAATTACTTACTGAGCATATATATATTTGTATAAATAAAGCACTCCAGGTACCAGAGTTCCTGTGATAATCAAAGCAGGCCAGTTCTCCGCCAGCATACACCAATGATACATGGTGACTACAATGTCACCATACATTCTAGTATGGTGGCAGATAAAAAACAGAAGACATGGCAGGACTTCTCTGTTTCAGCCTATGAAGTAGTAACTGCTCTGAGAATTATCCCCCAGCCAAAACCCAACAAACCATCAATGAAAATAAAACAGAAAACAACAACAACAACAAAAAGACATGTATATTTTCACATATTGAACCTCAGAGAGCCCAGGACTGTCAAATCTCCGAGAAAGAGTAAGTCTAAGAGCTGCCCAGCTTACTGCCCAGATGGTTTCCTGGGATGCAACGAACAGAACTTGGCAGTTCTCTGAATCAAAGATACAGATTAAAGAATTTAGGAGATGGCTAAAATTTGCAGGGCAGAGTACTACCACAGAGGGACTATACAAAGAAAGAGTATAAGATCTCAGAAGGACCCTCTCATATCTTCCACAGAGTACAGTTCTATGTCTTTGTGGGATGAAATTTAATGCAGTAGAGCAGGTGAAAGCAGTAGAACACACAATTCCTAATACTCTACAGGCTGGGAATGGTTTATGTTCCCACCAGGGAAATTGAAGAAACTTATATACACAGTATATTTCCGTAGAGAACTCAATAGGATCACATCTTAATAGAGGGTATGTGTAAAGATTGCTCCTGACTCATCATAAAATAGCTTAACAGCAAGCCTCAAAAGGCAGCAAAAGTAACTTTACTGTGTGTGCATTCATTTTCCATTGCTGTATAAAATCACCACAAATTAATCTGCTTCACTCAAGATGTCAACCAAGTTGAAGTATCATCTCAACATTCATCTGGGGAAGAATCTGCTTCCAAACTCACTCAGGTTATTTGCAGACTTAATTCTTGTGCTTTTAATACTGAGGGTCCTGGCTTTTGCTTGATGTCCACTGGATACCACTCTGAGGTCTGTGATACCATCCTTAGGTCCATGTGCCATTGACTGGCCAACATGGCTATTGTCCTTGTCATGCCTATTAGAAAAACCTCCAGAGCTAGAATGTAGCTCAATAATAAAGCAATTGCCTTGCATTTGCAAAACCCTGGGTTCAACCCCCAATTCCAAAAAAAAAAAAAAAGACAAGAAAGAAGAAAAGCCTCCCATTCTAGTCTGAGAGGATGAAGTCATTCAATCACCTTTGCCATATAACAAAACTTAATCAGGACAATGACATCACACTCTTCACCACATTCTATTCATTAGGAACACTCAAGGGGGCATGGACAATGGAACATGGGAGTCAAAGAGGCCACCCTGAAATCTGTCACCCACAGTGTGCCAAAACAAAGCCCAAACTCTAAATATTCAATAACATGAAATTTGCAAGATCAGTCAAAATTGCCAAGTGTGAAAAAAAAACTGGAAACATGAATTATAACCTAAAAATAAATTAATAGATAAATAAATCAGTAAAGAGATTCTTAAATGACAAAGGTGATAGAATCATCAGACAAAGACTTTAAATGGCTATTACAAATCTTAATTATTTGAAGGAAATTAGAAGATGACCACAAGAAGAAAATGTATGAAAAATTTAAAACACCATAATTAAAGTCAGGGAAAAGAAACTACAATATATGAAACAAATAATATATTGAGTGAAATTCATAACAGACTAAACACTAAAAATTAAAACCATAGTGTAATAAAAATTATAATAATTAAGAAGAAAAATATACATCCTCAGAAAGTTATGGTACAATATCTAACAGTCTGACATACGTGTAATTGGTATCCAGGAAGAGGGGAAAGAGATGGAAGGGAAGCAGGAAAAAATATTTGAAGATATAATTACTAAACATTTTACAAACTAATGAGAATTATGAATCTGGATATTCACATATTTACAAATACCAAGCTAAAAAAAATCATGGAAAGCCACTCCAAAGGACATTGCAATATATTGTTAAAAAGACAAGTCAGGGAATAGGAAAAAAATATTTGCAAGTGGTGTATTGATAAATGGCTTGTATCTAGAATAATAATAATAATAATAATAATAATAATAATAATAAAAGAACTCTCAAAATACAACAACAAGAAAGTAAACTAATAAAAATAATGGACAAACAATTTAACATACATTTCACCAAAGAACATAAATCAATTACATATAAAAATGCTTGGGCTGGAGTTGCAGCTCAGCGGTAGAGTGCTTGCCTACCACGTGTGAGGCACTGGGTTTGATCCTCAGCACCACATATAAATAAATAAAATAATGGTGTTGTGTCCACTTACAACTTAAAAAAATGTTAAAAAATAAAAATGCTTAATTTCCTTCGTCATTAGGAAAACACAAATGCAATCCACAGTGAGATGCTATTACACACTCACACATGAATGACTAAAATTAAAATGCCAGTAGTAGGGCTGGGGATAACACCAGTAGTACTAAGGATAAAAGGAGAGGGAAAAACTGGAAAACAATTAAATTAGGCAAATTTTAAGGAAATGCATTTTGGTAGTTTCTGATAAAGTTAGCTTATCACTTGCCATATCACTCAGCAATCCCATGTCTATGTATTTACCCAAAATAAATGAGACTTCAAAAACTTGAACACAAATTTACAACCATCTTTATTCACCATGGCCTAATCTGGAAATGAACTAAATGTTCATCAAGAGAAGACTAGACAAGGGGAGGGATCCAAGATGACTATATGGATATGCCCTCCATTTGCCTCCTCCACAGAGAAGAACCAGGGCAAAAAACAACTGACTGAAGTTTGAAAAGAGTAACAGAGGAAAAACACTGGAACTCATCAAAGAGTAACGAAAACCATAAATGGCATAGAGACACCAGATAGCATTATAAATAGAGAAACAAAGCACACTGTACCAAGAACCCAGCTCCCTTGCTAGGGAGGACTCTACATTGCCAGGAAATGGTAAACAGAAAAGGCTCAGTGGCCCCTATCACAGCTGTAGACTGCAATTCTAGGGACAAGAGAGTTCTATGTCTATGATTTTGAACCCACGTGGGGAGTTGTTGCCTAGAGTCAATGCAAATGTTTTGCTCCATAGAAGGAACTCACACTGGATGACACCAATCCCCAGAGAATAAGCTGATACACCATGGTACCATCCTGAAAACAGAACAGCTGCTGGAGTCCATCCTGCCCTAGGGGCTGGTAGTTGACCCTGATATCATGGCAGCAGCTACTGTCAGAGGCCCCAGTGCCACAAACATGCACCTCTCCAGACCTGAGGACATGCCCCTCCATGCTTTATGGCTGCCAGCAGAGATTCCACCAATGTCTTTTGCCTCTACAGGGCCTGAAATCATGGATGATATTGCCAGAGGCCAAAGTCCCACTGGTTCTGACCTCCATGGGGCCTGAGAACACACTTATCCACAGCTTGTGGCCATACAATTATAACTGGTTCTGTCAGAGACTCGAAATGGAACTACCATATGAGCCAGCAATCCAACTCCTAGGTATATGTGTACACACACACACACACACACACAATGGAAATGAAATTAGTATGTAGAAGAGATATATGCATGCCTGTGTTTATTATAGCACCATTCAAAACAGTAAAGATATGCAATTAACAAATTTTTCCATCTCAAAGGATGAGTAAATAAAGAAAATATAGTATAGGTGCATGATGGGATATTAGGGGGGAATGGGGATACAGAGAGATTAACTGACAGATAATAAAATACAGTCAGATAGGAAGAATTCATCCTGGTGTTCTAAAGCACAATACAGTAATTGTACAAAATGTATGTTATATTTCAAAATAACAGAAGTTCCCAACCTATAGAAATGATAAATATTTGAAATAATAGAAGTGCTAATGACCCTGATTTTTAATTACACATTGTGTACATGTATCAAGTTATCATTCTGTATCTCATAATCTGAGTAAACATGTGTCAATTAAAACTTTTTTAAAAGAGGAACACAAATTGTGGATAACCCTAGGACTGAATGCTCCTTAGCATTGAAAATAATTATTAATACACTCAAAAACATGGTAAATCTCAAAACCATTATGCTATGAAAGAAGCCAAATGCACACAAAAATGTGTGTATGTGTGTGTGTGTATTTATTCCATTAATATCAAATTCTAGGAAAGGAAAAACTATAGTGTCTGAAACCTAGTCAGTGGTTTCCAAGTGTGAGAGTGAAGAGAGAAGATTGCAAAGGGAATGTGTTCAGTAAAGGAGATTGTCTATCTTATTGTGATGGTGGCCACTTATGTACATTTTTTTTAAAAAATCCATTGACTGCATATCTAAAAATGAGTGAATTGCATTGGATGCAACTTATTCCTCAATTAAAATGAATGAATGAATGAATACATAAAACTGACATTTTTTAAAAAGTCAATCAGTATGATACTGTAAAAGTTAAATGAGCTGCACAATGTGAAGACCCTGGAGAAAATAAAGTTAAGCAAGGGACAGCATATGCCAGAGGGAGAAGCAATGGGATATTAAATACTGTGGTCAAGAAAAGCCTCACCCAGGTGTTGACACCTTATTAGAGTTCAAAAAGACGTGAGGGAGGTACCTAGGAGGACAAGTGGGGGGAAGCAGGAGAAAATACGAGGAGCCTGGAACAAGTCCATCAAGCAGAAAGTCAGTGTACCTGCAGCCCAGGGACCTGGGGTAGAAAAATCAGTAAGTTTGGAGGAGTGACTGGATTCCCCCTGGAAAGGCTTCAGCTTTTATACTGAGCAAACACAAAACCAATAAGTGATTTTGAACAGAGGAGTGACTTTTTTTCACATCTTTATGTATCATTTTAGCATTTTTAAAAAATATTTTTTAGTTGTTGATAAACCTTTATTTTTTTTATTTATTTATATGTAGTGGTGAGGATTGAACCCAGTGCCTCACACATGCTAGGCAAGTGCTCTACCATTGAGCCACCACCACAGCCTCCATTTTTGTACTTTCTGATTTATTTACTGGCAATGAGAAGTTATGTGATTTGGTTACTCTTGTTATTTCACTTGGGGTATTTCCCAGAGTCTTTCTTGTGAACTGTTTCCTCCTTCTCAAGTTAATTCCTAATGCATTGTTTATAAATTTAACTAACATACATTGAAAAACCTACTAAATCCCAGGTGTTATTTTAAGGTTCTAAGTAAGAAAAGATGTGATTCAGTCTTTCCCTTTTCTCTGTCATTAACCTAATCCACCTCTCAATTTTCTTTTTCCTTGTTTTTCTTTTTCTTAAGTATTAGAGCAGTATCTGAAAATTCATTAGGCATAGTGGTCATTAAGAGAACTTTCTTGACTTTAAGAATGAGTTTGAAGCACTTGTGTCCTTTGATGTAGTTGGAACACAGTGATGGAGCTACAGTTGACATTGCAGGGTGTGAACATCTTCTGAAGAGAAAAGGCTTAAGGGCATAGCTGTTGGCACTTCTATTCCTTTCCAGGCTCACAGGGCACGGCATCATGGTGCCAAAGGGAAAATAAAATGCCCAGATGTTATTTTTCCAAAAATTGTGTAGAGAACCATACTGACTTTTTTTAACTTAAAGAACTAAGTTATAAGTTTTAAAGGTGACACCATCATTTTCAAGCAAAAATAACCACATAAGGACTGGGGTTGTAGCTCAGTGGCAAAGCATTTGCCTAGCATGTGTGAGGCACTCGATTCCATCCTCAGCACCACATAAAAATAAAAATTTAAAAAAGGCATTCTGTCCATCTACAACTATAAAAAAAAATAATAATTACCACGTAATAGTAGAAGAATTTTAGATAGGGCAAAGGAGTGGGAGGGGAAGGGACGGGGCATGGGGGTAGAAATGATGGTGGAATGTGATGATCATTACTATCCAAAGTAAAGACATGATTGGTGTGAATATACTTTGTATACAACCAGAGATATGAAAAATTATGCTTTATATGTATAATATGAATTGTAATGCATTCTGCTGTCATATATAACAAATTAAAATAAAATATTAAAAAAAAGAATTATGAAAGTAGATGAATGAGAGTTAATGATTAAGATGTTAATGATGCTCTCATCATTCTCTCATTCCCTCTTCCCTTTTCTCTCATCCACTCTTCCCTTTCCTTCTTCCTGTACTTATTTTCTTCTCTCCCTCACTTTCTCATGCTTAGGCCATTGACTGTCTAGAGCACTGATTTCTTTTTTTTTTTTTTTTTTTGATAGACATTTGGATTATTTCCATTTTGAGGCTCTTTTTAAAACAATATTTATTTTTTAGTTGGACACATATCTTTATTTTTTTATGTGGTGCTGAGGATTGAACGCAGGTCCTCGCACATGCTAGATGAGCACTCTACCACTGAGCCACAACCCCAGCCCCATTTTTGTGCTCTTATAAATAAAGTTTCTGTGAATAATAGTGATTAAATCTTTTCATGGGAATATGCAATATTTCCCTAGTGTTTATACTTAGGTATTCAAAGACTGGATCATATGGTAGACGTAAGATTTACATTGTAAGAAATTTTAAAATTATTTTGAAGGGGTTATACCATTTTTATTACCATCAGCAGTATTTGAGAGTTTCATCTTCCAAAAAAGTTCCAATACTTGTTATAGCCAGTTGTTTAATTTTTTGTTATTCCTCTAAAATTTAATAATATCTCATTGTAGCTTTCATTTACATTTTTTTTGTTCTTATGAATTACATATTTTAATATTTGCTCTTTAAGAAATTAAACCTGAAACATTATATATTTATTAGTTCATTATAAAACACCAACAGTGAACTCACTATATTCTAACATAAATGGCATATATTTTTTTTTAATTTTTTATTGTGGGTTGTTCAAAACATTACAAATTTCTTGACATATCATATTCCACACTTTGATTCAAGTGGGTTATGAACTCCCACCTTCACCCCATACACAGATTGCAGAATCACATCAGTTACACATCCATTGATTTACATATTGCCATACTAGTGTCTGTTGTGCTCTGCTGCCTTTCCCATCCTCCATCCTCCCCCCTCCCCACCTCTCCCCTCCCCTCCCCTCCTCTCTCTCTACCCCCTCCACTGTATAACCCTGAGGGTCTCCTTCCATTACCATGCAATTTCCCTTCTCTCTCCCTTTCCCTCCCACCTCTCATCCCTGTTAAATGTTAATCTTCTTCTCCTGCTCTTTGTCCCTACTCTGATCTTAGTTACTCTCCTTATATCAAAGAAGACATTTGGCATTTGTTTTTTAGGGATTGGCTAGCTTCACTTAGCATAATCTGCTCTAGTGCCATCCATTTCCCTGCAAATTCTATGATTTTGTCATTTTTTAATGCAGAGTAATACTCCATTGTGTATAAATGCCACATTTTTTTTATCCATTCGTCTATTGAAGGGCATCTAGGTTGGTTCCACAGTCTTGCTATTGTGAACTGTGCTGCTATGAACATCGATGTAGCAGTGTCCCTGTAGCATGCTCTTTTTAGGTCTTTAGGGAATAGACCAAGAAGGGGAATAGCTGGGTCAAATGGTGGCTCCATTCCCAGCTTTCCAAGAAATCTCCATACTGCTTTCCAAATTGGCTGCACCAATCTGCAGTCCCACCAGCAATGTACAAGTGTACCCTTTTCCCCACATCCTCGCCAGCACTTGTTGTTGTTTGACTTCATAATGGCTGCCAATCTTACTGGAGTGAGATGGTATCTTAGGGTGGTTTTGATTTGCATTTCTCTGACAGCTAGAGATGGTGAGCATTTTTTCATGTACTTGTTGATTGACTGTATGTCCTCCTCTGAGAAGTGTCTGTTCAGGTCCTTGGCCCATTTGTTGATTGGGTTGTTTGTTCTCTTATTGTCTAATTTTTTGAGTTCTTTGTATACTCTGGATATTAGGGCTCTATCTGAAGTGTGAGGAGTAAAGATTTGTTCCCAGGGTGTAGGCTCCCTATTTACCTCTCTTATTGTTTCTTTTGCTGAGAAAAAACTTTTTAGTTTGAGTAAGTCCCATTTGTTGATTCTAGTTATTAACTTTTGTGCTATGGGTGTCCTATTGAGGAATTTGGAGCCCGACCCCACAGTATGTAGATCGTAGCCAACTTTTTCTTCTATCAGACAGCGTGTCTCTGATTTGATATCAAGCTCCTTGATCCATTTTGAATTAACTTTTGTGCATGGCGAGAGAAAGGGATTCAGTTTCATTTTGTTGCATATGGATTTCCAGTTTTCCCAGCACCATTTGTTGAAGATGCTATCCTTCCTCCATTGCATGCTTTTAGCCCCTTTATCAAATATAAGATAGTTGTAGTTTTGTGGATTGGTTTCTGTGTCCTCTATTCTGTACCATTGGTCCACCCGCCTGTTTTGGTACCAGTACCATGCTGTTTTTGTTACTATTGCTCTGTAGTATAGTTTGAAGTCTGGTATCGCTATACCGCCTGATTCACACTTCCTGCTTAGCATTGTTTTTGCTATTCTGGGTCTTTTGTTTTTCCATATGAATTTCATGATTGCTTTCTCTATTTCTACAAGAAATGCCGTTGGGATTTTGATTGGCATTGCATTAAACCTATAGAGAACTTTTGGTAATATCGCCATTTTGATGATGTTAGTTCTGCCTATCCATGAACAGGGTATATTTTTCCATCTTCTAAGATCTTCTTCTATTTCTCTCTTTAGGGTTCTGTAGTTTTCATTGTATAAGTCTTTCACCTCTTTTGTTAGGTTGATTCCCAAGTATTTTATTTTTTTTTTGAAGATATTGTGAATGGAGTGGTTGTCCTCATTTCCATTTCAGAGGATTTGTCGCTGATATACAGGAATGCCTTAGATTTATGCGTGTTGATTTTATATCCTGCCACTTTGCTGAATTCATTTATTAGCTCTAATAGTTTCTTTGTAGAACCTTTTGGGTCTGCTAGGTATAGAATCATATTATTTGCAAATAGTGATAATTTAAGTTCTTCTTTTCCTATTTTGATGCCTTTAATTTCTTTCGTCTGTCTAATTGCTCTGGCCAGTGTTTCGAGAACTATGTTGAAGAGAAGTGGAGAGAGAGGGCATCCCTGTCTTGTTCCAGATTTTAGAGGGAATGCCTTCAGTTTCTCGCCATTCAGAATGATGCTAGCCTGAGGCTTAGCATAGATTGCTTTTACAATATTGAGGTATGTTCCTGTTATCCCTAGTTTTTCTAGAGTTTTGAACATAAAGGGATGCTGTACTTTGTCGAATGCTTTTTCCGCATCTATCGAGATGATCATATGGTTCTTATTTTTAAGTCTACTGATGTGGTGAATAACATTTATTGATTTCCATATATTGAACCAGCCTTGCATCCCAGGGATGAATCCTACTTGATCATGGTGCACAATTTTTTTGATATGTTTTTGTATCCGATTCGCCAGAATTTTATTGAGCATTTTTGCATCTAGGTTCATTAGAGATATTGGTCTGTAGTTTTCTTTCTTTGAAGTGTCTTTGTCTGGTTTAGGTATCAGGGTGATGTTGGCCTCATAGAATGAATTTGGAAGTTCTCCCTCTTTTTCTGTTTCCTGAAGTAGCTTGAAAAGTATTGGTATTAGTTCCTCTTTAAAGGTTTTGTAAAACTCTGCTGTATACCCATCCGGTCCTGGGCTTTTCTTAGTTGGTAGTCTTTTGATGGTTTCTTCTATTTCCTCAATTGATATTGGTCTGTTTAGGTTGTCTGTATCCTCCTGACTCAATCTGGGCAGATCATATGACTTAAGAAATTTATCTATGCCTTCACTATCTTCTAATTTATTGGAGTATAAGGATTCAAAATAGTTTTTGATTATCTTCTGTATTTCTGAAGTGTCTGTTGTGATATTGCCTTTTTCATCCCGTATGCTAGTAATTTGAGTTCTCTCTCTTCTTCTCTTCGCTAGCATCGCTACGGGTCTGTCGATTTTGTTTATTTTTTCAAAGAACCAACTTTTAGTTTTGTCAATTTTTTCAATTGTTTCTTTTGTTTCGATTTCATTAATTTCAGCCCTGATTTTCATTATTTCTTGCCTTCTACTTCTTTTGCTGTTGTTTTGCTCTTCTTTTTCAAGGATTTTGAGATGAAGTATGAGATCATTTATTTGTTGGTTTTTTTCTTTTTTTAAGGAATGAACTCCAAGCAATGAATTTTCCTCTTAGAACTGCTTTCAATGTGTCCCATAGATTCTGATATGTTGTGTCTGTGTTTTCATTTATCTCTAAGAATTTTTTAATTTCCTCCTTGATGTCTTCTATAACCCATTGATCATTCAGTAACCTAGTGTTCATTCTCCAAGTGATGTATGCTTTTTCCTTCCTTCTTTTATCGTTGATTTTCAGTTTCATTCCATTATGATCAGATAAGATGCATGGTATTATCTCTACTCCTTTATATTGTCTAAGAGTTTCCCTGTGACATAATATATGATCTATTTTTGAGAAGGATCCATGTGCTGCTGAGAAAAAAGTGTAACTGCTTGATGTTGGGTGGTATACTCTATATATGTCAATTAGGTCTAGGTTATTAATAGTGTTATTGAGTTCTATAGTTTCCTTATTCAACTTTTGTTTGGAAGATCTGTCCAGTGGCGAGAGAGGTGTGTTGAAGTCTCCCATGATTATGGTATGGTGGTCTATTAGACTCTTGAACTTGAGAAGAGTTTGTTTGACGAACATAGCTGCACCATTGTTAGGGGCATATATATTTATGATTGCTATGTCTTGTTGGTGTATGGTTCCCTTGAGCAGTATGTAGTGTCCCTCTTTATCCCTTTTGATTAACTTGGGCTTGAAATCTATTTTATTTGATATGAGTATGGACACACCTGCTTGTTTCCGAAGTCCATATGAGTGATATGATTTTTTCCCAACCTTTCACCTTCAGCCTATGTATGTCTTTTCCTATCAAATGCGTCTCCTGTAGGCAGCATATTGTTGGGTCTTGTTTTGTGATCCATTCTACTAGCCTGTGTCTCTTAATTGGTGAGTTTAAGCCATTAACATTTAGGGTTATTATTGAGATATGGGTTGTTCTTCCAGCCATATTTGTTTATTTCTGTTACTAAACATGGTTTGTTTTCCTCTTTGATTATTTTCCCCCCCTTTACTGTCCTACCTCCCACTGTTGGTTTTCATTGTTATTTTCCATTTCCTCTTCCTGTAATGCTTTGGCGAGGATGTTTTGAAGAGATGGTTTTCTAGCTGCAAATTCTTTTAACTTTTGTTTATCGTGGAAGGTTTTAATTTCATCTTCCATCCTGAAGCTTAATTTCGCTGGATACACAATTCTTGGTTGGAACCCATTTTCTTTCAGTGTTTGAAATATGTTATTCCAGGATCTTTTGGCTTTCAGAGTCTGTGTTGAAAGATCAGCTGTTTTCCTGATTGGCTTACCCCTAAATGTAATCTGCTTCCTTTCTCTTGTAGCTTTTAAAATTCTCTCCTTATTCTGTATGTTGGGCATCTTCATTATAATGTGTCTAGGTGTGGATCTCTTATGATTTTGCACATTCGGCGTCCTGTAGGCTTCTAGGATTTGGGATTCTGTCTCATTCTTCAAGTCTGGGAAGTTTTCTCATATTATTTCATTGAATAGACTGCTCATTCCTTTGGTTTGGAGCTCTGTCCCTTCCTGTATCCCAATGACTCTTAAGTTTGGTCTCTTAATGTTATCCCATATTTCTTGGATGTTCTGCTCATGGTTTCTTAACAGTCTTGCTGAGCTGTCTATGTTCTTTTCCAGTTGAAATACTTTGTCTTCATTGTCTGATGTTCTATCTTCTAAGTGTTCTACTCTCCTGGTAGTATTCTCCATTGAGTTTTTAAGTTGGTTTATTGCTTCCTGCATTTCTAGGATTTCTGTTTGTTTGTTTTTTATAACCTCTATCTCCCTGTATAGTTGATCCTTTGCTTCCTGGATTTGTTTGCGTAATTCATTGTCGAAGTGATCTTTCATTGTCTGATTTTGCTGTTTAATGTCTTCCTTGATACTCCAGATCATCTGAAGCATGTATATCCTGAATTCTTTATCTGACATTCCATCTGCTGCAGCTGTTACCTCTTCTAAAGTTGCGTTGACCTGCATTGCTTGTGGTCCTTTCTTTCCTTGTCTTTTCATACTGCTTGCGTATCTTTCCTGCAGGCGCGGGCGGCGGCTGTGCTCTCTCCTTATTCCAATTGGGGTGTCGTGGCTACCACGCCAGCAGGTCACTGGGCCTGTTCTGGGCGCTGGCGGCGGCTCTGTTCTGCCCCTACTCCAATTGGGGTGACGAGTGTACCACGCCGGCAGGCCACCGGGCCTGATCCGCCAGTCGGTTGCAGGTTTGCCTACCCTGCAGGCGCGGGCAGTGGCTCTACTCTGCCCCTACTCCAAATGGGGTGATGTGTCTGTCGTACTGGCAGGCCACTGGGCTTGTCCTGCTGGTCGGTCGCAGATCTGCCCACCTTTCGGGCACGGGTGGAGGCTCAGCTCTGCCCCTACTCCAATTGGGGTGTCGTGACTACCCCGCCTGCAGGACGCTGGGCCTGTTCCTGGCACGGGCGGCGACTCTGCTCTGCCCCTACTCCAATTAGGGTGGTGTGTGTACCACGCCGGCAGGCTCCTGGGCCTGATCCGCCGGTCTGTCGCAGGTCTGCCTACCTTGGAGGCGCGGGCGGCGGATCTGCCCTGCCCCTCCTACCACGCCTGCGGACCCCTGGGCCTGATCTGCAGGTTGGTCACAGGTCTGCTCACCCTGCGGGCACGGGTGGCGGTTCCGCTCCACCCCCACTCCAATTGGGGTCACGTGGCCACCACACCGGCAGGGCCTGATCCGGGCATGGGAGAAGGATCTGCTCTGCCCCTACTCCAGTTGGGGTGACATGTGTACCACACTGGCAGGCCACTGAGCCTGACCCGCCAGGCTGTCACAGGTCTGTTTACCTTGCAAGCGAGAACGGCGGCTCTGCCCTGCCCCTCCTACCACGCCCATGTACCACTGGGTCACGGGTCTGCCCACCTTGCAGGTGCGGGTGGCGGCTCCGCTCTGCCCCCTCTCCAATTGGGGTCACGCGGTCACCATGCTGGCGAGCCGCTGGGCCTGCTCCAGGCGCTGGCGGCGGCCCGGCTCCTCCCCTCTGGCTCGACGACAAATTGAGGAGACTCGGGTGTCTGTGCCTCACCCCCCCTACCAGGAGACCAACTGTTTATGTCGCCGCTGGTATTGATGAAGTTCTCTCCTCCGCCGCTTTCTGATGACATCAGATCTCTGCCATGTTGGTATCCTATGCGAATGGCAGCATTTCGTTCCCCTTGCCGGGCAACCAAAGCAACGGGTGAGTCCTGACCAGCCCTCAGCAGGACCCGGACCGAGAAGCAGTTTCCGCGGGCTCCTAGCCCCGGGCCAGGGCAGTTCAGGGAGCCGGAACTCGGCCGCTCCGTGCTCGGTGTAAGCTCCTATAAGGGTAGGCTCTAAGAAGCAGTCCCCGCGGGCTCAGTTCCGGGAGCTGGAATTCGGCCGCTCAGTGCTTGGTGTATGCTCTGGTAGGAGCAGGGTCCAAGAAGCAGCCTCCACAGGCTCCCCAGCCATGGGCCAGGGCGGTTCTGCGAGCCGGAACTCGGCCGCCCCGCGCTCGGTGTTCGCTCCGATAAGATCAGGTTCTAAGAAGCACCCAGGCACTGAACCCTAGCAATCTGTCTGCAAGCCTCAGGCGAATGGCAGCGTGAAATTACCTGTTCTATGGCTGAATGAGCTGGGGTCAGTCGAAAACAGGGATGGTGGCGTCAGCTTTCCAACATGGTGGCTGCTGGCCTCCTCTGTGGTCTGACCGGTGTGGAGAACCGAGATGGACCGCTTCCTTCCCCCATCTCGAACCCAGAATTCAGCCCTGAGTACGGTGCTTGCACGGCTGGCAGAAACTGCAGCGCTGTATCCCTGCGTCGCTATCTCCTCGTTTCCCAGCGCGCCTTGCAGACTCTAGCCGCGGTGCGATTTGCTGAATAAGCAGTGTTACCCTCCGTGCAACAAACCTCTTGCGTTTGAGTCCCCGTAGCCGATCCTCGTGCGATGGAAATCCTTCCTCCAGGTTCCGGAGCACCCCACTATTGCTGGAAATTCCTAACAAGATAGCCTTTAGCCGTCCTGACTTGTCATACTCCCACACAGTGAAGCAGCACACGGGGGCAATGCACTCCCCTCGCCGCCATCTTCCCTCCTAGAGTACTGATTTCTGTAATCAGTGTTGGGACAGCTACTGCCACCCAGTCCTGAAGAGGAAGATGTGTGATGCTCGCTTCAGAGGAGCCCACAATTAATCCAGAGACTTTAGCAAGATCAAGGCACAGAGATCGCCTGAAGTTAAGTGCAAAATTTTTTTTTTTTAGCCTGAAAGGGAGTCAAGCCCCTAGAAGCTCCCCAAATAAGAAGTCAGATTCCTGATACAAAAATTTGACCTTATACAGACTTTTAACAATGTGGTGAATTTTTGCAGACAGTAATCCAACCTCCACAAAGCTTCCAAATTAATCTTCTTAAAGTACATATTATAGATCATCACTCCAGGCTCTCACCAAAAATTATGTGCTCTCTCCTGGACATTTGAGCATTAAGAAGAATCTGGTGACTGGATTAAAAACAAACTGGAGTGAATTCCGGAGGCAGAGCTCTTGAAGGCAATAGAAAAATCTTATCAGCCTAAGGAGAAGGGACGAAATCCATAACCCAGGAGGTACAGGTAACTTAAAGAATTTCTTTGCCACTTAAGCTTAAAGATGTAACACAATACTTTTAAATTCATATTCTATAAGGGCAATTTTCCAGTAAAGAATAGCAAACTATTTGGGTAGAAATGTGATTTTAATTTTTTCATGTAACATATGCTTTCAGTTTAAATTTGTTTTTTAGAGAGCCACAAGCATGGTATTTGTGTATTCCCAAGTGGTATGAAATTTTAATGTGGTAATGCAATCCTAAGAACGCTACTTATCTGTCCCCTAATGGAGTTTGTCTTCTAAAATTCTAAACCAAATACAGCAGTCTTTAGTGATTTCCTTTTGAAAAGCCATCATTATTTCACAGTGCTTTAACTTGGCTCCCACCAAAAAAAAAAAAAAAAAAAAACCCCACATCTCCACTGTCTTCTCCCACGACATGTGCCTTCAAGGCTTCTGTTGTTTATTATCCATCTTGAGGTAAGTTAAAAGTGAACCCATCTGTGTCTGGGGGTGTAGCTCAGTGGTAGAGCATATTTTTAACATGCATGAGGCTCCTGATTCATTCCCAGCATCAAAACCAAACAGAGTAGACCAAACTTCATGAGGAGAAAAGGCCATTAAGTGTCTAAATCTCATGGGAAAACCACATTAATAATACATAGAACCTCACTTAACATATGAAAGACAAGTTAGAAAAATACTTATAGTACTTATCTGTTGTCTACCTGCCCTTTTTCCTTTATCTTTTCTATTTTTTTCTCTTTGTTAAAAAGCACAGCTCATATTTTTTTTCTTGCTTTCCTGTCTTTCTTTGACCATTTCTTCATCTCATATGCCATCCTGTAATCTATTGCCCACTTACTCTCAGTCATTCATTCACATCTGGACACTTTGTCCTTCAGATGTGATTTCGAGACCATTTTCTCCTTCCGTTCCATCCCTTATTGTAATTATCACTCAATCTTCTCTCTGCCTCTGTTGCAATGTCCTTAGAGTTTGCTCCCATTCATTTTGTCTAAACTTTTAGGTTTCCAGCTTTCAGAAGAAGAATAACGGAAGGAGGGTTTGTTTTTTTTTTTTTTTTTTTTTTAATAGAAAAACAGTTTTTGTGAGGCATTTGGAGTTCCCCTTTGATGTACAACTATATAGAGTGCTCTATTAAAACTGGGTATTTCTCTATATAAGAATACACATAAAACCACCCTTTCTTAGGAAGAGAATCAGAATCTACTGAATCACAGAATTTTGAAAGCTAAAAAGAGATCTTGAAAACCATCTAACACTACCTCCCATTACTTTATGGATGGGGAGAAATAAGAATCGAAGAATCCTTCTTTCCTGGCATCAAGTTATGTACTTTGTAATTCTGCTGCTGTTGTTATTGCTGTATGCTTCTTAAGTATAAACTCATATCCATCCCAAGAGTTGTATATTCAGTTTAATATCAGAACTATTTACGAAGCACTTCCTTCATGCCACTCCTAGGCAGAAAAAAAAATAATGAACATGACAGAGCATCATATATCTTCCAAGTGCTTTGTACTCCATCTCATTTAATAGCTAAACTTTGACATAGACAAATACATGAAATCAAACCTCAAAGACAAGCCGTTACTGGCCAAGGATCGCAAAGCTGTGAAAAGGCTAGAATTTAAAACCAGGTCTGTTTCAATTCAAAGTCTGTCTGAGCTTTTCATGCTTTTGCTTAATGGTTTGCTTGCTTTCCATTCAGGGCTCTCTTCAGTATAAACACAATCAAGTCAGCTTTTGAAGAGGTATGGCGGAATGGTCACCCCCGGGTTCCCAAGAAGGTGGCAACTTGGTCTCCTAAATTCTGAGCTCTCTTGCTTTGGTCCACATTGGCCCTTATTCTACAGACCATTGTGCCTGGCAGCCTCTTTGTGTGGAGGGTGGTATGAGTTTTAAGCCAGAATTAGACAGGCGGTCAGTATAGATAGGTAAATCCAGTCAGGTGGATCAAGGGAATTTGCAGACTGTCCCCTGAGGGACTGCAATGGCTCCTCACAGTCCTTCTTCTACCCTTATCAAGGTAACCTGCCCTGCTTCAACCTGTAGCTAAGGTAACCTGTCCCAGGAATTGTCCCTCCCTACAGGTAATGTTAATTACACCCCCTTCCTGCCCAGATCACTCCACCTTGGCCCCTCCAGCCCATCTGCTTCTCCCCTTTTAGCCATCCTAGCAAAGTGTCTCCTGGGCCTAGTCACATACACAGGAAGGAGAGAGATAAGGGGAAGAGAGCAGGAGAACAAAGGCAGAACAACCCTCACTTCCTGGGATTCTAAGGTACCAGGTATGGCCCCCTTCCCCCTTCCCAGGAGAAATCTCTTACTCCTTTTTAAATAAACCCTACTTTATATGCTTACCTCAGCGCACTTCTCTAATGTTATACTTCAACATGTGAGGAAGCAGAACTTGTCACCAGTAACCAGCAGTATCATGTTTACTGAATCTATCAAGGAGAAAGAGTGGGAGAAAGAAGTAATGATTTAAGGAATTAATCTCAAAATCTCTGTTTTATAATTAATAACCATCATTGTTATAATTTTTAAAGATATATCCTAATACTTAGTCTACTGAAAAAAAAAGGTTGTCCCACCCTTTCATAACTTTAGTTTTAGCTCCTCACTCATTAAGGTGTGATTCATCTTTTCTGATACAAGAATGTCGGCTGCTTTTCCTCTAACATACCAGGAATCTACATCCATATTGATGGCCTATAGTTCTGGTTCTTTATCTGATTTTGTGGTATGTGTGTGGATGAAGAATAACAAAAAACAAAAATAAATTACTTCAAACTTAAGAAGCATAGATGAACTCTAGATAGGGCAGAGGGGTTAGAGGGGAAGGGATGGGGGCATAGGGTTATAAATGATGGTGGAATGTGATGATCATTATTATCCAAAGTATATGTATGAAGACACAAATTGGTGTGAATATACTTTGTATACAACCAGAGATATGAAAAATTGTACTCTATATGTGTAACAAGATTGTAATGCATTCTGCTGTCATACATAAATTTTAAAAATAAAACAAAATAGGATCTAGTCATTGCAAATTATATGACTTATCTAAAAAAAAACTTTTTTTGTAATTCAATATTATTGACTAAATTTGTTTATCTCTTCCATGCCTTTGATATTAGATCAAGACAATTGGGGTTAAAAGATTTTCTTCTGTTCACTCCCAGTCTTGGACTGTTAAATTTGCCTTGGAATTAGCTTAATCCTGCACCTGCATACAGCAGTGGACATGACCAGCCAGTCAAAGACCCAGCTTGAACACAGCACCTCTGCTTTATTTCACCCTACTCATGTGGGAGTTATTTATTGGAAGGGATTTTGTTCTGATCATTCACATGGTTCCTAGACGTGTATGGAATTACATTGAAATGAAATTTTGTTATAGTTCTGTAGTCTAGCTCTGATACACAATTCTCAAAGGAAAAAGATGTTGGGTTTAAAAAAAAATAGTAAAGAGAAGAGAACAAGCCAAAGTATGGCTGCTACTATTGCCATATTTTATTTTCCACAACTTTCAGGAACTAAAGAAGTTAGAAGTAAACATACCTTCACAGAAGTTCAGAGGAAATCAAATTTTATTCACGGAACAATTATTTTGTAGGATATATTGTGTGTCAGAAACTATGCTATGAATTTGATTTACTTTATATTGTTTATCTGTAGCACAACTTTGAGTTAGGTTTTATTATACTCATTTTTAGAATAGGAAACTAAGTCTTAATATCATTCTGTAACTATTTCCAGACCATACATTTAGCAAACGGTGGAACTGAAATCTGATCCTTAGTCTGACAATCTCAAAAGCCCACCCTCTCTCCACATCAATAATCTCTTTCCTATATACAGATAAAACCCACAAACATAAATTACTTACTCTATATTGATAAACAATATAGGTCCTCATACAAACCAATTATCTAAAAGTGAATCACTGAACTTTTGCTACATAACTAGCAACTTTAGTCTGAGGCACTCAATAAAATGATAAATTTATTAAAGGCTTCAGTCCTGCTGAGTCTTGTCTTTGTCACCTTACATAAATAACATTCAGCCGTGAAATCTGTAATAGCTTAAAAGTAAGGACTGTATTTCTAGATTCTAGGGACACTGCAGGAGCTAAACCCAGGCACTTGTTTCCATGGGACAGACAGGTCCCTACCTTTTGCCCGCCAAGACAATACTAGCTAGGTACCCTCATTATGTTCTGGAGATGGATGTGATACAAGAAAACTTACTTGGACAATATTCTTTTCCTCATGGATAACATCCAGTTAAAGAGGGCACGTGATAGCATTTACAGGATCAGGATTCTCACTTGTTTACCTCAGGAATGAACCGAGGTATATCAAGTTTAGTTGTTTGCTTTATTAAGTAAGTCCTTCTACAAATACTGTACTGGTGGTACAAAACATTGGGTCATGTTCTGGTCATACTCTGATTCAGCCAGTCAAAGACCCAAGTATTAAAGTATTAAAATAGTATTAAGATTCCTGAGTATTAAAATAGTACAGGTTCCACGGACAGATTTCTATAGAAGTATTAAATGTTATATTTTAAAGGGAAATAGTGAGCATCTTCTTCAATTCTTTGATATTTCATATTAGGAAACTGAGGCTCAAAGAAGTAAATTGGGGCTGAGGATATAGTTCACTGATACAGCACATATTTAGCCTGCCCTGGTTTATATCCATTAGCACAAGAAAGAGAGAAAGAAGTTAATTGACTTGCCCAAGATTGTTGATATTTATGAGGCACATTTAGTCATAAGGACTCCTTCTACATCAAGTTACTTGAGACTGCTGAAGAGGACAGAGCCCACACCCCAGAAACTCAAAAGGTAGGAATTGGTCAGAACAAATTAAATGAATGTAGCCAGTCTGATTCCACAGAAAGCTAAATGACTTCCTTTAATGCTCCAAAGCAGTTGAATAGCTAACATAACATTTTGGGGTTTTAATTGACTTTCATTTATACATCGCTCACTCTGTGTTATTGTTTTTTTTCATTAATTACATTTTATTGTCATATAGATATTTTTGGAAAATAATTTTATTATTTTCCAAAGTTTACAAAGGGCGATAATAAGGGGAATAATATACTAGATCAAGTACAATAAGCACATAGTGAATGTGTTCCAAATTTATTACAGTCTAGTTTCTCAGGATGAAAGTAGCCTCTGTGGAAAATAGTCTAGCTGATGTTTGAGTCATCTTTTTACAGACAGATGGTTTCACCAACACAGCAGAGATCCACGATGATACATGAGGTCCCTAGAGGTCACTGCAGGTGTTGGCCAGCAAGGCTTCAGAGATAGCTCAAAAAGCTCACAAGGCATGGCTACATCACAGACCTAGCTCCTAGTCTTGGGAGAAGCAGCTGACAGAACAGAGGCTTGCCACACAGCCATGGCTTTCAAAGTGCCTGTCAAACTCTGGGGTTTATATACATTTTGGAGTCCAGGAATTGAAGTCAATAACTCACATATAGGATCTGCTAAGGTTTGATGCAGCATGAGAGAGAGAGAGAGAGAGAGAGAGAGAGAGAGAGAAGGAGAGAGAACATTCCAAATTCTTCTCGAGGTAAAACATGCTACACATGTAGGAAACTATGTAGGCTTTTGGAATCATTTCAAAGCAACATTACATCATCCCTCCTCTAAGGATTTACAATTCAGATTAATATATAACACTGATAAATTACAAATTAAAACCTTGTTCAATATTTTAATGTTCTAGATACATAGAACCAATTTAGCATCTATTAAGGGGATGTGTGAATTCAATTAAATACATGGAAAACGTTTGGTTTTTGTTGAAACTTTTAAAATAAAATCTGTAAATTTTGGAAAATTTGTAAATAGTTCACACTCATGTGTACTGTTTAATAAACATCAATATTCTTTCAATGAAACAAACTTTATATATGATTTTTAAAGAAATGCTTTTCCACAGGGTGGTCAGGTCATTACTTAAGTAATATTCTTTCATTAGTAAAATTTCCTTTAAATCATATATTGTATATTGCACATGAATAGAAATAGTAATGATTGCAATGTTTTTCTTTTTTTTTAATTTTTTATTGTTGGTTGTTCAAAACATTGTGTTTTTAACTCTCTGTTTCTTTGTTTTAATAAACTGGATACTTTTTCTGACCTCAGACTGACACACTCAACATTTCTCAAGAATGAGCATTCCCTGTTTAGCTTCCCATCTTAAACAGCTTTCAGAAATGCAGTAAATGTCATGCAGAAGAAATCAGTTTCCAAAGAACAAAAACTGCATACCCTATCTCAATAGAAACCCTATTTGTTGCTTTTAAAAAAAATCCCATATAATATAATGTGAAGGATATAATGTTGACTGAATCTAATAAGTACATAAATTTATATCAAATAACATATCATATTTTCCAAATATTCCTGAGTATTAAAATACACTGAATAAACCATATGTTTGTCTATCAGGTATTCTCCAGCCTCACCTTCCATTTTTCTCCTAAATAAACATGATGCATAATTGTAAATTATGTCACTTCAAATTGATACACTCATCTCTCTCAAAAGCAATTTAAAGAAATTGCCACAATTATGCTTATCCTGAACGCCCCATTCCAACTGTTGTAAGCTTTTCCAAACTCTATTTCACTTAATCCCATTTCTATCTATACACATTTATGTTTATTCCCATGTTGGGTTTGAGCTGAAAAACCAATCTTACATAGCCAAACCCTATCCAAATGCTACTGAGCAAATGAAAAATTGTTTCTTTTCTCTGACCTTTTCCAAACTCTCAAACCATAGAAATATCTCTCTCCTTTCAACATAAGTAGCATTTAACCATTTCTGCCACTTAATTGACATTTAGGAAATTTTATCTGAACTCAACAGATATATATTCCCTCAGGACCCATTTTGACCTGTGACCTCATTGGTAATATCTTGTTGAACATCATTAGTATAGTTAGTGCCTCAAAGTTAAAAACAGTGACATGAGACATTAACCCAAAAAGACAGAATCAGAGAAGAAAAAAGGCAGTGAATGTGCCTTTCAGTAAATAATGGGTATGTCTGTTTAGAGGAACAAAGGGTTCCCTAAGCCAGAAGTGTGACTGTTCTGTTCACTCCTCTAACACTACCATTCCCATACAATTATCCAACAGAACTGTTAATTCTGCTTACCTAAGATCTCTCAGATCTAAACCCAGAATCTTACCTCACTATTAACTACAATACTTATTTCTTCTTTATAAATATCTATTGATGACCTGAGGATATAGCTCAGTGGCAGAGGTCTACCTAGCATACACAAGGCCCTTAGTTCAATTCCTGGTGTTACAAAAAATTAAAATAAATAAATAATATTTATTGAACACCTACTGTATGCCGAGGACTATTCTACATTCTGAGAAGAAATTTTTTAAAGTATCTCTGTCATTTTGGAACTTATATGCTAATGGATATAAACAAATAAAAAGTGATAACAATAAATGAGCTGAAGAATATATTAGAGTTAATAATTGCTAAGGAGAAAAATAAGCCAGAGTATAGGTAGTGGCTAAACAATAAAATTTAAAATAGAATCATTAGTAAATTACTCAAACTAAAAAGTTTTTTCTCAGCAAAAGAAACAATAAGAGAGGTAAATAGGGAGCCTACACCCTGGGAACAAATCTTTACTCCTCACACTTCAGATAGAGCCCTAATATCCAGAGTATACAAAGAACTCAAAAAATTAAACAATAAGAAAACAAACAACCCAATCAACAAATGGGCCAAGGACCTGAACAGACACTTCTCAGAGGAGGACATACAATCAATCAACAAGTACATGAAAAAATGCTCACCATCTCTAGCAGTCAGAGAAATGCAAATCAAAACCACCCTAAGATACCATCTCACTCCAGTAAGATTGGCAGCCATTATGAAGTCAAACAACAAGTGCTGGCGAGGATGTGGGGAAAAGGGTACACTTGTACATTGCTGGTGGGACTGCAACTTGGTGCAGCCAATTTGGAAAACAGTATGGAGATTTCTTGGAAAGCTGGGAATGGAGCCACCATTTGACCCAGCTATTCCCCTTCTCGGTCTATTCCCTAAAGACCTAGAAAGAGCATGCTACAGGGACACTGCTACATCGATGTTCATAGCAGCACAATTCACAATAGCAAGACTGTGGAACCAACCTAGATGCCCTTCAATAGACGAATGGATAAAAAAAATGTGGCATTTATACACAATGGAGTATTACTCTGCATTAAAAAATGACAAAATCATAGAATTTGCAGGGAAAGGGATGGCATTAGAGCAGATTATGCTAAGTGAAGCTAGCCAATCCCTAAAAAACAAATGCCAAATGTCTTCTTTGATATAAGGAGAGTAACTAAGAACAGAGTAGGGTTGAAGAGCATGAGAAGAAGATTAACATTAAACAGGGATGAGAGGTGGGAGGGAAAGGGAGAGAGAAGGGAAATTGCATGGAAATGGAAGGAGACCCTCAGGGTTATACAAAAGTACATACAAGAGGAAGTGAGGGGAAAGGGAAAAATAATACAAGGGGGACAAATGAATGACAGTAGAGGGGGCAGAGAGAGAAGAGGGGAGGGGAGGGGAGGGGAGGGGGGATAGTAGAGGATAGGAAAGGCAGCAGAACACAACAGACATTAGTATGGCAATATGTAAATCAATGGATGTGTAACTGATGTGATTCTGCAATCTGTATATGGGGTAAAAATGGGAGCTCATAACCCACTTGAATCAAAGGTTGAAATATGATATATCAAGAACTATGTAATGTTTTGAACAGCCAACAATAAAAAATTAAAAAAAAAAAAAAAAAAAGCTCACTGAGAAGCAATATAGGAGCACATATTTGAGGAGTGGGGGTTGAGGGAGGAGGCCAAATTGTTAAATGAGAAAAACATCTGGTCCTAGGTATAAGCAAAAATAGGACCAGACCTCAGATTAAGCAGGTGGAATAGCACATTTTCAGGGAAGGAAATATCAACTGGTTACAAGAGGGGTCTACTTTTTATAGGTCTTAATGAGAGTTAATCATAGCTGAATGTTTAGTATGACTTAATCATCAGAGACTTGGGAAGTACATGCTGGCTGGGAAGTCAGGAAACTAGTTGTGCAGGTTAAAAAGCTGTAAAACCTCAAAACTCATTCTTACTGGGATAAAAATCCAGAGCCCAGAGCCCATTTGTTGGCCTTCCCCTCCAGGACTCATTGTTACTGGGAAGGGATGAAATACTGGAGCCCAGAGCCTAAAGTTTACCTCCTTTCTTCAGGGACTGGTTGTTACTGAGGAGGGATGAAATTCCAGGGCCCAGGGCCTAATGTCTACCTTCTGTCTACCTGGACCCATTGTCCTCCCTCCTCCCTGGGGGCTGTCATTCCCCTTTTCTTAGGGGATGTTATCTTCCATATCCTTCACTAGGTAAAGGGAATAGCAAATGCAAGGATCTGAACTGGGGACAAGTCTGTCCAGCCTGAGAAAGGCAAGGGAGCCAGTGTGGGACCCCAGGAGAGGAGCTCAGGGGATATGGGTGAGGGACACTCCCAGGGAACTTTAGCCTTTCCTCTGAATGAGATGAGGATTCATTGGAAGATTTTTAGCTGAGGAATAGGATCTGATTTGTAATATTCTCTAAGGAGAACAGACTGCATAAAGGTTCCATATTCTGCTGTGGTAGATGAAGCAATTCAGAACAATCCTCCTGCTGAGAAATAGAAATGCAGAATTAAAAAAAAAAAGTCTCCAAAGCATTGGAGAGTCAAAAAGGCAGTGGAAAATTATAGGGGCATATTTGAAAGTAGAAGAGAGTTTAAAAGTTAGCTTGACATTTGGAAGCACTTTTCTCTTAGGGGCTAATGTCTTCTGTAGGAAGAGATTTCTGAGACTGAGAAACTAACTGGGCACAGCTTTCAGAAAGCACAGAGGATGTGGGATGAAAACTGAAATTCAGAGCCAGAGATGCAGTGAAGGCTGCTTCAGGCCCAACTTATTGTTGGGAAGAGGGGAAAGTCTGATTAATATTAGCTTCTACATGTAAAACACTCATGATAGAATAGCAACCAAAAGAACCATAAGAGAATGTGAAACTATGTGATTGAAGGAGAGAAATGCAAAAATAAAAATAATAGTTAATTCCAAAAAAAGGGACAGTAAAAACATTTCCTCTTATCCTGTTTTAGGATAAATGAAAAGAAAATAGCAAGATGGTAGATCTAAATCCAAAAGTATCAATAATTAATGTAATAGTAATTATATGCAATGTAATCTAAATTCTCTAATTTAAAAACAAAAATTGCTAGAGTCAACTTTTTAAAAAAACAATTATAGAGCTAGTTTTGGTGGTTCACACTTGCAATCTCCAGCAACTTCAGAGGCCAACATAGGAAGATCGCAAGTTCAAAGTCAGCTTCAACAAATAAGCAATCCCCTAAACAACTTAGTGAGACCCTCTTTCAAAATAAAAAATAAAAAAGGGTTGGAGATGTGGCTTGGTGGTAAAACATACCTGGGTTCAACGTCACTACCAAAAAAGTCAATTCTACAGTACTTAAAAGATATACTTTTAAAGTTTAAGAATATAGATAGTTTGAAAATAAAAGGAGAAAAATGCATATCAGATATACTGGTTATTTATTATGCTTCAATTCTAAGACGGATCTGTCATCCTGGGACTAGGACCTTGCAAATCACATTTTCAGACTGCCAGCTGAAATTCCAATTAGGGTCACTAGAGAAATTGTGAAGAACAAAGGAAAGAAGAAGGAGCTTACTTCTTTTTTCCTGTGACAATAATCAGTGTTAGACAGCCCAGCACTGGAAGGCCAAAACCATCAGCTTCCGTTATTACCCCAGGACCAGCCTCATCATGGTTCCTCAGTACAAACAGGAGCTCAGTAGAGCTGATTTCTCAACAGTCTGGGCAAATACCCTTTTCCTTGAGTGGCACCCCTTTTTTCAGGGTCGGAGCACCAATTCCACAACACTCTCCCTGTACCTCAACTTTTAGGGGAAGTGGAGAGGGATTTCCCAGGCAAAGATGTAACTGCTTCCTGTAGTTATCATCTCTGGGTTACCTTTCTGTACTTTCACCTCTCCAAACCTGTGAAACTAATTATCCTTACTAAATACTTTGCTTGAAATAACTAATGTGATTTTAGTCTTCCTGACTGGAAAATTGAAAAAGTATATTGTGCAAATACTAACCAAAGCCAAGCTAGTATGCCTATATTAACAACAGAATGGGTACCCTATGTGTAAAAGCTCCACTAGAAATAGAGAGATTTTATATTGGTAATGCAATAGGAAAACACTACAGTTCTAAATTCAAATGCACCTCATAGAATGTTCTCAAAATTTATAAGACAAAGAGAACAAAGAAAGAACGAGGCAGATCCATTATAGTGGAAGTTTCTAACAAAACTCTCACAGGAACTGATAGAATAATCAAACAGAAAAGAAGTCAAGACTGAGATGAGTTGAACATACCGATTCAGAGTGGTAGTGGTCAGCAGAAGGTGATGGTGGAGAAAAGCAGTTGGACTCCTTCTCAATATCTAAGCAAGAGGTGATGAAGCCAAAGATTCAGGTTAAAGCCAATGCAGGTTCGGAGAAGTAGTAGGATTCTGAATCTGTTTTGGAGGTTACAAGTCTTCCTGATATCCAAAGTAGGCTGTGAGAGAAAGGGTCAAAGATGACATTTGGGCTAATGACAGAATCACCTTTAACTGAGCTGTAGAAGACAGTGTGATAGCAGGTTTGGGGGATATCATGGGGAGTCCAATTTGCACATTTGACTGTGAAATGCCCTTGATTTCTATATCTATGCCTTTTCCATTTCCACTTAAAAGTAGATCCCGATAGCTCTTGGGAGCTTATTATCTAGGACTTGTCTTGGATCATCCTTGCCTATCTCTCCATGATCGACCCTGTCTTCTCCTCCCTTCCTTCCAACGTTTCTGCTATTCCTGATTGCAGCTCTCCAGCATCTTTCTTACTTCTAGGAGTTTTATAGGCTCTCTTCTATATCCTCCCTCTCTTTGCCTGAATACTTAGGTTCACCTTTAGGCCAAATAATCTCATTCTCTTGGAATCCTTTACTGAAGTCCAATCCTCTGTGTCTTTTGTATACTGGACTCATCCCCATGATTACAACTGTTATGCCACTTATCATAATTGCTCATTAACTTCTTTGTTTCTCCCACTAAACCAAAAGCCCCTTCAGAGCAACTAGAAAAATGTAAGCACAATCTATTATAATAGTGTCATAAACAATGGTGTCCAATACATTGTTCAATGATAATAATAAAAAAAACTTTTGAAATAAACAAATTATCTATGTAAGGAAAAAATAATAATAACTATGATGACTTATGGCTCCCTGATGATTAGAAAATATGGCTTTAAGTATCTCTTTGTGTGCATCCTGGAAATTTAAATTTTAAGATACAAAGCTATCTCAAAACAATCGAAAAACAGAATAGAGGAAAGCAATCCTCAAGTTTCAGTATGATCCCACCAAAAGTCTAGGATACACATTAGCTTTTGAATTGAATACACCTTGCACTAATACTGCTATGCCATATGTAGGTTGCTAGTGATTGCTATTAAAAATACATAACATAAGTAGGAAATTATTACATAATACATAAGTAGGAAATTATTAATGTTTTTCACTTCCTTTTAGTTTCAGTGATGTGCAGTTTTTTCTTTACTCTCAAGCATATGAAAATAAGCAAGCTAATTATGAATAACATTGTCAGAAGCTTTTCTCCTGCAGAGAAATAAAAGATCTGTTTGTCAAATGGAGTTTGAAAGATAGCGCTTACTTTCCTGACAATGTTGGTTTTTAAAGTTCCTGGAGAAAGCATTTCAACGATGCATGCTGCTTTGACATTTTAAGTCACTGTGATCTTATCTTTCTGGCCACAGCCTCAAAATCTTCCCATCTGGCCATTAAACCCACTTCATCTTACAGAGGATAAGATTGCCAGCATGATTCCATCTAGCCAGCCAATTGTTCTCAGATTCAGAGAAGCAGTAGCTACCTATTTCCTTAGATGTGATAAAAGATAAATCTAAAACCAGACGAACAAGCAAACCTGAGTAGACACTCAAGGAAGGGGCCTGCACATCAACAGTCCTAGATTTGGAAGAAACCTTTAAAATAAGCTCTTTATATTTCCCCCAAAACAAACTGATCTTCCAATTTGATATGTTAATTTGTTCACCTAATTCCTAACTGTAGTGATTTATGTGGAGGGTAAAAAGCAATGACTTTCACCCCAAAATTAGACATAAACTTCTTTCCCTGAAAGCACATGCAGTTATGCTTCATAATTGTATTTCTTCATGCATGTAATTTTAAGAACAAATAAATGGATTGGATCACTCTAATCTGTGTATTTTTTTGTTACTCTACTCCAGGCAAGAATTACATGTTTAGCAATTACTGTGTTTCAAATATCTCCAAAATCCACCATTCTTGGGTGTTGGTATTTAGCTTTGTGTTAGAAAGTTCAAGGCAGGGAGGCTTGTAATGGAAGAAGTTCATCTCACAAGAACCCATTGCCAGAAAAAAATAGGTGTTCTGCTAAGCAAAGTATTTTTTCTACTGTTGCATTCATGCCCTTTTCAAACATCTCATTTATGAGTCCAAAGCAGCTATTCCAGCACTGTTTTGCAAGTCAGAGCTCAGCTATTTGCTCTCTCTCCCTACTCTTTAGAGATCTATTTGTTGTTGATTTTTTTCCTCCATAAAACATGAGAAGCATAATGCTGATATGTAACACTCATTAATTGGAAGATAAAGATCTTTAATTTTAAGTATGGGTTATTTTAGCAATACACACTATTTCTTATTCAAGGAATAGATGTTCAGTAAAATACATAGATCCACTGAAAGAGTGGGAGGATACAGGCTTTAACCATGAAAACTGTGCACATGGCAAGGAGGATGGGAGTAGGAATTTATTAATGTTTGCCCTAATGAACCTTTAGAGAATAACTGAAGGAGGAGAGACTGATCGAGAGAGAGAAACTAGCACTGAGCATCCCTCTATGTGGACCAAGAATTCTCTGTGCTCACATAAGCATAGATCATATTTCTCTTTAATTTGTTTTCTAATTTTACCCTTCAAGATATTTTTAACAGATTGCCTACAGTAAATTGCTTGGCCACTCTCAATTTTCTGCACCAACGTGATTGCCCATATTATAAAATAAATGGTAGAGATAAAATTTTAAATTATGTCTCGATGGTTTGGGATATGCTGTTTTTTTATCAACATTCATATTCCATTAGGCAATGCTTGCTAAAATTACTGAATTTAATTCAAAAATAATTGTAATTCCATCAAAAAGAAAACAAAAAATCTTCTTAGTTACTGAACCCAAAATTGACCTGTGTCCTGAATTAAACATCTCAGTCAAGTTGTACGTACCAAGGCCCGTTAAAGCAATACATGATCAGAGCTGTCATTTTATTGTGCCATATATAGCAAAGATCTATAGGTCAGTCATGGGACTGTTTGCCTTATATTTTCTGGAGAGGTGAAATCTCTTAACTGAATCCTTCACTTAATCATCCCCAAATCCCAAGCTATCTCTCCTGATCCCTATTTCGATTTAAACTAAAATTCATTTTCTAGTGTTCTGTGTAAGTTTGCTTCAGGCTTGACTTAGAGATTTATGAATAGCATTTACTGTTTGCTTGCTGACCACTTCAGAGGTTCCAATCCCCATGGGTGATTTCCACAGGCTGCAGTGTTGGGAGGTGGGAGGAGGTGGACTGGAGAATGATTTCATGCAGTAAAACACAGCACCCTCACACCTGAAGCCAAAGCAAATATTTTGAGAATGAAGTAAACTCTTGGATTCGAATAGCACATTTGGTATGAGAAGAGGATGCCTGAAACTTACAGCGTCTTCCAATATCCCTGCCACATTTCACCTCTGCAGAAAGTGCCCCTGTATTTCTGAGATGCAATGTGATAGTGGTGATGCAAATGGTGAGTCCTCCTTTTTTGTTGTTTTTCAGGGAAGGTTTCTGGATAAAATCCAATCTGATTTGTGTTAAAAAAATAGTTTTCTCAATTTCTCACTGGACATTTGTGTCCAGAAGTGGAGAGTGATGGCAGAGTCCTTAGTTAAGGAAATCCCTTGAGTACTTGTCACATTGAAAGAATGAGAGAAGCAGGCAGCAGTGGAAGGAAATTGAATTGTCCCAGTTAAGAAGTCTGAAACACAGCCTGCAGCACCCAGTGGGAACTCGTTATCCAAAAGGAAGAATGGAGAGACTTCAGTTGCTGAGGTTTAATACTCTGAAACTGTCAACATTGGTGATAAGGCTTTATTGGGTTTTTTGTTTTGTTTTACTTTTGTGTTTTGTTTGTTTGTTTTTAAGACATGGCCTCCTTTGGCTTCTGAGACTGACAACCTTGTTATTCTTCTTCCTACTTTTGTAGCCCTCCTGTCAGATTCCTACTGTTCATCCCATATAAGAGTATTACTCAAAGTGTTGTCCACTAGCATGAGAATCCTCTGGTTGCTAACCAGAATCCCTGGAAATAGAGTATGGAAAACTGTATTTTCTTGTACTACCTTAGTGGGATTCCAATAAACAGGAAAGTTGCTGTAAAAGTTTTGTCCCCATCTAGCACAGTGGCACACACTTGTAATCCCAGCAACTCAGGAGACTGAGGCAGGAGGATTCCAAGTTTGAGGCCAGACTCAGGAATCCAGTGAGGCTCTAAGCAACTATGTAAGACCCTGTCTAAAAATTAAAAAAAATAAATAATAGAAAGGGCTAGGGATGTGGCTCAGTGGTTAAGCACCCCTGAACTCAATCCCCAGTACCAAAAAATAAATCTCTGGCCCCAATGTTTCATCTCTTTCCGCTCCTTGAGCAATCACACACACAATGCTTTCTTCCAGCTACAACTTATATACTTATGAATCACAAATCTCTCCAGCACAAAACTTTCTCCTGGTCTACTTTATCAATATTCTACTATATATCCCACTTATTGTTCTATGTGATTTGCAACTCCCTATTATAAACACTAACCTACACACACAAAATAAAAGTACTTGTTCATAATTCACAATTCTTATTTCAGCTATCAGTGTTATCTACTGATTTCCCACATTCACAAAACTAAGAGTGATTCTAGACCATTCTGCACTACACTTAATTAAATACCAAGTCCAATTAATTCTATCTTGAAACTATCTCTTTAGTTCTATGTCTTAGTTCAGGGCTTCATGTATTTTCACTTGGCTTGCTGAAGTATCTTTCCAAATGGTTGCCCAGTCTTTGGCAAGAGACATCATAATACAGTAGGAAAAAATAAGATATGACTTCCTGTTTCTTTGATACAGGCATAGTGATTCAGTTCTCCTCCATCTAGGGAGTAACCACTAATGCAGTCAAGCAGATAAAGCACTTAGCACAAGACCTAGAAAGAAGATGAAATACTTGTTATTTGGACTTCCTCAAATACAAGCCTTCATACTATTTTCAAAATGACTCTTCTAAAATGCAAATCTTACCATGCATGATTCACAGATGGTCATGTCAGTCACCTGCTTGTGAACATCCAGCAACTGTTCAGACGAAGCCTAAAACTGTTAGTGTGGCATTCAAAGCCCTTCATATTCTGTTCCCCCTGCCATTTTTCCTCAGGCACCCTGACCCATCTTTGCACCCATTACGAATTAAATGCCATCAAGAATTTAAGAATGAATTTGATCAAGCAAAGTAAATTTATCTGTGCATGCATGGTAAGCGTTATCTTTGTCATCTGCTGCCCCCTGCCAGTCGCAAAAGAGAAGAGCCAGTGATGGCTCTAACTCAGAGGGACAGTCCACACCTCTTAGTAATTAATCCCTAATAATAATCTGCCTTGTATAAAAATGTGTTTGAACATCCACGGCTAGTTTTACACATAATTTTCACTCTTTCGAAGTGACAAAAAGCTTAAGAGCAGTGTGAATTTACAACTAGGCTTCCTAAACCATTGTCACTTCTCTGTTTAAGAAATCCTGTCACCAGCACATCAACCTTCATCAGAGTTCTGTATATTCATTTCATTCATGTCTACAGTCCTCACTTAGCAATAAATCTCACTTTTCTTCTTCTTTTTTTTTTGTGGGTACCAGGGACTGAACTCAAGGACATGCTATCACTGAGCCACATCCCCAGCCCTGTTTTGTACTTTATTTAGAGACAGGGTCTCACTGAGTTTCTTATCATCTGGCTTTTGCTGAGGCTGGCTTTGAATTTGCTATCCTCCTGCCTCAGCCTCCTGAGCCTCTGGGATCACAGGCATGTGCCACCTCACCCAGCTACCCAACTTTTCTTTACAGTGCACCCCCAGTCCTAGTCACATAAAGTCTAGCTTAGAGTAGAAGAAAACATTTATCATCTTTTTAATGGTTTTGTCTTGGGGGTTTGTTTTAAGAAGAGCTTCTGAAAGTTTCTTGGGGCTAAAGAGACTGCTATTCAAAGAGAAAGACCAAATCCCAGTGAGTCTGCAGACTTCTCTTTCCCACATCTATTGGATGCTGAGAACCTCTGTGTAGGAAGTTTGGTGACTCCTGTACACCATGGTGCATGTCACTGTCTTTATCATATTGTGGTTGAAAAAGATAGGCTAACATCATATATTAGTTGGTCTTTAAAATACCTTTGCTCATGCATTTGAAATAAGGATGGGATCAAATGAGATAAATACATACTTCTCATGCATAATTTTGATGATTATATTTAAAAGAATTCTAGATTTTCCTTACAAGAATGGATCACATCAAAGTCTGATCACATCAAAGGATGTTTTCTTATTCTGGTGATGTGATGATAAAGACTCACGATCCCTTTGTCTACTGATAATACATGTATTCAGTAATCCATCTTTCACAGCCAAATAGAAGTTCAGATGTTTTCTCTCCATAACATCAGTCTACCAAATGCTTACTTTTACTAAGCATTATTATATTTCATGCAACACTATTTCTGAAATATTAATCTTTGCAATTTACATTTCTTATACTCCCATCTTCTACCACTCTCTGATTAGAGCTGCCAGCCTAGTTTGCGCTCATTTCCTCAAGGGAATTATATGAGAAAACAGCAGGCTGGAGAAAAGGGAGTGTTATAATATATATCTTGAGTTTTGCGTTTGAAATAACAAATTCCTTAGAGGAATAAAGAAGCAAAGATAAAATATTTGCCGGTATCATATATTTTTAAAAGATTTTACACATTTCACACATGGGAGGAAACAGAAGGGAAAGAGACACAGAGAAGTTTATAAAGATACGGCTGAATATGGGGCCCAGATAGAGACTCTGAAAGCTTCCTCCCCAAGGAGACAACTGTACTGGAGATAAGTATGTGAAACTAAGAGCCATGAAGACCCATGGATCTTCCCTGGGAAGATTCCCTGCAAGGTGGCATAGTTAGATAATGGGTCTAGATATTCTGGGCACTATGCCAGTAACAAGGAATTAGAATGGTGAAATGATTCTTGTGTCCCCAAGTAAGGTCCAGAGCAAAGATGTCACCACAACCTAAAAGGACCAGGCAGATCAGCACAACAGACAACTCACCATGAACTTCAAAAATGAAAGACCAAGGTTCACCTGAGAGAACTAACATCCCACCACATAGTTTTTCACAACATCAGTTTTTCACTTTCTCAATCACTTGGGATTCTGTGAAACCTTTCTCATTTTTCCTCCTAGGATTTAGAGTGGAGGGTTCTAGAATTGAACCAGATTAAGTTTTTCCCACTCCACTGAAGTAGGCATTGTAAATAAACATTGGGCTGGGTTAGAAAACAAAAATCGAAGCTATTTTTGTAAATATGAATTTGCAGTCCTTAAAATTCATTATAAATTGCCCATTCATTTGAATATGTTAAACATGCTAGTTCTTTGTTAAGACTAATTACCATTAGTGTTCCCATATAATTTGTTTGTTATGATGGCCAAAATATTTATTGATAATATGCTTTATATATAGGACATTAAAGTTATGTTCAGTGAGATTACCTACATTGTAAATTCCTTGGAATATAATATATTTCTAATTTTTTATGAGTTTTTAGAGCGAGAACACACTAAAAAAAAGAGAAATGAACAGATTCATGAAGTCTATCAGTCTATTAACATACATTTCTCACTGAATATAAAAGGAAATATAACCAGCCTGAATGGCTTTTGATGATGAATATTTGAAATAAACATATAAGCAGCATTGCCACTGCTCAGAAAGCCATAAAACGAACTACTGGAGTCCAACCAAGTGATGCAATTTTCACATCCATATCTACTTTGACTTTTTTAAATGCTGGAAGTATTTCAAAGTCTGAGTCACTTATTAAGCTACCAAAAAATATGTTCTTCTAAAGTTCCACTTCAAAACTGATAATTAGAATAATACTCCACCTTCAATCACACCGCTAACTCTCGATCTCAATCTTCTCAGATGCCTCAAGATGATCGATGTGTTAGGAATGAACAAAAAGCTCAGGCAGGCTAGCACAGTTTGCAAGTAAGACTCACAAAGGCTGCCTTCTCTTTTCTAGTTTCTGACTCTTTTCTTGCACAAGGGGGAAAAGATCTATGTGACACATTTCTCAAGGATTCTTTTATTCTGTCACTTTTCAAGCAGAGAGAAAAAAAACACCTTTCTTCTTCCACTACTAATATATTTTGTGATTTTTTTTCCATCAGCTCAGTATCTCTGAAAATCTTGTGAAAGTCACTTTAGTGCACCCATATAGGAAACTTCATTTTCTCCTAAAATTGGAGAGAAAAGTTCATTTCACTAGGAAAATATGTACTTTATACATAGACATATCACATATATATTCATCTTTGATATAAACCCTCTAGGAACAGATATTTTAAATTTAAAATGAGAACAATTCAAGAGAGGCTGAGGTGTGAGAACATAAAAAGAAAAACTGTCTCCCAATTCGTATTTTGATGGACATCTGTACAACAACAAATAGCATGAAAATTCAAATGTTAAAATGAAAGCTCGATATTCACCAATGATATATCCAAACCATGGAAATAGTTAAGACTTACAATTAGGAATAGTTTAGTTAGCGCCACAGCAAAAACACTTTAAAATAATACTAGCATAAAGAGCAAAATGTGATGCTCTGGTAAGATATTAAGAGGAAGATATTAATAGTCTTGTAACATATGGATCTGGTCCTGTTATGAAGCAAGTGGCAAGGGGTAAAGACAGGAACAGGAAAATGTGAAAGCAATAGAAATTCAGAAGCTTACAATAAAGAAGAAAATATCTTTAAACTCATTGCTAAAAGCATACTGTAGATTTTAAAAATCTACAGGGAAGATCAACATATTTAGATCTTTAAAAGCCCATGGCTTCAAGGAGCACTGAATTCCCTTGACTATTTCGAAAGTCCTGTACTTTCATAGCTGTTTTTAAAACCAATACAATCAAAAAAATATTTTGTGCCAAGATTCAAATCTTAATTAGCCCTGTCCCTTTTAATTAGATGATACTTAACATCCCATTCATTTTTAATACTTTTTTTAATACTTACTGAAATATGGAGGAATACCTCCAAGATAAATTTTATAAAAATTTTATGTATTTTATAAAACAAATAATTTCTAATGGTTTGGTTTTGCTAACCTTTGTCTCTTTCCAATACATCAACCTATTATTCTCTTTGTAATATACTACTCTGAATATATAATTTGTAACTCATACAACCTAATGATATTAGGGGAAACCCCTTAACTCACTTTAATTTTTAAAGTAAGTTAAAAAGGTTCAATGTATTCAAATATTATTCTTACAAATTGCTTTTCAATTGCATGACTAATTTAAAACTGAACAACAAAGAAAACAGCAGAGTCGAGATGCTAAGTAACACTGGTACAAAAATTCTCTGTTCCATTAAAATAAGGAATGTATTGATCCTCCTTTCTCAAAAGCTGTACAAAGTGAATGCTTTAAAAGTAATCTATATCTTTTACTACCAAGTAAATTCTCTACCTATCAACTTATTAAGGTCTTACTGTTAATATCTATTATAAGAAAAATTCAATCCCTTCAATGCTTCCCAAATTTAATAGCACTATTTTGAAAGATTATGAAACACTAAAATTTTCTCATTAACCATACCGCAAGAAAATAAAAACTCAAAACAAAGAGAAGTCTGCTCATATCATTGGTAAAAATTAATATGAAACTGAAAATTCTAAATGTTTCCCCACTTACACTTAGCAAATGAAAGTAGTTAGTTGCTAAAGATACAGAGATTAGTCATCTCCTCATTTATATAAATCTTTCTCTAGGTAGTAGAAATAATACTTATGTATATTTAGAAGCAAAGAATATAAGAGAATTAAATCTATACTTTCAGCAAAATAACACATAAAATTCTAATTTTTCAGAGTGATTGCCCTAATTTTTATCAATATGTATCTTCAAATAACTAATGGTATATTAAAATGATGATCTAAAATCTTTTACAGGTTGTTTTTTTTGAGATTTTTTTTCCTAATAGTTTATTGTTCAAAGCACCTTGGTCATTTATACACAGTGTAGTATGTGTTATTCTTTTTCATTGACTATTTTGCAAGGCATTCTGTATAAGAATTCAGTTTACTCATAACTCTAAAGTGTTAATTTTTCTCATCTTGACAAGCAAACATAAAAGTCTTTTCTTATTGACTATTGAGTATTTTGATAGGAAAGAAAACATAAAAGCGATTACATGTTGCTTCAAGCGATTCTGAATCAGATCAGTTGTTCATCCAGACCTGAAAATCCCACAACTAAAGATGAGTACTATATATCTAGATGACAGACTTAAACACAAATGTTTGAAAAGAGTCAGTCGATTGAGATAGGACAACAAGCTATTGATATTGATCTATGCCTTAAATAAAAACAATTGCAAACCAATGGTAGGACTTTATTGTTACTCACAGTATTCTGAAAAACCTTTATCCAAGTGGAAATTCTGAAATGTAATCTTTCAGAATATATTACAATATATATATATCTCTAGAGGAGACCGATACTCAACTTACAATTCACATGCTAAGTAATGGGACTTACATCGATCGAATAAAAGCAAATCTACCCAGGTGGATAAGCAGTAATATTACATTACTAGAGCTACAACCGCTACAATTCACCCGATTTCCCAAGCCAGATACCTAGAAATTTTCTCAGACTTATAGTGGTCCATGGGCCCCTCCTTCCCTAACTCCCACAGATACACTGTCCCAAATACTACTGATTTTACCACCTTAATGAATCTCCAATCCACCCCTGTTTCTCAGTTTCCACTGCTCTTGCTTTGTTTGCATCCTCCTTTGCTTCTTGCTTGCATTACTGCAACTGTCTGATCTCCACGCCTTCAATTTCTACACTTGCTGGTTTATATTGCATCCTCAGCCTATATAATTCTTCCTTCTCTATGTCTTCTTGGTCATAGCCATCTATCTGGGAAATTTGACGGTTCAAGCAACTCTGTGTGGAAATGATCTCATATTCCTGAGAATGTCCATGGTGCCCTGTACATGAACCTGACAACTCTTCATTGCATGGTCAGATGTTTTATCTCCTTGATAAAAATGAATATAAAATAGAAAATTCTAAGTGTTTCTAGGAGGGTGGAGGTTGCTAGATAGTTATCTTTGCATCCTACGCAACTGGTACAGTGCCTGGGTCGTACCACTTAATCTATATTTATTGAAGGAAACACTGAATTGATTACACTGTTTTTCCAACATGAGATTTATGTCAAAATCAAGTTCAAAAGTCTCTCAGAACTACAGACTAGTTTAATAAAGAATGACATAAACAGTCTTTCAGTAGCCATCCATTTTTTGTCTTTAATTTTTTTAAAGTACTAAGTTAAAAGTCACAAAGCAAATAAGCACTTAACAATGTTTTTGGCTTTCATTTTCAGGAGCCTGTTCATAAAGAAAAGCACTTTATTTCTCAAATGTCGCTGATGGCCTCAATTCTGTATTAATTGAACCATAATGTCCTCTGTCTCTTCTCTACCTATTTTGCAGTATTTCAATATAACTATTCCTTCCTGAAGGCTTAAAATGTGTTAAAGAGCATTATGTTCCAGAAAGGGAACTGGTACAGGGCTAAGAGATCTCTGTTCCACTGCTGGATTTTTCTCATATAAACTTTATGATGCTAGCCAGCATGCTTCAACTCATAAGGTACAAGAAAAAACCTAACAGGATGACTACAAGAGTTAAGGTTTTTTAATTAGCATAATTAAAGCTCGCAAAACAGCAGTTAATTAATGGATAAATACATCAATGCATGTGAAATTTCATAAAATGCCTATTATCCCTAATTGATCTATAAATTTCATTCATTTTCAACTGAAATCTCCATATAACTTTCTGTGGGCCTAAGAAACTGATCCAAAAATTCATATCAAATAGACGCGATGACAAACAGCTAAAAGAATTTAATTGAAAAGTTTTAGAAAATTGACCCACCAGGTATCAAGACTAATTATAAAGCCATATAATTATGACAATTGGTGGTGCTTTGGGAATCAAAAAAAAGAGTAACAAAACAGAACAGAGAACTCAAAAACAGTTTTGCTTATATATGAACATAAATGTTTGTGTATTTTCATCTAGGAGTTTTACAATTGAACACATGGAAATATTAGATGTGTATTTCTACCATAAATTAAAACATAAGGACTGGAGATGAAGTTCAACGGGGCATCTACGAGGCCCAACATACAACAAAAGAAAATAATAGTAACAATAAATTCTTTAAAATACTAAAAGCAGAAGTTACAAAACTCCTAGTTGAAAATACACACAAATGTACTTATAGATTCTGATCAGGGGAGATTTTCTAAAATATGACTTTGAAGCACAAACCATAAAGAAAAAGACTATGAATTTTAATTGTTTTTTAAAAAATGTTCTGGGTAAGGTCAATAAGATGGCCAATTAAGAGTACCTGGTATATTTCCATCCACAAAAATTAAAAAAAAAAAAATTAGGATTAAAAATAAAGAATAAAATAACAACTATTTCTCTGGATGTTAAGCGGAGTGCAACAGTGATGTGACAGAGATGCCGGGGAGCACAGAGACTGAGGAGCAAACATTTACCATTCTGTCTTCCTAATTGAGACCAATCCTAAATGCCAAAGGGTAAAACAGATAAGCCCTATAGTGCCCACTAATGCCATAGACCCTGAAGTATTTGCTAGTGGAGGAAATTGCAGCCCTCATAGACTCTGAGCTGAGTTTAGAGAACATCCAAGGAATCTACTCCTCTGCATACCCCAAAGGAAGAAGCTAGTCATGAAGAGACCTTCCCCACCCATGCTCCTGCTGCACAGTGCTATGTTGAGACCCCACTCACCAGGGTTCCTCCAAGCAGCCAGTTCATCTGCTTCCGGTAGCCTAGATACCTCTGCATGGAAACCAGCAGGGTATCTCCACCCATCACATGCAGGTCCATGAAGCCATTGAGCTGCTAGGTGGCCCTTCTCAGCTTCTTGCAGACCAGCAAATTAGCCAGGCAATGTCTCCGAGTACCTTATCCCGCCAAGTCTCTGGGAAGCAGTTAGTCAGCGTTACCCACCAACTCATGGCTCTACAAAGCAGTCAGTCAGCAATTCCCACCCTCCTGGGGCCCCAGGAGCACATTAGGTAACCATTCCTGCCCACCTGAAATCCTGGGAGAAAGCCAGGCAGTCAATGATGAGTGGCTGCCAAACCACTGGAGAGCACCCAGGTGGATGAGCTTGGTATAATGGTCAATTTGAATTGTTGACTTGATTGGATTAAGAGATGTGGAAGATTAAGAAGTTTCTGGGTGTATCAATGAGGGTGTGTCCTGGAATGACTGGCATGTGGAATAATGAACTAAAGTGGAGACCCTCGCCTAAGCATGGGCAGCACTGTCCAATAGATTGGAGGCTTGAATGGAACAAAAGTTGGAAGGACAAGGAAGCAGGAGCACATGTAAGCTTAATTCTTCTTAAACAGATTCTTGATTACTGCTGTGATTACCTGAGGACATCAGACTTTCTCTCTGTCACTCTTCCAAAGCAGACTCTGCCAGTCATTCTCCAGGGAGTTTCCAGAAGCCTTTGGGTCTCGAACTGGAGTAATAGCATCCTTGATCAGTTGTTTTTTTTTTCAACCAAGAGATTTATTGGGGGGCTGCCCTAAGGGGAAGAAAAGGAGAGGCAGAGAGCAGAGAGAGGAGAAGAGGAGGGCAGAGAGAAAGAGAGTAGAGAGGGGAGAAAAAGAAGAAGAAGAAGGTCCTTGATCAGTCTTATTCTGAGGCTTCCGCATCTTAGATAGCGCATCTTCTGGTTCCTCTAGTTCTCCAGCCTGCAGATGGCCATTGTGGAATATCCAGCTTCTAGTTGTGTACGCTTATCTAATGAATCACCTTTTTGTAATTATCCCTCCTGTTGGTTCTGTTCCTCTAGAGAACCCTGGCTAATATAGTGGCCAAGCCCACACTCACAGGCCAGCCCCACCTTGGGCAACTCAGTTGACTGAATCTCCTGAAGGCATCTGCACAACCCCAAAAACCTGACAGAAGCCCTGCTCAAGTTTACCAGTGTGGCCCAGTCCCCCATGCAGCCCTCAGATGCTGACGGATGCCCTATTCCCACTACCATGCCAGTAATGCCTCACCTTTGAGTCTCACCAAAGTAGAGCCACTCCCATGTGACTCCCAGATTTTCTGCATGCACAGCCATGCATACCCTACCCAGAACTGTCAACAAAACTAACCACCTCAGAAAGCTGCATTCTAGCTGGTGGACTAATCCCCAAAAACACTACAGCTTAGGCCATTGGAACATCCCTAGGCACTGATGACATTGATTACAGCTGAATAAGCACTATAGACACTACACTACTGTCTCTGTATGGACCAAAGCCAACATAACCTACCCTATTGACACCCTAGGACACACCTCTAAGAGAAAGTCTTCTGAAAGGAAAGACACCATCTAGGTCCATGAAACTCAAATGACTTAAAATAAAATCAGTCAAAAGCAGTCTTCTCTGTGCCACATTATCCTCAAATTATCAAAAACAGTGTGTGGAAAAATATTAAAAACAAGGAAGAAGCATCAAGTTACATATCAGGGAATCTCTATTAGACTTCCAGTAGTACCAAAGACACACATAGGCTGAAAGGGAAGGGGGGAAATATTTTATGCAAATGAAAACTGAAGGTGAGAAAAACTAGCTATATTTGTATGTGATAAAATATACTGCATCAAAAACTATAAAAATAGACAATAAATATTATTGTATAATGATAAATTGATTAATCCAACAATAGGATACAACCATTATAAAATATAGGTACAAAGCCTGAACTTCCCTTCCAGTAATGATGCAATTCAAGGTACCTGAATAATAAGAGAAAACCAAACCTAAATTGATACAAGAAAAGAAATAATGAAGATCAGAGCAGAATCAATGAAATAGAAACTAAAAAAAATCTCCAGAAAAAGCTCAGTAAGGCTCTGTTGATTTGCTACATGGATGTACAATTGACTTGTTTTCTAATAAATTATGGGTTTGTCAGGAACTCTGTCAGGCACTTTGTATTTATAGCCTTTGGGGTGATCAATTCTAATACAATGTTTTATGTTAAACTTTGAATTAAGATTACCCATGACATATATTTAAACATAGCACTGCCCAGTATGGAGCTATTTCCCATGACTTTTGTATAAAAGGAATATGACTGACAGCTTTCAATTTTATTAATATTATAAAACATCAACATTTCAAATAAGGAATCACTGCATATCCATGGGACCATTTTTTTTTTCTATCAGTTTTGGACCATGTTTTAGTCAGCTTTCTTGCCTCTATGAGTAAAAGACCTGATCAGCACAATTATAGAGGAGGAAAGGTTAATTTGAGAGCTCATGGTCTCAGAGGTCTCAATCCATAGACTGTTGGCTCCATTCCTCATACTTCCAGGTGAGGAAGATCATCATGGTGGAAGAGTATGGCAGAAGGAAGCAGTTCACATGATTATCAGAGAGCAAAGAGAGAGATCTCCACTTGCCAAATACAAATATATACCCCAAAGCTATACCCCCAATGGCCCACCTCCTCCAACTACATCTCACCTGCCTTCAATTACCACTCAATTAGTTCCATCAGGTGATTAATTCATGATTGGATTAAGACTCTCATAACCTCAATCATTTTTCCTCTAAACCTTCTTGCATTGTCTTGCACATAAGCTTTTGAGAGATGACTCACATCCAAACTATAAAAGACCAAAATCTAAATCAAAAACAACTATAAAATGAATTGTTACTGTTTTTTTAAAAGTGCATGAAGAGTCAATGATAATCCCATCAAGCATGGTGGTGCACACCTGTAATCTTGGCTATTCAGAAAACTGATGCATGGGGATTACAAGTGTGAGGACAGTCTCAGCAATTCAGCAAGACTCTGACTCAAAATAAGACTAGAGTATAGCTCAGTAGTAGAGAGATTGCCTAGCATATGCAAAGCTCTGGGTTCAAAACCCCAGTACAAAAAAAAAAAGAAAAAAATGAGTAAAGAATAATACCACAAATTCAGGCTGCAAAAGCAAAAATGTAAAAGTGAAATTACAACAAACTAAGAAGTTTCTGTACAGCAAAGAAAACCATCAACCTACAGAAGAGGAGAAAGTATTTTCAAACCATTCCATCTCCAAGTACTTAATATCCAGAACAGACAAGGAACAACAAGGAGAACTACTGAAATTGTATGAATACATGAAAATTAAACAACATGCTTCGGAATGATCATTGGGTCAGCAAAAAATTTAAGAAAGAAATTTCTAGACGTATGAAAATGGAAACACAACATACCAAAATCTATGGAATTCAATAAAAACAGTACCAAGAGGGAAGCTGAGAGCAATAAGAACCTACATCAACAACTCAGATCTCAAATGTGGAATATAGGAAAAAACTGATCTGAAAGTAGAAGGGAGACAGAGAAGAGGAAGCGCATGGGGAAGGAAAAAGGAGGGTCAAGAGAAATTATCAAAATACATTATATATGCATGTACAAATATGCCACAATGAAACCCATTATTCTCCATAATTAATATGTACCAATAAAGCTCTACTCAAACAGCAAAAACAATAATAATAGTCCAAATTTAAAATAGGCAAATGACCTCAACAGATATTTCTCAAAAGAAGATATCCAAATGGACTAGTGTATGAAAAAATGGACATCACCAGTCATCAGAGAAACGCAAATCAAAGCCACAATGAGATATCATCACACTCAGAAAGCATATCAAAAGAGAAAAAAATAACCAATGCTAGCAAGGATGCAGCAAAAGAGGAACTCTCATGCCCTGTGGATATGAATGTAATAAAACCATTAAGGAAAACAATATAGCGGTTCCTCCAATCCCTAAAAATAAAACTACAGTGTGATCCAACAACCATACTGGGTATACATACAAAAGAAATGAAATCAGTGGATCAAAAAGGGATCTACACTGCCTCATTTATTGAAGCACTATTCACAATAGCCAACATGTAGAAGCAAACAAGTTACACATAGATGGATGAATGGATAAAGAGTTTGTATTCTATATATCCTGTGTAATATTATTCAGCTGCAAAAAAGAATAAAAGTCTGGCATTTGCAGCAAAATGGATGGAATTGGGGGATATTATGCTAATTGAAACGTTCTAGGCACAAGAAAACAAATACTGCATGTTCTCACGTGTAGAAACTTGAAAAGGTGAGAGGTAAATTAAATAACAGGCAGCAAAACACACTCAGGAGAAATGTGTTCTAGTCTTCTTCAACATGGTGGGGTAACCGTAGCTTATTTGTTGTACACTTTACCAAAAAAAACCTAGAAAGTTTAAAGCTTCCCAACAAAAAGAAATGATAAATTTTTGAGGAGATGAAAGTGCTAATTACCCTGATTTGATCATTACATGTTTCGTGCTTGTATCAAATCATCATATCACTCTCATAAATATTCACAATTACTATGTCAATTAAAAATGTAAGAAGCAATATAAACATATTATGCCTCACTTATCAAAAGACCACCAGACTTCTAGAAATGACTTCTAGAAATCTGTCTCGTAAATAAATAAATAATGTGGATCAGCAAACTTATTTTAATACATGTGTGTTCATTAAAGTATTTTTTATAATAGTGGATGCCGCAGTCTGGCTGGGCACAATCAGGAGCCACTTGTCAAAAGAAACTAACTTTATTTTTAGAACCACACACGCCAAACAAAACAGCCTCTCAGGAAAAACCCTCAGAGCCTCAACTGCCACCACCGGCTTTTCACAAGCCTCTCTCTCCCACACACGCTTCTCTCCACCTCCCACAATCCTCCTGCTCTTGAGGCCGATTGGCTGGGTCACATGGGCGGAGCCAAAAAAGTCCCCCAATGAGCAGCTCCGTGGTCTGAAAGGGCAGGGAAACAGCCCAATGAGCATCACCACAGAGGAGCCAATCAGCTAGATGTTTCTGGGGCCGAGGAGCCAATCAGCTAGATGTTGCTGGGGCCGCTGTGAGCCAATCATCAGCCGGCAGCTGGAAGTTTGCTGGCAGCTGGAAGTTTGCTGGGGCCCCTTTGGCTGTGGCTCTCAACATCTCCCCCTCTCTGTTTAAACAACAAGCATGTGGCTTAGGGACCGTGCCTGCCTTAGGTTGTCCAATAGTACATATGGTCCTTAGGTTGGTACCATTGCAATTGGATCTTACCCGTCACTGACTACCGGTCCAGTATACAGCCACACCTGTGGAGAGGTCTTTGTACCAGCGGGGGGGTGAGGTTCTTTGCCTCACCTCTGTTGGCCCCCAAATTTTAGCTGGACAATCATGACAAGCAGAAGGGAGGAAGATACACCAAGCCAATTGATGGCTCCTTTTGGAAAAATTGTACCACCAATGACATCATCAGCAAAAATACCCCAACACTACCACAAGTCGCTGCACCAACAGATAGTTCACAATGCATACAGGTGAGCTCACAATGTGTCCAGGCAAGTTCTGCAAGCAGTTCAGTGATGGCTATTGTAGAAGCTATAGATTGGTTTTATCTTTGACTTCACCAGCACTGGGATGAAGATAGGAATTCTGGCAATAATGGCTAAAGAAAAAATTATGTAACATTCCAGAAGGCACTAAAAGAAAACAATTTTCTTAACAATTTACATTGTCTTCACCAGCACTGGGATGAAGATAGGAATTCTGGCAATAATGGCTAAAGAAAAAATTATGTAACATTACAGAAGGCACTAAAAGAAAACAATTTTCTTAACAATTTACATTATCTTTAAGAGAATTATTAAATATAATGAAAAGGAAAGGTGAAAGTAAACAAACAGATCTGTTAACCTTCTTTTTTGTTTACATATTAAAACAATCCTCAACAGTTGTTTACCCAATTTAAATTAAACCATATAAATCACGTGAAAAAAAAATATATTTGGATCCATTTTATCATGAGCGCTCATCATATATGATATATGGACATACATACATTCAAACATATAACACAATACACAAGTGTGCACACATAATATAATACATACAACACATAACATTATAGTAAAGGCCTTATAACTTTTTACAGGTGAAATCTCCATTGCAATGTTTAAAAACTCTATAGTCAAAAAATAGAACTGAACAGCAAAACATTAACCTAGGTCTGTATGAGCTCAAAAAACAAAATAGAACTTCATGATATGGCAAAGGGCAATAATAAAATAGATATTGAAAAAAGCATCCTGGTTCTGTTGCAGATGTAAGAATAGCCAAACTGGAGTTTTGGATATCAGTTGTTATGGATTTGAGCCAAATCATCTTCTTTTTGGTCTGGAGAAATCGCTTTAGTTAATCTTTCTGGATTCCAAATCGGCTGCTGTTCTCCCTGTGGAAACACACAAACAGACCCTCGACTCCAGACAATTACTGGGTCAGGACCTTTCCATTGTCCTGTTAGAATATCCTTCCAAAGTACCTTGGGCTTATGCACATTTTTTGGACACATATGCCTTTCCGCAGCACTAAGTCCTGATGAATCCAAATTTTAAAAGTTTAGAGTAAAAAGGGTTATTTTAAGTTTATCTTTGGGGAATATATACCCCTTCCCAATTCCTTCTTTTTGCTTTAATAAGTACATTTTAATAGTTTGATGAGCTCTTTCAACTATGCCTTGTCCCTATGGATTGTATGGGATTCCTGTTATATGAGTAATGCCAAATGTTGAGCAAAATTGTTTAAAAGAGGTAGAAGTATAACCAGGGGCATTATCTGTTTTTAACTGTTTTGGAACACCCACAGTGGCAAAATTTTGTAAGCAATGAGCTATAACATCTTTAGTTTTTTCTCCGGCATGAAGGGAGCCCATCAAAAATCCAGAAGAAGTATCAACTGTAACATGCAAATATTTTAATTTTCCAAATTCTGGCAAGTGTGTGACGTCCATCTGCCAAATATGGTTAGGTATCAATCCTCTAGGATTGACTCCAAGATTAACTTGTGGTAAAAAGGTCACACAATTTTGACATTGTTTTATTATTTGTCTAGCTTGTTCCTTAGTTATTATAAAACGCTTTTGTAAAGTATTAGCATTGACATGGAACTTTTTATGAAAATTTATAGCTTCTTCTAGTGTAGAGAAAATATGTATGTCATGTGTAGTTTTATCTGCTAAATCATTGCCCAAACTAAGGGCTCCAGGCAATCCGGTATGTGCCCTGATATGTCCTATAAAGAATGGATCTTTTCTGTCCCAGATTAGACTTTGTATAGTGGAAAGCAAAGAGAAAAGAGTAGAAGAAGGGGAAATCCTACCAGCATCTTCAAGAGATACTATAGCATTAACTATATACTGACTATCAGAAAATAAATTAAATACAGAATCTTTAAACATCACAAAAGCTTGTAAAACTGCATTAAGCTCTACCTTTTGAGCTGATTGTTTGGGTACTAAAAATGTAAAAGTTTGATCAGGGGTAACTACTGCTGCTGTACCATTATTTGACCCATCAGTGAATATATTTGGAGCATTCATGATAGGTGTTTTTCTTGTCATTTTTGGAAAAATTACAGGATGCAATGACCAAAAAGACAATAAAGGATTAGATGGTAAGTGGTTATCAAATGAAACATTAGATTTGCACATGATTATTGCCCAAGTATTTAACTCATTAGCTAACTCATCAATTTGATTCATAGTATATGGAGTAATAATTTTATTGGGAGAAATTCCAAACACTCCCTTTGCTGCTTTTATTCCTTTGAGTATTAATTGTCCTACAGCCTCAGGATACCTAGTAAGAATAGTGTTAGGAGAATAAGATAAATGTATCCATAATAATGGACCTTCTTGCCAAAATACTCCTGTAGGAATATTTTTTGTTGGTAGTACAATAAATAATAAAGGCAAACTTATATCAATTCTATCCAAATGCATATTTTCCATATATGTTTCAATGATTTTTAATGCCTTTCTTGCTTCAGGCGTTAACATTCGGGGTGAATTTGGATCTGATGGACCTTTTAGGATATCAAATAAAGGTTCCAACTCTCCTGTTGGTATACCTAAATAAGGCCTTATCCAATTTATGTCTCCTGATAACTTTTGAAAGTCATTAAGTGATTTGAGTTGATCTACTCGTATTTGAATTTTGGGTGGACGGACCATGGTTGAGGATAATAGAACTCCTAAATAATTAATTGGAAAATTTAATTGTACTTTATCTATTGCTATCTCTAGATTATAATTTTTTAATAAGTTTGTAAGTGTGGCATAACATTCTAGCAATGTGTTTTTATCTTTGTGTGCTAATAATACATCATCCATATAGTGAAATATTTGTAGTTCAGGATTTTGATTTCTAAGTGGCTGGATTACTTTGTTAACATAAATTTGACACATAGTTGGGCTGTTAGCCATCCCTTGAGGGAGTACTTTCCATTCATATCTCTGATCAGGACCTTCATGATTCAGTGCAGGGATAGTAAATGCAAAACGTGGACTATCCTCAGGATGAATTGGAATTGAAAAAAAACAATCTTTAATATCTATAACTAAAACATACCAGGTTTTTGGCAAAGCAGACAACTGAGGAATCCCTGATTGAGCAGGTCCCATAATAACCATCTCATTATTAATGGCTCTTAAATCTTGCAATAATCTCCATTTACCAGATTTCTTTTTGATGACAAAAATGGGAGTATTATGGGGAGATACAGAAGGTTGTATATGTCCTTCTGCTAATTGTTGTTTAACCAGGTCATGGGCTGCTTGTATCTTTTCTTTAGTCAGGGGCCACTGAGGAACCCATACTGGTCTTTCTGATTTCCAAGTAATTTTTATTGTCTCAGTGGCCCTTTCTGAAAATCCAACCCATGTCTTTCTGTTCCTTGATCTATTTGTATTGGTGCTGCTATACCTTGTTCTTGTTTTTCTAATCTTTTTCCTTTCCTAAAACCTTGTCTAGTCATAATAGTGGGTGCATTTTGGTTGATGTTATTTGTTAATGTCAAACCTAATTGATCTAGGACATCTCGTCCCCATAAATTTACGGGAAGATGATCCAATACATATGGCTGTATAGTTCCTTCACATCCTTCAGGATCCTTCCAATCTAATACCATTGCACTTCTATGGGGATTAGTCGCCACTCCTAGGCCTCGAGGCATTTGAGTGGCTTGTTGTAATGGCCAATTTTTTGGCCATTCTTGACGAGAGATGATGCTAAGGTCTGCACCTGTATCCAGTAGTCCATTAAATTCATGTCCTTGAATATTTAGTTTTAGCATGGGGAGAGAATCTAAATTTAAAGAAAGCATAGCCCAATCTACACCTGTGGAGCCTAATCCCTTGGAACCTCTTTCTACAGTACGACTGGAAAATTTATCATGTAGGCTGGGTATTATTAGTAACTGTGCTATTCTATCTCCTGGTGAAATTACTGATATACCCTTTGGAGAACTGGCTATAATTTTTATTTCACCTTCATAATCGGGATCAATTACCCCAGGACTTATCATAAGTCCTTTTAGAGTAGAAGAGCTGCGTCCCAATAATAAGCCTACTGTTCCTTTGGGAAGAGGTCCTTTCACCCCTGTGGGAATGATTTGAACTCCCATCTCTGGAGTTAGTACTGCTCTGGCGGAGGCGCAGATGTCCAACCCTGCGCTCCCTCTGGTTTGTCTGATGAGGGATCTGATGGACAATGTGTCCTGGGCACTACCCTGATGGGGTTGCTGGGTTCCTCCAGTGCTCCGTATATTTGTGGTTTTGGGGCCCGGAGCATTGGGCCCCCCTGTCCATTTTTTGGCAATGGAGCCCGGTGCCTTTCTCCACGATATCGTGGATAAACACCTGGTCCTTGTTCGTTTTTTGATAATGGAGTACCCTCTATGGTGGTTTGAGAACGGCATTCATTAGCCCAATGTCTCCCTCTACGGCACCGTGGGCAAATACCTGGTATTCTACTCCTTTGATACCTAGTTTTGTTAAACCCTCCTCCAATGGGGCAATTCCTTTTAAAATGTCCTGTTTGTTCACAATTGTAGCATGTTCTTGACCTGGCATCTAAAGCCTGTTTTACTGCAGATGCCACAATTTGCCCTTGTTCATTAATGTCTCTGGCATCTAAAGCCTGTTTTACTGCAGCTGCCATGACTTGGTCTTGTTCATTAATGTCTCTACATAATTTAATATATGTGTTTAAATCTTCATGTTTCCATGGTCTAATGATATCTCTGCACCAACGATTCGCTTGCTCATAAGCCAGGTGTTTTAGTAATGGCATTGCTTGTTCTGTATTCCCAAAAACTCTGGTAGCTGTTTGAATAAGCCTATCTACAAATTCAGCATAAGGTTCATTAGCTCCTTGTATTACCTTAGATAATTGACCTTGTAAACCTCCATGTCCTTGTAAAGTCTTCCATGCCTTAATTGCATCTGCAGCAATTTGTGCGTATACGCCAGGATCATATGCAATTTGTTGCTGCTGATCCTCATAAGGTCCCTTTCCTAACAACATATCTAGATTTCTCTGAGGATAACCAGCTGCTGCATTTCGCCTAGCTGTCTCCTTGCAAAATTCCTCATTGGCAACCTTCCATAACAGGTATTGTCCTCCATTTAGCACAGCTTTACACATATTAGCCCAATCTGCTGGCGTCATGTTCAAGTTGTTAATGGATTCGACCATGCTTACAGTGAAGGGTGCTTGAGGACCATAGGTTGTTACAGCCTCTTTTAGCTGCTTCACTGTTTTGAAATTTAAAACTTGGTAAAATCGCTGCCCTCCTGCCTCAAATACAGGGCATGTTAATATTTGAGATCTTGTCTCAGGATCCCAACTATCAACTGCGGGGGTTGGGGACCTCCCAGCATATGGAGGTGGCCTTGTTAGTTGGATACTTACGTCCTCTGGTGATAGAAAGGTGTTAGTAGCAGTCTCCTGTAGAGGTGGTGCTGTTGGTTGGACACTTACACCCTCTGGTGATAGAAAGGTGTTAGTAGCAGTCTCCTGTTGTAACTTTCCCCCTGATGGCTTTTTCTGTTTTACACTTTCTTTCTCTGTCTGACTAGCTTGAGAGGCCTTCTCTTTTACTTGAATCTTTTCCTCTGTCTGACTAACTTGAGAGACCTTCTCTTTTACTTGAATCATTATGTCTTCTTTTTCCTCTACCATTGTCTGAACTGAAGGCTTTGGACTAAGCAAACAAGATATGAACGTCCACAATGGCAATGTGCCAACTGGCAGAGTCCCTGGGCTTTTCTTTTCTATTCTTTTTAAATCTTCACCATGATAGTTCCATTGTGATATATTTAACAACTCCTCCTTAAAAAGCCATGGGCTACATTTTTGTATTGTATCAACGTATGCCCTGATTGTTCTTGATTTTACTGAGATGCCTCCTTCCTCTAACAATTTACTTAACACTCTTTCAGTTTGTTTTTTACTAATTTCTGATCCCGTATTTCTACTATAATACAACCCAACAAGATAACGCCTAACAAAACTGAAACTGAGTGAAACAAAATTGGAACAACACAAAATCATTATAATAGCCTCCTGAAATGTCCATCCGTCCTTTCTCCCTATCTGTTCCTCAGATGTGAGTGGTTTTTCTTCCATCTTACACATCTCCAGGGATAGGCAACTTAAAACAAAAGTGAAACAAAATAACAAAAGAATAATCTTAAAATGGCTACCCATCCTCTCGCCCTGCCCTCAGGGGCGAGCAGTTCACTTACCCTCAGTCGCTCCCCGTGCGAGCCACCAAATGCCGCAGTCTGCCTGGGCACAATCAGGAGCCACTTGTCAAAAGAAACTAACTTTATTTTTAGAACCACACACGCCAAACAAAACAGCCTCTCAGGAAAAACCCTCAGAGCCTCAACTGCCACCACCGGCTTTTCACAAGCCTCTCTCTCCCACGCACGCTTCTCTCCACCTCCCACAATCCTCCTGCTCTTGAGGCCGATTGGCTGGGTCATGTGGGCGGAGCCAAAAAAGTCCCCCAATGAGCAGCTCCGTGGTCTGAAAGGGCAGGGAAACAGCCCAATGAGCATCACCGCAGAGGAGCCAATCAGCTAGATGTTGCTGGGGCCACTGTGAGCCAATCATCAGCCGGCAGCTGGAAGTTTGCTGGCAGCTGGAAGTTTGCTGGGGCCCCTTCGGCTGTGGCTCTCAACAAGTGGAAGAGTTTCCAGAGAAGCCCCTCAAAGCCAGGAACAATATGATAACAATCAAAACCCTGGACCACCCAGGACTCTATTATCCTATTATCATTAACCACTTCCCACCCTTCCCATTGGCATGTGGAAGAAGAGATGAAAGATGCCTCTAAAGGGATTTCTTTGTAGAGAATTTTCAGTGACTTAGTAAACAATACCCCTTCATGCTCTTTATAAAAAGAAAAATCACTGGTAAAACTCAACATATGTCCTTTGAAGCACATAGAGACTGGTGTCTGACTTGCTCAAAAAGTTCAAGTAGAAGGGACTGACTGGTGTCCAAACTGCAAGAGAGAAGGCTTTGATGGTAATTGCAGTTTTGAACATTGTGTATTTCTAGTTCCTATAGTCTGCAATGTATCTCCTCAAGATATACGTCGAGTCCCCAACCCCAAATACCTTGGAAATGGGGACGTTTTTTAGAGTTAAAACGAGGTTGCTAGAGTGTGTCCTAAACCAGCATGACTGATGTCCTCATAAGAAGAAATTCAGACACAGATACCCTCAGAGGGAAGACCAGATGAAGACATAAGGAGATGACAGCCAGCTGCAAGCTAAGAGACCTCAGCAAAAACAAACCTGCAAATACATTGATCTTGGATTTCTGGAGTCCAGCACTGTGAGAAAGTAAATTTGTGTTGTTAAATCTCTCTGTGGTACTTTCTTACAGCAACCTTAACAGACTCACTCTGGTGGTCCAGAGGCAGACCACATGGAAGTAGGCTATTTAGGGCTTATGTTAACAGGTACTCTACCTAAGAGGATTAGTATTCTCCAAGGATAAAAGGATCACAGCAGCAAGAGTGGGAGGGGAACAGGAAGCTGCTAATAAACAAGGAAGTTGACTTTGAGTACTCTGGTAATGACTTTTTCTAGTAATCCATGAAAGAATCCCACAAGAGAAAAGGCCTGTCCTCTGCTGCATCAAGGGAGCACAAAATGCCAGGTTATATCTGTGCAAACTGAATCCAAACTTTTCTGTCCTCTTCTGTCTCCTGCCCCGCTAAATTCCTAATCCTAGGTAGGGGCACAAGTGAAATTACCATAGAGCAAAATAAGACAGAACCTAAAGAAGTCAATGCAACACCCTTTCTCTTTATGAGCTGTCCAGTCTGCAGTAAGCCAGATCCCAGGAATGCAGGAGCCTGGAATTTAGCAAAGACTGGAGATGCGCAAACAGAGTAGGCAGGACTTTTTATAGCTATCAATGGAATATAATGGAAAAATGTAGGATAACCGGGGAATAAATTCACAAGTGAGAAAGACTGAGGGGATTTTCCACTGGAACTGAGTAAGTCCATAGCTTTAATGCATCTGTTACAACAAATTGAGAGAAACAATACAGATGACTAATACAAGGGATTTATTAAATAATTAATGATTCAAACCAACATCTACTCCAGCTTAAATTACTACTAAAGGTAGATCCTGACCACTCTGCCTCCAAAGTCTTCTCTTCGTTTATATATTTATTCATTTTTTATTGACTTAATATATGGTTTTCCTACATGTTCTATAGGGCAGGCACTATGTAAGTCTCTAGTAACATAATAGTGAACAGAATCATTGACTTTAAAACATTACAGGTGGGAATGATTGCTATTACTTTATAAAAGATGAAACAAAATATAAAATAAGGCATTTGCTCAGTCCTCTGGGATAGCAAGAAAGTCTGCTCTCAAATCCAGGTTTGATAAAAATCAAACCCTACATACTTTCCATTATTATAATTTGATTAGTATTCCCTGTGAAAAGTTATCATAATTCACTATTAGCAGAACCTTTCTATATTCTAGTATTGAAAGGCTGATGAAATCCTTTCTGTGTTCTAAGCCATTAGCTGCATTATGTACCTCAGGTATATAAATGCTCCCCAGGATCACAGTCTCATCATCTTTATAGTAAGAAAATTGCTAAGGCCTCCTCAAACTCTACTTGATAAGTCTTAACAACTAAGTTGTAAAAATCTGACAAATTGATGCAAATATTAATGTCAAACATTTAATTTGTACGGTACGGCTGCTGGGCCCAGAATTCACTAGAACAGGCAGACTTAACAGAAGTTCCTATTCTCAACATAGTAATATAAAATGAGAGTTGAAGTTACATTAGGTTAAAATTTTAGAACCAATATTAAGTAAGATATATTATTATTTCCTTGTGGCCCATTAAAAACATGAAATTACATTGACTGCATTATTCTAAGACTATTAATATGAAAATTATATTTTGTCTTTAGCCCAGAATAATTTTGGTGATTATTGTGCCTCTGCAAACATTCTTTTCAAACTCTAAATGTATTTTATTATTATGGCTCCAACTATGTTATGACTATCAGTTCTCTACAAAGAGTAATTGAAGATCTTGATTACTAAAGAGGTAACTTTTCAACTATTTTTATATATACCCATTGTTATTCTCTGGGGCCTATATAAGTGACACATTAAGTACTTATTGAAGGTCTTTTGCTTAGAATAGATAGTTATGCTTTTGTTCTGTTGATGATCTAAGCATGTTATTAAAAAAACAAAAACCCAAACTATTTATGGAACAAATTTCTTCTTTCAAATCTCTGGTCCCCTCCCTGTCTTATGGAATAAAGCCAATAGTGCATTCTAATAGCTATTCAATAAATAATATTAAATAAATTAATAAATAGGTAGCCCAGAAAGAGAATATTATTCTAGGGAACACGGGTTTATCCTCCAATTTAGTACTGCTGGTTTAAAGAAATGCATTCAACCTTTATATTCTGTATTCATTCACCAATCCATTAGTTCATTCAATAGTGTTTACTCAGTATCAAAACTGTCTTCTTAGCTCTAGAAATATAGAACAGAATGAAATAAATTTTTTCCTGGTCTAAGCAGGTTACTCTTAAAATATAGAAATATAAAAACACACTGTTGGCATTGCTATAATACAAGTATGTATGTTCCAAAAGGATGGCTTTCTAATATTGCTTCTCTGAATATGAGGAAATTTATAAGAGACAAGGGAAGAAGTAACTGAGCATGCTCTTGGAAGATGGGGAGAATTTCTTCCATGAGGAAAATGGAAAGAAGAATTCTAGACAGAAGGAAGAAAGAGTGCAAATATAGGGTATTGTCAATCAACCACCAGTGGTCAGCAATGAAAATCTGAACTCACCTAAAGTTTACCTGCTGCCTAGTATATTAGTCTCTTTGCGCTTCCATAACAAAATACTATAGCCCAGGTGATTTAAACAATAAAAACTCCTTTTCACACAGTCCTAGAAGGTAGAAATCCCAAATCAAGGTGCCAACTGATTCAGTTCTTGATGAAGTCTCTCTTCCTGTCTTGTAAATAGTCGCCTTCTCATCATATCCTCACATGTGAGGAAGAAAACCTTCTCACTCTCCCCCTCAGCTCTGTCCTCTTCTCCTCTTTATCCTTTATGCTCTTATCCTCTTTCTTCTTCTTTTTGTTCTCCTTCTCCATCTTCTTCTTCCAAGGCCACAAATCCTATCAGATTAAAGCCTTGTTTAATCTTAATTAACTTTTAAAGGTCCCATCTTCAAATTTTCTCACATTGGAGATTAGGAAGTCAACATATGAATTTGGGCACCTAATTCATTCCATAGTACGTAGGATGGGAGTAAAGACATAGATACTATAGCAACAAGTGAAAACTGGGGTCAGATTGTGAAAGATTCAGGTTGAATTTTAGCTAGGTAGATTTATTGGTTAGATAGGTTTGGAATGACTGAAAAGATTTAGAGGAGAATAAATCCCATTCAAAAGGCATAAAAATAGAGTAGGGAGTGGAACTTAAGGAGATACGAAGGAGGGAAAGGCAGTGGAACTATATATCAAGTGCATATAGTTTATAAGAAAGAAAGTGGCATTGAGAATCATACTCAGGTTTCTCAGATTGAGATGGGAAAAAAATCAATGGTGATGCTTTGAAGGGAAATACCAAATGCCAGTCAGGAGCAGATTTGAAAGACAGAGAAAGAGATGTTGAACAAGTCAGAATAGCTATGAGCTATCTTTGACATAGAACAGTTCAGAATATCTAATAATCAACTAAAAATGCTACTCTGGTGATCCTAAGAAGAGAAACAAAGATGGAATCCTAGGAAACATTTGTCATATACTCAGAAATAGAGTTGCAAGGAAACTAACCTAGAAGTACTAGAGGGTAGAAAAAGACCCAAAGAGAGAGCTGTCATGAAAGCCACATGACAGCACATTCATTAAGTTCTTTATTTCAGAGAGCATTGGTAAATTTTCTGCAGGGAAGGTTCCATCAGAATGATGGTGGCAGAATTTCTATGCGGGTGGAATCTACATCTATCTTATTCACCACTATATCACCATTACCAAGCAAAGTGTCTAGCATAAGTATCCATGATAATAGAGTTAAATAGCAACTGAGGAGTGATTTAGAAAAGACAGAGAGGAGATGAAGATCATCCAAGTCCTGAAGTGGAATAAGAAAGAAAAAATCATACAGAGACAAGAAAGAATTAAAGAAACTTTCACTTTTTTAATTTAGAAAAGGATAAGAGAAACTTAATTACTTTTACAGAGGATAAGAAGCCACTGGAAATGGAAAAAAGGCAGACCTAATAGGTCAACACAGTTAAAATAACCCTCATCTGTGTCTGTTTCATCTGAAGACCAAGAAAATCATAGACAAGGAAAGGTATTGAGGGATTATCTAGTAATCTATTGCAATCAATAAGCAACAACAATAACAAAATAGCTAACATGTATTAAGTGTTAATAAATGGGTTTGGTTTTTGTGATTAGATGTCACCTTAAATGCAATACTGTTTCCATTATGCATATAAAGAAACAAAAAATAATTAGGTAGCCTATCCCAGGATACAAGGCAAATATGGAGCAAGATGGTCTGAAACTCAGCTTGAGGCTTCACTGTCTGTGCTTGGCTGCCTTAAAGTGAAAAGTCAAGCAGAGTCCAACAGGCAGGTGCTTTAGTGAAAGGCACCCTTGCAAAATAGTTCATTTAATAGGAAACACAGGAAGAACTTATTTGAACACTAATCACAATTATCACTCCCCTATAGATAGTCTACAAACAGCATTCGTGCCTACCTGGTCAAACACCTTTGAACAATATAATAATATAAAACATATATCATCTCTTAACATCTCATAATCTAGAATAAATGTCTGTTTATTCATCAGCAGGGTAGATGAATCTGAGTTGATTTCAGAATACAAATTTCTCAGCCAAAATTTTATTCTAACAACAAAAGAATGACAATATCTGACAAAGGTCAGCATCCCTAGATTTATGACAAATCATTCCTACTATATAAAATTGATTAGTGAGTCAAATTGAAGAAGAGCTTAGTCAAAAATGCTACTAACAACAGATTAATCTAGTGTATTTGATGGTATCTTTTTATCACATAACTGCTTTGTAGAAATTCTTACTGTCTTTCCATGAACCAAAAAGAGTGGAAAGAAGATTTTTTTTAAATGGAAACTATAGGGTCTGTTTTGTTCACTAGAAGTTTTCACAGAGTTATTAAATGTATTTAATGTTTTTAATGTACTATAGTATAGATCTCTGAAATCAAGGTAGATGCTTATTTCCCACATCTCTCATTTTCAGGATGAAAAGATTCTATGAGATTTTACGTCCTTTGGTGACAGTGACTTAGCGTTGACAGATTTGAGAGAAGAAGCTGAGCAAGTTTAGCCTGTGTTCTTCCTCTATCCCAAGGTCTAGCTGCCTGCAGAATGCACGTTCTGTTTGCCTTCCCCATGTTTGATACCTGTGATTCAACTGCTTCCAAGACAAGAGGCCTGCCCTTGTCCAGAAACATCTGTACTGGATGGGTGCGCTTGTCTAATTTAGAAAAGAAGTATTATTAAGCTCCATTTGCTTCTCACAATAATCTATGACCTTCAATAACAGCCTCACCAGTATTAAAGTTGACATATTGACCCCTATTTACCTAATTCCTATATGTAATTCTCAAATGGTTATAAACTTGGATGAAAGAAAAGGGTGTTATTTATTAGGTCTCTAAAAACTCCATTTTAAAATTGAGAGAAACAGAATTTGTGGTTCAAGTGATGCTTCAAATGCAAACTTTAGCAAACCCAAGGGGACAGTGGGCACGTTTACAAGAAGTTAATTAATAGGCATACATATGGCATTGGAAGCACTTGGCAGAAGCTTTGTGTTTGAATATACTGCAGAGCAAATCCACTGTAAACAATGTTGGTTTAGTTTTAAAAAAAAATGTTTTAATGAAATTTATTCTTGGTAAGCTTTCACATCAATAGCTCTAAAACAAATAAGCTCCATTAAGAAGGTACTTGCCCCAAATTATTCAGATGAAAGCAGGCAAGATTTTGAGGACTATTATAAAAGAAATAACATTCACACAATCTTTATTGTCATTCATTCTCTCTGTTATCTTGAAAGTGTCCTCAGTTAGAATTGTAGACCATACTGTATGAACAAATTACCTGGGTTACCAGGTTCTCTAATAACCATGAACCCAATCGTTCACTTAGGACACAGGTGTGATGCTCAGAGAATTTTTTTCTCTTTTTCTGGCAAGATAGTTTGAGTACTGATTTTCAAATACAAAGATGACAGTTTTAGTACATTTCTTTCTTTTTTTTTCCCAAGGAATTTAACACACATATTTCTCAGGAAAAAAAATAAACAGGTTAACCCGAAAGGCAAAAAAAAGAAAGAAAGAAAAAAGAAAATCCCCCTATCTAAGCTGTCTGTTTTTTTCCTGTACTTTGAGAAGCTGCTTTATCTTTCTGGAATCCCTAATGTGTCCATCTCTGTGGTACTTTCTTGCCCTTCTCTCTCCTCTGTCTTCAATTATGTGTGAGACTTCCCTTAACAATCATTCTTGACGTTTCTGTCCCTCTGCCTACATTATATTCTCTCACCTTTCACGATTCCAAGTTTATCCCGAATCAGTTGCCTATATTCATAGCCAATTATAATTCTCCAGTTATAATTCTTCTACTTTCTTCCCAGGCCTTCATTGTGTTATGTTCTATACAAGGAGGATGCTTAAGAACTATTCATTAATTATTATAATTTTATTCTAATCTATCCATAGTGTGACCTAAAATAATGTAGGCTAATTATATCTCAACATGAATAAGCCTCCTATTTTCACATTTGTCATTCAATTCAATTTTCCTGACTTTCCCTTAAACTTCCTGTGAGTAGCTTTTTCCCCCCTTCCCCAATGCTCCGTTTGTTTGTTTGGTAATTTAATTGCATTATATCTTATCTTGCCTTACTAAATTATTTCAAATGCAGGAGTCAACATAGAGACACAAAGGTTAAAAAAAAAGCGACATCAGATTCTTGAGCAAATAAAATTTATATATAAACACCATGAAGAAATGGTAAATGTTTGAAGATATATGTTTGGAACACTAATTGAAACATTATACAAAATATTCACATAGAAAAACATTATAGGGTATCCCATTAACATGTCCAATTTTATGCTTTTATGTATCAGTTAAAATAAATATCACTTCAACAAATAAATACATAGGTAACATTAAAAATCATATTAATAAACATTATTAATTTAAAAATTTTTATAAAAATTGCCGCATCTAAAATGGTATATGGCACCAAGTAGGCACCTCATGGGTGTTTGAATACATACTGCTCAGCAAAAATACTCAAGGAATTGTTCATGTTCATTTTTCTGTGTGTATTCTATTTTGTATCCCCAGCAATAAAAACTACTCATAACTAAATCAAAGCTCAAAGGAAAGATAAAAGCAAGTTTTTTGTGTGTCTGCATAACACCAAATATGAAAGTATTGTGTTAAAGAGGAAAAAAAAATACCTAACATGCCTGAGATAATTTCATCATTACCTTCCCTACTATCCTGCATCAGAAGAGACCAGACTTCTCCGCACTTAGCAAACATGGCAACCAGACTCACCAAGGCAAATTGGTACGTGGATGCTCTCTGTTTCCAACAGGGTCATTATTGGTTCATGAAGCAGGAACAGGGTTATTTGCAGGCCACAGAACAATCTGATTACTGACTAAAATGGGATTTTCGGGTGAGAGAATTTGTCTGCCAAAAGAGGAAGATCAGAATACTGAGTAAGAATAAGATCAGAATACTGAGAAAGAAACCATATAAAGGAAAAGGAAAATAATTATCTAAATAATCCAGGCCAACAAATATTTTTGATAAAAAAAGGAAATTTAGAATCTGAAGGCCAGGATTGGCTCTCTATAATCAACAAAGGTAAGTATTCAACTTCTAGGATCATCTAGAAAAATAAAACCCAAGTTTCTGTTTCCAAATGAAGATCCTGGTGAAATTTAGAATCTTTACAAATTTACAATAATTATCAAAATAATTTTTTTTCATGCTTAAAACTCCTTTAACATCCATGTTTGTAAATACCTACAGGATGTAAATACACCATAAAAGCAATATCCATTTATTCAGTATATATTCACAGAGAATCTCATCTGTGCAAGGTACTGTGCTGGGGAGACATAATACAAGTGGATAAGACATATGCTCCACCTTTCAGTCAAATAGAAGGAAGTGGCCATGCTCAGAAATAAATTTCATAAGAGAAAGATAGATTAAATTTTCTAGATCAAATAAGGGAAGGTTTTCTGGTTTACCTTGCCACATCAGTTGGAGAGGCGGAGGAGGCACCATGACAAATGAAAAGAACATTAGATTTGTACAGGATCTTTAAAAATGATAAGGTGTTGAACCTGCAAGACACGGAAATGGACACTCTCAGAAAAAAACAAAAAAATGCTCAAAGGAAAGGTGGTAAAAGAGAACATGTGTTTATTTGTTCTTCAAGAGCCAAATTCACGTGCAGGTGTGTGATGGAAAGGAGTGAGCATGAGCCTGGAGAGGTTAACTGGATCCATTGTGCAGGACCTACAATCCAGTGCCTTCCATTTGGACATTGTTTAATAGCAAGCTGAAACAAACTAAAAATCTATTTAGGTAAAAACAAATAACTAAGTCAAAACTATGCTTAAGTAAGTAGTTAATGTATCTCTTCAAGTACTGTTCCTAAGGCTTGTGATTCAAGGAATCGATATGAAAATAATAATAACTATGATTTGAGAGCTGCAATGGGCAGGGCACTGTGTTCAATGCACCGCATGCATTAACCCACTGAATCTTCATAAGGCTGGTATTATGGTTTAGATATAGGTGACTCTCAAAAGCTCATGTGTGAGACAATGCAAGAATATTTAGAGGTGAAATGATAGATTATGAGAACTTTAACCAAATCGGTAGATTAATCCACTGATATACACTAACTGGGTAGTAACTGTAGGCAGGTGAAGTGTGGCTGGAGGTAGTAGGTCACTGGGGGCATGCCTTTGGGATTTATATTTTGTCCCTGATTGCCATGTCCTCAGCTATTTTCCTGTGTCACACCCTTTTGCCATAATGTTCTGCCTCACCTCTGGTCCAGAGCTATGGAGTCAGCTGACCATGGACTGAACCTCTGAAATCATAAGCCAAAAGAAACTTTTCCTACTCTAACTGGTTCTCATCTGGTATTTTGGTCTCAGTGATGCAAAAGTTGACTAAACTACGGGATTATTAACTGGTCCCATGCAGTTAAGTTAACATGCACAAAGTCATTGAGTTGTTCACTAGCTGAGCAGTAATTTGAGCCAAGGTCCACCACATTCCCAGATTTATGTTGCTGTCCAGTACGCTATGGTACTTCTCAGTGTTTTTACTGAGTAACATAAGTAAAAAACAGAAATTGATAGTTTCCTACTACATTTAATGGAAAGAAGTGTCTGCGATATTTTTGGCTGACCATTAATTTTCCATGTAACAACTTATGTGACAACATTGATATATATCTTTGGGACTGCCTTACAAATACAGCCTAAAAATAATTTACCTAAACATATATCTCCAAGACATTTATAATGTATTTGAAAATTAAAATATTGATTTAATTCAGGTACTTTTATGATCATCTTGCCTCATGGAATTGCAGTTTTAGAATGCATAGATTATTTTCCCTCCAGAAGGGAAAAACCCAATCAGGCAAAGACCTCCAGCCACACACAAATTCTGTTCAGTTACCTTTTGTAATTCTAATAATACAAAGAAGGAATATATTCTGATATGTTTACAGTCCTAAAAAAAAAAAAAGAACAACTAACATTTTAAGGTATTTTCTAGTGGTTTCCTTTAATTTTCAAGTATTCATTACTACCAATTAATTTTAAAAACACAATATTATTCTGTTTTGTTTAATTTGATTAAACCAATCCTTCACTGTTTTATAGTCTGCGATCAATTTACAAACGTAACCACACTGAAGATTCTCACATATAAGAACTATAAGTAAAACACTTAGGATGCTAATCAATAACTATAACCTAGTTATTTTTGTGTCGTGCATTAGAAAAACAAGAATTATTTTCTAGAAGAAAAGAAAAAGGTCACTTTTCTTCTAGAAAATTAATGTTTTGCTAATTTTGGCAAACAAGGCAAAGAGATTACCATGGTCAATGTGATAAGTGACAAGAGTTCTTAAGTGGCATGCCATCTACTAATTCCTGGTCCCTATGGTTTTCTCACTGATTTTTCCTCTTTCCTTGTGAAACACCCCAACTGCACCTTTACATTATCTACCACACAAACACTACTTTTTGTGTTTTTATTGTTACCTAAGAAAGGTTGCTGAAGGTTGCACCAATCAATCTTATCTCTACTCCCCAGAAAAAGACAGCACAACGAAGCTGGGCAGCTGATTTGTTACATGGATCTGCAATTGGCTTGTTTTCTGATAAATTTCTTGTTTGTCAGGGCCTGTGTCAGGCACTTTGTATTTATAGCCTTTGGGGTGATCAATTCTAATACAGTGTTTTATGCTAAGTTTTGAATCAAGATCGCTTTTGACATTTACCTAAGCACAGCACTGTCCAGTATAGAAGCTTACTCCTGTGCCTTTGTCAAAGGAACAAGACTAGAAGCTTCTTATTTTATTAGTGCCACAAAAGGACACTATCTAAAATAAGAAACCACTCCACTGTGTCATTTTTTTCTATTCCTATTGAACAAAAATCTAAACTATGTAGAGTGTCTTCTTTGGGTAATCTGAAGAGTATAATATGAACTCTGTTACTTTATTTTTAAATATGTATTAAGAATCTACCTCACATTGTAAAAGCACTTTTAAAAAAAATACTTCTATAACGTTTACTATGAAGTTTCATTTATTTAACCAGTTTCTACACACTTTATGCCACATATTTTAAGTGCTAAAGTTACTGAAAATAAATATTGCTTTCCTTAAGAAAATTGAACACAAAGGAAAAAATATTTTAATTATACATGCATATAAAGTTGGCAACACTTCCTGTAGTGAAATTCCCTCCACTGAGCATTTTTTAGGACAGTATTTAATAAGAAAAATCTCTTCTTATCCCCTAGAAACTAGAAAGCTAGTAATTATTCAAATACAATTAAAAGCATGAGAAAACATTTAACAATAGAAATAATTGAGTAAGGAGCAAAATTTGATAAGAAAATTCTCTCTATCCTCACATGCCATAAAGTTTAAAATACTTCACTTTTAAATTATTTTCTGAGAGCAAAAAAAGGAAAAATAGAGGAGATACTAAAATAATTTTGGAATGAAAGGGATTTGTTTTTTTTATGTTTCAATGAGAAAAAGAAATGCTGCATCTGTATTAATGACTACTAGTCTTCCTGGTGTGCCTTGTAGGCTGGCTAAGCAAACTATGCATCAGTTAAAGTGAAAACCAAAGAGGAGGTTGACCTAACACAAAGCACGCCATGATTGCATTTGAGAACATTCTAGGGAAATTTTTTAAGCTCCTAGAGCCTGGATTCTGTCTCAGACCAACTGAAAGTTGAAAGTTAGGTAGTGAGTGCTACTATATTTCAAAAGCTTTTCAGGTGATCCTATTCAATTGATCATATCTTAAATCCTTGCTTATTTGGATGTCCTCCCCTCCACCACCACCAAATTCCATTGTGTTAAAAGTTTGGATTCCAGTTTGGCACTACTGAGAGATGTCATGCTACACGTATGATGTGTCCCCCAAAAGCTCATGTGTGACACAATATAAACCTTTCAGAGGTAAAAGAGTTGGGTTATGATAGTGTTAACCTAATCAATGTGTTAATCCACTTGAATAGACTAACTCAATGGTAACTGTAGACAGGTATGTTATGGCTAGAGGAGATGGGTATTTGGAGGTGTGCCTTTGGAGTCTATGTTTGACCCTGGTTAGCCAACCCTAGCAACTTTCTGCTTCCTGGTGGCCATGTTCTGAGCTGCTTTCCTTCTCTACCATGATGTTCTGCTTCACCTCAGGCCCAGAGCAACGGAGTTGGCCGTCTGTGGACTGAGGTGAGGACTTGTGAAACCATGATGCCAAATAAACTTTTCCCTCTCTAAAATTGTTCTTGTCAGGTCTTTTGGTCACTGTGGTTTTAAACAAAACAAAACAAAACAAAAAACTGACTAGAACAGGAGCTGATAGAAACTTTCAGAGGTAGGGCCTAGTGGAAAGTCTTATGTTACTGAGGACATACCCTCAAATGGGATGGTGGAATCCTCATCTCCTCCTCTTCGTCTCTGTTTTTTACATTTCAGTCATGAGGCAAATATTTACTGCACCACAAGCTTCCCAGCACAATGTGATGCCTCTATATGCCCAAGGCAGGAAAGCCATTGTTCATGGACTAGAACATTTAAACTTGTGTCTCTCATAAGTTGATTTCCTCAGATATCTGTTAAGTAATGGAGAATTGACTAACATTGTCCTCTCTTAAAAACTAACAAAACATCTAAAACAGCTTAGACCTCTTCCACCATGCCCAGAATATTAGCAAGATAGTCCAAATTTGCATGAATTTCGCAACTTTGCAGAAATAGCAGAGGAAAGATAGAGAATTATGATGATCTTAAGAGGTCTAAACTTCATTTATTTCCAACAAATAACTAAACAAAAGAGAGAACTCTACTACTTGGGTGAAATATTTAGCAAGCACATGTGGGACCAACCAGAAAAAAACTGCATGAATTCTACACATCTCTCCAGAGAGCAGAAATTTTCTGGGCTTCCTAAACCATTGAATACCTCAGAAATACCTAGCACAATCTCCTTCCAAAAACAGAAATCTGTGCTAATTTGGGGAAAAACTCTGTTGGGAATAGAATCACAACTGAACACATTATGAACACTGGAAATTGAGTCATTAAATGTAAAATATGCTAAGAAGGTAGATCTCAGATCTGAGGATATATCTACACAGAGAGGTCATATTTTTAATGCATTGTGGTAATAGCAGAGCAGGCAATAAAACCAAGAAAGCTACTTTGAACCACCTCAATCCCTACACAGTAATCTGCTCCTGAGAATACAGGAAAACCCATCTCATTGAACACAAAAGAAAGAAAATATCTGCTATCCAACCCCATGACAGTACCTCCAAAGAACAAAAGGAAAAAGTCTTGATTATGTGCTAATAGATAATGAAATAACAGTATATGTAAAGTAGAAAAGAAAAAAAAAACTATGGCGTAATATTAAATGAGTAAGTAAGTGAAGAAAGGTGTAGAAGTTATGAAATTAAGGCATTAAACTAAAAATAGAAAAGATAAGGCAAATAGAACTTGAACAGTAGACAGGTTGTCAAGAGAGGTGATGAAACTCAGAAGGTATTTAAAGGGGGGAAAAAAAGAATAAGGTCATTTCTCAAGTAATCTTTTAAAGTTAAGAAAGGCCTAAATGGGATTTAAACATGTGACAAGTTGTTCCTCTTCTATCAAAAATAAACTAGAAGATGGTCAGTAAATAGCTTGAGTTAGCTTTGGGGCTAGGAATAGAACTCTTCAGTTTCTATTTTAAATAAGACATTCTTTTCTACAGTTGGAATTCATAAAATGCACTGGAAACACCTCAAGGCAATAATAATAAAATTAAATAATAACTATGATTAAAATATTCTACATTTTCCCCATTATGAACTCCTATCACACAACTGAGCTATATATATGGGTTTTGTTTTGTTTTTGTTGTTGTTTTTTGTTGGTTGGTTTTTATTTTTTTATTGATCTTTTTAAATAAATGAGTAGAATACATTATAATTCTTGTTACACATATAGAGCACAATTTTTCATATCTCTAGTTGTATATAAAGTATGTTCACACCAATTTGTGTCTTCATACATGTACTTTGGATAATGATGTCCATCACATTCCACCATCTTTGCTAACCTCCTGCCCTCCCCCTTCCCTTCCCATCCCTCTGCCCTATCTAGAGTTTGTCTATTCCTCCCATGCTCCCTCTCCCTATGCCACTATGAATCAGCCTCCTTTTATCAGAGAAAACATTCAGCGTTTATTTGGTGGGGGGGTTGGCTAACTTCACTTAGCATTATCTCCTCTAATGCCATCCATTTACCTGCAAATCCCATGATTTTATTCTCATTTATGGCTGAGTAATATTCCATTGTGTATATATGCCACATTTTTTAATCAATTCATCTATTAAAGAGCATCTAGGTTGGTTCCACAGTTTAGCTATTGTGAATTGTGCTGCTGTAAACATTGATGTGACTGTGTCCCTGTCCCTGTGTCCCTGTGTCCCTGTTCTTAAGTCCTTTGCGTATAGACCGAGGAGAGGGATTGCTGGGTCAAATGATAGTTCTATTCCCAGTTTTCCACGGAATCTCCATACTGCTTCCATATTGGCTGCACCAATTTGCAGTCCTACCAGCAGTGTATGAGTGTACCTTTTTCCCCACATCCTCTTCAACACTTCCTGTTGTTTGTCTTCATAATAGCTGCCATTCTGACTGGAGAGAGATGATATCTTAGAGTAGTTTTGATTTGCATTTCTCTAATTGCTAGAGATGATGAACATTTTTTCATACATTTTATGATTGATTGTATATGCTCTTCTGATAAATGTCTCTTCAGGTCCTTGGTCAATTTGTTGATTGGGTTATTTGTTTTTTTGGTGATAAGCTTTTTGAGTTCTTTATATACTCTAGAGATTAGTGCTCTAGCTGATGTGTGAGGGGTAAAAATTTGCTCCCAGGATGTAGGCTCTCTGTTCACCTCACAGATTGATTCTGTTGCTGAGAAGAAACTTTTTAGTTTGAGTCCATCCATTTATTGATTTTTGGTTTTAATTTTTGTGCTATAGGAGTCTTATTAAGCAAGTTGGGGCCTAATCCTACATGATAAAGATTAGGACCTATTTTTTCTTCTATTAGACACAGAGTCTCTGGTTTAATTCCTAGGTCCTTGATCCACTTTGAGTTGAGTATTGTGCATGGTGAAAGATAGGGATTTAATTTCATTTCGTTGCATATGGATTTCAACTTTTCCCAGCATCATTTGTTGAAGAGGCTATCTTTCTCCAATGCATATTTTTGGCTCCTTTGTCTAATATAAGATAATTGTAATTTTGTGGGTTAGTCTCTATGTCCTCTGTTCTGTAGAGCTATATGTTTTATATGCATCATTACATACTCTTCACAGTAACCCCATGAAACTGATTATTTATACTCAGTGGGAGCAAAAAGAGTCTTCATAAATATAATGAAGTTTGCATTTATTGATCCTATTTGGTTTTTACATCACTCTAAAATATTTGGACATACTTTTGTGACATTTAGTAGGATATTGTAAGAATCTTCTGACCTAAAACATGGCCTATGTCATATATACACAAATTTTATTTTAGAGAGTCCTTCAAAGTAGCTGACAATAAGGTAAAAAGCCAGACTTGAGTATCTGCTGACAGGAGAGATGCACTATTTGTATTAAAAGAGTGACACAAAGAAAATGAATGGGGATTTTATATATGAACCCTAAATCAAAAGTCACAAGGACAGAGCCTCTAAACTGAAGGCAATGACTTGCAATTGAGTTGTTTCTTGGGGGCACCCAGGCAGTGTGCTGCAGGCTTTGTAGACAAAGAAATTTATCTATCTAAATGTGGTTAATGAATTACTAATGGAAGTCCAGTTAGGCCCAGCAGGCAAAAAATAAATAAAATTGGAGGACAAGTGGTAACATGAACACAGCAATTGATGGTTAAGGTGCCTGAGGACCAGCAGCAAGGCACTGTCCAGGAACATGTTAGGAATGCAGAGTTTCAGGTCCTACTATAAGGGAACAAATAGATGAGGATGGTTGTATTATGGAACAGACAGGTGAGAATGGTGGGAAAATGAGGTTAAGAAAATAATTCTATAAAATGGACCCATGTGCTGACCCCCACAAGCTTTTTTTACAAGAAGCAATTTACCTGCAGTCCCACCTGGTCTAGATGGAAAGGATATGTCACATTCCTTAGAAAACTATCTGTTAACTGCAGGAGAAGAAGTGCAGGCCCAAGATAATGTTGATGGGAGGAACCCAGGAGATTTTCATGACCAGATCCTGAAACTCTAGGAGATAAGGCTAGTTCCTCCTAAGTATAAAATCTGTAAGAATGTATGGTTAAGAATCCAATTACAACTAGGTCAGCATGGGCCAAGGTGACCTAGAGTTGTCATGACAATGGGGAAGGGAAATTCTGATGTTACCCTGCTGTCAGTCAAAAGTCAAGAGCCAGAACTGGGCAGGGCTCTCTGGAAACTTCCCTGGGACCCCAATAAAACTGGAGTGCAGAAAAGACACGTCGTCATTCTCCTCTCTGAGAGAACCCACTCTCTCCCTTGGAGTATCCCCTTCCCCTTTCCTATCCCTTCAACAAACTCATTCCTATTACTCTGAGCAACATGTTTCAAATATTTCTGACTTGATCACAGAACTGGAATTTGAAGAGGGAGTCTTCACACTGCCTCAGTTTCCTGGAAGGCCCCAGCTCTGTTAACAGTGGGAACATGAGGTTAAGAGAATAATTTTATAAAATGAACCCACTGCACTGACTCCCCACATACTTTCCTTGCCAAGAAGCAATCTGCCTGTAGCCCTGCCTGGCCTGAGGGAATATGAGGAATATGTCACATATTCTGAGGGATATGTCACATTCCTCAACCAACTGAGGCAGGAGGTGAAGGTCTGGTAGTCAGTGTAGGTAATGAATGATGGGGTCTAGATAAGATGATGACGGGTTATCACACTCCCCAGCTCAATGGGTTGCTAAGAGCTAACCTCTGATATCACACAAGGAGTGGCTAGTGATAGCCCCCTGTGCTCCTGCTCCATCCTGCCCTAAAGCATATAGATGGAGATTAAAAGGAAAAGTTCTAAAGTCTATAAAAGAAGAAAAGAGCAAGATACACCCACTCCAGGAGACTCCCAGCTCTGGGGCTCCTTCTCTTTGGAGAAGTCTGTTGGTATCTCTTAAATAAAAACTTGTTTTCTATGCTTGCCTCTGCATTTTTCAGGTATTTAACTCCAGGAGGACAAGGATAGGTTCCTGATACTCAAGACTGGTATCACTACTCCACTTCTACTAAAGCCAACTCTTGAGTTCTAACATGATCCTCAGGTGATTGAGTTGTAGATGAAACTTTCAGAAACCCTGTTTTAAAGGATATATGTGGTTATTTTAGTGAGCCTTTTCATCACTGTAACCAAAAGATCTAACAAGGTGAACATAAAGGAGGAAAAGTTTCTTTGAGGCTCACAGTTTCAGGGGTATCAGTCCATAGATAGCCACTCCATTGGTCTGGGCCCAAGGCAGGCAGAACATTATGGAGGAAGGATGTTGCAGAGGAAAGCAGTTCAGGACATGGCATCAGGTAGTCAAGAGAGACAGCTCCACTCACCAGAGAGAAAAGCATGAACCCAAAGACCAGCCCCCAAGAACCTGCCTGCTCCAGCACTCCCTACCTGCCTGGTTAAATCATTCAATGGGATTAATGCACTGATTAAATTAAAGCTCCCATAACCGAGTAATTTCACCTTTAACCTTTCTTGTATTGTCTGACACATGGACTTTTGAAAGACACCTCATGTCTAAACTATAATAGTAATGATGATTCTTTCTTGGAACACAGTGGAAAATTTGGCAATAATCAAAACGTCAGACTTTTGTAATTTAGTCATGTATTCAGTAATTAATCTTTGAAGCTCTTACTCCATGTCATGAACTATGGGAGACACTGCAGTCGTTCACAGTATTTTTGTACTGAAAAACAGAACTCAGATTTTTTATTTATAGAGTTGACAATTGTTATGGTTTAGTTATTAGGTGTGCCCCAAAAGCTAATGTGTGAGACAATGCAAGAAAGTTTAGAGGTGAAATGATTAGTTTATGAGAGCCTCAATCCAATAAGTGAATTCCTCTGATAGGATTAACTGAGAAGTAACTAAAGGCAGGTAGGGTGTGGCTAGAAGAGATGGGTCCATGGGGACATGCCTATGGGGTTTATATTTTTTCCTTGTTGAGGGGAGCTTTCTGTCTCTGCTTCCTAGTGTGATGTTCTGAGCTGCTCTCCTCCACCACACTCTTCAGTCAGGATGTTCTTTCTGCCTCACCTCGAGCCTCAAAGAATGGATTCTGCCTACTGTGGACTGAGACCTCCGAAACCAGGAACTCCAAAATAAGCTTCTCCTAAAATTGTTTTTGTCAGGTGTGGTCACAGCAGTGAAAAAAAAGCTAACTAAAATAACAACCAAGAGGGTAAGAGATTCATAAAAATTTAAATGATAATAAATGCCATGAACACCCACAGTGGGTCCTAAGTAGATGTATAAAGTATGACTTAAATTCAGTTTCGATCACCCAAATTTCAGGAAATAAATATGGCTTGTGTAATGATTCTTAGAGGTTTATGGGATGGTCTATTCAAAGCAAGCCCTATATAAGCTACCTCTCATTGGTTAGTAGGTCACCTTCTCCTGTTTCACCCTCATCTCTTGACATCAACAAGAAGCAATCACAGTGGAAATCACAAAAGATTGGCACATATCAGGCAACCATTGTGTGAGACTGACATTCTAAGAAGAATGACTACAAAAACAATTCAGGAACCAAAGGATTACCCACCTCTGGTGACACAGAATAAAAAGAAAAACAACTTAAGATAGCTCTTACAAATAGGTAGCTCAATAGCCTTCAGCAGCAGCACCTTTATCCTGAAATTTCCTTTGGCAGAAGTATTTACCAGCTGCACGTTGAATGACATCCCAACTAATGTAACAGGCTGTGTGCTGTATCGGATCTCTCTATGGACCCATGATTCTAGAAGGCCAAAGAACTGGCACGGAATTGAAAAAAATCTGGTCTCACTTATTTAGAAACTTCTTTTTAAAATAACCTAAGACTTCTAGTGAGAAATCAGTGAGTGATTATTTCAAATAACCATTTATAATAATCATCCCCTTTATATTGTTCAACACTGTGTAGAAGCGCTTTAGATACAGATTTTAGCTGAAAGCCCCATTGCTTTTTTTTTTTTTCGCCAGCTCTGACACTGGAAAGTTATTTCTCATCTGAGCAGTAGTTATTTTTTATGAATGAAATAGCAATAATCCCCAGCCCCTCAACATATTTAAAGAAATTGAGTATTAGCAAAGCCCATTTTAAACTACTTTATTGAGGTGTTGTAAAAAGCTACAGAGACTTAATTAATGTAAGCAACTTGATGGATTTCTTGATGCTTGCCTGTAAAACTATCATCACGATCTAGTCCATAAGACTCTCCACAGATTTGTTAACTATAGGTATTCTGCTGAATGATAGTTCTCCAGGACTTGCATACCTTGCATAACTGACAAGTTCCCCATGACTAAAACTTCTCTGTTTCCACCACCCCTAGCCTTGGAAACCACCATTCTACTCTCCACTTTTATGAGTTGGCATCGAACAAGTACTGTCATGGCAGTACTTCTCACAGTGCCTGGCTTATTTCACTTAGCATAATGTCTTCCAAGTTCATCCATGTTGTTAAAAATGCCAGGATTTCCTTCATTCAATAGTGAATACTATCCAGTATATATGAATATACTCCATTTTCGTTATCTCTTTGTCAATCAAGAGACATGTAATCTTTTTCTACATATTAGTTGTAGTGAACAGTGCTGCAATGAACTTGGAATTACTGTTATTTCTTCAAGATCCTGATTTCAATACCTTTGGACATATGCCCAAGATTGGGATTGCTGGATCATATAGTAACTCTATTTTTAATTTTGTGAGAACTCTTCATATTGTTTTTCATAGTTGTGGCACCAATTTAAATTCATACAAATGGGATACAAAATTTCCCTTATATGTACATCCTCACCAATGTTTATCTTTTCATTTTTTGATCATAGCCATCTTAACATGAACACTTTTATATGCCTCTTGGCTATATTTTTTTTTTTATAAATGTCTATTCAATTCCTTTGTCCATTTTAAAAGTAAGGGGATTTTTGGTTTTGTTTTATTTTGCTATTTATTTGTAGCATATAAAATATGGTATATTAGTTTCCTTTCTGTCACTACAATAAAAACACCTGAAGTTGAGTAACATATAAAGAAAAGAAGTTTATGAATCTCCTAGTTCTGAAACTTCAGGAGTATTGGTCTAGCTTCTACCTGGCTCTGGAGAAGAGCTTATTTGGTGGAAAGTTTTTAGGCCAAGGAAGAACATTAGCAAATATAGTGTTGTACGCAACAGCATAATGCATGCAGCCAACAAGAACATAAAGTATACCTGGTAGGAAGGTGGGACATAACAGCAAGGTGCACAGGGCATAGGACTTGAGGTCAAGAAGAATAGGTATAATGGAAAACTACAGAATTTTTTTCTAGAAAGATAATAAAGCCAGATTTACACTTGTATCTACCCACATCATCAATACCAGAACCAAAACACATATTTCTTCAAAAAGTGAAGTTATGTTGAAATTTGCTCATTATTGTTGTAGTAACAAAGTGCAAGTTTTTTGGGCCAATTAACATCCCACTCAATAGTCTGGTTGATAATTAATCCAGTTTGGATATTTTATATAGAAAGGAATTTGATACAGGTAATGAGACCTTTATTGATAATTTGCTTTATGATATGCCTTTCTAATTCAAAATGGAAGTCATCAGTATTATTCATCATTCAATTACTTTTTTACAGTGGTGAGGACCAAAATGTGCTTTTTTTTTTTTCTTTTCAGTGCAGAAGATTGAACCCAGGGCCTTATGCCTGCTGGACAAGTATTTTATCATTGAGTTACATCCCCAAGCCCCTTCACTTACTTCTCAGTATGTTTTTCCAATTGAGAAAGAAAGAGTAGACTCACATCTAAATGAAATTTGCATAAGTCTGAGCAAATCCTTGAGTGTGACATTATGAAAATGAAAGTCTACATGTATCAAGATATAAAAAATCCTTGGTAACCCTTTGTAACTGGTGTGGAGAATGAACTGGCAGGACAAATTTAGAGACAGACAAGTTATTTTAAGAAATCATTGTTTGGGAACCTCGTATTCTTTCTCCATGTGCTCATTCCAGTTTTTGCTTATAGCATTCTCCCCTTGCCACATACACCTCAAATGTTCTTTCCACTGCTCCAAATATAGTCCATTTTTAAGTGTTGGTCAGTATCCCTTCTTCCCTTACTGATATTTTCTTCCTTGTAAGAAAAGTAGCAAAACCAAGCCTATTATCATTATATGGCATGTTCACTCCCAACTTGTTCTATGTGCTTTAATCCTGTCTCTACAGCTAGATTTTCAAGTACTGTAATGTAGGACATGGTATTTTTGCTCCTTTCTATAATCTTCAAAGTGCGGACATTGTCCAAAATCAATGGATATTCCATTTGGCCCTTTAACCTGTTCACCTCTCCTCCTGAACTGCTCTTATCATCTTTGCTACATGTGAGAAAAACAGAGAATGGATATAAGGAATTGTGTCTGAATCAGACTTTTGTGGCACAAGACTCTTTTAATCAGGATTTCCCTAGAAAAGAAAATTATCTTCCTAGGGCATCAAGCTTTCTTACCATTCGTGGGAAGGTAGGAGAGTGAAATATTTATTTTGTCATGGGTATTGCTTGTGTGTCTCTTTCTTTGTTTGTTTTGGCAATCAGACTTAATCCTTATCATTATCTATGTTTTCCCTTGAGTGTCACGGACTAGAGACCTAGGAAATAGCTTTCCCAGATTTCTTTGTTTCCAGAGCCTAGATGTGATTTTCATTCTACCAATGTGGTAAATCTCTGATTTGGATGTAAAAGAGAAGCAGAATCCATTATGTTTATCTTTCAGAGCAGAGATGAACATATGTTTGCCTTCAGTCAATGTGAGGTTTTATAGTAGCTCTAGGTATCACCTATTTTATGTTCCCATTTGAAAATAGCCATGATCTGCCATTGGGAAACTGTGATCATGTGTGGAAATTTCCCCAAAACTTCTGAAGAGTCAAGTTCCAGATTTTCTGGACCATACCTGAAAGCTTATACCACTTTCACTAACATTCACACTTTGACCTTTTCAGTGATTTTACAAGGGTCTCATTACCTGTACCAAATTCTTTTCTACTGGATTAATTAATTAATTGATTAATCAATCCAAACTGGATTAATCCTTACTGACTCAAAGTAATCCCACTACATAATACAGCCTTGCCTTAATAAGATCACATGTGTAGAGGAATTGTGAATGGATAGATTTATGAATTTTGATATGCAACTCTGGGATATCCTTTAATTTTCATGATATTCTTCTACTGTTTAATTTGTGTAATTCTCTATTGGCTTCCTTAAATAACTAGTGGTGCAATCTCCAAAATGGATAGAATTTATAGGTATGTTTTTAGAGGGAGAAATGAAATAAGAAACAAAGAGATTGTCTTCCACACTGAAAACAGCATTGGGAGAAACAGAAAGCAGTATATAGTGTGAACACATGGAGTCCCTGAAGCCTGTTTAAGGACGAAAAGGAAATGGGAAGTTGGCTGGGTTCAAGGAGCAATCTCGGTGATTTATATCAAATAAGTAGGCATATTACCATGAATCATTGTATCCCAAATTCAATTCTTTTTATAAACCAGTCCTTCCATGACTGCATCCACCATACGATGGTTGTCATTTGCTATACCCTGTGCATTATTGCCTCATTCAACACTTGTTAATTGATCATTCACTATATGTAAGCATACTTATAAACACTGGGGATCCTATGGTGAATAGTACTGGCAGAGTCATTGTCCTCAAAAAGCTTGTATTATGGTGGGGGAAACAGTGGTGAGAAACTGGCATAACACAGGTAAATAAAATAATTTCCAAATGTAATAATTTTTTAAGAAAATTTTTAAGTAATAAATTTTTAAGAAAAAATAAATAAGCTATATGATAGATTCATTACATTGTCAGTGTGGGCCATGTTATTTTAGATATGGAAGTATGGGAAGGACTCTCTGAGAAAGCAATATTTGAATGATATCTGAAAAATAAAGAGCCAGATAGTCAAGCATGCAGAAAAGAATGTTCTATTCTTCTATTTGAAACAGACAGCATGAGTAAAAATAAAGTGGAGACAAGATTAAAGCTCATAGCTCACTCTTCGTGCTCTCTCTCTCTCTCTCCCCATAATGTTCCAAAGCCAGCTAAACATTAATGCCTGGTTGTACCTCTGCTAAAACAGCAAGTAAACCCCAAATATAAGGTGCTAGAACATCACGTCTGAAAAACTCAACCTCAAGAAAAGAAGACAAAAGAAGAAGAAGAGCAAATTGGAGGTACTTCTGCTGTTATAACTGAATACAACTGAAAAATTAACCACCAGACTAATAGAAAAGCAGTATATTTGTGAATTCCAATATTTAGTCCAGTCTCGACAGGATCCTACCATTTGTTATAGGAAGTCACCAACAGAAGCATGTTGCTTAATAATGACATCCTGCATATCTTTTGTGCATTAGTATTCCTGAAAGGAAGTACTCTTCATGGCATTACCATTATGCTAAGGTCAAGATGAAAAATTTGTGACCTTAGACTGGGAGGGAAAATTCCACAAAAGGTATATTACATAAAGGACTATTATCTAAAACATACAAAAAAAATTCAACAATAAGAAAACAATCAACCTGAAATGAGCCAAATGCTGTAACTGACAGCTCAACTAACAAGATACATGGAGGGCAAGTAAGCATATGAAAAGATGCTCCACAGGCCTATGTCATCAGGAAAATGTAAATTAAAGCAGTGAGATACCACTATACACCTATGACAATGACCAAAATCCAGAAGACTGGTAACACCAAGCACTGCTATGGATATGGAGCAACAGGAATTTCACTGCGGGCAGGAATGTAAAATTTTACAGTCACTTTGAAAAGTAGCTCTGTGGTTTCAGACAAAACCAAACATTTTCTTTCCATCTGATCCAGCAGGCATACTCCTTGATATCTACTCATAGAATATGAAAACTTCTATGCACACAAATGTTTATAGCAGCTTAAAGGGAGATAAAATCTTAATTTAACCCTCTGCTATGATTTGGCTACAGCTTAAATGTGTCCCCCACTAAGGTTCATGTGTTGGAAGCTTGGTCCCAAATATAGTGGTATTAAGAGGTTGGTAGGACACGTAAGAGGTGGGGATTACTGCAAGAAAATTAAGGCACTAGGTGGATTATTCTAAAAAGAGAAAGACTAGCCTCTTTGTAGTCTCTGACTTACAGAATTGCTAAGTCTCCCTCTCACAGATGCTCCTGCCATGAAGCCATCTGCTCTGTTATAACTCTAATCAGGGCATCTGTCACAGAGATAAGCAGAAGTCAGTTCCATACCCTTGGCTCCAGAACTGTGAGCAAAATAAACCTCTTTTCTCTACAAAATTTTCAGCCTCAAAAATTATGTTGTAGCAACAGAAAACAGACTAATCTACCCTCTTAAGGATTTTCAGCTATACTTGAGAATCACATGTACATAAGAAAGATCATTGTGAGAAAAGCATAAACATTTATATACACATTAATTTAGTGTAAGTATTACACGATATGGGAGTCCTTGTAAGGAAATGAAGACTGAAAGCCTCAGAGTTGTTAATATATATACTGAATTGGGGCAGGAGAGAGTATAAAATAGACCATTTTCTGTTACTATAATTAAATGCCTGAGCTGGATACTTTTTAAAGAAAAGAGGCTCATTTAGCTCATAGTTCTAGAGGTTCAAGGTCATGACTCAGCTCCACAGAGGGCCTGCAGAGTTGATATCACAATGGCAGGAATGCAGGTGAGTGGGCGTGATCACATGGCAAGAGAGAAAGCCAGATAGAGAGACAGGAGGGACCAGGTCTGCTTTTGTATAACCTTCTCATGAGAATTAGCCAGGACCTCATGAGACCTTCATCAGTACCTTCTGATGGCAGCATTTTCATGACCTAATTACATCCCTCCAAGTCCCACCACTTTTACTATCACCACTCTGGGTACCACACCTCTGACACACTAATATCTGGTGAATATGCTCAAACTATATTTATATCATCATATTTACATAGAAAAATAAATAGATGATGGATAGATAGAGACATATTGTTATTCATATCAGTAGTCAACTCTGAACATGTAATAAGGCAAAGGTGGTTGCACTAGGGAAACTAATCGTGCAGGGAAGTGGCTAGGAAGTGGAACAGGTTTACACAGATTACTCTCAGACTCAATTTTCTGTTCTGATGAGAATATTACTTTTCCTTTTCGTATACAAAAGACTTCTTGATTTGTTGTTGTTACTGTTGTTTGTTTTGTTTGGAGTACTAGGGCTTAAGCACTGAGCCATATCCCCAGCCCTTTTTATATTTTACTTAGACATATGGTCTTGCCAAGTTGTTCAGGGCCTCCCGAAGTGGCTGAGGCTGGCTTTGGACTAGTGATTCTTCTGTCTTAGACTCCAAAACCACTGGGATTATAGGCATGTGCCACCATGCCCAGCCAGAGGACATCTTTCGCGTGGGAATTTCATCTGCTTTTAAGAAACAGCATGAAGTTAAAAGTGATTTTCTAGTACCTGCTATTCTTTAAGTGCCTTGAACTTAAAATAGTCAATATACCATAATGGTATCTTTTGAGATGGCATATTATTCATTTCTTCATTGTTTTATTCATAACTGCCCAAACTTGGTAGCAACCAAGATGTTCCTCAGTAGGGGAATTGATGAACAAATTGTGCTACATCCAAACAACAGAATACTATTTGATACTTAAAAGAAATGAGTCATCAAGCCATGAAAAGACATGAAGAAACTTTAAGTGCATAACACTAAGTGAAAGGAGTTAATCTGAAAAGACAGCATGCTGTATGATTCCAATAATATAATATCTGAAAAAAGGCACAACTATGGAGAAAGTAAGAATACCAGTGAGTATTAGGGATTGGGGAGAGGAAGGGATGAATAGGCAGAGCACAGAGGATTTTGAGGGCAGTGAAACTACTCCATATGTACTATGATGGTGGATACAGGGCATTATACATTTGTCCAAACCCATAGAATGCACAACATCAAGAGTGAACGTTAGTGCAAATTTCGGACTCTGTGATAATGTTGTATCAACATAGTTCACAAATTACAACAAATATACCTTGTTGGAGTGGGATGTTGTTGAGGGGAAGGCTGTGCATGCGTCAGGCAGAGGATATCTCTTCCTTCAGATTAATTATGCCATGAGCCTAAAAAAGCAAAGGCTACTTTTTTTTAATCTTGTGGTCCAAGAGCATCTAGCTAATTAAGGCATCCGTCACAAAGGTGTTTAAAGTAGGGAATTGATGATCTGATGCATACTTCTGAAAAATATAACATTAGGTGAATAAAGAATGTAGGGGGACAAAACTAAAAACAATGAAGTCCAGTTTAGAGAGTATTCCCATAGTCTAGGCAATGAATAATGGCAACCCAGAAAAGTATGTTGGCAATGAAAGTGGAAAGTGATTTATATTTTAAATAAAGAGGTGAAGACTAGATTGTATGGATGTAGAAAACAAGAAAAAGGAGCAACCAAGTGTGACTATTGGTTTTTTAGGATTTCTCAACAGAGTGAGTGATTATATCCGTTACAAGGATGGAGATGCCTGGGCAAGAGGCATGGTAATGACAGGGAAAGCTGTGAGAGAATAGCAAGAGTACTTTTCTTCATATGCTGCATATAAGGTGTGTATTAGTAGTGGTCCACCCACAAATTACAGGTATATATTTCAAACAAAAGTCTTTTAAAAAATAAATTTTGTATACATAAAGAATGATACCATATAATTTATAAATAATAAAACATGGAAGTACTCTTTATTGTAAAGACCATAAAGCTCAGGGTTCTCTTGAAATACCATCATTGTTTTTGCTTCCAGCATCTCCCAAGCTGCTGCTTTTTCAAGGGGTGAAGAGAGAAAAGAATATCAGAAAATCCACACAACACGTGTGGACAATCATAAAGACTGGAGAAGAGCCTGTTTTATTTGGAAAGAAGGAGGAAACTTTAGTAGGTGACACAAGACCACATTTATATGCCTCCTGGTTGATCACAGAGGGTGTGGAAACAATGATAAAGTAGAGAGAAGGTAAAAGAACTACCCTATTTGAATCAAATGTATGACATGTCAAGATCATTGTATTGTCTTGAACAACTCATTAAAAAAAAAGAACAACAGAGGAATGTGAGGAGTGTGAGAGGGGATGAGGCTCATAGACCAAAGGGAGATTAGCCTACTCCTGTGCAGGTGAAAAGACAGAAACTGACCACACATGTTTACAGATCTGTGAACCAGAAGAATGGTGTGAGCTAATCAACTAAGAAAAAAATAAGGGGAGAAAAGTTCCTATAATAGTTTATAGAAAATAGAAAACTAAACTTTCTTAGAAAATCTAGTAAAATTCTTTGATGGGGTTAAGTGCTAATGAAATTTTTGTGCTACTGAACTTTAAGAAAAAGGAGTCAACACAATCATGTGATTCTTCTTTTTAAAAAAATATTATTATGTTTTCCAGGCCAGTCACAGAGAAGGAAAATAACTAGGTATAAATCAAGTTTACAAATTTTGACAGTTGAAAAAAAAAATAAAAAGAAATTTTGACAGTTGAGTTAATAGAGGGGAAAAGAAACAAAGAAATTGAGATTGGTACAGATTCCACTTAATTGAGCTGGAAACTCTCTGATGGATAAGTGAAAATAAGAGAAGGATGTTACAGGCCAAAAAAAAAAATATGAGGATTTACTTAAAAAAATTCCCAAATTGGGAAATACTGGAATAAATGAATTGGAGAAGTAGGAGCTGATATAGTTACTGATGTGTCAAGGTCTAGGAAATATGACATTGTGGTAGCAGATGACCCAAACTAGTTAAAAACAGGTCCTTGGAAAATGAGATTTATGATTTAGGAGGTCAGGATGTTGGATGGATTATCCATGTGAATACTGGATTGGCCATAAATCATGACTATGAGAAGAGTAGAGATGAAGGCAAACATGAGTAGGGGGATAAATTTTTCAGTGAATGAGAAAGATGTTAGAAGAAGGTAAGTAGACATTATGGGTCCTGAGTGGTATATACATAAAGAGAGATCCAACTTTTGAATGAAAAAGGAGGAAAGTGAGCTGGAAATGACATTGAAGAGCAAGGTATTTTGTCTACTACACCTTTTGACCCCAGAAGTCATAGGACATGAGAAATAAGTAAGAAAATAAATAAATATATTTCTTTTGATGGGACTTTTGTCATATCAGTACAAGTGGAGTGACACCCAATGATAGTGATGTATGAACTTTGTGGGTTACAAATTCATCATCAGATGTGCTACAAAAAAATTTAAAGAATGCTAAAAATATTTTAGATGCCTATGGAAAGCTTTCTATACTATAAAATTGAAGAAAATGGCATTCCATTTTCAAAAGTCTTCTATAAAACGATTATTCAAAACTGCTCTGACACAAAGGATAACAGGAACTGAATTACATGTGTCATGTGTAGTTTATAAAATCAAGCACAGGCACTGTTATCATAAAATGTGAGGAACCAGTAGGATAAAATACCAAAGAGGATGAAATACGATTATAATTTGAAGGCATTTGAAAAGGTAAACGTTTATATACACATGCAAGGTCAGTGTATTATTATGAAATGCAAATTGAATATGAAATAAGAGATTAGCCTTCAGGCACTTTCCTCTGTAGGAATACTATTCATTTCTTAGCTGTGTCCAAGCACTGGTGTGAATGCTAATCAGTCAAATATTTAAGGTGTCCAGCACAGTGGGGCATGCAAGTATTTGCAAGAACAGGTGCTGTCCTTATGAGGTGGATCAATTCTGTATGAAAACTATTAGAGAAAAAAAATAAATAGCAGCGTGTAGCCAAATACTAAATGGTGTGGTTCAGGCCACAAATGTGAATTTGTAAAAAGTAATGTTCATTAGGAGTCAAAGTAAAAACTAATTAGATCATCTTTGCACTGAGCCTTGCCCTCACTCTAAAGATTTATTTAAGTGACTGTCATCAGTAAAAGATTTTGACATGTGAAAAATAAATAAAACTAAATATAAAAATAAAATGAGAGCACATTTTCTACACATTCTACACTCTTCTGACTAAAAGGTCACACTGAGGACTTATCTATCCATAATCACCATGGTAACAATTTTAAAAGAAAACAGTCTACCTATCAAAACAAAACTATTAAATTTTTATCTCTTCAACGATTTTACCAGTAATTAAAAATCCCTCCCTAATCAACTACTTACCCACCTACTTTAAACTTAGAAGTGTCTCAAGTTTTACTGGGAATATTCACTCAGTATAAGATAGTCTCTGCCTTTAAGGAATTTATAGTCTAACTCGAAACATGATTAAAACAGATGGAATGCTAAAAGACAGTGAATAATTGGGCCCTCTCTTTTTCCAAATCAGATGCTTGATAAATTCATAGTACAGTGTTTAGTGTTTCAAGGGCTAAAAATGAAGAAGACCTATAAAGCCTGAAGAAGTCCAGGAAGACTTCAAATAACAAGTGAGAAATAAGACTAGTTTAGAGTTGAATAAGCAAGAAGCCCAAAACTCATAATACAAAAGTAAATGATGTAAAAACCAGCTTCTTTAACTGAAGGCTGTACTGCATGAAATATTAGGTAGGCATATCTGGGTCCTCAAAAGTCAACAAATAAATATGGTGCATTCTAGAACAGCAAATTTATTCAATGACAAGTGACTTAAAATATTACTTTTAAGTGAATACAAATATATTATGGAGTAGAGTGTAAAATATGGAAAATTCTTTTTCACATGAAAGATGAAATTGTGTTCTTTAAAATCATCTAGGAATATAAAATGATTATCCACCAACAGTAAGGGTAGTTTGTCAGAAGAGATTGCAAATTCTTTATCAAGAAAAACAGAATTGGGTCTGGCAGTGTCAGAAGTCTATTTTTAAAATAAGGAAATGCAATGATAAAGAAAGGAGAAAAACCTGAAGAAGTAGTTTGTCGAAGCCAAATATAAGATTTTTACCTCCTGACACACTTCTATGCCCTGGATTACATTTGATTTAATGTAATAAAAATAGAAAAGCTGTGTTAAATTCCCACATAGAAAATATAATGTGAAGATTAATTGGTCTCAAATATGCAGAATGGGCAGAATGGACTGTATGTACCAGAAGCAGGGATGTCTTGTAAACACTAAAGTTAGAAGATTTTTGCAGTAGTCCAAACCCCACTGCTGTAGGCCTGGCTTGAAATGATGCATGTATGTGCTGATAGTCAACAATGATACCAAGAAGAAAGGTCAGGAGAAAACAGGAATAAGAGCACAATGAGAAAAATATGAAGATTTGGGCTGGGGTTGTGGCTCAGCAATAGAGCGCTTGCCTCACATGTGTGAGGCGCTGGGTTTGATCCTCAGCACCACATAAAAATATAAAAGAAATAAAGGCATGGTGTTCATCTACAACTAGAAAAATACTTTAAAAAATATGAAAATTAGTTACGCTGTAAATTTTGACTAAAGATGAATGCCTCAATTGGATAAATCAAAATGGCATTGGGAGATTAGGGATAATCCAGCCAATTAAATGCTGTATTTATACAGTCTGTCCCAGGAATCTCAAGCAAGAAGCACTTTCAGCAAAGGTAACTCTATGCTTTCTTTGCACTTCCAGGACATTCACATGGACAGCCTGAGTCCATGCATGGAAGCCAGAGGCAGGAGCAGGAAGCAGGCCTTCCTGGTATGGTTGACTATATATACCAAGAAGGCCGCTGCTTGGGCAGAGTGTGCTGGGATTCCAAGTAGCTCATTGGGAGAGAGAGGGAGAGACAGATGAGTTCCCTGTTCAGTCTAGTTGCTGAATTTGATGCATTTCCTGGAGAAAGAGAGACAGAGTAACAATGGCCTAATAGTTAACCCACATAGGTCAAGACTATGGGCCTGTCAGTCTGCATAAAGCTATTAATTTTGAAAGTGGGAGCATAATTGGCTACCACTTACCACCTGTGGTTGATGCTAGTGCTTCAATAAAAAAGAGAAAAAGACAATCTAGGGCCAGTGATCTTAGAGACTGTCACAGCCTCCAGCTGGGCCTCTTAAAGAGAGTGTTGACAAGTTTATTATAAAGCTCTCCTAGAGGGTTTCTCACTTTCATCTGTAATTTGTCATATCCTTGCATTAATGTGACCAATAATTTGCTTAAATCACTTTTGCCATATTTCAAAACAGAAAAACCAAAGTGGCTTTTTTAGGGGAGCTGAGAGTACATGCTTGTTTTATTTTTTTCTATTTTTTTTTCATTATCCTAATATAAAAGCAGTGGCAGAGAACAGGGAAGAGATACTGAGAGCAATTTCAGCAGCTCTTTGCCCATTTACTTATTTTAGGAGAATAAGCTCTCAACGTGTAAAAGAACATTTTGTAAGAATTTTAAGCTTCAGCACAGTATAATTTCCCCTAGCTCTGTGATTCTCATTGATGTCACAGTCATACCTGCTCTGATCTGACAGCAAAAAAATCGTGACCTTCTCCCCTCCAGCCATAACCAAGCCAAGATCATGTATATAACATATACTAAGGAAAAAATAAGATTTAATCTAACATTAAAAATATTCTCTTTGCATAGAAAGTAATGACTCATGTCACATAAAGTTCAAAGGGTCAATAGATCCAGAGTACAACTGAATTTCAAGCATCTTTTACAAATTACTTTATCATTGAATACTTTGATTCCTGAACAAACCTTTCCCTCTTATATCTCTATGCCTCTACTCTTTTTTCTCTGCCTGAAAATGAGCTTCATTGCTTCTTCCCCTCTCCTTAACTCAACCAAAGGCAAAGCACACACTATAGTATAAGTATACTGCCCTATGTAATTTACATAGTATGGATTGTATATCAACTGTTAATTTATCACTATCATCATTTTGGATTAGTCAAAAGTTTAAAAATAATAGAGATAAAACATCTACCATAGTTTCTACCACAAAGGAAATGTTTGATACATTTTTATTGGGCATTTTATTAAATGTACACTAAATTATTATTACTATTATTATTATTATCATTGACATGTAATTAAGACTTCTTTAGATGTGTATCTCCCCAGATGGCCAGTTAGCTACTTGTGGGCAGGTATATTATCTTCATGTATTTATGTAATTAATATTTGTTAAAAATCAACAATGTGAGGTATGGTGATGTGTATCATGGAGGACACTCCAATCACAGACCCAAAGTTAAACTCTCTGATTGAGTCATCATATCCTATATCACTTTATATGCCCAGTCACTGAGCACTTTTCATACTGTTATGGATTAGATGCTAAATGTCCCCCAAAATCTCATGTGTGAGGTAATGTAAGAAGATTTAGAGGTGATATGATTGAGTTATGAGAGAGTCTCAACCCAATCAGTGCATTAATCCCCTGACTGGGATTAACTGAGTGGTAACTGTAGGCTGGTACGGTGTGACTAGAGGAGGTGGGTTATTGCAGGCGAGCCTCTGGGGTATATATTTGGTGAGCTGAGTTTATTCTCTGCTTCTTTAGCAGGGTCCACCACATTTCTGCCACGATGTACTGCCTCACCTGGAGCCACAAATGGAGCCAGCTGTCTGTGGAATGAGACATCTGAAACCATTAGCCATAAAATAAACTTTCCCTCCTTAGAATTGTTCTTGTCATGTCCTTTGGTTGCAACAACAAAAGAGCTGACTAAAACGTACACCATACTTAACATAAAACTATTTATAAAATATCCATTGTCTTGTGGAGCCAAAGGAAGCTTTCCTTACCTTAGTACATTGTTGTTGCAACAACGTAATAAATTTTAACTGATTGTATTTTGCACACTGTGATCAATGTAGAATTAGGAATTCTGTTTTTTTTTAATTTCTGGAATTCATAATTGTATATATTGAACATTAAAATTTTCATGAAAGTTTCCCCCCGGGTTTATGAGTTCTTAAATTTTCAAACATTAACAAATATGTTGTTACTTTTATAAATTAATTTTTAGTGCCTCACATACCTGATTTGTTAATCACTGACATGTTTTCTTTGTATATAGCTTCTTATGCTTTCAGAATACAAGAGAAAAATATAAAGACATATGAAGATATGATTTCCAGATTGAGATGTGAGATTTTCTTCCGTTTAAGATCTAAGTAATTTGTAGCATGACAATAAGGTGAAGTAAAAAATTCCACATAATCATTTTCTGGATGAGACTTCTCAGAGGTCTTTATATCAAAAACTAAGTGAAATATAACTTAGGGTTTTTTTCATTGAGATCAATAACCCCTCATTTCGATCAAAGCACTGAGTCTGAACCTAGTCAAGCAAGTTTTCAAATTGCAGAATAACTAAATACCACAAACTCATCCTAAGAAATTTTACTCATATTTTTTTAAGCAGAAGGGAAGTTACAATTCCACTCTTAATTGTAATCACTGGAAATAAAAGATGAACATTGTAATATCTTTATTTAATCCCTGACCTCTATGCCGAAGCCACTTTTCTAAACAGGGTGCTTAAGTAGCTTTCAGAAAAAAGAAATTTATATCAGATTTTTTAGGTTGCCAAATAAATGTAAGTAATATATACACAAATTGTAATATAAATAAATGTTTATAATGTAAATATTATATTTTAATTTAACCATAATATTTTTATAATATAATATTTATTCCAGAGCTATCTAATATATATATTAGTTATCTCTATACATCAGCAGGAATTCTATACATTTTAAAAGATAAGCAAAAATCAATAATCTTATAATAATTAATTTCAACTTTTATTAGCTTATATAATAATATATTCAATGCAATTACTTTCAACAATAGAACCTATTTGGAGAACTTTTAAGATAAAGGGAGAGTTTTAGCTTTTAAATCCTCCTAGAATTTTCTGAATTTCAGCTATATGTTCTGATCACACTTTCTCTCCATTAAGACAAATCCCATTTTCTTTGATAACATCCCATCATTTCCCTGACATACTAATGGATCCCACTGTGTGTTACAAGTTTATGGCTATATGATTCATTTCTATGATAATCTCGCTTTCATTAATATAACAGCTCCAATTGTAGTACATCAATTCCTGAGATATCCACATTCACATACTAATGACTTTTTCAACCCCTAATGGATTTTAAAAGAGAAAAGTCACATTGTTCTATTTAAAAAAAAAAAAAGCCACTATAGAAGATTTCAACCAACTACATTATTTAGTGTCCTCTCAGCAAAATGATAATGATTCAACAATGCAGTAATCCAACAATTTGCATACATGTAGAACATTTCCTTGAATAGATCTCAGAAAAGTTAGAACTATGGAGAAAAAAATAAATTTTCAAAGTGATTCAGCATATATTGTTACATATTCTAGGTTATAGTAATTGTACTACCCAGATACTTATTCTGCTGTCTGTGGGTCTGGAGGCTCATAGGTGGGCTTCAAAGAGTAGGCAAAGCCTCTGTAAAAGGAAAAAAAATATATTTCATATGTATAAATTTAAGGACATAATCTACAGCTTTTATCACAGTTCAAAAGTAGTCTGCATGAGCAAAAAAAAATCAAAAAGAGAGAGAGATTAAAAGGCCTCACCATTATTAGTCTATCCCTATTTACATGGACTAAAGGAAAGCACACTGGGAAGTCTAGACTATACGATGTGGCCCACTTGTAACAGAATTTGGAAGGAAATGAAAATGGTACTTTTAGCCCTAAACACCCATAACACCCATGCCATGAGTAGCAATATGAATTTAAAATTATAAAAAAAAGAGAACTGATACAGTTATATGTTTCATTTAAGCAGGCTTAAAATTTGAGTATAACAATAGATATTTCTCTTCTCTCTCTCTCTCTCTCTCTCTCTCTCTCTCTCTCTCTCTCTCTCTCTCTCTCTCTCTCTCTCTCTCTCTCTCCCCCCACCCAGAAGTATAATTTATATATCATAAAATATACTCATCATCAGAATGCTGGTCAATGAACTTTAATAAATTTATATACTTTTACAAATAACACTCCAGTTTGAAAACATTTCCCTTAACTCCCCAAAGTTCCAGCATGCCCATTTGTAGGTAATCTCTCTTCCCAGGACCAGACATCTACTTTCTGTCTCTACACTCTAGTCTTATGTAGAAATTTCATAGAGATTGAGCCATTCATATCTTTCACTTGGAATGTCTGAAGTTCATTATTGTCATTAGTACACCCTTGACAAGTAATGTTTCTTTGTAAGGATGTGCTTCGTTTTGTTCATCTGTTCTTCAGTTAGACAAAGGCATTTTGGATTATTTTCAGTTTGTAGCTATTACAAACAATGCTACTAGCAACATTTACATAGAAGTCTCCATGTGGATTTTTGGTTTCACTTTTATTGCTTGGATACCTAAAAATAAAATTTCTAGGTCACATGGCAAGGGTATGTTTATCTCTTTTAAGATGTGATAAAACTGCTTTCCAAAGCAGTTTTGTTGTGTTACATTCCCAGAAGCAATGTATCATGATTGTAGTTTCTGCATATCCTTGATAACACTTGATATTCTCTGTCTTATTAATTTTATTCACTGTAGAGAATATGATACAATATCACATTGTGCTTTAATTTGCTCTTCTCTAATGGTTAACAGTTTTGAGTCTATCTTCATGGCTTATTTGCTATCCATATTTTGAAATGCCTATTCAAATCTTGTGCCTTTTTATTTTATTTATTTAATTTTTAACTTGGGCTTTTGGGATTATTGAGTTATAAGAGATTTTTTCATACATTCTGGGTACAAGTCCTTTATCAAGTAAATTATTAAAATATATTTTCTCCAATTCTCTGGGTTGTCTTTTCTATATTCTTACTAGTATCCTTTGAGAAATGAAACTTTAATTTAGATGAAGTCTAATTTATCTTTTTTTCCCTTATGGAGCATGTTTTAGATGGCAAATCTAAGACATCTTTCCATAAATTAAGAATATAAATATTTTCTTCTTGACATTTTATACTTTTGTGCTTCCATTTAAGTATATGATCAATTATGTATGAAGTTTTGTTCATGTTTAAGTAAGAGTAGACATCCTTATTTTTCCTTTTTTTTTTTTTGGTAACTTTCTATTTTCTTATATATAGTGTCCTAATGTTTCAGTACTATTTGCTGAAAAGATTATCATTTCCCAAAAGAATTGCACTGGTACTTTTGCCCAAATCAATTTACCTTAACGATGATGAGTTAGTGAAAATCAAGAAAACATATATATTTATTTCCTTTTTATTTGTACATTACAGTTATACATATTATTGGGGTTCTTTTTGAGATAATTACACAAGTATGAAATATAATTTGCTCCAATTTAGTCCTCAGTACTTCCCCTTTCCCTCCCCTTCTCTCTCCTTGTTCTTTACTCTACTGGTCTTCTTTCTATTTATTTATAGTCTTTTTTAAATAATGTTCTATCAATATACATAAAGATGAAATTAAATATGGTATATTCTTTATTTGGGGTGGTGGGGTACTGGGGATTGAACTCAGGGGCACTGGACCACTGAGCCACATCCCCAGTCCTATTTTGTATTTTATTTAGAGACAGGATCTCACTGAGTTGCTTCGCACCTTGCTGTTGCTGAGGTTGGACTCACAGTCCTCCTGCCTTAGCCTCCCGAGACTCTGGGATTGCAGGTATGCACCACACACCTGGCAGCTGTGGTTTATTCTGACATGTACATAGTGCTGTTTGGTTAATTTCATTCCATCATTCCTGACTTTTCTGTCCCTCCTCTATTCCTCTCAATCATCATCCTCTACTCCATTGATCTCTCTTCTATTTTAATGAGACCCTCTTATTTTCCCTTTATTTTCATCTAGTTTTTGCATATAAAAGAACATTCAACCCTTGACTTTCTGGATCTGAATTATTTCACTTAGCATGAAAACCTATATATTCCTTATTGTACATAACAATTTTTAATAAATGCATGTCTTTCATAAGTGAAAGCATAAAATGCATATTCATTCAATGTATTCAATAAATAAATAATTGTTGTGTATTTACAACATAGGTATCTTGAAAATATAAAGGCAAATCTGAAATAGAAGCTGCTAACAAAAAGTTTATAAATTAGACTGGGAAGTGATGATGATCTCAAATGTAGAGTGGCATGGATATATAAGGTCAGGAAAAAATCCTCTGAGGTTATTTGTATAGGTTCCATGAAGACAGTGGCAATAGGCAAAGAAAGTGAAGGATGGCGGTGGGGGGAGGGGGTGAATTCTATATACATAAATTGAAGGATGTTTCAAAATGAGCCCAGATACAGGTGAGGAAATGAGAGTAAAGAAAGAAGGCAATTGGGCATATAGAAAACATCCAAAAGAGACAAGAATGATAATTTTAAAAGCTTAGTGCCAAATTAAAATTTTAAATTTATCTTCTCAGCGATGGTAGCAATGACAGTTATGGTCATGAGCAGGAGACTATCATGATTGATACTCATGATTGTGCCAATACCAGTAAAATGAAACTGTTAAAATTAAAAAAAAAAAAACTACCATAATTTCTAAAATTATTTAATTTTATTTAGGAGATGCTGTAATTCTGTTTCTGCTCTCGCAGTTTCTGTACTTACTCTTAACCTGATGCCAACTAAATTAGAATAGACTAATTCTTTAGAGGCTGGGTACATTTTGTTACCACCGCTGTTAACGGTGTTGAGTCCTTGCTTCCCTGAATGCTGAAGTATAACACCAGAGAAGCAAGTGTAGAGTGGAAAGTAGAAGCTTTATTAAAGGACAGCAGAAAAGACTTTTCCCCAGAGGAAGAAGGGGACCCGAAGGTGGAATCCGGAATCCGTGGAAGGGAGAGGTCTTCCTTCTTTTATAGCTAAGGTCTTCTTTCAGCTTTCCCACACTCCTGTCCTTTGTTTCCCTTTATCTTTCAATGATAGGATGCAGGTAGTAAGGCCCCACAGGTGGGAGATATAGGTAGGTGGGCTGAAGGAGTCATCTGGGTAGGAAGGGCCTGGGGCAGCTTTTGATTAGCACCTCCCTGTTTGCTGGGAGCTGCTTCATTAACAGTTCCTTAGGATGGGCTCTGGGCCTTGAAGACATTAACATTTCACTTTCCCCAAGTGCTGCTCTGGTTTCCTGGACTCCATTCTCGATAATGGTCTCTCCATTTTATTTATCTTACTCGGTATTAGACCCGACTACTTAGACTACACTAACTACCTATCTGTAAATCTGGCTTCAATTTTCCTGTAAGATCATTCTTCCATTAATTCCATACATTTTTAGTTAGTGCCTCCTATCTACTGGGCACTAGATATATATTGATTTAAAAAAAAATAAAAGTTTATCCTTAACCTTTATGAAGAAAACTTACACAGAGACACATGTAATGTATTTACAAATGCTGTTACATGTTCACACATGTAAATTTTACATAAAGTTATAATGATTGCTAAAGAGTCATAGCATTCTATACTCAGATTGACTTTTATATTTTGAAATTTTATTGAGTTTGTATGTTAACCACTTAACTGCTATAAAAAAACCTTATTAAGGTGGTATTACAAGCCAGGTATGGTGGTGTGCACCTGTAGTCCCAGCTTCTTGAGAGACTGAAGCAGCAGAATCACTTGAATTTGAGACCAGTCTGGGCAACATAGCAAGAACTCCATCTCAAAAATAAATTAATTAATTAATTAAAATGACAATATTACAGCATCACTTTTCACATGGGAATGTTAAAGAATGGGAGATTAATTCATCCAAGATCATAAATCTGGAACATTTAAAAGTCACTGCAGCCAGGCATGGTGGCATACACCTCTAATACCAGCAGGAGGCTGAAGCAGGAGGATTGCAAGTTCAAAGCCAGTGTCAACAATTCAGCAAGTCCCTAAGCAACTCAGTGAGACCCTGTCAGTAAATAAAACATAAAAAGGACTGGGGATGTGGCTCAGTGGTTAAGTGCCCCTGGGTTCAATCTCTGGCACCAAAAAAAAAAAGAATAAAGTCACTGCAACTCAGATCTCTTGATTCTAAGCCTGTTACCCTAATGCTTAGAGGTTTTAAATGATAATTTTTTTTTCTAAATTAATATGCAGACATTTCAATGTCTAGCCTAATCCATGGCATTATTTGCAACTCTAAAAAAGCATTCTGCCCTTTTTGGTACATTTTTTGGCCATTATTTATTCCTACACAAAAACCCACCTCATCCCACAACCCATAAAAATGACAGTGCCTGAGCTGGGTGTGTTGGTGCAGGCCTGCAATCTCAGTGGCTCGGGAGGCTTAGACAGGAGGATGGAGGGTTCAAAGCCAGCCTCAGTAAAAGTGAGGCACTAAGCAACTCAGTGAGACCCTGTCTCTAAATAAAATACAAGATAGGGCTGGGGATGTGGCTCCGTGGTCACCAGTCACCAGGCCCCTGAGTCACCCCATCCCCAAAAAAAGACAGTGCGTAGTAAATGCCACCCAGGTCTAATTCTGACTGCATAGCCCTTTGAATCACATATATACTGTCTCACAAATTTTGGAAAACATATCCCAAAACTTCTCAGGCTACAGAGAAAAGAAAGGACAAATAAATTGAGAGCTAAGAAACCCAAGAGAGGTCTGTAAACACGGAAAGAGTTTTAATTGCTTCAAAACTGATGAAATTGGCATTAAAATATATCTGTAATTTAGAAAGATCAACCTTAAAAGAGATTCATCCTAGAATCACGTAAGAACCAAGATGTTGGGTTTAATCCTTCCTCAAAATAAATCGTTTTTCAAAGCCACAATCTCAATGTTGCCATGGCATTGTGACTCAAGTTAGTCTTAGAGATGAGATTTTTTAGGTAACCCATTTATATTTTGTTAGAAACTTGTTTAGGAAATTTCTAGTAATACAGTGGATTTTAATGGGAATTTATTTTAATATAAAGTGAATATTTTCATAAAGGATACGTTGAAAATTCTACTGGGATCGTAAAGCCTACATGCAAGTTGCTGAAAACATATCTTTATTTTCTGTTTACAATGGTTTGGGCTTTCTTATGGAGTAGGAGCTAAATGACTTAATTAGATCAAATACAGAGGGAAAAATTACAGGTTACTGTTCACATATGGCAAAGAAGCATAATTCTAAGAAAATATTAAGTATAAATATTTCAAGAACATCCATGACACACTGAAAGTCTTATGTGGAGTGCAGGTTCCTGAAGAAAATTATTTAAACAAAACAGTTTTTTATTTAACACTTTTGTATCTAATAATTGTCTCTCTCTTTTAAATTCAAACATGTTTGCTATAACAGTAATCATAACTTGAAAATAAGAATTATTCAATTTTGGGGAGATCAGCATAGTGTAACCTCTACAAGAAATAAACACATCAGTTTTACTTATTTTTAAATAATTATATACTCATAGGAAGTTGCAAAAAAAAAAAAGGGTAGGTCAGAGAAATCCCATGTACCCTTTATTTTCCAGTTTTACCATCTTGCATAACTGTAGTGCAATACCATAACAGGAAATTGACCTTGATAAAATGAAGATTTTTTTTTCAGATTTTACCAGTGTTGACTGCATTTGTTTGTACATGTGTGTGCATTTCCTTGCAATATCATCACATGTGTACATTCCTATAAAAACCACCACAGTCGTGGTACAGAACAGTTCCATCACCATATTCCTAAACCTTATGGCAACAATCTGTTTTCCATTTCTGTAATGGTATTTTTTCAAGAATGTTATGTAAATGAAAACCTGCAGCATACAATCTTTTACAGTTTTACTCAGCATAACTCTCTGATGATTCATCCAGGATGTTCCATGTATCAATACTTCGTTCCTTCAATTGATGAGTAGTATTTCACAGTGCAGATGTAGAACCGTTTAACTATTAACCATTGACAGACACTTGTCTATTACAAGTAAAATTACTGTATGCATCCATATATAAGCTTCCATTTGAGCATAGGTTTTCATTTCTGCAGGATAAATGTCCAAGATTAAAATTGATAGTTCACAGGACAATTCCATGTTTCAAATTAAATTAAATTTGATCTAAAGTTGTCTTCATACAGTGCACACTGTAACCTAAGGATGTAAACAGACTGCAACATAAGGCAAATGCCCAGCTGTTACCAATCAAGCTATGTTCATCCCTTCCTTTTTCTATCTGTAAATACTGTCAGCCCACATTGCTGTGTGAATCTTTTTGAGCCTGTACTGGTTCAGAGTGCTACCCAATTTTTGAGTCCTTCTTTGTTCAAATAAATTCAAATTTAACTTGTCTAATCTTCCTTTTAACACATATATTTTTCAAAGAAATATACAAACTGTTTTTCATGGTGGCTATACCATTTTACATTTCTATCAGCAAAATATGAATGCCCCAATTTCTCAGAATCCTCATTAGCATTTGCAGCTGTCACTTTTTATCTTAGCCATTCTGGTAGGAGCATAGTTAACATCCATTGTAGGGTTTTCTATTTCTTGGCTAATGATGTTGAATATTGAACCCAGGGGTGCCCTACTCACTGAGCAACATTCCCAGCCCTATTCATATTTTATTTTGAGACAGGGTCTCACTAAGTTACATAGGATCTCACTAAGTTGCTGAGGCTGGTCTCAAATTTGCAATCCTCTCGTCTCAGCCTCCCAAGCCTTTGAGATTATAGGCATGCGCCACCATGCCCAGCTCCTTATACTTTTAATTCTCATTTCCTTAATGGTTACTAATGTCAAACATTTCTCATGTGATTATTTTCAATCTGTTCATCCTCTTCAGTGAAATGTCTGTTGCACATTTTCTGATTGAATTGTCTGTATTTTTATTGTTGAGTTTTTAGTCCTCTACTCCAGCAACAAGAGACTTACAGATATTTATATTCTTTGTGAGGTATGTGGTTAGCAAAGATTTTCACCAGCCCACAATTTAGGGGAAAAAAAAATAGAAAACAGATAGTTAGACATGATATGCAATTAAATTATTTCCTCCAGAGAACATCAGATCTAATCAGTACTGATAACTTTTGTTAAAAATACAGAGAATAATTAGGAATCTTATGATTAGAAACAATAATACAGAGCACCTGAAGGGCAGCACACTTTATCATCTTTTTCAAGATTAATCTCTTTGTGGCCCAGTGACTAAAAGTGTCAAGCAGCAATGGAAACTTCCTTCTTTATTCAGTTTCTGTGCCTGGCATCATACATAAGCTTAGGAGGTGGTTCTCTGTCATTGAAATGTGTTTATTCAATATAATGAATAATTATATCATTTCCAGGTTTATGAAATAGTCTAAGTCTAAAAAAGGCCATCTTTTCAAAATTTTTCTTATGACACAATTGAAAATATTGCTCATTCTGATGTAATCTGATTTTATTTGTTAGAGTCACTTAAAGTAAGCCAACCTGAAATATTTTTATCAGTTAAGATTCTGTTTTAACATAGCATAGTGACTAATTCATGAATTTAATTTTCATCTCGAAATCCTGTAATAGAGTAAAAATATAATTCAGAATTAATCTGTTTGTCTGAAGTTATTATTAAATAAAGCATACAAAAATATGCTTTTAGGGCTGTGGCTGTGGCTCAGTGGTAGAGTGCTTCCCTAGCACATGTGAGGCACTGGGTTCAATCCTCAGTACCACATAAAAATAAGTAAAATAAAGGTATTGTGTCCATCTACAACTAAGAAAAATATTTTTTTAAAAAAGTATGCTTTTTTTAAAAAAAGGACTGAAAAACAAATATTGCAACCTTTATAGGCAATTAAAAGGAGAATTTTCACTTTAGTTTTTGATTAATGCCTTTTTATCATTGTTCTTGGCACTCAAATTAATATCCCCTTAACATAAAGGGTAAGCTAATGCAAAATTATTCATCTTATAAAATACAGTTTATGTAGAAACAAATATTTTCCTTATATCACACCATTTAGTTGAGGAATGGCATGAAATAAACTTGTTTTGCATTTATATCCTTACATTTTATTTATATGAATGATGTTAGTAGGCACATTCTGCCTATAAATGCCAGTGAATGATTTTAGAGTGTGTGTCTATATTAAGTTTATTAGGGTGGAAACAGTGGAATGTTTACAAATAATTGAGAGAATTTCTGATCATTGAGACATGTTAACATAAATATGAGTCCAAACAAAACAGCAGAAGTCCAAGGAAACTTCAGAAGAAAGAGAAATCAATTTTTAAAATATTTGAAAATTGAATGATTCTAGAAACTGGGAACAGGCTCCTGTGCTAGCTGGTGACTTAAGAAGCCAGGACTTCCTAAAGGTAAAAAAGAAAAAAAATAATGGTAGTGTGCCACCTACAGGGACAGGGCAGTGAGGTTATTTTGACCAGTGGGATAGGTAATTATTTACTGACTCCAAATCCACAGGCATGGGAAACTGGGAAATTTTGCATTCAAAAAGAAGGAGTTTGTTTTGTTTTTTTGTTTTTTTTCCTTCTGACGGAGGTTAAAAAAGTCAATCTCTGTTAGCTGCTAAGAAGTGAACTGTATTCTAGTACATGGAAAGCAGGAAAAGAAAGCCATTGCAGGCTAAAAGTCAAATTTGATGGTATGGTTTTCTATGTCAAGCAAAATGTAGTAAAAATAAAAGCTTCTAGAATCAGACATGCATGTGGAATTGGGTTTGAAAATGCACTTGGTCTTGTGAACATGACATGAACATGCAAGAAGCAGCCACTGTGACGGCCAATCATTATATATTTTTTATTTAAAATCTGAAAAGATAATGTTTTCTCAGAGACAACTCTGAAAAACCCTTTCAAAATTCCTTTAAAAGACAATTATACAAGATGAAATGGTCTTCCAGCTATTAAAATATTATTTTTTTAATTTCAAATTTCTAGAAAAGCAGTAAGGAAGCACCACATTGTGCTATAATTTTTCCTGTGTTTTGTTTCTCATTGTTTAATTATTCACATCAAATAAACAAAATAGATTGAGGTAGAAAGATGTGATTAAAATTTAATTCAAGAAATGATCATTTCACAAGTAGTTATAGCTTATTTCTCTCCTAGTCTACTCTTCCTCACTTGCCACCGGAAGCACGCTCCACCCTAGAACAGAATGCATCAGATGTCTTCACACAAATTTGACAATTATACAGTGGCAAAACATGTCTGGTGTTGTCACTTTCACAATGTTAATTCTAAGTTGGTGTTTTTTTGCTGAAAATTGTTGCTCTAGGCAGGAGGTTTAAATATATAACACATAAAGCTTAGAAAAAAAAAACTAGGAAAAAAATCTTCAAGACATAAAGCTAAGAGAAGAATTTTTAGATTTGACACAAAAGCAGGATCTATAAAATCAAACAATAATACATAAATATGAAAATGTTACCATGTGAAACACCCTGTACAGGATGAAAAGATAATTTAATGAGGAAAAAATATTTTCAAATATCTGACAAAGAACTAGTATCTGGACTATGTAAAGCACTCTCCAAATGTAACGATTTTTTTTAAATCCAATTAGAAAATGAGCAATGGACATTTCAAACAGCAAACGAGCTTGCGAAATGATGTAAAACATTATTAGACTGTAGGGAAATGAAAATTAAAGCTAAAATGAGACAATACTGCACATATATCAGAATGGCTAAACAGTGACAGCAATAAATGCTTGTGAGAATGTGGAAAAGCTATGCCTTTTGTATTTTTCTGGTAAAGTGATAGTTTGTCAGTTTCCTTTAAACATGCAATTACCATGTAACCCAGCAATTGCATTCATTGGCACTTATCAGAGAAAAATGAAAATGTATTTTCATGAAGAAACTTGTAAATGTTTATAGCAGCTCTGTTTATAACAGCCAAATGTCTGTCCATGGGTGAATAGTTAGGGAAACCACGTTTCATGGAATACTGCTCATCAACAAAAGGGAATGAACTACCATGTGGAACGTGAATAATTCAGCTCAAGGGAATCATGCTGAGTGAAAAAGTCCAATCCCAAAGGTTACTTATTATGATTCCATTTATAAAATATTCTTCAAATGACACATTTATAAAGATAAGGGAAAGATTTGTGGTTACTAGGGATTTGGAGTCAAACAGAGAAATGGGAGTGTAAGAAGAGGGAGGACCGTATGCCACAAAAGAGCAGCACCAGGAAGCCCCATGGTAATGACCTGTTCCCTACCTTGATTGGGCTGATCGTGATGAGAATCTACATGTGAGAAAATTGCATGGAACCAAAAGATATTCATCCTCTCCCCACCTCCTCCTCCCCACACACACTCTCTCTCTTTCGTGAATACATGAAGAACTGATAAAATCTGAGTAAGTCTGGATTGTATCAGTGTCAATTTCTCGTTGTAATTATATGATAGTTATTCAAGATGGTACCATTGGGAGAAACTGAGTGAGGGCATATGGAATATATCTGTATTATTTCTTACAACTACATTAGCATCTACAATTATATCCAAATGAAAGGTTTAATAAAAAAGAAATTGTTAATAATGCAACTAATAATTTAAGTCATTGAATAAAATATGAAGCAAATTTAATTTTTTATAAAATATGCAAATTTTTAGTAGGAAACAATGTGGGAAAACTGTAACTTATAGTAGATAATAAATACATGTATATACATGTATTTTCAACATCATTTTTCATTAAATCTTTATGTGTGTGTATATGTGGGTGTGGTGTGTATTTTTTAGTTGTCAATCTCTAATTTATTGATATGTGGTGCTGAGGATTGAACCCAGGCCCTCACACATGCCAGGCAAGTGCTCTACCACTGAGCCACAACCCCAGCCCTATTTTTTTTTTTTTTTGTACTAGGGATTGAGCCCAGCAATGCTTAACCACTGAGACACATTCCTCAATCCTTTTTATTTTTTATTTTGAGATACGATTGCTAAGTTTGGCTTTGAACTCAGGATTCGCTGCCTCAGCCTCCTGAATCACTGGCGTTACAGGTGTATGCCACTGTGCCTGGCTCCTTCAAACCTTTAAAAAGTTTATTCATGAAGATACAAATGAATTATTTCTGCCTTTCCCCATTTGTTATCTGAAGGATTACTTAAATGGGGCAAAATATTAATAAATACACAGTAGGGAGGTCAAACCTGGTGTGCAATGAAAATTTATATAGCAAGCCTGAACTAAGGGAGCCATCTGCTTTGGTTTGTATCTGCCCCTCAAAAAGCACAAGTTGGAAATTAATCCCATGTTAAGAGATGGGAGATTTGAGAGGAGATCAAGTCATGAGAATGATTTTTAAAGGGCTCCGGGCTGTGAGTTTGCTCCCTTGCTCTTTCCTGCTTTCATTGACAGGAGAGCCATCTTACCCTTCTGCCTTTTGCCATGTCAGGATGCAGTAAGGACCTCACCAGATGCTGAGCTGACACCAGTACCGTGCTCTTGGACTACAGATTCATGAATGGGTTTTTTGTTTATAAATTAACCATTCTGTTATAGCAACAAAAATGAACTAAGACACTCTCTCTCCTTAGAAAATCTGTTAACAAAGTTGGTTGGTTCTTGGCTGACATCCGGAAACTTGAATTTTAACAATGTTCCCACCATTCTTTAAGAGATAAATAGTGGTAGACTGTGCTTAACCTGTTTGTACAAATAATGTGACCTTTTTAACACCTGATTTTCTTCTGGGAGTCTAGATTTGGTTATATGATAAACAGAAGAGTGTCTATATGACCAACCCCCAGTAAAAGCACTGGCTCTGAGTTTCTAATTAGCTTCCCAAGTAGACAATATTTCACATTCTCACAACACATTGCTAAAGGAGTCTAAGCTCATCTTGCATACTTGTCTTGGAGAAGACCCTTGGAACAGTCAGTCTGGTTGCCTCAGGAATTTGTCTCATGTACTTTTACCCTTTGCTATTGTGGGGGGGGGGGTGAAGGTAATAAATCTTACCATTATTACACCTGTATGCTGAATCCTGTGAGTCTCTCTAAATCTGGGGTGGTCTGGAGAACTCCTGACCATTGGATAGTGAAAAAATATCCTGAATAATAAGATTAGTCATGACTCAGAGCTAAATTAGACATAGTAATAAACTAGAATCTCCTGTGCTCATGTAAAAATATTTTTCATGTGAAAAATAACCTTTGGGAAAATATACCAACATTCATGAGTTCCTTTTTTTAAAAAATGGCCATAGATGAGTGCTTGGTGGGACAAATCCATATAAAGGGAAAGACACACTCATTCATGATTTCTAGTTCTCTGTCCAACAGGCCACCCCTTCCCTTATCCAATTTACAAATCTGAGGTTATATTACTGGGAAGATTCAAAACAACATTAAAAATGTGTTTGTGTAAAGTTTACCAAGCGGGGCTGGGGATTAAATGAAATCTTTCTGTGTGAATTTCAAAATAGCTGTTCCAACTCTTAACTTCACAAGCATAGATGCTATTTTATTACTCAAGCACACAGATAAACAAAATCTCTCATTTATTTTAAAGGCTTCTTTCAAGTACCTTTCTTTGACCATCATTTCTCTTATCTCCAATGATCATGAACTTCACAGCTAAAAGGGGAGAGAATAAAATGTATTTCAGTATATATAGGACTTCTGAAACAAATGATTTTTTAAGATTAAATACAGAATGAAGAGGGAAAAATACACAAATCCTGGTGATTTGATATACAGAGTAGCATAAAGATGGTTCATACATTTACTTCATATCTATTCCAAAGCTTCAGAGTAATAATAAATATATTGAAGAATAAACCCCAAACTGTGTTGGAAAAGTAAGGGAGGGTGTTATCCGAAGATTAGAATTAGGTGGGTTAGTTCACATTGATGGGAGAAAATAAACAGTGGTGAAACCTCTATCCCAACACAGTGTTGTAAGGGTTTATGGAGATGCTTTCTGACAATCTTGGAAAATACCTGGAAGATCAGTGAAGGCTACAATCCCCATTTACTCTATCCTCTACTCCTGATGCCCCATGATAAGGTAGCTCATAAAGCTGACTTCTTCAATCCAGCTTTTACATCAGCAAAACAAGCATTTTGTGCTCTACTCAACTTTTCTATATTTCTCCATTACTTCAAAATCTATGGAAAGAATTGGTGTGTTCAGCAATTGCAGACTCTCCCTATGTTTCACCCAGTGCCTTTAGCACAGTGCTGTATTCACAAGAGAAACTGACAGACAACAATATCTTTAATCTTTGGCCTATACTTAAAAAATGATCATAACTTACAATTTTATAAGTCTGACATCTCTATATAAATAAGTAGGCACTCCTTGGCTTGCCAAAAGATTTTTCTAAATTTTTAAAGATTTTTCTAAATCATTTTAAACATATGGTGAATTTATATGCCAAAAAAACACTCGAAAAAAAATTTGTGCTTATTTGTCTAATTCTTACATAATGAGATATGAGAACAACTAGAATAGTAGAAAGTGTCCATAAAAACAACAAGCTTTTCTTATTCCCTCTGGGGGCAAAATTCTCTTATACAAAAAGAATAGTAAATATTAATGTTCCCATTTCAAATTTATTTTACAAATGGTTCCAGTGGAAATAGTTTTATGGATGATAAAATCTCTGACTCACAAACTCTAAAGAAAGAAAAAGATCATTCCTTCCTCCTCATCTCTCTCTTTTACCTCTCTCCTCTCTCTCCCTCCCTGCCCCTTCCCCATTTTTCCCCCACCCTCTCTTTCAGTAAGCCAGTCAACCAATGTATTAGTGTTATCTATTGGCAGGTACTGTCAAGGAACTACAAAATGTCATGGAAAGATACATAATATCTGCTCCACTGGAGTATATGTTCTTAAGGAAAGCATTTAAATTAGAATTAAGTATAGCTGTGTATTAGCAAAAAAAATTTAAATTAAGATGAAAATTTATAAAATGTGTTTGTAGTATAAGACAAGTTATGGTGGATGCAGAACATTGCAGCAGACTCACCAAGAATTGTTTTATAGATTCTGCAATGGACAATTCTAATGTGTCACTGATATCAAAGGCATTGTAAAATGTTATTAATAGCTTTACACAAATGGAAGCATCTATAGCTATATGAACTTCTTAAATGAGGAACACCTTATTTCCTACTTGACCCTTATCTTCCACTTTGTGGTACTTAGTTCAACTCTGTGATTTAGCCCTCAGGGGAGAATAGCCTTTGGAATAGATTATGAAGTAAATGTATGGACCATCTTTATGCTACTCTGTATATCAAGTCACCAGGATAATGTTCCTCCCTTTAAGAACATTATCTATAATTCTAGTTGAGTTCAGGACTTAGGCAAATAAGCATATGTAACTGAAAATGTGCTGTTAGTTCTGGATTGTCATATGTCTAACTAAAAAATTGGGATTTTCCTTATTTCTATCAAAAGTCTGAACCAAAATAGCTACAACACTATTCCTAAAAATAAACCCTGGACAAAAAAAGACATATTTATATATTTATACAGATTTATACAGAGTAGATAATCATTTTTAAAATTGCATTTAATACTACATATTTGATTAGATTCTTTTTGTTGTTGTTACCTATGGGATCTTGCAAGGGACCACACAAAAAATAAGCACTCAATAAATATTTGATGAGACATTGACCAAACCCACTTCCTGATATGCTATGCTTGAAGAATAGCATTAAGTCACTTCTCAAACTTATCTTCTAAAGCTTATCTCCATTTCTTTATCTTTTACTATTGATCTGGTTTCAGAAGCCCTCATTACCTTTTAAGCACTAATGTTAATTTAAAGCAAGATTTTTCCACCTTGACCAAATAAACAAACCCGATGAGCCCAAAATGCAATTACTCCATAACATAAATGACTAGATTCCATCAACTGTCTTCAACATACTATTTTGTAGGCATTTTTACAGAATTCAGAACCTGGGAATAGAGGTTGTTTTAACATATTTTTAGAAAGTATATATATTCATTGAAGGTTTTTGTTAAATTTTTCCTTAAAATATATTTGCTTTTCAATAAACAGATTTAATTCAATCCCATCTAATGACATCCTTCACAGAACTAGAAAAAAATTGTCCTAAAATTCATTTGGAAAAACAAAAGGCCCAGAATACCCACAGCAATTTTAGGTCAAAATAGACATGCTGGAAGCATCACAATACCTGACTTCAAATTTTACTACAGAGCTAATAATAACAAAACTGCATGGCACTGCCATAAAAACAGACACATGGACCAATAGTATAAAATAGAAGACCCAGAGACAAACACACACATATACAGTCATCTGATTCTTAACAAAGGTGCCAAAAACATCCACTGGAGAAAAGATGACCTTTTTAACAAATAATGCTAGGACAATGGTTAACCATATACAGAAGAATGAAAGTAGATCCTTCTCTCTCAACCTGCACAAAAATCAACTCAAAATGGATCAAAGCCCTCAGAATTAGACCAGAAATTGTGCAACTCCTAGAAAAAAAAATGTAGGGTCAACATTCCAGCTTTTAGGCCCAGGCAATGACTTTCTCAATAGGACCCCTAAAGCTCAGAAAATAATGCCAAGAGTTAATAAATGGGACACCATCAAATTAAAAAGCTTCTGGACAGCAAAGGAAACAATTTAGAATGTAAAGAGAGAACTCACAGATGTGAGAAATCCCTTGCTGTCTACTCTTCTGACAGACATTAATATCATATAAAGGGCTCACAAAACTATACACCAAAACTATACACCAAAAAATTAAGTAATTCAGTTAATAAATGGGCAAATGAATGAAGCAGACACTTCTCAATAAATACAAATAGCCAGCAAATGCATGAAAAAATTCAACATCATTAGCAATTAGGGAAATGCAAATCAAAACTATACTGAGGGCTAGGGATATAACTCAGTTGGTAGAGTACTTGCCTCAAATGCACAAGGCCCTGGGTTCAATCCCCAGCATCTCAAAAAAGAAAAAAAAAACACTACACTGAGATTTCATCTCGTACCAGTCAGAATGGAAATCATCAAGAATACAAATAGTAATAAATGCTGAAGAGGATGTAGAGAAAAAGGAAAACATTTACACTCTTGGTGGAACTGTAAATTAGTACCACCACTGTGGAAATCAGTATGGAGACTCCTCAAAAGTCTAGGCATGGAACCACCAAATGACCCAGTTATACCATTTCTTAGTATTTATCCTAAAGAATTGAAGTCATCTTACTACAGTAATACATGAATACCCATGTTTATAGCAGCACAATTCACAATAGCCAAACTATGAAACCAGCCTAAGTGTCCATTAAGGGATGAATGGATTTTTTAAAATGTGGTATATATACACAATAAAGTTTTATTCAGCCATAAAGAAAAATGAAATCATGGCATTTGCAGGAAAATGGATGAGACCAAAGACCATCAGGTTAAGTGAAATAAGTCAAACTCGTAAGGTTGTATGTTTTCTCTCAAATGCACAAACTAGAGAGGAAAAATGAAAACAAAGGTGGGGGTGGGACTTCAAAAAATCAAAGGGACATCAGTAGAGGAAAGGGACCAAGGTGTAGCAGGTAGAGAAGGTGGGAGCAAGTGCTAGAAAGTGATATTGGCCAAATTATATTGTTATATTGTGTGCATATATAAATAAGTAACAGCAAATCCTATCAATAGGTACAACTATAATGCACTAATAAAATTCAAATGTAAAGATTAATGATAAGCTAGTTCCAATAAAATAAGTTCAGCTGTAAAATGAAAAAAAAAAGGAATATATTTGCCGTGTGTGTGTGTGTATGTATGTGTGTGTGTGTGTGTGTGTGTGGTGTGTGATTTGTGTTACTAGGAATTGAACCCAGGGCCTTGCACACACCAAGCAAGCACTCTACATCCCCAGCCCTTGCTTTCATTTTTATAAATTTCCTATAAAAATGTTCTAATCAGAGCTTTTATTGATTTGTCTGAGTTTCTCATAAAGAGCCAGAAGGCAAGTTTCAAGTCCCCCCCACACACACACACCTTCCCAAAACCTACAACTTGCACACTTTTATTTCTTTATACTTTTACTTAATTTAACTGAACAATTCCATCTCCCCTCACCCCCTTTGATACTGGGGATTGAACTCAGGGGCACTTTATTACTGAGCTACATCCTAGTTTGTTTATTTGTTTATTTGTTTTGAGACAGGGTCTAAGTTGCTGAGACAGGCCTTGAACTTGCTGTCTTCCTGCCTCAGCCTCCTGAGGTACTGGGATTACAGGCTTGTGCCACCACACCTGGCTCAAGTTCCATCTTTCTTATAACTCCTCCTCTGTGTATGCGTTCTTGTCACTGGTGTGGTCAATTGGTCACTCAGCTACCTCAGTCATGGCAGGTAGAGACACAGAGTCAACACAGACACTGGGAGCTGGTGAGAAACCCGGCTGGTGACAACCGCAGTCGACGTCCAGCAGCTCATTTAATGCAGAAGTGATTACAATTGATATAGAATGCATCTTCCAATCATACATAAGCAAGCAGGTTATACAACATCTAGAAACCAATCATCTCATGAGTAATGTAGCCACACTATGAGGAAGCTCTAAATATTCCTACGTGATGGAAAGCAGTCTGGAAGGGTCTTTGTCCCTAGGGGAGGGGGCCTTATGAGTTGGGGGTTTCATTCCCTGAAGCACCTGATTCTCGGTTTCCTGGCCTGGTAGCTTGGCAACGCTGACCTCAAGCACTGAGGATGTGGTTTCACTGACGGCTCACTAGGGCAGAGCGCCCGTAGGTGCTGCAGGTGTTCCTGTCAGGCTGTATGAGCGTAGGTTTTCCTAGCACTCTGAGCTGCTCATTGTTGCTAGCTGTAAACCAAAAGTTATTCCAACACACCTGGTACTTGTTTAATATCTAATTTATTAAAACTTAATTATATGAAGAGAATCAAGAGGTTGGTAAAGCTACTTAGCCCCTTGTGTTTGCTACAGCACTAAGCCATCGGGCCTCCTTTTTCTTAGAAAAATAAGAAGAACTATTATTCCTGCTGATAGGATAAAGCCTAGGAGTTCTTAAGTTGTTTAAGGTAACTTTAGGTAAGAGTTTTCAGGAGGATAAAACATACTTCTAAAGTTGAAAGTCCCTCCTAGCCCATCGTCCATGCTTTCATCATTATTTCATTCCTGCACTATATACCCTGGGCTGAGGAAATTGCCTGCTAACACAGAAGAAGTTTCCAAAAATCATGGATGAAAAGAATACTTTCCTTTTGAACTTTTATTTGCAATGAGGACTTTTGAGCTGACCTTTAAAAATGGGGGAGAGATAAAGACTTTAATAGACAAAACATAAGGCAGAACAACAGAACCACAGGAACTTCCTTACAGAAGTATTAACAGGATATCTTCGCCATGAAACAGAGGGCACCAAAGGACATGAAAGTATCACCTCCCTGATAAGTATAAATGTGTAGACAGACACGGAACAATAACATAAAACAGGAATGGTGGTACATAAGTTATCTTTAATTCTTATATAAAAGTTAAAATACTAAAGTACAATGAACAATTATAACAAAATAAAATTGGCAAATGGACACACAAATATCAAAAGAAGTGAATTATAACCTTAATAAAATCAAGTGTTCTATGTGAAAAATTTTGTATGTAAGTTTCTGTTATATCAACCAGGCTATTATAATTATAAAAAGTTTTATTCTCATGGTAACCAAAAAGAAAAATAACCTGTAATAGAAACAAAACTATAGAGACAAAAAAAATCAAAGTAGGTGACTACAAAAAGAAAATCATCAAAACAAAAAGGAAAACATCAAGAGAGGAAAAAAGGATCAAAATAATTACAAAATAGATAAAACAACAAAATGGCAATGATAAATTCTTACCTATCAATAATTACTTTAAATATAAATGGTTTAATCTCATCAATTAAAATATATGGAGCAGCTGAATGGATAAACAGGCATCACACTATGTGATGTCTGTA